>NC_139217.1:205327101-205979601 GCF_055691185.1 Crinia signifera | reverse complement strand
TTTCAGTTAGCTTCCCTTAGTTAGTTCTCGTTTTGTCGTTCTCATTAAGGATCTCTGGCACTTTGTCCCAGTGGCACCAGAGTTGGGGCTGACCTAATTTGCCCCTCCAAATGTGGCTATTAAAGGTGAAGAAACCTTTTGTGGCACATATGGCTCGTATAGAGGTGAGTTATTACCCCGAGTGGACACTGTGATTGGCGTTTATTGGGAGGCCGTTAGAGGGAATACCAGAGGAAAAGAAACTTTTATATAAGAAGGACGCGGGAAGGAGCTAGGAAAACGGTTTACCTGTTAAAGAAACTATTGATGTGAATACAGCGCCTAGACAAAATTTCAGTTTGTTCTTTGTGAGAATTTGACAGACTACATTGGAGAGGATATACCCAACTTTCCCCAACAAAAAAAAAATGTCTCTGCAGTTTGAGGGACAGCGCCGGATGAAATTCTCCACCTTTTTTGCTAAAACAGTATATATATATATATATATATATATATATATATATATATGTATGTATATATATATATATATATATATATATATATATATATATATATAATATGTTTACCAGGTGGCGTTGTAAAGTGGCAAATGAGGGAAGAAAACTTGAATGAAGTGTGGTGGAAGTGAAATATTTCATAGGATTGACATTGGAATGAGAAGCAGAATTAGCAGATAGCAAGTATTAGGTGGCTAGAGGGAAGTAGGGTCAGTGGGGTGCTGGACAGTTTCCCAACAGTCGGGATCCCGGCAGTCAAAACCCGACGGCCACCAGCTATTCTCTCTAGTGGGGGTCCACGGCCCCCATAGAGGGAGATTAGAATAGGTGGCGATGTAGCGAGCCCTCATGCCCGCAGTGTGGCAAGCGCAGTGAGCCCGCAAGGGGCTTTGTTGCGCTCGCCATGCTGTCTGAGTCCGGCCATTTGGGATCCCGATGTCGGGCTAATGATTGTCAGGATCCCATATACCACACGCGGGTCAGTGAGAGAAGTACAGCACTGGACATTGGTTGTTGAAAATAGTGACAGAATATTCACCAAAAATTAACAAAATTATATTCCCCATTAGAAAAACAGAATACATTATTCCATATTTTAATATTTTATAAAGCTAAGCTCATAGAAAGATTGAGTACAATGAGTCTTTATCAAATTGTGCTTGATACTGTGTTTATTAAATAAACATATGCAGCAATACTGCATTTAATTATTTTTTGTCATCCATGAAACTTTTCTGCAGATTGTTGATAATCTTGCTTTTGGTAGAATCATGGAAATGAATGAATATGGAAGATACTGTATAATAATAATAATAATAATAATAATAATAATAATAATAATAATAATAATAATAATAATAATAATAATTAATAATGTTATTTATATAGCACTTTTCTCCTAATAGGACTCAAAGTGCTTGCATTAGCCTTTTACGGCACAAAATACAAAACAAACTTAACAACTTAACAAGGGACATTAGTAAAATACTTGGGTGAACAGGAAAGTCTTGAGTCTATTTTTGAATGTTTGCAGAGTGGAAGCTTCTCAAACTGAGCGGGGAAGTGAATTCCATAGAGTTAGAGCCACAGCGCTGACAGCTCGACCCCCAGATAAATTCAGGGAAATTCTGGGTACTGTTAGTAGTCCTTCATCAACCAATCGCAGTAATCGAGTGGGACAATAAGGGATCAGAAGCAGCTGCAGGTACCTTGGGCCCTGGTCATGTAGAGCTTTAAAAGTCAGTAAGCCAATCTTGAAAATGATTTGCCATCTTATAGGCAGCCAGTGAAGGGAGTACAGAATGGGTGTTATGTGGTTGGAATGGGGCTGATTGGTTAATAGCCTGGCAGCTGTATTTTGTACCACCTGCATGCGGTGCAATTCTTTTGCTGGGAGACCAAGCTAGAGGGCATTGCAGTAGTCAAGGCGTGATGATACAAATGCATGTATGACTTTAGGCAGATCTTCTGAGGGAATTAAGTGCTTGATTCTGGCTACATTCCTTAGGTGATAGAATGAGGATTTAATTGTGGCTGATACCTGATGTTTAAGTGTCAAGCCACTATCCAGGACAACACCAAGATTCTGCACATGTTCCGCATTTTGAAGTTCTGCATACCCAAGCGTAAATCCTGTTGGTTGGCTCTTCTGCAGTCTTGTCCTGTGACCTATCATAAGCATCTCTGTTTTATCAGGGTTCAGTCGCAGCCAACTGGCACTCATCCACTCCTGTAGCTCAGTTAGATAGCCATTTATGGTTGGTATTGGGTTCTCAGTACCTGGAGCAAAGGACAGGTATAGTTGTGTATCATCTGCATAGCAGTGGTAAACCAGGCCATGATGTCTGATTACAGTATTTCACCCAGTGGTAGCATGTAAACAGCAAAAAGCATGGAAGATAATATGGAACCCCTGCAGGACACCACATGGAAGCGGCTTTGAAAAAGCTGTCAGTTGGACAGCGAAACATGTGAGGGAGCACCTGCTGATTTTACTCTGGGTTACTTTGGTTGTAATTGGATCCCCCCCCCCCGCCCCTTTGGAGAAGAAACCAGTCCACTTGCTACATTTGGGTCATCCGCTGGACGAATTATCACCGTTTACCATCATTTTTGGGATACCACCACCTGCATACTTAGGATTACAAGGACAAATATTATTGAGGACACCCATAATTCCATCGGATTTGATACCTTTCCTCCAGCATCATCATAATCCGGCAAGGTTTATGGACCCCCAAAACTAACCAGCTTCAGGATGGACATACCCAACACAATTACAAGTATCTCCAACAAGGACAACATAACGGGAATCTGCACCAATAAGTATAAAACCCCCATTTCTTATTCCAAAACTTTCTGTATTTTGTTCCATTATGTTTAGTTGTAATTTATTAATTGTTGTGTATATGTTTTTTATACCATATTGAGTGGCCACAGATCCACTGTATATTGCTAACAAATAAAAATATATATTGTTTTTACAAAAACAACCATATTGATCCAATAATTCAGCGCTCCACGATATCAAAAGCTGCTGAGAGCTCCAGAAGGATTAAGATTGAGCAGTCACCTCTGTCTCTTGCCATCAGAGGATCATTAAGCACACATTCCAGGGCTGTTTCAGTGCTGTGAATCCTGACTGGAATGGATCATAAATATCATGGGCTGACAGGCGGGTTTCTAGTTGAGTTGCTACCACTTTCTCAATAACCTTTCCTAGAAAAGAAAGTTTTGATACCGATCTGTAGTTGCTCATGCAGTCAGGGTCTAAATTTTTTTTTTTTTAAGAAGTGGTCTAACAATTGCTTCCTTTAGTGGCTCGGGAAAAATGCCTGTTTGCAGAGAGCTTTGAACTATTTTTGCAAATACAGGGCCATTATATCCACGCACCCTGTTAGCAGCTTAGTTGAGGCAGGGTACAGGTCACAGGTGGTGGGACGCAGCCTTCGGGTAATTTCTGCAATGTCTTTTTCATCCATTGGGTCAAAGCTGTTCCAAGAAGTCAGGTGGCTTACATTCACAGGCTTGATAGTTTGGAACTCCTTTGATGACACTGTGGGGATTCCAGCCTGGATGCTTTATCTGCAAAAAATTTAGCAACTTGACTGGGACAGGGCTTCATCAGGCTGAAGGCATGCTGGTTTGCATAGCTTCTCCACTGTACGGAGAAGCTGAGCATGCCTATTGTTTGCTGCTCTGATCTAATTTGATAAGAACTCTGATTTCTTATGAGTGATTGTTGATTGATATTCTCCAGTATGTTTCATTAGTTTTAACTTATCCTCTACCATGTTCGACTTTCTCCACAGTCTTTCAAGTCTACAACCCCTTTTCTTGAGTTCACTAACACTGCTGTCAAACCAAGGGGCTTGATGTTGTGGTGTATGGGGTCGTATAAATACAGAGGCTATAATATCCATTGCAGCTGTCACATCCCTGTTATAGTAACAGTCCAGGGGACAAGTATCTTCACAGGATCCCATTACTGCAGAGAGATTCAGGTTTGCTGCAAGAGCCTGGGGAGTCATCCCCTCCTTGGGTGATATCTGGTCAACTCAATGGGTAAGGTTTTATTTTGAGGGGTTGAGGGGCTGAGAACCAAATTGAGTGATGGTCAGATCATGTAACTGGGTGAAATTGAATAGGATGAGAGATTCAGAAAGTGAGAGATTTGGTAAGAATCTCTTATCTTATTAAATTTCACCCTATCACTTATCTTCTAGAACAGTGTTTTTCAACCACTGTGCCGTGGCACACTAGTGTGCCTTGAGCTGTTCTCAAATGTGCCCCCAGATCTAGAGATGCCCAAACCACTTTACAGCCACCACCAGTTCAACTGTTATTTCCAGGTCTTTTCTTTTCATGTAAAGGGCCAATTACCCTGTGGGGACCAGTGTGATTGTTTTTTTGGGGGGCCAATAGGATTGTTTTTTTCCTGTGGGGGCCTATGTGTTTTGCCCTGTGGGGATCTCATGGTGTGCCTTGGCAATTTTAAAATCTTACTTAGTGTGCCGCAAGGTAAAAAGGTTGAAAATTACTGTTCTAAAAGGTGCTAAATGAATAAGAAGTAGACTCTGATTGGTTGCCCATAGCAACATCACATGGGAAATACAACTTCCATCTTAGTAAATTTCCCCGTATGAGTTTTTATTTTTTGCAAATGTTCATAGATTTGAAGGCATTTGTTTTATAACTTTTGTCTCACTTAGTTTATGTGTATAATAATTCCTTGAAATGTTTAAAACATTATTACAGTAAATGAATGTACAATTGCTGAAAACAGTTAACAAATAAACAACACACCACCACAAGAGGATACTTTACACTTAGGACTTGCTTAATGTTATTTACTTACTAATTTATCTGTCTATAACAGTAAGTAATCCCTGGATGTTTCTTAACTGGGGATGTCTTGTACATATAAATTGTATAAAGACCTCTCTGAAACACTTCAAGACATTTTAAGATTGCATTCTCATCAGGATTCCATTTTCTAAACGCATTTTATCCTGAAATTTATTTTGCAAGTAATATTTATTGAAAGTTATTTTATCTGCTAGAATTCCATCTAAATAATCCAGCAAAATGAATCATAACTGGGAGGAATATTCAACAAACTAATGTAATCACAATTTATGGATTTCCAGATATTGGGATTTTTGGGCCAGATAAATGGATTTTACAATCTATCTGACTTGCCCACACATTACAGATTTATTTCAGTGATCGGCAGATTTTTCCATCTAAAGATTGCATCTTCATATCTGGAAATTGCCCAATCGATTGCTGTTCATAATGTAAATAGATGAAGAAGACGAATTGGGAATGCCCACACATATAAAAAAGATCTGCAGATAATACCAGATTATTAAACATGTTTAAAAACCTGATTAAGCAATTGATTGGCGATTTTGATTGGGATTGCCAAGAGGGGGAGCCCACACATCTAAAATTAATTGTGGCAATCATCTCCATATCTGAAAATTGTCACAATTAATTGCTGATGTATGGGGCCCTTTACTCAGCGATGCACCTTGCCGCTCATCTGTAAATTCCTCACTATACATACCTGCTATCATAACTGTAATAATATTAGCAGTTACTATTGGTTCATACAGTGTACATCAGTTACATTTGTTATGTTTTGCATGTTATAATAACTTCCTTACCAAAGTATTGTCTCTCTAATGGAAACTGAAGAAAACAAGACACTTTTGCAGGAATTCTGGCTTCAAGGATTTCAAGATATTTCTAACTACAGGATGTTAGTTTTCCTTTCATTCCTGGCAATTTATGTTACAACAGTAGCTGGAAATGCATTGATCATGTTAGTAGTAATAGCAACTCCTGTCCTCCACTCTCCTATGTATTTCTTCATCTGCCACCTCTCCTTTGGTGAAATTGTGTTTACGTCTAACATCATCCCTAACCTGCTTAGTGCCATACTGACAGAAGATGGCTCCATCTCTGTTGAAGGATGTTTCACCCAGATATTTCTGTTTGGCTGCCTCACTGTAACAGAATGCTTTCTCCTCACTATAATGTCTTATGACCGCTATGTAGCCATCTGTGCACCACTGCAGTACTACACACTCATAGACTTAATACGCTGCAGGAAGCTCTCCGCCGGTGCTTGGAGTGGGGGGCTAGGCTTATCTATAGCCTCTTGCTCTTTCATATACAGTCTAACATTTTGTGGTCCATACCTAATAGACCATTACTTCTGTGACTTTCAATTGGTTTTGAAATCATCCTGCTTGGACACCTCTATGATTTATCTGGAAATAAAAATATTCTCTGTAATGGTCACATTGCCACCTTTTATGTTTATTTGTTTCACTTATTTCTGTATTATCAAAGCCATTATTAGAATTCCATCAGCCACAAGCAAACAAAAAGCAATTTCCACGTGCAGCTCTCACTTGACAGTTGTGTGTATGTATTATGGGACACTGATCACTGTATATGTTGTTCCAAATGTGGGAGAGTCATACAATATAAATAAGATTCTTTCATTGCTGTACACTGTAGTTACTCCGGTATCTAACCCCATTATTTACAGCTTGAGGAACAATGAAATGAAAATGTCCATTACAAAATGTTTCAGAAAATGCTGTTAAATAAGAGATTTGGGACATGGGCACACCTGCTACAGTAACTGGATAAATATGTATTTGACACACAAGTACATTGTTTTTTTTTATTTGTTTCAGAGCCTCACTATAGTGTCAGGTGCTCACTGCAACCATGGGGTCTGCATGGTAAACGGTAATGCTGTGAGATCTAATTACACCTGTAATGTATCTGAATTATATATAAACCACGTATAAAAGTTGTATTTAGGTAAAATATATCTCAATAAATATATTCATAAAATTCCAACATTTGCTCATTGTGGACCAATGTCTATTACTCAATCTAGGTATTGTATCTTCTTTAGCTTGCATTATGCAATTTTTTTCCCTATACATTACAGCAACTGTGTGCAAATTATTTATGACAAAAGAGATATCCAGATTGCATACACCATTTCTAATAAACCCATTGTTACATTTTGTGCACATTATTAAAATGACAAAGAGTATACGTTATTCTCATATTCTGCTGACTGAAAATGCAAACAAATAGTTTTATATGTAATAATGCGTAATCTAATATTTGGAATTGAATGTAGTTTTAACTAAAACTACAATGGGAAACAAAAATGTAGTATAGCATGTAGTGTCATTTAGCATGTTTTGCCCTTTTTCTATATATTTGATAATTTGGTTATTTTTTCTATTATTTTTTTTGGCGTGGTGGTTGTGGTGTGGGGCAGAAAATTACTTGTTTGCATCAGGTGCCAGAAATCCTAGTTTCGGCCCTGGTATATAGGGTTCTTGTGATGCACATTCATGTTAAGGTTAATATCCTGAGGACGGGGCTGCATGGATATATATATATATATATATATATATATATATAGTAACAAGTTCAGCCTGGCACTCCACCAAAGTCCAATAGCCACGGATGCCTCCCGGTATCCATTTTATAACAAGTGTTTAATAAAGGTGATCTTTATTAAACACTTGTTATAAAATCTGCGGAGTGCCACTGCTTGCTTGGAGATTTATATATATATATATATATATATATATATATATATATATATATATATATATAAAAAGCTGTTACTTCTCTCTGCATGGAGTCATTGTCGATATATATATATATATATATATATATATATATATATATATATATATGGCGTAGGTACTGGCACTCCAAGAATACAGGTCAGCTACAGCCGGTGCCTTCACAGTCTTGTGTGGAGACAATATATACGAAGTAGGTGCGGAGCTCACGGCTTAATGAAAAAGACAGTAGACAATAGTTGTATGAACAACGTTTTAAATTTCATTATCGAAATTTTCATCAGGATAAATACAGAGTAGAAAAACATACCTTTATAGGAGACAAAAACCTTGGGCCTGATTCTCTAAGCTTCAAAAGTGATTAAATGGAGACTGATAAACAGCCAGCCAATCAGCTGCTGCTTGACATTTTTCAAACACAGTCTGTGACATGGCAGGTAGGAGCTGATTGGCTGGCTGTTTATCACTGTCCAATTTATCACTTTGAAGCTTAGAGAATCTGGCTACTTGTGAATTCAGCCGTCTGACGCTATCACGCCCCCAAAGCGGCGCTTGATGACGTCATTACAGGGGCCGGCTTACACCAACCAATCCCGTGCACCATCACCATAGAAACAGAAATAAATTTACGCAACTGGAAAAGAAACAATACTAAGTTATAAAGAGAACATCATATATGTTATTATAACAATACTAGCGGAACATGCTGTAGCTAATCTGTTCATTAAGGCCACGGGGAGCAATCACATCTAGTTTAAAAATCCATCGCGCCTCACATTGTAATAATTTGCGTGGATGATTACCTCCACGCAGATTGGCGTGTACACAGTCAATCATGTGAAAATGAAGACTATTTAAAAGATGTTTATGTTGAAGGTAATGCCGAGCAACCGGCTGGTCACTCTGACCTTTTTCTAAAGCAGCACGGATAGAACTCCTATGCTGAGCTATTCTTTCCTTTATTTTCCTTTGAGTCTTGCCAATGTAAACCAAACTCCAGGGGCAAATAATCTGGTATATCACAAAAGATGAGTTGCAATCAAAACGATAGCGGATTTTGTAGCATTGACCAGTGTGGGGTGGTGGAAAGTATCTCCCGTTAAAAGAAACTGACAGGCGGTACATGTGCACCTAAAGCAACCAAGTCTGGTACCACCCAGACCAGCCCATGCTGACCAGAACTACCTTTCTGGGTGGTCCCAGACTTGGTTGCTTTAGGTGCACATGTACCGCCTGTCAGTTTCTTTTAACGGGGGATACTTTCCACCAGTGGTGTAACTAGAATTTTTGCGCCCCCCCCGCCGATATCAGCAGCGCCGCCCCCCGAGCCCTCCCACCCACCTTCCCAAATGAAGTTAAACACCCCCTTACCCCTCCGCATGCCGCCGCCGCCGAATTCTCCTGGCTCCGTCTCCTCCTGCAGTTCTATAATGACCATCACAAAATGGCTGCCCCCTAACAGCAGACAGTTTTTAAGGATGCTAGAGGAGGCCCGCGCCTCCTCTAGCATCCCAAAAACCTGTCTGCTGTAAGGGGGCAGCCATTTTCTGATAGTTATTTTTCATTAGAACTGCAGGAGGAGACGGAGCCTGAACAAGATCTGCGCTGCGGCAGGGACCCTGAATGCGGCGGCATGCGGAGGGGTAAGGGGGTGTGTACGTTTACTTGGGTGGGAGGGCTAGGGAGAGTGGGGGGCGGCGCTGCCGATATGCCCAGCTCCCGGCCACAGATGCAAGTTGTAACTATAGCCCCGCAGATCGGCACCCACAGTCCCTCAGTGCCTCCCCGCCACAGCGGGGGCTGCGGGGCTATAGTTATGTCACTGGTGCAGTGCACATGGGCCCCTGAGTCCAGGAGGGCCACATACCATAAGCTGCACCTATTTTTTTAATACTTACCACTAAGTCCACTGGAGTCCCATGAAGATGGCACCTGCGCTATGTAAATCACTGTGAAATGATTGCCACTCCATTTTCCTGTAGATCTGTGTATACTCATTATGATCTAAGCCCTCTAGACCTCATATTCTACAGCTCTGCATTGCTGCCTGCAGAGAGGAAGGGACCTGGACAGAGGAGGTTGCACACAGGCCTCTTTCTCTCTTAAAACACTCCTGATTCCAGAAGTATTTATCACAAAAAACTCCCAGGATTTATTTATTTATAAAAAATGTGCATATGTAAATAACATATACGTCAGAAAATGTGTGGTTGGCATCTGGGCGTGGGGGTCCTCTGGGCTGCTCTCACTGCCTGTCTTAGGGCATCACTACTTAAATACACAGTCACTTTATATATCATGTTTGTATATTATTCACATATGCACATTTTTTTCACACACTCTCTACCCTTAACAAATAGTAGGGCCCTTCATACTTATAACTTTATTACTTTACTATCACTATTCTTTATTGTGATGCCCTGGGGGGTCCTTAGCTGGATCATGTCTCGGGGGTTCCCTGCGCCCCAGGTGGTGACCCCATAGTGTTAGGGACCAGCTCGACAAGAGGTGACCTGGACGATTGGTGGGCAGGCCAATATCGCTGGCCAATGATATACTATACATATTATATTGTAATGTAATGATCGCATAGAGCGTTTTCACCCTCTCTCTGTGTAAACCATTTTATTCTCAGTAGATGGCACCTTTCATTACTGAGGGTGTGCAATTTAGAGCCAGTTTTCCCTAGCACATATAGGAAATAGTCAGGTCCCTGATAATATTGAAATAACAAAAGGAGGTGTGGCAAAAATACCAATTGAATAGTTGTAAATACACTATACAATCACAATAGTGAAAACATTAAATTGTGCAAATAAGGAAATATTGGAATATCCCAACTCCTTCGTAATATAGCTAAATTCAGAGCTGGACTAAGGTTTTGAAGGGCCTTAATCCAGGAGGGCTCTAAGGCCTAACATTTTTTGTAAAAACAAAAAACGAAAAGAAAATGTTTCCCCTGTTGTAACTTTTCATTTGTAATCTAATCTTAATCAAATGAAAAATAAGGTTAAACATCACAGTGTGCCTCGGCACTTTGAAGTTTGCCAAGCCAGTGATGAGATGTGTAGTTTAGCAACAGCTAGAGGGCTGCTTATTGCCCAACCTTTATCTAGATAGTCTGCCTCATCTTACGAATTCTTTGGAAAAGCCAAGTCCCTAAGGTAGGTCAGGAAAATATCATCAGTTGTTTTTAAGCTTATTTTTAATATTACAAATATTAAAAATAACGTTAAACATCACAGTGAAGAATGCCAAGCAAGTGACCCATCAGAACTAAGATTTGTGGGATTAGAGCATGTGGTACTAGATATAAGATATAAGGAGGAAACCGGGACATCTTCCTTGCTAATAAAGAATCACGGTGGATCAGTGGCGTAACTATACCTCCGCAGCCCCCGCGGTGGCGGGGGGGCGCAGAGAAATTGGGGGCGCCGCCGGGGGGGCTGCGGAGGTATAGTTACCTGTGGTCTTCGTCTCGCCCGGCTCTCTGCCGGGACCTGCCTGACGTCACGGTCCCGGCCGGCTCCTGCTGCAATGAAAACTGACTATTATAAAATGGCTGCCCCCATACTGCAGACAGTTTTCTGTCTGCAGTATGGGGGCAGCCATTTTCTAAGAGTCAGTTTTCATTGCAGGAGCCGGCCGGGACCGTGACGTCAGGCAGGTCCCGGCAGAGAGCCGGGCGAGATGCAGACTGCGGAGACAGGTAAGTGTGAGAAGGGGGGTCAGGTTAGGTGGGGGGGTGGCGGGTGGCGGGCGGCGGCGGGGGGGGGGGGCGCCGAAAAAACATCCGGCGGGGGGGGCGCTGAAAACCTAGTTACGCCCCTGCGGTGGATGTATCAGTTAGACCCCGTATCGCCAAATGGTCTAAATGATGGGTTAGAAATTACACCTTTCTTAAAATGAATTATTTTAAAATGAATTATATTATATTGCTTGTGGTTCAAAATCATTTTATTACTGTATTGTTTATCATTGTTTTTTTATTTTTTTATTCTATGCTATTTGAAAGATTGGTTGCCCGGGGCAAACTCAGCAAGTAATTAATTACAATTCTGCAGAAACAATGTTTGCTGAAAAAGTCAGCTATTCTAACCAGTAATAATTAGATACACCTGGTTAGAAGGTATTTGTGAAGTGACTGAGCAATGCTAGGCCATTCCTCTGAGAAAGTCCGTGTGACGAAACCCATAGGGGAGTGTCCTAGCATCAAGAATGTGTAGCTCAAGCGAGTATAACCGCTCCAACAGTGGTAAAGGTGCTATGCATCGATTTTATGCTGTATTTCTTGCGGTGCTTGTATACCGCCACTTGTGGTACTTGACCCTAACCCTCATGATGGCTTGTTCTTCTAATAAATTACTATTTTAACCTGTGAAAATTGCAACATGGAGCTCCAGTTCTTTCTGTTGTAGATGTGCTTTGCCTGTTGGATTCAGGACACCTGTATGGTCCATTACTAAAACCTGAGTGTAAAAAAGAGAGGAAGAAACGTATAAGAACATCGGTGGCCTACAGACATGGGTGGAAACGCGTCATGACAGGTGATCATCAAGGGTGAGTCAGGCTGCGGTATAGCAACCATGTCACATACTGGAGATGACGGTAGGATGTGGGATAAGAGGTCCAGTATGTACAGGGCCGGTGCCACTACTAGGCAGCTTCAGGCATTTGCCTAGGGTGCCTGCCACTGGAGGGCGGTACTGAGCTGCAGCAAGCAGCCGCCCATCGCAGGAGGAAAGATCCCACCCGAGGAGCAGGAAGAAGAAGAAGGCATTACTCATCCCAGAGTCAGGTAGCAGGTAAGCCGTCTCCCCCTACCCCAACTGGCATTTGATTGCCGCACCCCCTCCCACTCCCTGGTGCTATTGGTGGGTGGCAACCGAACCCCCCAGACTTTAACCACGGCAAACGAATGGCGGAAGGCTCCCGCACCCCCCCTTGGAGCCCGCCGTCTGCCGCACCCCCCCAATGTGGTGATCATAAGTATGTATGTATCATGTATCTGGGTCTCAGTGGAATGCAATCCAGAACTGTGAGACCCAGAAGTTCCGGATTGCGTTCCACTAAGACCAGGAAATGGGACAGCAGAAAGCAAGATGCACTTCCGGTACGTGGCAGAGAAAGAAATGGCAGCATGCTTAGTAAAGAAATAATAAATAAAAATAATTTTAATAATAGGATAAACTGAATATTATAAAGATCTACAAATTGATGTAAAAAAAGAATCTACTTGTTAAGGAATATAAGACCTTTTCTACAAATAGCAGTCATGTGACCCAATGTTTATGTCACATGACAAACCATATCATTCGATCATCATGCAATTTTATGCCTAAAATACACATTAAAAAAGAATGATATTTCTGTCTGCCTTCTATATAAATAATTTATTTAAGTAAATAGAGCAATTATGCACTTTTTATTGAGAATCACACAGCGTGCAATACACACATACAATAATCAGCGGCCATATTGGCCATGATATAAATATGGACAACAAGCACATGGGAAAACACCTTTAATAAAGCTGGGAATCTCCCAGTGAAACGCATCAGTTGTTCACCACAATACCTTGGACAACCTCTGTTATTATCTACTGGACCCTTCTTATTAAGAAACCTGAACCAGGACGTTTTTTCACAAAAGTGGAGGACCTTGGAAGGATAAAATTCAGCTGCCACTACTCTAAAGGTAATTCAACAATCATATTCGAGCTGGACTCCCAAAAATTGTGAGTGGCCTTCAAAGACTGTCCTGTGAACTTTACCTCCCGCAATTGAACATCAACACCTACAAGTCCAATATAGGAACAGGTTCTCATATGAAGGACAGAAAAACTAAGGGGTGAATATTCCCATATCTATGATTAAGCCACGCAAATTAAATATCATGCTATTACATTTTTAACCTTTATTTTTATTTCTTGCTTAATCATTTAATAAATGTTTATAATTTTTTTATTAAAATGCTGTGTGACAATTGATTATTCCTCGTTAGCGCAGTATCTTTTTTTTATTTATTGTATCTCTCTTGCCAGTGGACACAAGTCTGCAGTGGTGTAAAGACCTGCTGGTGAGAAAATTGTCAGCTTAACGTGACACAGACAAAAAAAGGAGAAAGAAGGAGAAGAGCAGTTGTAGGCGGATGCACTCCTGGCGGTATTTTTGGTTTGACTTGTTTGTATAAACCATTTATTTAAAAACGTGGGACCTCCTATTATCTTTATTAGTGTAGTTATGATAAGGAGATGCCCACCTACTTGCGAAATTAAGGGGTTAAAAAATAGGACATATACAAACACATTAGTGATGAAAAATAAAGATAGTTTTGTTTAGAATTGAAAAAACGTTTAGGCATATTTAGTAGGAGGATGCAGTTATTGCTTAGAAGAATGAATCCTATTAGAAGAATGTCTTATTTTTATATGTCACCCTGATGAAAAATAGGAGAGATACCTTGTTGCAGTGTGCCTGAATAGGCTACACAGTAATAGGCAATTGCCTTTATGATGTTAAACAAGGGGGATTTGTAGCCACATACAATTTATACAATAATTGACACATTTATATATATCCACACTGTTATGCTGGCACAATGCCCATGCTTTGTCAAAAGTAACTTTGTAGTTGTTTCAACAGTATGAAATTTATTTGTGTTTTTACAGAGCACCGATGACTTCTACTGGTGATTAAATATGTGGTACTCAATACATATGTGGACGTCAATCTCAGTGTTTGTCAATCTACAGTGGTGCCTTTATTTTGGAGGTGTGCCCAAGGTTGTCTCATTTGTGCTTGTTAACACTATATTGATGGCACACTATCCAGGCACTGTGCTATTCAGTTATATCGTTATTTCAACCCTCCAACCCCCAACCGTGGCACTCGCCTATCACCCGATTCCTTAAAAAGTGCTCTCGCACTGCTGAGCGCTTCTGGAAGAAATCACGCTCCCTTGCGGATTATCTCCATTTCAAATTCATTCTTTCCTCCTTCAGCTCTGCCCTTGCTCTGGCCAAGGAATCCTACTTTAAGTCCCTCATCCTTTCCCAATCATCCAATCCCCGCAGGCTCTTCGCCACCTTCAACTCCTTGCTCTCCCCCCCTCCTCCAGCTCTTCCATCCTCCATCGTAGCAGCTGATTTTGCTACCTACTTTTCAACCCAAATCTCCTCTCTCAGGACTGCCATCACTGCTGCCATGACCTCACCCACTCCCTCCTCCCCTCCTACACCTCCACTCCCCTCCTTCCAACCCCTGTCCTCATTTTACCCCACCACTGCTGCTGAAGTCCACTCTATCCTTCAATCCACTTCTCCCTCCACCTGCCCGCTCTATCCTATCCCCTCCAATATTATCCTTCGGCTCAGTCCGTCAGTCTGCTCTCACCTGGCTCACCTCTTTAATCTTTCCCTATCCTCTGGGATCTTCCCTTCCTCCTTCAAACACGCTCTTGTCTCCCCAATTCTCAAAAAAACAAATCTGGAGCCCAACTCTCCATCCAACTACAGGCCCATCTCCCTCCTCCCTTTTGCCTCCAAGCTCCTAGAACGCCTGACCTATAATCGTCTCCTAAGCCAGTGGCAAACGCAGGATTTTCAGAAGGGGGATTCCAGAGGGGCGGAGCAAAGCACGGAGATGGACACTTAGGTGACCCAGTATATGCCGGGTCAGTTAAAGTATTATAGATAGACCAAATGTATATAAATAATAATAATAATAATAATAATAAAAAAATAATATATATATATATATATATATATATATATATATATACATATACATACATATATATATATATATATACATACAGGGGCATTAGCAGCAGTGTAGGGCCCTGGGCATAGCAATGTATTGGGGCCCCTACCGATCCTCCAGTGGTAGGGGTGGGGGAAGCTTTGATGTCCCACGGGTGGTAGGTGGTATTATATCAACCGCTCAGCATGTAGGGCCTGGATCAGTAATTTCCACTAATTACCCCTTTACTGCACAGATGGTGGGAGAAGGGGGCATTGGGCTGAATGAAGGGACCCTGATACATAACTTCCAGGGTGGTAGAGGATGTTTAATATGCAGAGGAGGGGTGTATAGTGGAATGGGCTTATTATTCATCATTTTCTGGTGGGAGGATAGCTTGCTTGTCTGCAGATATCTCCAGTTCCCGTAAATAGATTTATTAGATTTTAATGGAATTAAAAACTAGAGAATCCCACCTACCAAATGGTACTGGGGACTAGGAGATCAGAGTTCAGGAGGCAGACCAATCCACAAAAGAGTATATAAAACTACATACCAGGTGTGTGGAGCTGGAGCAGTAACCAGCTGCTGGAAGGCTGATTTCTCTGGTTCTGGGAAGAGTAGAGACAAGCTACTAGTGTCTATCAAAGTGGGAGAGTCTCAGCTTTTGGAATATACCCTCTAAGTCAGACAGAACCTGAAATATCTGACTGGGAAGAGCAATTAACAGGCTTGGATGGGGACCACTGCTTTGAAGTCAGATATCTCTGGTTCCCAAGGGCCGATTTTTTTAATTCTTGTACCCGTGGAAAGAGGGGACCCTCAGCTTTC
The DNA here is from genome assembly GCF_055691185.1 of Crinia signifera. NCBI lineage: Eukaryota > Metazoa > Chordata > Amphibia > Anura > Myobatrachidae > Crinia > Crinia signifera. The sequence continues at coordinate 205,963,395 of NC_139217.1, read as the reverse complement.
AGCCTAGGGCCCTTAGACTCCTAGGGGGGTTTCTGGGTACTCAGAAACCTCCCCTCTGCGTGCGCTACTGTAAGCCACCTTACTGCTAACTCCATTCTAGACCCCCTCCAATCCGGGTTCCGCCCTTTACATTCCACTGAAACTGCCCTGACCAAAGTCACTAACGATCTACTATCGGCTGAATCCAAAGGCCTCTTTTCTATCCTCATCCAGCTTGATCTGTCGGCTGCCTTTGACACTGTTGACCACCCTCTCCTGCTCAACACCCTCCGCTCCTTTGGCATAACTGGCACGGTCTTCTCCTGGTTCACCTCATACCTCTCCGATCGCTCCTTCTCCGTCTCCACTCCGAGCTCCTCCTCTCCTACTACCCCGCAGCCAGTCGGTGTTCCCCAAGGGTCAGTCCTTGGCCCTCTCCTCTTCTCCCTCTACACCACCTCTCTGTGCACCCTCATCAGCTCCTATGGTTTTCATTACCACCTTTATGCTGATGATACCCTAATCTATCTCTCCTCCCCCGACCTATCCCCATCACTCCTGTCCAAGGTCTCCGAATGCCTCACGGCCATCTCAGCCTGGATGACCCAACGCTTCCTGAAACGAAACATGGCTAAAACTGAACTTCTAATCTTCCATCCCCCGAACATCCCCTCTTCTCCCACTATCTCCATCAGCATTGGTGAAACCGAGATCACCTCCACCGACCAAACGCGCTGCCTCGGTGTCATCATTGACTCCTCCCTCTATTTCACCCCCCACATTCGTGCTCTCTCACAGTCTTGCCGCTTTCACCTATGCAACATCTCACGCATCAGACCATTCCTCTCCACTGACCAAAATTCTCATTCATTCTCTTGTCATCTCCCGCCTTGACTACTGCAACATCCTTCTCTCTGGGCTACCTCTCAACCGCCTCGCACCTCTCCAATCCATTCTTAAGGCTGCTGCTAGGCTCATCTTCCTCTCCAGCCGCTCTACCTCCGCCTCCCCCCTCTGTCTATCTCTTCACTGGCTCCCCATTCCTTTCCGAGTTCGCTTTAAACTCCTCACCACCACCTACAAGGCTCTCTCCTCCTCCACCGCTCCTAACCTCTCTTCACTGATCTCTATCCACACTCCCTCCCGTCCTCTTCGCTCCATCGCTGACCGCCCACTGACCTCTCACCTAATCACCTCCTCCCACTCCCGTGTCCAAGACTTCTCTCTCGCTGCCCCCCTGCACTGGAACAACCTCCCGCCACCCATCAGGCTTTCTGATTCCCTTACCTCCTTCAAGCGCTCCCTCAAAACCCACTTTTTTTGACTAGCCTATCCCTCCTCCTAACCTCTTTTGATCCTCCTATCCTGCCTCCATTCCCCTCCGTTCCTACTTATCCTATTGTTTTTCGTTCGTCCACCCACCTATTTTTAGTATGTTAACTCTTATGAGTAGGGTCCTCCTTCCTCACGTACTCACCCTACCTCTTTACCTCACCTGTGCTCCTGTCCTGTTCTTCCCTTCCTCTACTTCATCTTCAGTCTCTTCGACAATTTTGACACCTACTTCTGAACTGATGCTGATTTTAGTTCTACCAGCTATACCCATATTCATACTGTATTTTTCAACACACCCTGTATGTTACCTTGTAATTTGGGTACTTATGTAATATCTGGGCTCCCGGTTTTCTTATGAGACCGTGTCCACTCGCCACGCTTTGGGCACGGTGGCTCGCTGCGCTCGCCACACTATATAGAATCAACTCCATGCGTAGTTGGATAGTAGGGGTATGAAAAAATGGGGTGCATTTAACATGGGAGTCCAGATAATACATACGTACCGTGATTTGTTTTTTGTTTGCTATGTACGGCGCTGCGGACACTTTGCGGCACCTTATAAATAAACGTACTACTACTACTACTATGAAATTTCTTTGTGTGTCTCTGGAAAGACACTGGTGCCCTCTGCTGGTGTTTAATATATAGAGCAGTCATATATACTTCAGCGTAGATCTTGGCTATTAAATACGTGTTAATGGCGGTTCCTTAGTTTTGATCAACTACTGAGCTGTCCTTTTTGTGTACACACAAACTGCCTTTTAGATAAGACTATCAAGGTAGAGTGAGTCTGACAATTACATTCATACAGCCTGCATGGTCATCCTACAATCTGCCTAACACGGGTTAGGACACGTGTTTTGCATTTTTAGCTTCCTCAAGTTAGCCTATCGTGATACAGCTCCTCCTTCATTTTCTCCCGACACTGGCGCTGTGAGGAAAAAACAGCATTTTCATAGCAGAACCACTGACGGTGATGCAGGGCAGTCAGGAGCATGTTTTTGACATCTGGTACAGACGGAAGGAGCTTCCTATAATTACTGACATGTTTACTGTCACTGCATATGATGCTGCCACTATTGAAAGAATGGTGGAGGATTATATCGGTTACAGCATCCAAGTAGACATGTCAGACAGTCCATACCTGTACTGGCAGGAAAAAAAGGCCGTTTGGAGGCTCCTGTACAAACTCGCTCTATTTTACCTGAGTTGTTCTCCCTCCAGTGTGTCCAGTACTTTGAAAGAGTTTTTAGTGCAGCCGGGAACCTCAGCGATGTAGGAGGTTGTTTCCACAAAATGTGGAGATGATGTTCATCAAAATGAATTATAAATTCCTCCAGGAAGAACAGCAATTGCCTCCAGAAAGTGCAGAGGGATCTGTGATGGTGGATTCCAGGGGGACAAATTAATACTCTGTGAGGATGAATTACACACTCATTGAGAGATAGATTAATTGCTTCTTTTTTTGTGGGGGCCCAAACAAACCAATAATTTTAGCCACAGTCCTGTGGCAGATCCTGTTGCTGAAATGATTGGTTTGTTAAAGTGGGTATGTCCTATTCATAAATGGGAGGACATTTCCATTTTGCGTGACTGTATGTGCTGTTTGGGGCCTAGTTTATATTGTTCAAATATTTTATTGAAGATTGGAAAGCACAACACAAACAAGTACATCGGTTACAGAGTTAGAAAAGGACCAGGTGGTTAATAGGGGATGATGTAACAGAACAGTTGAGGATCGAGTTCCATGGGGTAAATGTACTAAAATCAACAGAATTCAACAAAAAGAGGGGGGGAGCAAGAGGGGATGGGTGAAAAGAGAACGTGTGTGGTGTGTGGTGGGGATGTAAAAAAGGAGTGGGGAAGCATGGCGGAGCATGAGATAGAAAGGTGTGTGGTGACGGTGGGGGAGGGAAGGGAAGAAAAGGAATAGGGGGGGAGGGAGAGTGTGTAAAAGAGACGTGAGGGGAAAAAGTTGAGAGAAGTAAAAGAATAAAGGGTACTTCTGTAGTTTCACGGCGCCACCGCGCACACAGTCTGTAACAGAAACTTGGCAGCCTGCCAGAGGCTCTGTTTCCCTGTGCGCATGCCGCTCTAGCTCTGTCTGACTGAGCTTGTGCCGCTCTAGCTGTACGTAAACAGCGTAGCGGCCGGCCAGCAGCAGCTGAGCTGCCCAGGCGCTGACAAGTCAATGTCACTGTGGCACTTGTAGTTCCACAGTGAAATAGGCAGCGCCTGGGCACCACTGACAACGGGGGTATGTTAAAGTGGACACCCCGGCACAGCGATGCAGGGGCTTCTAAACTGTACGCGAGATTCAGACGCAACTGCGTCTGAATCTCGAGTCACATAGATAGCCGCTAAGAAGCCGGAAAGCCTGGATTCAGACGTAGCCCTAGGGGAACACTATTGAAACCCACCCTCAGTGCCACTAGTGGACGCCACAGCTGTGGACCGTGTAAATCCCACTATCCACGCCCACCCGAAGCGTGGCAAGCGCAGCGAGCCCCGGAGGGGCGGCGGTACGTGTCCTACGACCTTTTCATACCCCCACTATCCACGTCGGCGTGGAGTTGAGAATAGATTAGTGTGGCAAGCGCAGCGAGCCACCGAGCCCGAAGCGTGGCGAGCGGACGCGGATACCTTCACAGCTATCCGCGTCCCCTCACGGGCTTCACAGGTGTCAGCGTCCGCTCGCCACACTTCGGGCTCAGTGCGTGGCGAGCGGACGCTGACACCTGTGAAGCCCGCGAGGGGACGTGGATAGCTGTGAAGGAATCCGCGACCCCTCACGACCCCACACCGACGTGGATAGTGGGGGTATGAAAAGGTCGTAGGACGCGTACCGCCGCCGCTCGCCACGCTTCGGGTGGGCGTGGATAGTGAGGCTGATTCAGGAACACATTCACACCTGCACACTCACACACCTGAGACAGTAAAGACGAAATTTTCGGCTGACTGACTGACTACGCAAACTGCATAGCTCTCTGACTGACTACGTAACACTGTCCGCGCGCGTCTAAGCCGAACGTCTGAAACCGCAATATAAGTTAGCGTTTACATTCGGGACACCCCCTGTGGTAGCGGTGTGCCGGGGTGTGCGATTTATAAGCCCCGTTTAGCCCTGTTTGTCTCCTTTTTACACTTCATTACATTTCAACTAGAGTGGCGCTGCAGCACTATGCTACACTTTAGCTAGAGCGGCACGCGAGCCTCTGGCAGGCTGCCAAGTTTCTGTTACTTCCGGCGCCGTGAAACTACAGAAGTACCGAATAAAGTGTAGCTTGAAGGTGGGGGTGAGTGAGTGTAGAGTGGAGCTATGAGAGGTGAGGAGAGATCCTAAGGAGGTGCATCAGATAGTGAGGGGAAGGTACGGATGCCAGTGACCTCAAGCAAGTCCCGGGAGGGTGAGGTTTCTTGATGAATACCAGGGTTCCCAAATTTTATGGAACTTCTCCACTGTGTTATTTTGGAGGCTGGTTATATATTCCATTTTGGAGACAAACCATATTCGATTTAGTATGGAGAATAAAAGGAATAAATTCCTTTTGTTTAGGATTTGCGCTAGGAGGTTTAAGCAGCCTGATATGGTTTTTTTTTTACAAAGGTGTGTTGCGGGATGCACAACGTAAAACAAGCGCTAGGAGGGGTAGGGTGATAGAGGAAAAGTCAGATATAGAGAAATACAATAAAATGAAATAAAGTAAAAATAAATAAATATATAAAAATAAAAGTAAAAATAAATATAAAAATAAAAATAAATATAAAAAAATATAAATAAAAATGACCAATTCAAATGTTTACACTCCTTGTTGGAGTTTGTTAAAGAAGTCCAGGTGAGTAGGAGGCTATTCTGGCTTACCCTGCACTATATAGCAGCTGTACTGCTTGCCGCGGCTTTTGCAGACTTACGGCGGGACTCCGGAGGTTTCACTGGTGACGTCACCTGCCGTCTTCTTAGTTTGTGTCTTAGCGATGCTGGCTGGGCTTGCATCTCCTCTCCGTCTGGGGACTTCTTAGGCTTATCCGTTGGATAAGCCTAAGAAGTCCCCAGACGGAGAGAAGAAGCAAGTCCAGCCAGCATCGCTAAGATGCAAATTAAGAAGATGGCAGGTGACGTCACCAGTGAAACCTCCGGAGTCCAGCCGGAAGTCTGCAAAAGCCGCGGCATACAGGATTCGATTTAGTAGTTCTTGATATGATGGGGGAGTATGGTTTTTCCAAGCTTTAGTGATCTGTAGCTTGGTGGCGCAGGTGATGTGGAGAATTAATTTATTATAGAAGGTAGGTAGCTGGTCGACCGGGGCACACAAAATCATTGTGGTGGGTGTTAATGGGGGGCAGACTGTGGGGCCTAGTTTTTAAAACTGTTAAAACTAAATCTTTTCTGCCACTGCGGAATATCTAAACAGGGATCACAAAAATAAGTTGACAAAGATCCGGAACAATAGTTTTATTCTGTTTCGGATCTTTGACAACTTATTTTTGTGACCCCTGTTTAGATATTCCGCAGTTGGAATGTGAAATAGGACTGGAATGTGTAATGCATTGCCATACTGCTTCCGGCCAGATGGAGATGCGCAGTAGCGGCAAAGTGCCCGTTATCTGCGAATTGTTTGCAGCTGCTTTTTGGAGTTTTCCTTTATATATGTATTCCTAGAGAGTCTCAACACGCTTCTGAAGAAGGATCCTATGAGATCTGAAATGCGTTAAGCGTGGCTCGCTTTGAACTCCATTCCATGTCTGGACAGATTGGGTGACAATCCTGTAGGTAATGCTGTATCCAGATTACAGCTCACCATTTCCATCCCAGGATGTTTTGGAACCTGTTAGCTGCCTCGCCGAAGGATTTTTATTGCATGCTGTATATGTTTTCTATATTGTAATTGCAATTTATTAAATTCACCTGTTTTTATACCATTGAGCTGCACTATATTGCCCCCTCTATAATCTCTCTTTTCCATGAGTTGGGAGATTGTGTTTCTTACAGATACACTTATCAGGATTTGAGGATTTCTGTGAAGTTATTGTTGAAGATCTCCCCAAATAAAGGATAGTATCTTTATTTTTTTATAATTGTGTTAATGGTGGTGTGTTACATGTCATTAATTTGATTTTGAAGTTCTTGGCATTGAGCCCAGATAGCTCCTCCATTGGATATATATATTTGTTTTAGTTATTTCCCTTCTTGAAAGACAAGGTGAAACAAAATTGTAACAATGTTTTATATAATCATCCTCATATAATGGGTGTTGATTGTATGAGTTTAACCCTGACACACAGCTCAATTATAGTGTATATGATTGCTGTACTTCATATATATTAGATATATAATAGTCGCTGTATTGGACTTATTTGATATATCAGGCAGTTTCTACCTGGGCCTGCAGTAAACTGTACTGTTATATCAGATATATTTGTACTGTATCTCGAATCTCTTATAGTGTATTTGGGTTCACACAAAATATATACAGTCAGGGTACAATAATATATCAAAAATAATATTTCTTTGCACACCTAGAGAAATGTCAAGTCAGGATAATGTTCTATACATTAGTCGCTGTTTTGGACTTGTTTGATATATCAGGCAGTTTCCACCTGGACCGGCAGTAAACTGTTCTGGTATATCCAGATGTTCTTATACTGTATCCCAAATCTCTGATAGTAATATATATACAACATATATACAATCAGGATGGTATCTCATATGTTAATAGCGGTGTTGGATTCTTTGCCGTATAACCATCAGTTTCTACCTGGACCGGTAGTAGACTGCGCTATGTCTCCTATGTTGTCCCCATAACATAAATCATGAATAAATCAATTATATAACTAGACATTTCTATTATGAGTGCTGGCATTATCAGGCTCTGGCTGCTGACACTTGCCAATTCTAAATACAGATGGTGATCTGGAGAACATTTTACCACTAAAAGTACAGACTAGTTGGAGAAGAGCGAAGAACATCAAAGACCATTTAGTCCAAAGCCATCTGTTAACATCCTCTCATTAATAACATCAGGAAGGGGTTTACCAAATGCAGAATATGTAAGGCATGCCATTACACGGAGCCAATGGAATCTTTCATAGACAGATATGGAAAGAAATGGATGTTTCAAGAAAATATCACATGCACCATGATAGGAGTGATTTACCACCTTAAATGTCCTTGCAATAAAATCTATATAGGCAAGACAACCAGACCTTTGAAGTCCCCATACTAGAACATGCAGGAACCATACAAAATGCAAACAAATATAGGGACAGGTTCAAACAGTCACATCACCTATAGCAAAAAATTTTTTTAAATACCACCCTGATTATATATGTTGTATATATTTTAATAAAATAAGATAATATTTATTGTCATTGTAAAACAATAAAAAATTGTAACACAACAAAATTATATTCTTGGACACAGAAAAATGCAAATGAACAATTTCGGTTGAAATCAGTAACTGCAGCTGGGAAAAAGCTTTTTTTCAAACGCGCGGTTCTGGACCTAATGCGCCTTAACCGTTTGTTAGATGGTAAGAAAGAGAAAGTATGATTGTAAGGGTGGTGGCAATCCTGCTTGATACTGTTCCTTTTTCGCCTACAATTATTGATTAAAATATCTTCCATGATAGACAAATCACAGCCAATAATGGCCGCTGCAGTGTGTGTCACCCGATCTAATTTCTTGAGATCTCTATTTGTGCTATTTCCGAACCACACTACAATGCAATATGACAGGATGCTTTCAATAACACATTTATAAAACCTGATCAAGTTCTCCTGGGAGAATTTGGCTGCTCTAAGCTTCCTAAAAAAAAATAAGCGTTGCTGAGCCTTCTTAGCCATCGCTGTAATGTTTGAAGACCACGTTAAGTCATGTGAAATAGTAACCCCTAATAACTTAAACTCTGTCACCCTCTCTACCTCCAATGTATCAAAAAATAGAGGCTGTAACTCAGACTTTCTACCTCTTCTAAAATCAATGATAATTTCTTTTGTTTTGGTCAGGTTTAACAGTAAATTATTTTCTCTACCCCAATTCACTAAGGTACTGACTTCATCTCTATAGGCATTCTCCTCCCCAACCGTGGTATCGTCAGCAAACTTAATTATAAGATTTGTGTCCGCCTGCGGACAACAATCATCAGTAAATAAAGAAAATAAAAGTGGACTCAATACACACCCTTGGGCAGAGCCTGTACTGATCCTCAGAACTTGGGACACACGACCCCCAAGTTTCATTTGCTGAGGCCTATTTATCAAGAAATCTAAAATCCAATTGCATAACATTACTGAAAAGCCTAAGCTCCACAGTTTGGTTACCAATATATAGGGGAGAATCGTATTAAACGCGGAACTATAATCAATAAAAAGCAACCTAACATAAGTATTAAATAAGTGTAAAAGTGAAGAATGGATAACAGACAACAGCGCATCTTCAGTTGATCTTTTAGGCTTGTAGGCATATTTGCTGTTGTCAGAGCTAACAGGGCAATGACTTTTAATATGTACCAGAACTAACCTTTCAAAACATTTCATGATGAGGGGAGTCAGGGCTATTGGGCGAAAGTCATTAAGACTTTCTATTTTCGTTTTTTTGTAATAGGGACAACTATGGTGGATTTGAATATTTCGGGGACAATACCAGTTTGCAATGACATATTAAAATTATGGGTGAAAACCGTGGTTAATTCGCCAGCACAACCCTTCAGGACCCTACCCGGAATTCCATCTGGGCCGGCAGCCTTCCTGGCGTTAACCCTTAACAAACCTTTCCTAACCTCGTGTTCCCCAAAAGCAAATATTGATTCATCTCCTGACAGGGGGAATTTACATACAATCGACCTATTGTCCCTCTCAAATCTAGCATAAAATTGGCTATCATCTACCAAATATGTCTTAGCCATATCGGACAAGGGACTAATCTCCTTGTAATTAGTCAAGTTATAGATACCCCTCCACATGCTCCTAGAGTCATGATCATTCCTAAACTCTAATTCAATTTCTCCAGAGTATTCCTTTTTAGCTTTACATATTCCCTTCTTTAAGAGAATTCTAGCTTCCCGGTACACAAGCGAATCCCCTCCTCTAAAAGCCTGGTCCCTGCTATTGTTAGAAAATGGTTTAACAAATTTCTGGACAGTGACATTACCAATGCACCAATTTATATAAGACAATACAGTAGAAGCCAGTAAGTCCATGTCTACTAACAAGTAATTTTTCCTGAATAAACAGATTTCAATCCATGGTGCCAAAACAATCCTGTAGATCGTCCAATGCTCCATTCGGCCAAATGCAGACCGGATTTTTAACAGGTTTGACACGTTTAGCAACAGCCTTGAACTTCGATGCAAAGAATAATGATACATGATCCGAAAGACCTAAATGGGAACGCACCACTGTTTTGTAAGCATCTTTGATATTGCAATAAACTTGATCCAAAATATTTCCCCCACGAGTGGGAACAAATACAGATTTATACAATTTAGGTAGCACACTTTTTAGATTGGCCTTGTTAAAGTCTCCTGCTATAAGAAACAAACCATCAGGGTGATTTGTTTGTTGCTTTGCAGTAGCAGTATGCAGATTCTTCAGCGCAGCTTTAGCGTCCACCTGGGGTGGGATGTAAACTGCCATTACAATAACAGCAGTAAACTCACGCCGCAAATAGAATGGCCTGCATTTCACCATTAGAAATTCCACCTCTGGAGAACAAGACTTTTCCAGGATGGAAGCATTAGTGCACTATTTGTTATTAATATACATGCACAAGTCACCACTTCTGGTTTTGCCTGAGTCAAGAGTTCTGTCAACTCTAAACAACGTTCTATCAGGTAAGAGAACCCCATTGTCAGGTATGCTTGGATTCAACCAGGTTTCAGTAAAGATGGATATTGAGCAGGAATTTAAAAGGTTACAACTGGCCAAGCTAAGCAGCAGCTCATCCATTTTATTGGCCAGAGAGCGGACATTGGCAAGGAATACACTGGGCAATGGGGGCCTGAATGGAGCAGCTTTTAATCCATTCAGCACCCCTGCCCTCTTACCCCGCTTTTGCCTCCTCTCTCTGCGGGGGTCCCGCTTTTGATGCTGCCTGTGCTTCCCGGCTCCACCGGGCTCAGAGCTCACTGCCATCTGGCGTCGGGTTCCAGCCTCCGCTGCCAATAATGACATCACTCGGCACGACCGCCGGCCAGCCTCTCAGCATACAGCAGTGCATCCTGGAATTCGCGGCTCCACTGTCAGGGTAAGTGATGCCGGCTCTCCTGATCATCGGGAGCTCAAGCCGGTTGTACTGCACATGGCCAGACGCTTCCACCAGGAGTATCACGGCAATCAGGAACACCAGCCTCCCACTTGTTCTCCCCGTATTTTGTGTGCACCCCAACACGCTATCAGAGATTCGGGATACATTTAAGCACATCTGGATATACCAGTACAGTTTACTGCCGGTTCAGTTGGAAACTGCCTGATATACCAAATAAGTCGAATACAGTGACTATTATCTAATTATAGAATATTATCCTGACATGGCATATCTCTAGGTGTGTAAACTTTGACATACTATTTTGATTGTATACGCTCTCACAGATATAAGCATGTCAATAAAGCATATACAGAATATGGAAGAAAAAAAAACAAATATAAAGTGCATATACTGTATAAGAACAATTATCAACCCAGCAACCCAGCAATTAAGCAAAAGGGACATAATGGGAACAGTATTTTTGCTCATATTCAAAATATATCATATATATATATATAAATATATATATATATATATATTTATATATATATATATATATATATATATATATATATATATATATATATACGAGCAAACTGGAGGCGGCACTCAGAGACTTGTGAATCAAGTTAAACGTGTATTAAATACATAGCAAGACATCTACGTTTCGGGGATAGCCTCCCCGTCATCAGGATGACGGGGAGGCTATCCCCGAAACGTAGATGTCTTGCTATGTGTTTAATACACGTTTAACTTGATTCACAAGTCTCTGAGTGCCGCCTCCAGTTTGTTCGTTTGTATGGTTTGAGCGCTGCTCCCTAGGAAGGAGCCGGAGCCAAAAGGGTGGATATATATATATATATATATATATAAATACAGCAATATTTTACGCTTACTGTAAATAGAGCTGTGTGTCAGGGTTAAAAACTCATACAAGAATGTACAAGTTCTCCTACTTTCAACAAGAAAAAAGTAGGGTGTGATGCACAATTAGCAGCAGCTGGCAAGGGGTAGTCACTCCCCTAAATAGTACGAAGAGAAATAAATTAAATTGCCAGCACTGGCTGAAAAAAATAGCAATGGTTCATAATGAATAAATTTTTTAACTAAAATTTGAAACTTATTTAAAAGAAACAATATAATTTCAATAAAAAATAAACATAATACAAAGATAGTGGTATAGTACACTATATCACCCAATAACGAGGTAGGAATATTTCCAACTGGATTAGAGAATTGAGTTCATATTACCAGTCTTATGATGGTCCACTTATTGGGTCTGGAGTCATTGGGGAAATAGTTGATGTCCCAAAATTCAAGCAAACTCCAATGATCCCAGAATGCTCTATGATTGCAAGTGCTCAAGGGTCCTGATGGCTGTCCACTTTGGCATCAGGTGTAATTAAGGATTTGGCTAGGTATCACACAGATAATTTCAGCAATAACCAGTTCTTTGTGGTACTCTATAATTCAGGATATGTAGGTTGAAGCAAAGGAGTGGTATCTATATCCCAGTTGGTATATATCGGTTGGCTCAATGCGTTTCTCCGGAATGTGTGTATTCTGGCTTCCTCAGGAGCAAGTGTGAAATCAATTCTCTAACCCAGTTGGAAATATTCCTACCTCTTAATTGAGCGATATACTATACTGCTATAACAATATCTTTGTATTTTATATATTAAATTGTTTCTTTTAAATCAGTTAAAAATCTTAATTAATACATTTTATATTGTAAACCATTGCCTAGATTTTTTCAGCCAGCGCTGGCAATTATATTTATTTCTCCTAATTCCAACACCCATTATAAGGATGATTATATAAAACATTGTTACAATTTTGTTTCACCTTGTCCTTCAAGAAGGAAAACAATTGAAACAAATATACTGTACATCACCTGGAGGAATCCTTCTGGGCTCAATGCCAAGAACTTCAAATTAACACTTGCAATTGAGTAAAAAAACTTCCAACAGAATATAAAATAATTTGCAGCAGAAATTAGTGTCTGTGAATTTTAAAGACTACACACATTTTTCTAATCTTTGCAGCACTACATATATGTTGTATGTTGTATTGTATGTGATTTTAACCCTTTATTTCACCCCTACGACAATCTCCCTTTTGTCCCAATAAAGAAAGGAACCAAACAGGGTTTTTAAGTGAACTCAATATATGTTACATTTTAACTCTATTATACACTAAATCCCAAGAAATTTAGGTACCTGTTTAGTTTCACGGCGGCAGCTCGTGCCGCTTTAGCTTTGAATCTTGGCAGCTTGCCCGACTGCGTTAAGTTATGCTATGAACGTAGTGACTGTTTGAATTCTGGCAGCTTGCCAGCTGCTTACTTGTTCAGTTTCAGGGCAGCAGCGCGTGTCGCCTTACTTCGTACGCTGACTCCTCCAAGGCAGCCCAGCGCTGGTACTCCTAAGCTCCTGTGAAGCCAAGTGAGCGCCTCTCACACAGCGCTTGTGCCCGCATGATATCCTCTCTCCTGTGGAGAGGGGATCATGCGGGCACCGGCGGAGATGCGCTCCATCTTTGTGATACGTAGGAGCGTCTCAGACACTCCAGCAATGAGACTCCTGCGTCTGAGCAGCTTGTGCTTCTCCTGTCCAAAGAGTGGGTGCGTACACAATTGCGTATAATGCACAATGAAGGAGACATTTGCCAGTGCTCCATGTTACATACTGGCAAATGCCTCCATTTCATACCCCCACTATCCACTCCATCCCGAAGCGTGGCGAGCGGATGCGTTACACGTCCTCCCAACCTTTTCATACCCCCACCATCCACGTCGGCGTGGAGTTGACTTTATATAGTATGGCGAGCACAGCGAGACACCGAGCCTGAAGCGGGGCACACTGCGCTCGCCACGCTTCAGGGTCGTGGCTTGTTGCGCTTGCCACACTATATAGAATCAACTCCATGCCGACGTGGATGGTGGGGGTATGAAAGGGTTGGCTCACCACGCTTCGGGATGGCGTGGATGGTGGAACACATTAAGACCTGCCATATCATACATCTGAGCAATATCTAGGAGGTCAGAGGCAGGAGGGTATCATTGCTGCTGGAGCATCTGAGGCTGCCTTGCTGCTGGAGTTACGGAGACGCTCCTACATATCACAAAGATGGAGTATCTGAGACGCTCCTACGTAACACAAAGATGGAGTGCCTCTCCGCCGGCGCCCACATGTGCCAATTAATGCAGAAGAACCCCAATATGCAGCCACAGTGGATCTAAAAGGTGTTTTTTGCAATGTGAAGTAGAAATTGAATACTTCTATAGTAGGTCAAGCTTTCATTATACTGCAATAAACATTATTATGTTGATTTGCACAGTGAAATTCCATAAACAAAATAATTCCCCACTGATAACACAAGAAGATGCAAAGAGAAGCATGATCACTTAATTAAAATGTGTACTTGGGAAATCATAACAGTAGGCAAATGCTCCCCGGGTACTAATTTTCTACAATAATGCCAATTAGGATTAATTTACCTGTGTTGTTTACTGGTTACCTGTATTCTTACATTTGATAACAAGGTGATTTTTTTTAAAATGTATTTTGCAATGATGAAATTGATAAATACACCAGTGATACCAATTAATGTTGACAGAGATCATTTATTTGTAACTAATATGTGTTATCAGTGCAAAATTAAATGATAGATCTTTCTAGAAATTGAAATAGCACCCTCATTTGTTACCATATATATATATATATATATATATATATATATATATATATATATATATATATATATATACATATACATATATATGTATATATATATATATATTCACTACACAAGTGCATGAATATTTTCATTAGGCGTTTTACCCACTGGCGCCAGTTCCATGGGGTACAAACAATCCATCAGATGTTCAAAACCAATGCTGATTGACATTTTTGATCAATGGATTTCAAAGGATAATAGTAATGAATACTAGGTTACAATGTTTTTTTTCTTTTTGTTGCATTCCCAGCCGTGTACAGGGGCAGGGGAAGTGCATTCGGCAGAGCGGTGTTTACCTGCTCGCTGATGGGTGCCTATTCTTTTCTGGGCGTGCTTTAAAATATTAATACTTTTGTTACTTTTTGCCTATTTAGTGGCTGTTTCTTTATCTTGTTTCTTTTTTTTTTTTTTGATCTTTATTAAGGTTTCAATTTAATATAAAAAACATTAGACAAAGACGGGACGATAACAATACAAAATGAAAAAAAGGAATAAAAAGGAAAGAAAAAATCTTTACATACTAGATGTTGGACACAAGTCATAAATAAAAACAGTGGATTAGACTACTGTGGACATTCCTCCGATATACACATAGAAAACATTGAGTGGCTGCGTTTTGGCTATAGTACATCACATTGCATTACGAGTAATTAAGACAGTAAATGGTGCCTTGGAGGATACGCTACAGCTCTAGGCGGCTAGACCAACAGGTACTACAGCGTAAATGCCAGTCCATTGCTGATAGAAACATCATGTCGATTACAGTCAAACAAGAGAATTACAAATAAATACAGTTATTGAGCTAATCCCGGTGACAGCAATTATCTAGCTTTTAAAGAAGTGATTTATATATATATATATTTTTTTTTTTTTGGTGAGTATATATATTAGTGTGTCTATTACATTTATAGTGTTAAAAAATAGAGATATTTAAAATATAAAAATTTAATGTACACAAGAATGGGTGAGATTTTTTTTTTTTAAATCTGTTGGAATTCTCAGATGATGTGTTAGGATATATTAAAATTAATGTAGATTAGTGATTTACAGTCTATGTTTGTGCTTATTTACAATATCTTGAGGCTAACCAGCCACTCCATATTTTATAATAATTAGTTAAAGTGCTTCTAGTCATAAAAATAAATTTTTCCTGTTTGACTGTATGATTGACAAGGGCTATCCATTCTTGGATTTCCAGGCCTTTTTTGGCCATCCAAGTTCTTGCAATTATAACCTTAGCCAGAGAACAGAGTCCAATAACGTAGCCCCGAAGGGCTGAGTCGATAGTATCCTTACTAATTATGTTTAGGACACAGCCCTTTATAGTTAGTATTTCCCTGGGTATCCCTGTTTTAACCATGATCTGTATTACCTTTTCCCAATACTCGTTAACAATTTGGCAGTCCCAAAGTAGATGGAAAAATGTGCCTAGGGTTGTTTTGCACTTGGGGCACCTTCCTGAGGCCCTGCCCCCAAATTTTGCTACTCTGGTTGCCGAGAGATATGCTCGGTGAAAGATAAAAAGCTGGATTTGTTGTACTCGTAATGCGTTAGTAGACATTGTTATTGAAGACATGGCAATCTTCCAATCCTCCTCCCCCAAATTCCCCACCTCCGTTTCCCATTTTGACCTAAGGTTTTCTAGCTGGTCATGGGATTTTTCTTTATCTAGAGTTTTATATATCCTAGATATTATCTTCTTTTTAACAGGTTGTTTTAGAATTTTTTTAAATGTAGATTCTCCAAACAGAGGAGGAGTTCCCCGGATCTGTCTCTCCAGTGGACTCCTTGGTACTCTTTACCTAGAATGGCGCCCGCGATTGGCATCGCGGGCGTTGGGGGTAAAAAATCGCGGGCATCGCGGGACATAAAAAACGGGTGCGACGCGATGCCCGCGATTTTCCCATAGGGATCAATGTTAAAACTGTGATTGGACGCGATTTTACTGTTAAATGCCTCAATGCCCGCGATTTGGCCATAGGAAACAATGTTAAATGGGCCACAGAGCCCTAATAGTGCCCTTGAACTGTGAAATGGCCCCCACAATTGTTAACGCCACCCCACGATCAACGTCAACCCGAAGCGTGGCGAGCGCAGCGAGCCCGCGAGGGGCGGCGGTACGCGTCCTCCGACCTTTTCATACCCCCACTATCCACGTCGGCGTGGAGTTGAGAATAGAATAGTGTGGCGAGCGCAGCGAGCCACCTAGCCCGAAGTGTGGCGAGCGGACGCGGATACCTTCACAGGTAAACGCGTCCCTTCGCGGGCTTCACAGGTGTCCGCATCGCCATGGACACCTGGGAAGCCCGCGAGGGGACGCGTATAACTGTGAAGGTATCCGCGTCCCCTCGCCACGCTTCGGGCTCGGTGGCTCGCTGCGCTCGCCACACTATTCTATTCTCAACTCCACGCCGACGTGGATAGTGGGGGTATGAAAAGGTCGGAGGACGCGTACCGCCGCCCCTCGCGGGCTCGCTGCGCTCGCCACGCTTCGGGTTGACGTTGATCGTGGGGTGGCGTTAACAATTGTGGGGGCCATTTCAGACTTCACGGTGACTATTTGGGCTCTGTGGCCCATTTAACATTGTTTCCTATGTAAAAATCGCGGGCATTGAGGCATTGAACACTAAAATCGCGTCCAATCTGACTTTTAACATTGGTCCCTATGGGAAATCGCGGCCATCGCGGGCATCGCATCGCACCCGTTTTTTAGTGCATTCGATGGTCGCGATGGGCGCCGTTCTAGGTAAAGAGTACCGACTCCTCATCTGCAGATAGCGGAAAAAATATGTGCGTGGAAGGTCAAATTCTTCTTGTAGTTGAGAGAAGGATTTGACTCTTCCCGCCTCATACATTTGGCCCAGCTTTGTAACACCCATGGTTGTCCATGCATTGTTGTCCATGTCTAAGATGCAATTCTTTTAGTTCCCCTAACATCAGTCGATCTCCTAATGGATGATCGGGGTCTATATATTCGTATTTGCTAATTTTATTAGCTTCCTTCCATAATTTTATGGCCTGCTTGATCAGGGGGGGGGGGGGGGGGGTCTTTGGCTCTAGTACGCCCCTGAAGTATTCTGGACAATGGATCCACTCCTGGGGTGGATGAGTCTATCAGAGCGGAGATTAACTCGCTGCCCTGTCCTTCAACTATCCATGACCTCATCTGTGCCAACTGAGTTGAGAGATAATATTCCCTAAAGTCGGGGAGTCCAAGGCCTCCCTCTCCCTTTTCGCGCATAAGAGTTTTAAGCTGGATCTTTGGTCGAGCACTGTTCCAAATAAATGTTGATAATATGCTATTAAGGGGGAAATTTACCAATATGAAAAACCTAGGGTGACATTCTATGGGATGCGATTTCCGTTTTTTTGCGTTATTTAGACCACAAAATGCCGATATCGCATTTTTCATTGAAATCGCCAATTTAATGTGATGCGTTAAGGGGCAGAAATCGCATAAGGTATGCGGACCAAAAGCGCGAGATTAATTCGCACTTTTATCGCATCCAGATGTTTTCCAATACAAAAGTATACAAATCGCTTATTTAATGCTATGCGCATTCGCAATTCGCACTTTTTAGGTGTCTAATTATCGCACTTATTTCAGACCTGGTTCTGTTTGGCGATTTTGCACAGAACTCATTTTGGTCAAGTGCACACATGGTTAATTTCAACACAGGTGCCCTCATTATCACTCACAAACACCCCTACATAAACCCCAACATCATTAAGGACACCTGTGAGGGTTTAAATCATGTAGATTTTGATGACTATTTTCAAGTTGCTGATCTGTGATGTGTCCCATTTGGAGGAGCTACGCAGGAGGGAGGAAGCTGGCCAACAGATCCTGGTAGCCCCCCCATTACTGGTTACCCCACGTATGTATGTTGGTCGCCTGTACCTGGACTACCTGTCGGATCAACAGGTTGTGGGGATGGTTACGCTGAACCCCATTACCCTGTTGGAGTTATATGAGCAGGTGAGAGATGATTTTTACCATTTTGTGGGAGACAACTATGCAGTGTCTGGCCAGCACAAATTAATGTGTGCCCTCTACTATTTGTCCACAGCCTCCACTCAGTCTGTGACCTCATGGTCCTTGGTGGTATCACAGGCCACTTTGTCTAAGCATTTTACTCAACTGTTACTTGCTATAAAGAAGTTGTTGCGGACATACATCAGCAGCCGTTACTTTTCTGCTAAGCACATGTGCCCTGTACTCCAAAATGTACCAGTGTTGTAAGTGTACTCATAAACAAATTATTGACCAATACCATCTGTAACCAGAGTTGCCTACCCTCCCGCATTTAGCGGGAGGCTCCCGATTTTTACCAGAGCCTCCCGGTCCCCCGCAAACCTTGATCAAGCTCCCGGTTTTTGCAGGTCCCAGCGCGAAAACTACACTGCGCATGCGCGAGGAGGTAACAAAACAGATGTTTAAAGTTGGGACGCGCAACGCCGCAACCTCACTTTAATTAGAAGCCGGCACTAGTGTATTTATGGGTAGCGGCTTCTCTGACAGGCAGTGAGAGGCTTATCTGCCGCCGTTGCCTCCTGCTGCCGCTACTGCTGCAGCTGTCCGGCCCGGCTGACAGTGCAGGGTGACAGCTGCCCCTTCAGCCTAGAGCGGGCAGCCACAATCAGCTGGGGACTTCCACCCTGCACACGCCGGGCAGGCTGCGGCTCCGTGACTGCGCGTCCCAGGGAAGAGGAGGAGATCCCTGTCTTCCGCATCAGCCTGGCTGGCTCTACTCCCACATGGCGGCCAATGACAGAGCTCATCATCCTCCCAGCCCCTGAGACCGGATCCTCTGTTCCTCCCAGCCTCAGGCAGCACCACAATGTATGTTACAATATACAGTATAACATGTGGGGGGGCGATAGGTGTAAAAAGAGTTTATATGGGGGGTTAGTGATAGGAAGGCATACATATTAGATGTGGGGGGATGATAGTCATATATGTGTATATAATGGAAGTGGGAGGGGGTAATAGTAATATATGTATGTATAATGGATGTGTGGGGGCTTCTAGTATTATATGTATAATGTATATAATGGATGTTTGTGGGGGATGTGTGTGTGTGTGTGTGTGTGTATAATGGATTGTGTGTGGGGGTTTATATACATATATGTATGTATGATGGATGTGGGGGGTTAGGTTTTGGCGCTAGCGGGAGTGTTAGGGTCGGCTGCAGGTGGGGGGTAGGGTTAGGCTGCAGGTAAGGAGGGAACAACATCAAATGTTTACCATTTGATGGCGACAAACATCGTAATGCCACCATCGAATGATAAAAATACTACCATCGGGAAAAAAAATCGATGGTAGTGAAACATCGCGATGAGATGGCTAAAATCTCCCTGAAACTAGTTTTCAAAAGTAGGCAAGTATGTCTGTAACCACCCACATTTAACCTAACACACAGTCCCGAACGGATGCACATGGTGGTGCTGACCTATCCCTTGCTGCTATGTAGCTTCTAAGTACTCTTGATACATGTATGAATGAAGTTTGCAGTCAAACATGGCTCACTGGTGTTGTGGAACTACATGTGCCAGCATGCCCAGACACACTACAACCATTACAGTCCAAACCATGAGTGTCAGAGCCTGCTGGAATATGTAGGTCCGCAACCTTTGCCAGGCAAGGAGTTATACCACACTACTTTAGTGCAATCCCATAGTCATATACCATTACAATATGTTATAATTCACACATTAATTTATATTGAGAAAAAGACACAAACACAATGGTGTGCAGTTAGCAATTTTTACTTCTGTTTTTTTTTTAAGCATTCTGCATTTTAACATGTGGTAAATAACAACTGTGGGGCCATGTAAAAAGATGTTTGGCATTTCACTAACTAAACAAACAGATATAGCAGCTACCTTCTCCCAGCATCAGGCAGCCCTACACCACTTCTAGACCCTGCACTAAGCCCACCACGGGTCCTCACACTCCGACGGGGTGGGGAAGTGGGGGAGCCACTTATTGGGGTGCTGGATACACTGCTGAGGGTTGATGCAGTGCCACCTCCCACATTGGCTTCCTGCTGCTGTATTTGGGCCTGCATAGCTAGTACGGCATTGGTCTGCGCTGTGCATGTTTGGGTTAGTGCTGTGAGACTTTGCGCCAGGCTTCCAATATGCCTATTCTGCTCCCTTATTGCAGCAGTTAGTTCTGCAAAACGGGTGTCAATGCTGTTGGCAATGCGCACATGAGTGCCTACACCTACCCGTACACTACGTGCAATTTTGCGTAACTGAAGGAAGGTGTCACGCATGTACCCCTGTATATTACCTATTTGGAGGCTTTGGGAGGCCATGAATTTTAACTGTTTGTCCTTGAAATTAACCAAGGAGTTAGCTACTTGGGAAGCAGTAGCTGCTGTATGGGGTGGGTGGGTGGTTGGGGGTGGGTTGGGAGACACCCCACTTGGGGGAAGATCACTCTGTGACGAGGTCTGCATTTCTTCCTCTGCCGCAAAGGTGTCGACCGGATCAAGAATGATGTCCATTTCGTCTATCACCAGTATTGAAGAATCTGTTGTGTTGCTCCCTAGTTGTATAGCACCTGTGGATACAGATGAAGAGGTAAGTATTGATGCATATATAGGCCACACTGTCGTCAACACTGTTTTACATAGGGCTATAGATGGCTGACGCACATACCTGGGGGTGTTATGAACTTACACATGTACCCCGATACAGCATGTAACATTGACATTAATAATATGTCACATGCCTAGCTCAGATTACATTAATTTCTGTTGCAATGTAGCAGCAGGAGCTGAATGTAGTGTGAGATATTGTTGATGTGACATGGGTATGTGTAATGGGGTGTTGTTTGTTCATTTACCTGCTTCCGCAGATTCAGCAGCAACGGGCCTTCTTTTCTTGGATGCATGACCACTTCGGGACGGACAATCTGTACAAGGAAAGATGGTCAGGCATTATTGACCTTGCTATGGCTAAGCATTTTCAGAAAACATGCATTGAATTACCAATAATGGACAATACCCAATGTATAAGGAATGCATTATTTCTTGACCATCTTTTTTTTGGTTTTTACGCAAATATTTTATTTAAAGCTTAATAGTAAACTAGTGTACACATGACAACTGTTGGTTACTCGGTGGTATGTAGGCATGCCAGCTAAACCACCAGTACACCTCAGGGTTTTTGTACACATACAAGTTAGTCTGCTAGAAAGAATGGTACACTGTTAATCAATATGAGTAGTTGTGGAACTACAGGGCCCAGCATTATCAGCAATTTCAAAGTAGGAGCAGCCATTTTCTTGTGCATGACCTTGCTGGGCTATGTAGTTCCACAGCAGCACTTTACAAAGCATAACAATACAAGTGCACATTACAGGTATAATACATTGGCATGTATGTTAAAGATTGCATGGGGTCACACTTACCAGCTCGCGGTGGCGTTTGTGGCCTGTCGGAATCCGCCACATGCATGCCAGGCAGGACCGCAGGGGGGATGATGCGCTTCAGCTTCACCTCATACGCATTGTAGCTGACAGTGGTGGGGCTTCCTCCACCAGTCCTGGTGGCCTCCTCCATCTCCAGGGCCATTTTATGTTTCAACTGGCGTTTGATGTCGTTAAACCGCTTTTTTACATTGCGGACCAGGCGCTTGTGCTGACTCACAGCGTTCACCACCTGGGTGATGTCCTTCCATATAGCCCTTTTGCGCTGTGCAGTGGTCTTGTAGTTGGTTTTTCCGAGCAAACGCTCAAACACTGGCATGATAGCCCGGACAAGTGCTACATTTTCTTCATACGAAAATTTCACCATCCGGCCACTTTTGGTGCGACCAGCTACCACCTCCTCCTCCTCCTCCTCCTCCTCATTTTCACCACCAGCCATGTCGCCCTCCTCCTCCATGCCAGTGTCTTCCTCCTCCTCACCAGCATCTTCCTCCACCTCTGACATGTGGCCCTCCTGCAGCTGGTGTGGGGTATGGTCTAGGGCTTGGCTGTAGGATGGGGATGCCAGCGGATCCTCAACCTCCTCCTGCTGGGGCTGGACGGCCAGGGTCTGGGCTGAGGCTGGCCTTGCTGTGGCCATGCTGCCTGCCACACTGCTGCCTCTCACACTTGACTGGCTGCTGCCACTGCTCCCTCTGCCACTGCTCCCTCTGCCACTCCTCACCAACACCTCTTCCTGAACTCACACTTCCACTGCTCCTCTCCATGCTCCTTACTTCCTATCAAAGAGTGAAATGGCGCCAATGCCCCTTTATATAGGGGGTGTGATGCATAATGGAGGGGACACAGGTGGGCCAATAGGTTGTGGGGTTCTTAGTGATGCGGAGACAGTTTTGTAAATCGCACTCCGGTTGGTCCAAAACTCGCACATGACCGGCGGAAGAAATCGCACTTTTTTGTTACTAAAAATCGCACTTTTTTGTTACTAAAAATCGCACCACTTCGCCGCAAATCGCCCCTCTTCGCACTTTTCAGCCTCCAATGCGCATCACATTAAATAATCCAATTTTGGCTGAAAAGTGCGATTTTGAAAAAGGCGATTTGCGGCGATGTGGTGCGCGAAAAAAACATGCGCATTTAGCGCAAAGCATAGAATGTCACCCTTAGTTTTTCGTATTGGTATTTTCCCTACGACTGCATACGACGGGGCCGGTAATTAAAAATCAGGGAACCGACAAATAGGGGTTCCCCGATTTTTAACAACCAGCCCCAGGCTCCAGGTCCGGGGCTGGTTCCCAAAATACGGGGGACAAAATGACTAGGGGTCCCCCGTATTTTAAGAACCAGCCCCAGGCCAAACCAGCCAGCAGGGTAATGTCACAGCCGGGGGACACTTATGATATAAGGTCCCGCGGCCAAAACATTAACCCTACCGACCAGTCAGCCTGGCCAGGGGCCCTGGGGGAGTGGGGACCCCCCCAATGAAGGGGTCCCCCCCTCCAGGACTTACCTGAACAGGCTGAAGCCTGGTGCTGTCCTCGATGCCCCTTGGCTGATTATGGTGTAAAAAATAGAATAATCTATTGTCTAATACTGGGGCACTATGTGTCCCAGCAAGCCTCCCCCGCAAGCTGGGACTTGGAGAACCACAAGTCCCAGCCTGCGGGGCATTAAAGGGCCCGCTGGGTCTTGTAGTGCCACAGTATTAAAAATAGTACAATAAAACACACTGACACACATTTAAAATAAAACTTTAATATATACAAAGCCCACACATACTAATACTTACCTATCTTCTTTCTGTAGGTAGCCCTGGTCCTGATGTCCTGCAGTCCTGTGTCGGCGTTCTTCTTCATGTCGACATCCTTCTTCATGTCGACGTCGCTGTCGGCGATGGCGTCCGGAGTCCGACGAAATCCATGGTGGAAGCTGTGGAAGGAAACCATACTCACCTGTCCCGGGGCGACGTAGTCCAGGTAAGGGTCTTTGCAAAAAAATCAAACCGAGAACGCGAAACCAGCCGGACAGCAGGGAGCAGGGAGCCGCACGGTGTTTGTGTACATCGTGCGGCTCCGCCTCCCGAATGCCGCTATTGGCCGCCTTGCGGCCTAGCGGCTCCTGATTGGCCGCTAGGCCGCAAGGTGGCCAATAGCGGCATTCGGGAGGCGGAGCCGCACGATGTACACAAACACCGTGCGACTCCCTGCTGTCCGGCTGGTTTCGCGTGTCGTTTTTTTTTTTTTGCAAAGACCCTTACCTGGACTACGTTGCCCCGGGACAGGTGAGTATGGTTTCCTTCCACAGCTTCCACCCTGGATTTCGTCGGACTCCGGACGCCATCGCCGACAGCGACGTCGACATGAAGAAGGACGTCGACATGAAGAAGAATGCCGACACAGGACTGCAGGACATCAGGACCAGGGCTACCTACGGAAATAAGATAGGTAAGTATTAGTATGAGTGGGCTTTGTATGTATTAAAGTTTTATTTTAAATGTGTGTCAGTGTGTTTTATTGTACTATTTTTAATACTGTGGCACTGCAAGTCCCAGCTTGTAGGGGAGGCTTGCTGGGACTCATAGTGCCCCAGTATTAGACAATAGATTATTCTATTTTTTACACCAAAATCAGCTCGATGCCCACCGCCCAGGGGCATCGAGGACAGCACCAGGCTTCAGCCTGTTCAGGTAAGTCCTGGAGGGGGGGGGACCCCTTCATTGGGGGGGTCCCCACTCCCCCAGGGCCCCTGGCCAGGCTAACTGGTCAGTAGGGTTAATGTTTTGGCCGCGGGACCTTATATCATAAGTGTCCCCCGGCTGTGACATTACCCTGCTGGCTGGTTTGGCCTGGGGCTGGTTCTTAAAATACGGGGGACCCCTAGTCATTTTGTCCCCCGTATTTTGGGAACCAGCCCCGGACCTAGAGCCTGGGGCTAGTTGTTAAAAATCGGGGAACCCCTATTTGTCGGGTTCCCTGATTTTTAATTACCGGCCCCGGCTCCTTCAGCCTGGTGCTGGTTACAGCCGTGGGGGGGACCCCACGCTGTTTTTTTTTAAATTATTTAATTTTTCTATTTTTTTACACTGAATCCTGCACGGATCTGACTGATCCGTGCAGGCTTAAAGCAAATACGACAGGGAAAGCAAGGTGTATTTTCCTGTCGTATTTGCGTGGGTGTTTTACACCACTTAGCAGCCGTATTATCAGTACGGCTGCTTAGTACATCAGGAACCACCATTCTTTTGAATGGTGATTCCTGTCGTATTCTATCGATGGTGTAGACATTCGTATTTGTAAATACAAATACGAATGTTCCATCTTTAGGAATACAAATTGTTGTATTTTCGGGATTGTAAAACCCAAAAATACAAATTCGTAAAAAAAAGGTGTATTTCTCCCTACGAATACACCTTTTTTCTACGAATCCATTGTGATTTCTTCCAATTAATTTTGATCCCTGAGTAGTTTCCAAATTCTTCGATTAATGTTAATACCAGAGGGAGGGATGTAGCATATTCAGACAAATATACCAATAAATCTTCAGCAAACAAAGAGACTACGGGTGAAATGTAATAGGATGAGAGATTCAGAAAGTGAGAGATTTGGTAAGAAATCTCCAGTTTTTTTAAAGCAGCAATCATTTACACTGCAAAACCAGTCTGATGTTGAATTGTAAATGGTTGCTGCTTTAAAAAAACTGGAGATTTCTTACCAAATCTCTCACTTTCTGAATCTCTCATTCTATTACATTTCACCCTTGATCTCTTTTGTTGCCCAATTCAAAACCTGCGATTTTTGGATGTTGCCTCAATATGCATGTGAGTGGCTCTATTGCCAGGGCAAACAGGACTGGGGACAAGGGGCACCCCTGTCTTGTCCCTCTTGTCAGTTCAAATGCCGCAGAGGTCCAGCCGTTTACAAAGACCCGGGCTCATGGGTTAGTATAAAGAAGTCGGATCTATTTTATCAGATTAGGACCCAGTCCAAAATCTTTTAAAACGGACCATAGGTAGGGCCACTCGACCGCGTCAAACGCTTTGATCGCGTCAAGGGAGACCACCACTGGATCTAGATAATTGTCAGTTGGCAACTGTAGATGGGAGAACAGCTTACGTAAATTTAGGCTGGTTGACTTCCCTGGCATGAATCCGGATTGATCCGGATGTATTAATTTAAAGATATATTTATTTATTCTGGCAGCGAGGATTTTGGCCAGGACTTTTGCCTCGGAGGCCAGAAGCGAAATAGGTCTATACGAGTCTCTCTCGGTGCTGTCTTTGTCTGACTTTAATATAAGTATTATTTTAGCCTCTGTAGTTGAGGGCGGGATGGTGTTTTCCTTGAAACAGGATTCTAACATTTCCAATAGCATGGGGGCAAGGGTATCAGTATAGTTTTTATATATTTCCGCCGTGATTCCGTCTATGCCTGTCGCTTTTCCTCCCGGGAGAGCTTTAATTGCCTCCCTCACCTCCTGAATATTTTCATTAGGCGTTTTACCCACTGGTGCCAGTTCCATGGGGTACAAACAATCCATCAGATGTTCAAAACCAATGCTGATTGACATCTTTGATCAATGGATTTCAAAGGATAATAGTAATGAATACTAGGTTACAATGTTTTTTTCTTTTTGTTGCATTCCCAGCCGTGCACAGGGGCAGGGGAAGTGCATTCGGCAGAGCGGTGTTTACCTGCTCGCTGATGGGTGCCTATTCTTTTCTGGGCATGCTTTAAAATATTAATAATTTTGTTACTTTTTGCCTATTTAGTGGCTGTTTCTTTATCTTGTTTCTTGATGTTAAGTCATAAGAGAAAAAAAAGCCCTTAAGAAACTAACTGCCACCATGTTGGTGCAAAATTAATACAATTATTTAAAAACTCTTTGAGAGTCATAAGCACCTGTTTATAATTTTTTTTGCATGCAACTATACTTCTATAATTGTAGACAAGGAATGGATTATATGGTGCCAATGGTTAGACTGATATATATTCAATACACTATAGACAATAATAAAACACTTCCATTTAAATGACTCTGCTTTTTCTGCAACACTCAGATCCCCGAACTAGGTCGAACACCATCTTCCTAGTGTCGGATTCTCACAAGACTTGGATCCCATATAAGGTGCTGAGCAATATGAGATGCAAGCCTAGTGGTAGTACACTTCACTGCTTGTTCTGCAAGACATTATGTTTTTTATAAAGGCTGAACCGAACTGAGACTGCTGGACATGCACATAACCCAACTGTGCATGCTGTGACTGCTGGCCATAACCCCACTGTGCATGCTGTACTGTCCCTGCTGGCCATAACCCCACTGTGCATACTGTACTGTCTTGGCCGCCTCCTCTAGCATCCTCAAAAAGTGTCTGCTGTAAGGGGGTAGACATTTTGTGTGAGCTATTTTTTTATTAGAGGGAGACAGCCAGGAGGAGAGCTGGGACCGCAGACAAGTAGATCTGCGGGTCCCGCCACACACCCGGTGGCGGCAATGGCAAGCAGCAGGGTTAGGCAGGACAGATCAGCGCATCGATAGCCCCGCAGACTGCCGACGGCCACACTTACTCAGTGCCTCCCCGAGACCGCAGGGTCTGCTGGACTATTGTTACGCCACTGAACCCCACTGTGCATACTGTACTGTCTCTGCTTTATAACCCCACTGTGCATGCTGTACTGTGACTGCTGGCCATAACCCCACTGTGCATGCTGTGACTGCTGGCCATAGCCCCACTGTGCATAGTGTACTGTCCCTGCTGGCCATAACCCCACTGTGCATGCTGTGACTGCTAGCCATATCCCCATACTGTCACTGCTTTCCATATCCCCACTGTGTATACTGTACTGAGACTGCTGACCAAACCCCACTGTGTGTTAATTGCAAGCTAAAAATGCAAAACTTACAAAACAATAAATAAAAATAAGTATTATTTGGACTAAATTTTGCAGAGCAGAAGAGAACAATTCTGTTGAGGTAAGATACTTATTTTATTACATCAGAGGGAACCTTGTCCTTACATTGTAGTCAAAGGACGCAGATGAGTGAGATAGTGCACTACAACTGTTGAACGCATCCGAGCCTTTGTGCAGTGAGGACTGAAAAGAGAGGCAGATGTGACTACGATCAATTTGGTCATGTTCTTTTACACCGCTGTCAGAATGTAATAGAGTTAATGTCATCTAAAAAGGGGGAATCAGATTTGTAATGTGTGATCAATACTACCCCTTCATCAGTGCACCTCCTGTCCATTCACATCTGTGAACAGACAAAAGACAGTGGGAAGTTTAATAAAGGAGGGATCTGCGACCTTATGACCTCAAAGAGGTGGATGACACTACAAGATATTTATGTACTGATGCAGGGTGAATGCTTCTCAGAGGGGGACCTAGGGCCTACTGTGTTTGTGCTTAAACCAAACCTGCCGCACAGTACCCCCTGGGATGCTCTGCATCATGTCTGAAAGACATATTAGAGAGGGCATTTTACAAACCTTAAACCTATTGGTTTGGAACAAATCACCTTTTTAATGTTTTAGTTACAGTATATATATATTTTAAATGTAACAGAGCTTGTATATATAGTTACTAATGACTAATAAGTGCAATTACTAATAAGTACTATCAATTAACTGCTATTGTGCTTAATATGGATCTACAGTACATAAAATTGACATATATCCTTATATTGGAATTAAACAATTTCTGCAATAACTTTTGATGCATTTTTCTTTAAATAAAAACTTAATGAGGTGTAAAGACATCATTGGTATAAAATACCTATTTTAGTAATATAAATGATGGGCATGACATATGTTTGGCTATAGAATCTATATCATACAGAAGTAATTGCTTTTCTTCCTGGATATCATTTGCTGACCTAGGTTTGCAGCTTAAATCCCCAGACTTAATAACTGATAAATATCCCTTGCATAGCGATTCCTTCAAGGGGAAAACCTCTCTTCAAAGCAGTTAGTGGTTAGAAATGACACTGAAATTGCTTCTTCCTCTTCTGTTTTTTTTTTTAACACATCAAATCTTTGTTAATCCCCTCCATTGGGTGACAATGCTTAATCCAAAAGGATCAACAGAACGATATGCGCTTGTTGTGCCCTAATGTGTTCTGACAACCAAAACAAAAAAATCTAACTAAACCAAATAAAAAAGCAATAGAAGCAGCTAAATGATACCATACATTCAGATATTGTGTAAATGTTATGAAGCCATATTTGGGAATATCGCTGATACTGGGTATAGGAGATAGAATCTGTCTGCTAAATATAGTTTCCTTACTTACTGAGCTGCTAACTTCAAAAATGTTTTCTCTTCTTATAAATGGCTTACCTTGCACACACCGTCAGAACACTCTAAGGAAGCCCCTCACTTTCTTTCACACTTTTCTCTCTTTCTTTCTTTGCCTAAAGGTACAGTTTAATCCTCACATTGCATGAACAGGTGCTGATCTTAGCAACATTTAAAAGAAACAATAAGTATTTTAAAAACCTTGAAATTACTAATCCTCTTTGAGCATTACTTGGAAAGGGAGGTATTGATTTGCAATGCTTTTAAAAGCTGGGTAAGGACGGGCATTTCGTGAAGAAGTCTAAGTGAACAACATCCTTCTCGTAACAGGAAGATTCTCTTTGCCAAGACGAAAACCATTGGCATTAGGTAAGGTTATACAAGATTTGACTAGTATTTACCATTTCTGTACTTTTTCTTTATCATTAAGAAGCCTATTGTACATTTTACTTGTCCAATATATATCAGCAGATGACCTATTAAGGCTAATCTACCTTTGGTAATATTGTGAACTGCTTGTGGTCTTGTCATGCATTGCTAATGATAAGCCATGGATCCTGTCCTGTAAAAATCATATCATGACTCTGTCATACTCCATATAATCTATTTCCTGTTTGCTTATAGCCAATAATACTCTTTTTTGCTTCCACCTCCATAATACAGCTGCAATTAATAATGTGATTGTACAACAAATGTTTTCTCATTACCATTACAGTATATGTATCTGTGCAAGTACCAATGATTGTAAGGCTGCCTGTTTTCTCTTACCTAATGAAGTTATCACATTTTCCAGATATACTTCCTCAATCATTGTTAATTAGATGAACACCCTGTAAAAGTTACTTTTTTTTTAACCTACTTGCATTTTTTTTAGATTTCTTCAGCTTCCTGTTATATATATTGGGCCAGTTATCACAGCACACCATGTTTTTGATCAGCTGTAATGGTTACCCTAACAACTCAACAACACCTCTTATCTATAACTTCAATCAGAAACTGGCTGAGCAGTCCTTTCCAGGATGTATTACCAGATTCTCCATGGGACCACTGACAGGTAACGATAAATCTTATTCAGTGTTAAACATTTCAACAGTTTAACTTATGTAAAACATATTGCACAAAATTCAGAAGTCCCTACAGTGGACCATTAAAATGACAGTAGTAGAATTTACCACACAGGCCAATACATTTGTTTGTAGGCCTATAGCACCAATGATTGATTAATTAGATTGTACTTTGCTGCTACTACAGCCACTGGGGTAAATTTACTAAGGCGGTCTGTTACAGCAATCATTCAGTGTTGGCCGATTCTGGTGTTGGCCAATATTTTTAAAATAGCCATTTTAATTTAGCACTTATTTCTGTTGCCATTTTAAATCTATCTGTCAATGACATCAATACCTGGCAGCTTTTAGAACTAGAAATAAAAAAAATGTGAATTTCCATTTAATTTATATATGAGAAAAAAAGAACCAAGTGTGTGTATTGCCACTAGGGCAAGCACGAGGCGCTTCTGGGGGCTCAATTCAAATTTAGCAGCAGTTTGAAATAGGGATAGTCAGTCCCTTAATACATATACAAGATAAAAACAAAAGATGGAAACTGCACTTTGAGAAAGGAGAATACACAATACAATTAATGCAATTTATTACAACATACTCACATAACACATGATGCATAAAATAAATAAAAATAAAGAATGACATAATCACAGGTAAGGTGCATGAAGATAATAGTGTATAATACACTTTGATTCAATGGGAATTACATTTTGGAAAGGATAGTACCCCACTTATCCTTATTTTAGGTGGATCCTGTTCCTATTGGACTCACTGGGCAAGGTAATTGTCAATAGGTGGACAGTTTTACGCTCACGTAACTTGGAAATTACCACAACTGCGTGCGGGCAATAGGTGGTCCCTTTGGCGTGGTGATGGTAATTGTCCAAATTTCGCCTTGAATTGGCTCAGAGTCCAGCCGTGGCCCAAAGTGCAGCAATGTCCACTTTTCAGTCCTGATTCAGGAATCCAGTAAACGATTTTGTAATCCTCGGTCTCCAGTGGGAGGAAGGAATGGGGGTACTGTGTACCCTGATGCATTTAGCTGGGGGGGCTCCCAGCTTTTTCAAAGGTGTCCCTAAAATAAGGAGAAGTGGGGTACTATCCTTTCCAAAATGTAATTCCCATTGATTCAAAGTGTATTATACACTAATATCTTCATGCACCTTACCTGTGATTACGGAATTCATTATTTGTATTTCTTTTATGCATCATGTGTTATGTGAGTATGTTGTAATAAATTGTATTAATTGTATTGTGTATTCTCCTTCCTCAAAGCGCAGTTTCCATCTTTTGTTTTTATCTTGTAATAAGATATGGTTGAAATATATATAGTTTTTTTAAATACACATTTTTTGTGAATTTACTATTTTTTTTCAATCTAACAGAGCTCTATGTGGCATCAGGATTGGTTCATCATATCCGTCGTTCCAGAACATGCTTTAGTGCCAAACAACTGGAAGCTCTTGAAGATGCATTTGAAAGAACACCTTACCCAGATCTTTTAACAAGAGAGCAACTGGCATTGTACATCAACCTACCAGAAGCAAGGATACAGGTGATAAGCCACATGCCATCATGATTATGTAGTATTTACATTTGGTACTTGTTTCCTAGCACGGCCACACCGATTTACATCGGGGTGGTCGTGTCGGAAAAATCGCGTCGATCGTCGCATGCGATGCGATCGACGCGACCGACCTGATTTTTTGATTGAATCCAATGTAAATCGGGTCCCTGGGACCCGATTTTACATTGGATTCAATGTAAAATATTCCCTAGACCCCCAAATTTTACTACGTAAACCCCACCCCACGATAGACGCCAACCCGAAGCGTGGCGAGCGCGTCCTCCGACCTTTTCATTCCCCTACTATCCACGTCGGCGTGGAGTTGAGAATATATAGTGTGGCGAGCGCAGCGAGCCACCGAGCCCGAAGCATGGCGAGCGCAGCGAGCCCCGCAAGGGGATGCGTATAACTTCACAGGTATACGCGTCCGCTCGCCACGCTTCGGGCTCGGTGGCTCGCTGCGCTCTCCACACTATATATTCTCAACTCCACGCCAACGTGGACGCGCACTGCCGCCGCTCGCCACGCTTCGGGTTGGCGTCTATCGTGGGGTGACGACGGGGCCATATATAATGTGAAATGGGTCATATTGGCCCATTTCACATTTTTCACATTTTTTTCAATGTGAGATGGACTTAATCAAGTCCATCTGATCTTGTGCCATTATAATGGCACAAGACCGACGCGATGCTCACGATTTCAATGTTAAAAATTATTTTAACATTGAAGCCTATGGCAAAATCGGGGGCATCGAGTCGGTCGCGTCGGGACCAATGTTAATGGTCCCGACCGACACGATGCCCCCCGATTTTGTACCTTTGCCGGCAAAATGGACCTGATTTCAAAGGAAATCGGGTCCATCGTGGGGATCGTGTACCTTAACTTAAAGGTACACGATCCCCACGATTGTGGCCGTGCTAGGAAACAAGTACCTTACATTTTTGTAGAACTCATGTATAATCCTGTTGAAATCATTGGCATCTGTCTAATACCCCTTTCACATCGCACTTTTAAAACGGTATATTGCCGTTTTTTTCCCTTTTTAAAACGTTTAAGGGTGCACTGTGAATGCACCACAGGCAATTTACCGTTTTAAATTAACTGGCATTTCGAACCGTGTAAAAAGCAGAGTCCTACACGGTTCCTTGCCGTTTTTTGTGCAATGTGAATGTGTACAGTTTGTCTGAAACGGTATTTCAGGCAAACAGCACAAGCACAAGCACAATCCCACTGCTATACAATAGGTGCGCGCCAGTGGTGTCCAGGTGTGCACCACTGGCGCAGCACCTCTACGGGACACCCCCGTGACCACCTTCTGTCCCCCCAGTCATTGTCCCCCCCCCCCTGTACCTGTGCTCCGGCGATCGGTACGCCGGAGCTTCTCTGACCCGCCCGCCAGCCAGCCCAGCCCGTCCGACAGCCTGTCACTCATTTTACAGTGACGTCGGCGGCAGGCTCGGGTATGGTCGGCCAGGCTCGGGGGGACTCGGAGTCCTTCCGAGCAGCGAACATCCCCCAGCCTGCCGCCGACGTCACTGCTAAATATGACAGGCGCCGCGGCTTAGGCAGGGGGGACTCGGGGAGAGAGGCAGCAAGGAAGCTCCGGCGTACTAACGCCGGAGCGGAGGCGAGGGGGGCGGGCTGCTTCTGGCTTTCTGTGGTGGGTTTTGCTGGGGCAGGATAAACCTGCCCTGGTAGGTTTGTCCTGCCCCAGTAAAACCCACCACTCAAGGGGTTAAAGGACGCCTGTACCCCAAATTCTTAGCACAGGCAAAAGGCACACATAGCACTTGAAACGTGTTCTGGATGAAACGTTTCAAGTGCTATGTGAATGACACGTAACCGGTATTTAAAACGGTAATCTGGGTCACTGTTAAGGCTCTGACCCGTTTTAATTACCGTTTTAAAATACCGGTTATTAAACCGTGTCTGCGATGTGAAAGGGGTATTATAGTCTTCCTTACATATCCTGAAACTAGGGTGGTGATCCTGGTTTGTTTGTAAACACATACTCCTTCGTTAATGGACAAAACCAAGTGCACTACAGGGGAGTCTCATGTAACATGTGCAGAGAGAGCTACATGTGTTCAAACTGAAATCTAAATTGCAGTATAAAAATAAAGCAGCCAGTTTTTACCCTGCACAGAAACAAAATAACTCACATAAAATCTAACTCTCTCTGCACAAGAAGGAGTTTGCTTTTATAAACCAACCATAATCACCCCCTAAGTATAAGTTTATCTCTTTTGCAATGTGAAATAGTGTACAGTAAAAAAACGGAGGAGTAAAAATCAGGGACCATTTGAGATGTGTATTCCTTTAAAATGCCCGGGCAATATCAGTAAAGAAGCTGAAACTTTTGTGATGTAGCCAGTAAATGTTAAATAAATTGTATAAATAGTATACATTTAAATATGTACAGAGGTAAAACCAGTGCTGTTTCAGTGAAATGTGAGACCTACAGTATAACGCACAAAACAGTAATAATTTTAATTAATAATGGACAATATACCTTAAAAAGCCAGGGCATCATTAGAAATCTTGATGCCTCTGTACATATTCATAAACAGGAGCCCTGTCCATCCCAACCCTCATTTGGGTAGTTACATACACAGTATCCTCTAAAGTACTGCATAGTGACAGAGAAGAATCCATTCTTATGACAAATATTAGAAACCCAAGCCCAATCTGTTAGCCAGTGTGCTATGTGGTCAGTCCTAGTCATGCAGTTACACACTTAACCTCAACTTCAAATAAAGGAGGATATTCATAAAATCTTGTGGAAAGATGCACAGAGCATGGAAATTTCTTTCAGCAGACAAATAACCTACTAAAACATTTATGAGTTGTGGAAAGAAACTGGAGCTTAATTGCTCATATTGCAGGAAAATCGACAAATACGATAGGGCTGGGGAAATCGCTTCCGATGGTGGTGTTCAGGGGTTAATGGAGGGGGGACTCAGGGGTAGATGTACGAAGCAGTGATAAGGGAGGAGGGATGACCAAGAGCAGAAGTGGCCCATGTCAACCATTCAGCTGCTCAGTATAATTTTATTTTATGCAAACCTCCCCCTTCCTCAGGTCCTAATGGCTCCATAGTTCTCCTCCACCTGCAGCCAAGCATTTGTCCCCTTATCAGGTCTCAGTGGCTTTCTTTTCTGGCACATCATATTTATTGTGAAGCAGTCACCACTTCTGAAGTGAAAAAGTGCCATTAAGAGGAGCACAGTGATGAAGACAGGGAGAGAGGGAGATGGAGGGACACAGTTAGGTAGGGAAACTGCTGGAGGGGCACAGGGCATGAAGCTATTGGAAAGGCATGGGTGGTCAGCTGGAATTGTGCATAAGTCGTACTACTGTGCAGTTTAATGTGCATAAGGGCCACTACTGAGTGATGTCATGTGAATAAAGGGAATTACAGTGTGTTGTTACATTAGTAAGGTACTACTGTGTGGTGTAGTATGGTTCATGGTCACTTCATGCTGTGTAATTTGAATTGGGGGTTCTATTGTATCACCACGTCCCTTTCACATGAGACCAAATTATGGGAGGTAGTGAACAAATTTATAGTTTGCAGGGGAGGGGGGTGTGAAAAAACCCTTGCGCTGCCCCTATGTCCCCCTAATAGTGTGCCCCCCTGACAATAATTTTTTATACCTAAATGCTCATTGCAAAAGGTTTCATGGTCATTGTCAGGGGTTTCAAGCTCATTGTCAGGGCCTACTTGCTCGTTGCCAGGGGTTTCATACTGTCTGCTTGGGTTACATGCTCTTAGCCAGGGGTTTCATTCTCTTTTCCAGGGATTTCTTATTCATTGCTGGTGGGGTTTTGTTTGTTACCAGTGGGTTACATTCTCATTGCCAGGGAGTTACATTCCCATTGGCAAGGGGTTACATGCTTGTTGCCAGGGGTTTACATGCGCATAGCCATTGGCAATATACATATATAATCCACGGGAATATATATATATATATATATATATATATGGCTGCCCTGAATCCGCATCTATCGATCTGTCCAGTAGGACTTCCAGCATCAGACACCACCAGGGCGGAGGACATTTTTGGAGGGACATTTATGAGCAGATTCAATATGGACAGCCAGACCCATTGAACCCTCACAGCACCAGATCCCCCAAGGACTAAAGAGTTGGCTTTTTTTGTCCTTGGTCATTTGCACACCAGATGAAGTGCACAAAAGATGCTAAATTAGTCACAGTATTACGTAACTCAGAATTACTTATAAATATGCTCCTTTCGTCTAGCTACAGGATTGAGGGCCTATTTCTAGTTCACTCTTTCTGACAAAATCCTTCTTAGATGGACAAAACCATGTGCACTGCAGGTGGGGCAGATGTTACATGTGCAGAGAGAATTAGATTTGGGTGGGGTTTTACTTCAAAATGAGATCTATATTGCAGTGTAAAAATAAAGCAGCCAGTATTTACCCTGCACAGAAACAAAATAACTCAACCAAATCTAATTCTCTCTGCACAAGTTACATCTGCCCCACCTGCAGTGCACATGGTTTTGTCCATCAAAGAAGGAGTTTGTCAGAAATAGTGACCTAGAATAAGGCCCTGAATGTCAAGGTTTCTGTGCTGAGACTTCACAAGAAAAGAAAATATATAGTGCTGATGCACACTCTATGTACTGTAGTTCTCGGTATACTGTACTTTTTGGGCCAAAAATACTAGGCAATCAACCATTGTCTAGGTAAATTTAAGTCTAAGGCAGTGAGAGGTTTCAGAGGTGAAAGGCCAGCTACCCCAACATAGCACACTAGTGAGAAGCTAAGGTCTTAGTGAGTGTTAATAAGAAGCAAAAAATATTGAATTATAAAGTGTTAAACAGGTGAAAGGTGTTAATTAAAATGTTAAAAATAATAGTATTACTAGGAATTTTATTTGATGGTATAAAAGGTGCTAAATTTAATATTTATAGTTTGCTACCCCAAAGCAGATAGACCACACCCCAGAGGGGTGTTGCGTGCCCCAAACTCTTCCCTAAAACTGGATTTACCTTCACTGTTCCTTTTCAATATGAAGTCTGAATACTAGAGACCAATGCTAATTAACTTAGAGGGGGTTTACACTCCAGACTAAAACTTAGGGGGTCATTTTGATTTGGGGTGATCTTGATTTTGGGGTGGACGGTGACAGGAACCAGGTGGGATGATGTGTGCTGGGGGTGGGCGGCTGACATCACAGGACGGCAACTGCCCGACCTGTCTTCATCCCGGCACTCACAAATAAAAGTCAGTCGACCAATGAATGATTTCTCCTGCAGCTGAGGCATCCCCTCACATGGTATCAAGGGGAATCGGTGGCGGTGGGGGAAGGGAGAGGGGGGGTGTGTGTGTATTAGTTACCCACTTGGAAAAGGTCGACTAGACGTTGGTTGGCGAACTGCTATTTTTTGGCCAAAAAGTATGACACGGACCGTATAGATTGTGCATATATTTTTTTCTTTCCTAGTGGAACGTTAAGTGACTTTGTAGAATATTTGACCTAAAGGAATGGCATTCAGTTATGTTGTTAGTGAAGGGAGCACATGTATGCAAAGTTTTTAATGCACTGCACAATAATCATACAAGCCAGATTACCTAATGACTATTTTAAATGTTTCATTGAGTGTACAGTATGGTACTGAACGATGAGCGTTCACAGCCTGAAAATTGTTGAAACAGAGTCTGTATAGTTCAGTTTGGTTTTCAAACATATCCAACCCATGTGGTCAGCCAACTTCAGACTGTAAATCGGGATCACCTCCATATATCATGTAGCTTATGAAGGCGCACTTTGGAGTACATTATGGAGTTACAGCATTATCATTTGCATTCATATTATTTATTAAACATCTGCCTAATTCACTATTTTATTAAAATCAATGTACTGCTACATAATTATTGTTTTATTTACCTTCCATGTGTTTAATATTTAATCATCTGTTTACATTATGTCTATGATCTTCAAATGGTAAATCTTTTGTCTGTTTTCCATCAGGTGTGGTTTAAAAACCGGCGTGCCAAGTTTCGTAAAAGTCTGAACCCTAAGGCACAGGAAGAAAGACTTTATACAGAACTGGAGAACCTGAAGGGAAATAAGATTAACTGTCATAGAAAGACCAGCTGGCCAATTTTCGAAAAAAATAATTCTGTCAAGAAATGTGAAGCATGGCCTTTGGTTTCTTGCCAAAATTGTGCATGCCATCTGCAAAGGAATATCCAGATACCGCCATCCAAATCTGGTCAACAGTCCAAATGTGAAAACAATGTTGATTGCTTTTCTTGTCCGGAATCACATTTTCCAACTGTATTTCAGCTTCTACCTAAATCTTGGTAATATGAAAGTTAACTAAATTAAGTTCATGACATAGAGACTGTTCACTTAAGTTGGTATTGCCACAGCTGATATACAAAGTGAGTCACAAAACCATCTAATCTTAAAGGTTAACAAAATAGGCATGGTAAAAACTGTTCACATATTTGATACATAAAGGTACATGGAATACAATTTATTTTCAATTGGTTTTGAATATGGTATCGTCCAGATGGTGGCCTTCATTGCGGATTTACATTTCTAATCAATTTATGAAGTTTTGCATCACAGCAGTTTTTGACTGTCATTTATCTGGTTACAAAAACAAGCAGACTCATTAGCTTCATGAAAGGCCTCTACATGGCCAACAGGACCATCTGAAAACTGAAGTCTACAAACATTGAACTGAAGACTGCTATCCACCAAGAAATAATGATATCATATTCAAAGCCAAATGAAAATAAACTGCAGTTAATGCACGTTTAGATTATGGGATGCACAGAGGCAGGACTACAATTGGTGTAGCAGGTGCACTGCACCTGAGCCCTTGAGGACTGAGGGGCCCACTGCTGACATCCACTGCTGTGTGGCATATTGTGAACTTGTTGGAGTAGAGGAGGGGGGCCCAAATTATCTTTTTGAACCTGGGAAAATCCCTCACAACTTCCGAAACTGGAGAGGCCCACCGTTGTAACTGCAATCGCATTCTTCTGGTGTGCAATCATACAGTACTTTGACACCCCACACACAGACACTGCAGATGCTGCTCAATGCAATATTGAAACGCAATAGTCTGTAACTTTTGTGGTATTAACTGTTGTTTAGTTTTTTTTCTATGACTGACTAGAAAACTGACTAGAAAATATTTCTATGACTGACTAGAAAATAAAGTAATATTTATGGAATCCTTTGGTAATAATTTTTGTGTTTCGCAAGGTTAGGAATACAAAATGTCTACTCCTATATGTTAAAATACAATAATATTTTTAAAAAGGCGTTTCTCTACTACTTTTTTTTAAAGGTTAATAAAAATAAATAAAAAGGACACATGAAAGCTCCTAAAACATTAGACCATGTGCAAATGGAGTGATGGTTGTCCCAATTTTTCTTGAACTAGTTGGATCGCTTATTCATACTCCCGTTTGCACCTATCAGTGCGGACGGGGGGGGGGGGGGGGTAGCGACGAGGGGTAGCGCCCATAGGAACGCCCGTTGTTTCATGAGCATCCCCATGAAAATGCTGGGCATTTCCATGCTATTGCGCTGATGACGTCGGTGTGGGGGCAGGCATCTGACATCAGCTGCCCGCCCGCTTTCCTTACAGGGACCCACAGATCTAAGACACCAGAGAGGTGTCTTAGGTCTGCGAGTGCTTGCAAAATCATTCGATGGTCATGCTCCTGAGGAAGCTGGATCTCGCAAGATAAACGCGTTGAGCCTATC
The DNA here is from genome assembly GCF_055691185.1 of Crinia signifera. Taxonomy (NCBI): domain Eukaryota; kingdom Metazoa; phylum Chordata; class Amphibia; order Anura; family Myobatrachidae; genus Crinia; species Crinia signifera. The sequence continues at coordinate 205,923,973 of NC_139217.1, read as the reverse complement.
ATTGGGACACTTACCTATTATATTATTGAGACGCCACACACTAGGTGAACTACAAGAACCAGGACACATGATTGGGACCTTGATTCCACAAGTGCAGCAACTTTTCTTCAACTCGACCCCTCCTGAAATAGGCTCTGAGTGCTACTGCCTTGGGGCTAATGTTGTGTTCCCAAAGCACCAGGATTGGATCAACGTAACGAAACCAACAATATCACACCATTGTGGTTCTATTTGTTTTTTCTTTTGGGTCCACTTCGATATATTGAAATCTTAATAAGCCTTCAAACCCTGCCAAACCCTGTATGTTATTGTAACCAACAAGGAACTGGTAACAAATTAAGCGGCCTTAGCAATACCGGAAAAAGGACCTAGTCCTGAGGAATAGACCCAATAACAAGTGTTCCCTATTAGCCCTTGATTTTATTGATATTATTGCAAATATATATTTTTTTATTTTATGTGATTTATGATTGATAATAAATGTCCCTAACCCTTTTTCTCCTTTTAATATAACACAGATGGTACACTGTTTTCTGTTGTTTTGTTATATAAGGACTGACTACTCTCTTACCAACAATGCTGCTGGCAGGGGCTGGCGATAGAAACTCTCTTACCAATGCAGTTGTTTGCGCACCTCACAATAGTTGGCTTCTTAACTGGCAGGCAGTCTTGTGGATAGGACTTTAAAATATCCGCTAGCCAAATGGAACTCCATTACCAGGTGCTGTAGGTCCTTTTACATTACCAGCACATGTGATTTTCTTCTCTCCAGCCATTCAGAATGGAAACTATATTATTAGTTTACTAGTAGAGAGGAGTAGAAGAGTGCATTGCTCACACCACAGCCATAGTCCCAATCTTGTCTGATTTTCGCAGCTAAGCAGTGTTTGGCCTGGTTAGTACTTGGGTGGGAAATTATATGGGAATACAAGGTGCTGAAGATATTTTTACATTACTGAAATATTTTTCTTTTCAGGCATTCAGTTTAGAAACTTTTTTATTAGTTTACTAGAAGAGAGAAGTATAAGAGTGCAAACAGAGAATGTGGGTGACGTTTATTGGGATGATATAGTTGGATGTTTGTAATTTTTCTGAAATCGCCAACTTAATAGGATGAAATTCTGATTCTATTGGATACCATGATTCAAAACAGTTTGGGAACCACTAAGTTTACTAGTAAGAAGAAGTAGAAAAGGGCAAACAGAACACCACACTGGATAAATCCAATCTCATCTGATCTTGGCAGCAAACCAGTGTGGCGCATGGTAAATAGATGGATAGGAGACCTCCTGGGAGTACCAGGAGCTGTAATGGTGTGTACATACAGTGAGATTCCTTTCCTATTCGACTAATGGTGTGTACACATGGTCGATTAGGCTTGCTACTCAAGCCCAATGCGATCAGATCGTATCGGGATCGAGTCACATGGCAAACCACCCGATATGCATGTGATTTTGACTATATCCTGGATATCTGCACTATATAATCATTGCTGCCCTGTCTATCTGGGTTTCAATTTGTGCTGTCCTGGGAGCGCACATTGGGATTGCAAGGTAAAAAAAAACTGTCGATCTGCATGCGATACCGATGCGATTTGACTATATAGTCAATCAGCAGGTAGATCAATCAGCAGCTGGTATCAGCAGTAGAAAGAAAGAAGTAATAATGCCACTGTATAGGTCATTGGTACGACCTCACCTAGAGTATTGTGTTCAGTTCTGGAGGCCATATCTCCAGAAGGATATAAAAACATTAGAGACTGTACAAAGAAGAGCAACTAAAATGGTGCATGGCCTACATCACACAACGTACCAGGTAAGACTAAAAGATCTTAATATGTATACTTTAGAGCAGAGAAGGGAAAGGGGGGACATGATAGAAACTTTCAAATATATCAAGGGCTTTAACAAGGTACAGGTGGGAGACATTCTTCACAGGAAGAGGAGCAACAGAACACGAGGACATGCACTGAAACTAGAGGGAGGAAGATTCAGGGGAAATGTGAGGAAGAATAACTTCACAGAAAGAGTAGTAGATAAGTGGAATAGCCTCCCAACAGAGGTGGTAGACGCAAATTCAGTAGTACAATTTAAACATGCTTGGGATAAGCATATTGATATCCTTACAAAAAAATAAGGATCAAATATGATTTGAGGTAACATGTTTAAAAAAAGGGGCAGACTAGATGGGCCAAGTGGTTCTTATCTGCCGTCAAATTCTATATTTCTATGTTTAGTCAAAATTGTATGCTGGATTGTACCATATGTACACACCACAAGATTCGATTGCTATGCAATCTTTGCTAACTCATATGCTATTTACATACAATTCATACTATCTACATTCAATCTGCACTATATAGTCATTGCTGCACTGTCTATTTGGCTTTTCGATTTCAGCTAAACCGGAGCGCGCATCTGCATTGAAACTGGATAGAAAGCTCCATTCAATGTCTATGTAATCCCGATTCAATTTTGACTATATAGTCAAAATCGAATGTCAAATTGTACCATGTGTACATAGAATAGAATAGAATCAACGGTACTTGTTTCCTAGCACGGCCACACCGATTTACATCGGGGTGGTCGTGTCGGAAAAATCGCGTCGATCGCATCGCATGCGATTTGGTCGCATGCGATGCGATCGACGCGACCGACCCGATTTTTTGATTGAATCAAATGTAAACCGGGTCCCTGGGACCCGATTTTACATTGGATTCAATGTAAAATATTCCCTAGACCCCCAAATTTTACCACGTAAACCCCACCCCATGATAGACGCCAACCCGAAGCGTGGCGAGTGCAGCGAGCCCGCGAGGGGCGGCGGTGCGCGTCCTCCGACCTTTTCATTCCCCTACTATCCACGTCGGCGTGGAGTTGAGAATATATAGTGTGGCAAGCGCAGCGAGCCACCGAGCCCGAAGCGTGGCGAGCGGACACGTATAACTTCACAGGTATACGCGTCCCCTCGCCAGGCTTCGGGTTCGGTGGCTCGCCACACTATATATTCTCAAATCCACGCCGACGTGGATAGTAGGGGAATGAAAAGGTCGGAGAACGCGCACCGCCGCCCCTCGCGGGCTCGCTGCGCTTGCCACGCTTCGGGTTGGCGTCTATCGTGGGGTGACGACGGGGACATCTATAATGTGAAATGTGTCATATTGGCCCATTTCACATTTTTCACATTTTTTTCAATGTGAGATGGACTTAATCAAGTCCATCTCATCTTGTGCTATTATAATGGCACAAGACCGACGCGATCCTCACGATTTCAATATTAAAAAATATTTTAACATTGAAGCCTATGGCAAAATCGGGGGCATCGCGTCGGTCGCGTCGGGACCAATGTTAATGGTCCCGACCGACGCGATGCCCCCGATTTTGTACCTTTGCCGGCAAAATGGACCTGATTTCAAAGGAAATCGGGTCCATCGTGGGGATCGTGTACCTTAACTTAAAGGTACACGATCCCCACGATTGTGGCCGTGCTAGGAAACAAGTACCGAATCAACTTTATTGGCCATGTGTGCTTGCGCACACTAGGAATTTTTTGTGGATTACAGTGCAGCATCAAGCAGGGATGAAAAGGGCGGGAGGGAGACATTACATATATAACATAAAGACATTACAAGCATTTCATTTCTAGCTACGACTATGGTGGTCAGGTCGCCAAGTAGGGACACGTTGTTTGGCTGTTGATATTGGGATTGCATTCGCTTTGATTGGATTGTTCAGGTGATGGACGGCTAACGGAAAGAAGCTTCTTGCGGATCTGGACGTTTTGACGGAGATGGACCTGAACCGTCTTGTGGATGGTAGGATGTCGAACAGGTTGTGACCAGGATGCAGCTTGTCGTTTGCGATCTTCTCAGCACGTTTCCTTACCCTGGATGAGAACAGATCCCTTATCGTGGGGAAGTTGGTCCCTATGATCCTTTCCGCAGTCTTCACTACCCTCTGCAGTTTTTGTTTGTCGTTCTCGCTTGCGCCACCATACCAGATTGTGATCGAGGAACATAAGACAGACTCCACGATGGCGGTGTAGAATACGCACAGTAGCTCCTGTGGGATGTTGAATTTCCTGAGTTGCCTCAGGAAGAACAGGTGCTGTTGGGCCTTTTTGATGTTTGTGGTTATGTTTAATCCCCATCTTAGGTCACTGGACATGGTTGTCCCTAGGAATTTAAAGGAATCAACCCGCGACACCACTGCGTTGACTATTGTTAGCGGGGCTAGTGCATTTGTTTTTTTCCTGTAGTCGACCACCATCTCAACTGTTTTGGTGGGGTTTAGATCGAGGTTGCTGCTGCTGCACCACTGTGTCAGCTTCTCCACTGCATGCCTGTACGCGGTCTCGTCACCATCCTTGATTAGGCCGATGATAGTGGTGTCATCTGCGAATTTGATGATTTTCACTGACTGCTCAGCTGAGGTGCAGTCATTCGTGTAGAGAGAGAAGAGCAGAGGGGAGAGGACGCATCCTTGGGGGGCTCCAGTACTGATTGTTCGTGTGCTGGACGAGAAGGCGCCGGCTTTGACTACCTGTTCCCTTGCCATTAGAAAGTCCACTATCCATGAGCATGTTGATCCTGGGACTCCTAAGGAGAGTTTTGGCTGCAGGATGCCGGGAACGATAGTATTAAATGCTGAGCTGAAGTCCACGAATAGGACTCTTGCATAGGTGCCTTGGTGGTCGAGGTGTTGTAAAATATGGTGCAGCCCGAGGTTGACCGCATCCTCTACACTTCTGTTCGCCTGGTAGGCAAACTGCATGGGGTCAAGGTGAGAGTTCGTCACTTCTCTCAGGTGCTTCAGTACATAGCATTAGTCTTTTTGCCTTACCGACAAATGCTTTTTTTTCCCATCTCTAGCCATTCAATTTGGAAACTTTTTTCTTTAGTTTACTAGTAGGGAGAAGCAGCAGAGGGCAAACAGATACCACTGTCCTCAACTACAACATAAACCAGGACCGGTGCAAGGCATCTCTGCACCCCAGGCAGTGACTTGTGGGCGCTGCGCATTTGCTCCATGGGGTTGACATGTGTGGGGAGTGTTCATTCTACTGGCACTGACCTACGGCCACCACTACGGGGGGGGGGGGGGGGGGTTGGCGCGGGTGCTTCCACTGCTGCCTTGCTCCAGTGCCCGCTGCAGGGTGGGGCAGGTGTTTGGGATTGCGCCGTTTACCTGCTCCTGACTGGAGATTGTGGGTGTGAATGCTGGTATGAGGATGACTCGGTGCCGCCCTCCAGTGGGAAGTGCCCACAGGCAATTGCTTAAAGCTGCCTAGTGGTGGTTCCAGCCCTGACTGCACCACACATTTAAGGCCCAATCCTGTCGAAACTTTTTTGCGAAACAGTGTTGGGCCTATTTGTTACTTGAAAGGGAGACCACTTGGAAATACCAGGTACTGTAGATCTTTTTACATTACTGACAAATATTTTTTTAAATTTTTACATTTGTTTTAATGTATGCCTAACTTTTATCAATGTCTAACTAATGCATATCTAACGATTGTCAATGTCTAACTAATGCATATCTAACATTTGTCAATGTCTAACTAATGCATATCTAACGTTTGTAAGTCTAACTAATGCATATCTAATGTTTGCCAATGGCTAATTCATGTCTAACTTTTGTCAATGTCTAACTAATGCATGTCTAACTTTTGGTTTCCATCTGTCAGCCACCTGGAACCCCAGTATAGAATGAAGGATTATCAACAATCTTTATTATAATCATATAACAATCATGAATGCAGCATGGTGATTGATATATGGCACTGTGAATTTACTTTCCATTCTTCATACAACTCTTCTCCTGGTCTTTCTGCTGAACAGGATTCTTTTGCAAAAAGCTCCCCGTTTTTATTATCCTCCCGTATCCCTCAGTATGCGAGAATGCATAGCTGGACCTTTTTGAACTGTTCCTCTTAAAGGTAGACTGTAATTCTAAAGTGTTCTTTTTTGAAGAAATCTATAATAAATAAGAGATAATACTTTCCATAATTAAATCAAACTTGTAATGTAACATTTCATATACGATGTGACTGCTTGGGAACTGTGTTATTCAGACAAGGTATTACCTTGTTTATTGTTTAGTAAATATATCTACAGGCAGAAAGTGGACATACAGTATGAAAAAGTTTGGCATGCATTAGCTCGAAGTGGTCAAAGGATCGACACAAGCAAATTGTTGACATGAAAAAAGGTTGACATGAGTTTTTCATGGTCTTTGTGCCTATGTTGACATAGGTCAACATTGTAACCATATTAGTGTACCGGGTCCCCTTGCATGGCTGGCTGTGCTCACCATACTTTCGGCACAGTGTCTTGCTGCACACTATTATATTCTCCCTCTATGCCCATTGGGATAGAATGAACAAGATGTTTTTTGTTTTATATAATAAAAAAACTCAAGTCGACCTTTTGCTTGCCATAGGCGTGAGCAGCACATTTTATTAAGAGGTGCACCACCTATTGGGCATGTCTAACACTGCCCATTGGGTGTGTCTACCGCCAATCAGGTGTGTCTACCATCATCTATTGGCATTTGCTACAATATAAAACGTCTCTCAGCCACACCATAACCTCCTGCCTATTTTAGTTTTAGCTCTAACGTTTATCGCCCCCTTCCACCAGGCTTCACATTGTTAATAATCGCATATGCTATAACATATGCGATTATTAACACAAGGAACAGCTCTTGCGATAAGAGCTGTCCCTTGCGATGCGGCGCTGGACTTCCCGGTCAGAGACCCGCGACGGGGATGGCGGGGGGCATGCTGGGAGGGATCTGTGATGCATCCCTCACACAGCGCTGCAGTAAGAAGCCCACAGGGTTCTGCAGGTAATCGCCAGCTTTTGCTGGCAATTCCCTCCACAGCGCTGACACTGTGTATGGGGGTTACAGCATCATAGGCGAATCTAGAATTATGGTAATGGGTGGTCCCAGATCCAGACACAACAGCAGGGGGACCTTTGCGCGGCGTAGCCGTGGTCTCATGGGAAGGGCATCACATAAAGTGGTGTGGAATTACACTTTCAACCATACATAGTAATGCCCATTACACATTTTAGCAAACTCCGTAATACCCATTAAACAAAGCCACACGCCATAATGCCAATTACACATAAGGCCACACACCATAATGACCAGTACACATTGTGCCACACATCATGATGCCCACTACATACTATATAACAAACCGTAATGCCCATTACATATTTGCCACATAAGTGCTGCTTACCTACGTGCTCATTGCTAGGGGGTTCTTGCTTGATGGCACCATAGTACCCATTACACATGATGCCGCAAAACATAGTACCCATTACACATGATGCCACACACCATAGTACCCATTACACATGATGCTGCACACATAATGTCCCTTACACATGATGCTGCACACATAATGTCCCTTACACATGATGCTGCACATATAATGCCGCTTACACATGATGCTGCACACCATAATTACCCTTACACATTAAGCCACACATTATGCGTAATGCCCCCACATACCGCCACTTGTAGCGTCCCTTAAGCAATGCCCCCAAAAGTGCCACTTACTGTAAATTTTTATATGAGCCTTCGCTGCTGCCGCAGGGAGAGTTGGAGACCGGGGTAGCTGCTTCTATGGGGGAAGGAGCAGAGCGCAGCGCAGAGCATGCTCCTACTCCCCTCCTGGTGTCCCCTCTAGCCGAGTGGACATTTGAAATATTGTGCGCGCTGTTGTTGTGCGTGACGTCGGGGGAGAATGCTGGGCGCCGGCACCACATGATTAAAGGGGGGGCGGGCTGAGGTGAAAGCGGGGAGAAGAATTGGAGCAGGGGTGACGGTCATTGACAGCTGGGCACAGAGCAGGGGGCTGCCCGGCTGTATTCAGAGCACTGCAGGTCACGGCTGTTTGAAATAATACCCCTTTCACAACAGATAATGCAGGGATTAACCCAGGAATATGGTCCCAGGATCATGCAGGGACATTCCCAGGCTGACCCCTTATACACCAGCCTAGTCCCAGCATTTTCTGGTGTGAGGGGGAGAGACAACCACTCCCCTCTCCCTACCCCCCTTTAAACAACCAGCTATATCTTCGGAACCAACTAACCCATTACATGTTACCAGTATCATATTGAAGAACTTTTGAGTTGGCTTCGAATGATTTTGGTCCCGTGAAACTGGGCTGTTTGGTTCCAGAGAAATCTCTCCTCAAAGAACATAAACAGTCATGAAATTACATTTAAGAAATGAAATAAAACGGTTTATCCTCAATATCCCTGGAACCAATTAACCCATATGGATCCAGATTGGTATCAGATTGAAGGCCCAGCAATTTGGGTTCGACTGAGATCAACCTCGAGCTTCAGTGATGCGGAAGGGGGAACTGGCAGCCGTTGAACTGGGTGGGGGTCGGAATTAGCGGGTCCCATGTTATCCTATAGGGAAAACGTTCCAGCTTTGCCTGGCCGTATCTCCGGTTCCCAGGGGGCTAGAGACACGGGGCTGGGCTCGTTGGAAAGCCCCATCCCTCAGCTACAAAATGGGCCAATGGGTGGTCCTGTGCACCCCGGACCACCCCCTAGATTCGCCTATGTACAGCATACAGAAATGCGGTTTAGAGCATCCCACCCTTAATCTTCTAATTACTCTGTGTAACAGTACATACAAATAAAGTTAAAAACATATGACGCAGGTATGTAGTGATATGACAATGGTCTGGTACAATGCAAAACACACATAATTGATGAATGAGCACTTCTTTTAATGTAATACAGTTCTAACAACCAAAAGTATTTGATAAAAGATATTGCTGGTATTGCTTGTGGCAGGGAGGTGTTCATAAGGGTGTGCTCCACATTAGGGGGTGCCTGTGCACAGGGCCATCTTAACAGCAGTGTGGACCCCTAGGCAATGCAATGCACTGGGGCCCTTACCCATTCTCCCCTCCTAGGGGTGGGGGGTGCTATCAGCAGCAGCGTTGATGGTCCACGGGTGGCAGTGGGTGCTCTATCTTCCACTCAACATGTAGGACCTGGAGCAGTAACTTCTGCTTATTACTCCTTTACTGCACAGGTGGTGGGAGGGAGAACACTAACGTGTGGAAGGGGGCACTGAGCTGAATGAAGGGTCCCTTGTAAATGACTTCCAGGGAGGTTGGGGGTGTTTTATACGCAGGGGAGGGTTGGATAATGGAGTGGGCTTAATATTCGTCATTTTCCGGTGGAAGGGCAGCTTGTTTGTCTGCAGATATCGCCATTATCTGGATATAGATTTCTTAGCCTTCAATAGTATAAAAACCTAGAGTCCCAACTTTCAGGAGGTGCTGGGGACTTGGGGATCAGAGATCAGGAGCCAGAGCAATCCATTGACAAAATTATAAAACTGTACACCAGACTTTGGAGCTGGAGCAGGGACCTGCTGCTGGAAGGCTGATATCTTTGGATCTGAGTATGATAGAGACAAGCTGCTAGTGTTGACAAAAAGGGGCGAGTCCCAGATTTTGGAATATACTCTCAGAAAAACTCTAAGTCAGAGAGAACCAGAGAAATATGACTGGGAATTGCAAATAACAGGTCGGATGTGGACTGCTGCTTTGAAGTTGGATTTCTCCAGTTCCCCAGGGCCGATTTTCAAAATTCTGGTATCCCTGGAAAAAGGGGATCCTCAGCTATCAGAATATGACCTTTATATACCTGGGACCCCTGGGCAAGTGCCCATTAAGCCCATACGAAAAGACGGCCCTGTCTGTGCAGCCCTAACACTCAATGTGTGCATGCCTATGTTGCTTGCATTAACATTTTGACCATATAGACATAATGCATATCAATATTTTTCATTTGTTGACCTTCTGCCTGTCGACCAATAGTGGTCAATCTATTGACTGTGGACCTAGACACTGTCAACCTAATGACCATAATAAATGATAAAGATTGGATCCATATTTGATAATCTAGCATCAGTGGCACACTCTGTAGTCTCTGTATTCGTTTCCACATAAGGTTAAAGCCGGTGTACCCGTGGCAGGAGGATTATAGCTGTAGCCTGGTTTCCCCTAAGGTTCTGGAACTTGGAAAGATACCCTGGGCGATTTGGTGAGATCCATCCACAGCAATGCATTTTTTATCACCTGTAGTGGTGATACTGTATGCTGATTTTTATTGATTTAATGTGAGTGCCATGTGGAAATAAATTCTGTCCCTGTAAAGAAGGTGCTGAACTATTTGCTTTTCTTTCTCCATATAGAGAATATAAGTCTATAATACATATAAACTTAGTGTGAAAACGAATACAGAGAAAGTCATTCAGAACCTTTTCCGCGTTGCACAAGGAAACTTTGATGCCAAATAGCAGTGTAATGCTGCCCATACATGGTCCAATGTACGGGTGCGATGAGATGCGCTCTCCTGCACACAACCCATCGCACAGCACACAAAGTATGTGCTGCCTGTACTTTATGAACTAGATTGCATCACATCTAGTTCAACATGCACAGTGTTTTACCAACCATACATGGGCAGCATAAGTGTTATGTGTGACATTAGGGACTCATTTGTCTACTTTTATTACTGGGATGCCATGGAAACATGTGATGGGTTACAAATATAGAAATGCATACCACAACTACTGTCTGGTTTATAATGAGACTTTTAAAGGAGGAGCTATATGTATAGCACTGGTTTTTCACTCCATTTAGATTAGCAAAGAATAAGCCAATGTAGCAAATAACATTTTTACAAATGATTTTTTGAAATGCTATTCATATAATATCATGGGATGACTTACCGATTGCGTCAGTGTAGGAACTGATACCTTATACCATATGCGGCAGAAAAGTGAGGGGATAATGCTTAATATTACTGCCAATAAATAGATAAGCCACAAATATCCACTGTTTACTGAATTGAGCATGGCACCTTGGACGAACACAAAAAAATATTAGTAATTATAATGCAAATGAATAGATCAATCAAAGCATAACCAATATAACCATATTCCCAGAAGACAGAGAAAGGGAGAAAACAGTCCATATAGTGCTCACTCTAACAAAATGGGCTCCTGATTCCAGTTAGTGTCCAGGTGATAGGGCTTGCTAGGGACAGCGGGATCAGAACACTGGCGCATTAGCAAAGAATTTCAAAGCAGCTACAGCTATATACTGTACAAGACTTTAATGTTGAGAAGAAAAAATATTTTTCTTATGGTGGTGCACCATTTATAAGAATGGAATTATAAAATATACCTTTTATTAGTTGTATTTTAAAATCTGCAAAATATGACAAACAACACAAAACATAAATACAAGTGAATACAGTGTGATTAAAAAGCACGTGCGGATTCAGAGAGCAACTGCCTATCTTAAATACAGTATAAATGTGACACTACTATACTACCCCTTCTTATAATAATCACAAATTTTAGAGGAGAGAAGTGTCTTATGATTTGAGGTTGATGTGGATTGTATCAGGGGTCCTGCAGCCCGTTTATGCTTTCATGTAGTAGTTAATTCTCTGTAGGGATATCTCTATTGTATTATTCAGACCGGTATTAGTATCACAGATCATTACAGTGCAGGGGCACTAATAAAATCGTGATATGTGCCATATCAGTAAACAGAATGGTAATTCAGAACAATATCGCGTGTATATATCGAGTTATAACATGCTGCAGGGACGATTTGCTACAACTGTTGCGTCTGCTGATTCAAATTGAATACAAAGTGGCCATTTGCCTGACTTGTGTAATTATCGCAGTTGAGCATACAGATACGCAAAGTACAAGTTAGTGCTGCTGGTCCCGTGCCCCGTCGCCGCTATCAGCAGTCACTCCCTGTGACAGGGACAAGTGCTCCGATGCAGGCTGGCATGCACTGGCCGTCACTCTTGTTACCGCGGACAGCTTGGGCTGCTTGTACTGCGGTTAAACTGAGACTGTGAACGGTTAAGCTACTAAATACATTAGAGTCCTGAAAAGGACTGATAATACAATCACACACAACAATGTTAGCGGTAGTGCTTAGAGAACGTCCGCACGGCAGGGTCGGCCGGCGTACGTTTCGCAGGTCTTCCTCAGGGCAACCAGTGTAGGAGCCCAGGGCAGGTTTATGAGGCTAAGCTTTTTTTGAAATGTCCAATGGCAATCCTCCTATTATTGCTGGTACCGCCCATACTTCAATTAACCATGGAGATGTTCAATTACGTGTTTACTATTCAATATATCTGCATATCTTTGATCTTATATAGTTGTACATTTTATTCTTTCCTTGAGACCATAAGTAAAATAAGTGCCGATCCATAGGGCCATTCACATGTATTGATTTGTGGTCTGCAATGTTGTGTTCATGTATCTGTCAGTCTATTATTCTTGTTCGTTACTGTGTATAGATCATGCTTCCTTGATAGACCTCTTAGTCAGAACTGTATATAGGTCAGTTTATCAGAGCACTGTGTCAGTATTGTATATATAGAATAGCGATCAAGATTTGCTTAAGCTAATTATTAGATTAATTAAGAGTGAGTGGTGGATGTGTTAACATTCTAGTGTTATGAGGGAATACCCTCTAGGGATCAGACATATGTGACACAAAATGACAATTTAAATTGGTAAGTGGTGTGTAGTGATAGTGAAATGTGGGGACTTTTCAGGTTTCGAAGTGCGGTTAGCCCAATCGCAGAGCCTTAAAACAAATAATAATGTATTATTGTTGGAACATCGGGTGTCTAGTTGATGCATAAAGAAATATGTGGTGGCCTAAGGTTTCAGACGGACCAATACAAAACGTGATGTGAGAGGGTGTCAAAAGATAATTCAATAACGGTGAAAACGTGCAGAGTGTTAGGGGTGAGTAAGAAACCGGGTGATAATCGGCCAAATCGTTTAATGGGAATCAGGTAGTGGAAATGTTCACTACACCCTCAGAGCGTGTATACAGGAATGTCCAATGGTATTGGACTCTCTAGTGAAGTCTTCTTCTATCACTTGTAGTGATGTTGCTAGGGTGCGTGAGGTTTAAAGATTGGATTTATCGAAAAGGTCGACATTCTATGTCGACCAGTGTAATTGTCATATCGTCCATTTGGTGAGTTCTTCGATGCGTATCAGAAAAAAATGATATTAAGTTATGCCGGTGTGTTTGATATCTGTTAGTATTAAGTACTGAGCGATTTCTAGTTGTTGGGAAATTGGTATCTTACTATGTAACTTGTTAAGGCTGACTGTGTAATGACCGATGGCTGAGAGATTAATGTCAGGCGTGAGCCTGTAGCCGGGACCGCTGGTTAGGACGGCCACAGCGACCCCTACACTCTCTCTGTTGAGTACCTCTGACAGATGACAAGCCCCTGCGTGTGCTAGGCTTCACCTGTGGCCGCCGCGTTCGAAGGAGCGAGTTAAGCACGCTCCGACCCCGATGCAGCCAGGTCTTATGTGAGGGACAAAGAGCAAGTGATCGCCAGAGGTATGCTCGAAAGGGGAATCTAACTAACGGGCCTAACTGAAAATAGACACCCTGTCTGCTGGCACCTGGCCAAGGACGGGAACGCGACCCAGTCGCAAGCACAAAGGGGAATGCAAGGGGTATCACCACATAATATACAGAGTAAACAAAGGAGCGAAACCCCAAAACACCAGGGACGGGGAGTGGTGGAATGCCCTACTATGCGATCCCCGAAGCAGGGGAAAGAACCAAACTAAGAAACAAGCCCTGGAGGTCAAAAACGTGACCAGGGCAGAAACAGAGGCTGAGCTGAGCCTAAACTGAAATAACCGGGCTGAACGGCCCACAATGAGCAAAATAAAGTACTGGGCAAATGCCCCCACGAATGGAGAATAGAAACAGCCAGGCTCCACAGGAGCACTTACGTGAGCCCAAGATAGGAACTGGCAGGAGGATCCTAACACAGGGTACTAGAACTGGAGTATCCGGGAACAGGAAACCAGGGACAGCGGCAGGACCAGATATAGCTAAGCAAGCGCTATAACCGGCGTGGACATGCTTGCAGCCATCCCTTAAAAGAGATGGTGCAGCCAATGAGCCACCGCCTCACAGGACACTGCCCACCGGCTCTTGATAGAGCTCAGGTGGCCGAGCGCGCGCCCCTTTGGCGTCCCCTGTTACCCGGCAACCGCTGAGCGGCTGCCGGGCTACGCCGCGGGCAGCTAACAGCGTCTCCCCGTCGGCCGGAAGCAGCGTCATCCCGCCGGGCGGAAGTGACGCGTGAGCACTCGGAGGTGCCGGGCGGAAGTACTGTGTGCTGCCTTTCAGCACCAGCCCCCCGGCGCCAAGCGCTCACGCCCCTAACCAGGGCCGGTGCAAGGCACCGGAGCGCCCCAGGTGAGTCGGGCTGGGGGCGCCCCGGTGCCGGGGGGGGGGTGGGGGGTGGGGGGTGGGGGGGTGGTACCTGGCGTTCGGCGCTGTCTATTTAAATCTGGCGGCGGAGGCAGCGGGGGTCCCTGCAGTCTATTAAAAATCACGAGCGCTATCCGCCGGGCTATGCGGAAGCGCTTCTAGTGTGAAAACACTGGCAGCACGCTGATTGGCTGCCAGAGTTTTCACACTAGAAGCGCTTCCGCATAGCCCGGCGGATAGCGCTCGTGATTTTTAATAGACTGCAGGGACCCCCGCTGCCTCCGCCGCCAGCTTTAAATAGACAGCGCCGTAGCTAGGACAGGTACCCGGGCGGCATTTTCCGCCCTCCAGTGGCCGGCGCCCTAGGCAAATGCCTAGGTTTGCCTAGTGGTGGCGCCGGCCCTGCCCCTAACAGTAACTTATGTTTTTTACACTGAGAAATTCTATTGATATTCATTTGTTGATGTCATGCTATGTGACTTGTTCAGTCGACATCTTGTTCAATTCGGTTTCGTCAGTTTGACGGTATAGCTATACCTGTCTGGAGGGTCATTGGTTAGTCCAGTTTATTTAGGAATCAGCAGGATATTTAATAGGGGACATGCGTCCTTTCCGGTATAGTGTTGTTGACTAATTCTTGTTGGTTAGTAGATTCCCTATTGTTTGTTTTCCTTATCGTCAATGGGTGTCATACTTTGGGAACATGGAGAGTGGTTGTTGGGCCACATATAAGTATGTCTTATATGTACGTTTCACAGAGTCTTTTGTAGATATATGGTTCATGTGTCACTCTTGTTCTGCCCTGTTATGGTATTTTCTGAGTTCATTCAGAGAAAGGCTGCATAGCTGATGTCCTCATTGAGCCCATTTGGTGTCATGGTATCCATCAGGAATATAAATTAGGTCTCTTGCTGTAATAGTTCTTTGTCAATGTTGCCTCTCCTGATGTCTTTTTCTAATCGTATCATGCCAAAAGATTGCAATCCCTTAGGATTGCCCTGGTGATGCCTGAGAAAGTGATTTGCCACTGGGGTTAATGTTCTCATGTTCTGTTTATCCCTGCTAGCATTCTTAATGCTGGATAAATGCTCAAGCAATCTTTGTTTCAGAGGTCTGATGGTTTTACCAATGTACGTTAGATTGCATGGACATCTGAGGTTGTATACTACTCCAGGGGTGGTACACGTGATTTTATTTTTGATCTCCCATTTTTTGGCAAATTTATCAACAAAAGCAGTTGTGATGGTCATTTATAGGCACGCCTTACAGCTACCATATTTGTAAGAGCCCATCTTCTGTTGGTGGCCTATGTTGACCTGTGGTTTCTCTAGGTGGCTGTGGACTAGCATGTCCTGTAGGTTATTGCTTCATCTTCAGCTTATCTGGATTCGGTCGTCCTGGATTTTCGCCAGGTCTTTGTCCGTTTTTAGGACGTTAATGTGTTTATTTAGGATGCTCTGGACTGTCTTCCATTCTCAGCAGAAATTACCTATAAAGCATACTTTGTCATCCAGTTGTTGTGGATCCTTGTTCTTTGGGATCAGAAGCTGATCTCTTTCCTGCCTATCCACCTCTTTAATTGCTCTGTTTATAGCTCGTTTGCTGTAGCCTCTATGTGTTAGCCTGTGGCTTAGTTCCTTCGCTCTTTTCTCATATGTCTCCTTTTCAGAGCAGTTCCACTTTGTCCTGAGGAATTCCCCTTTTGGTAAACCTTTAAGAACTGGTGGGAAATGGAAGCTGTCATGATGCAAGATAGAGTTGGTGGCGGTCTTTTTTCGATAAAGGTCGGAAGAGATATGGCCATCGGTTTCTACAGTTAGTTTTAAGTCCAAGACGGTGACTGACTGCTAGTTGATGTCTAATGTCAGTCGGAGCTTTAGTTGATTGTGGTTGAGAATGTTGATGAACTCGATAAATTGCTCCTTGTCACCCTCCCAGATGATGAGCAGGTTGTCTATATAGCGCAACCATAAGAGGACATGTTTAGTGAAGATGTAATTTGTCTCACTGAATACCACCTCTCATTCCCACCACCCCAGGTACAGGTTTGCGTAAGTCGGAGCAAAGGCACTGCCCATCACAGTTCCCTGTACCTGGAGGTAGAACTTGCCATCACAGGTGAAGACATTTTTGGTGAGTACAAAACGGAGAAGTTTAATCAGGAAATCATTAAAGGGGTCCTCACGTTCCATACTTAAAAAGTATCTGGTGGCATAATGCCATGTTCATGAATGATACTCGTGTACAAGCTCTCAATGTCACATGTGATAAGCCAGCAATTCTCATTTAATACAATATCCTGGATCCTATTGAGTACATCCATAGTATCACGGATGTATGATGGCAATGTGTATACGTATTTGTGCAGCCAGTGGTCCACAAATTTGCTCGCATTTTCCGTTAGTCCCCCCTACCCGGGACACTATTGGCCTTCTGGGTGGGTTCGCCTCATATTTGTGCACTTTGGGCAGGAGGTATAGGGTTGCCACTCTCGGGTGTTCTAGTTGTAAAAAATCCGACTGTGGACCTTTTCGATAAATCCAATCTTTAAACCTCACGCACCCTAGCAACATCACTACAAGTGATAGAAGAAGACTTCAATAGAGAGTCCAATACCATTGGACATTCCTGTATACACGCTCTGAGGGTGTAGGGAACATTTCCACTACCTGATTCCCATTAAATGATATGGGCGATTATCACCCGGTTTCTTATTTACCCCTAACACTCTGCACGTTTTCACCGTTATTGAATTATCTTTTGACACCCTCTCACATCACGTTTTGTATTGGTCCGTCTGAAACCTGAGGCCACCACCTATTTCTTTATGCATCACCTAGACACCCGATGTTCCAACAATAATACATTATTATTTGTTTTAAGGCTCTACGATTGGGCTAACCACACTTCTTCACCTGAAAAGTCCCCACACTGCACTAAGACTAAGAGGTCTATAGAGGAAGCAATTATTTTTATTTATTTATTAGCAGTTTCTTATATAGCGCACACAGATTCCGCAGCGCTTTACAGAGAATATTTGACCATTCACATCAGCCCCTGCCCCAGTGGAGCTTACAATCTATATTCCCTACCACATGTACACGCCCACACAGACATTCTAGGGTTAATTTTTTGGGAGCCAATTAACCTACCAGTATATTTTTGGATTGTGGGAGGAAACCGGAGTACCCGGAGGAAACCCACGCAAGCACGAGGAGAATATACATACTCCACACAGTTGGAAGCATGATCTATACACAGTAACGAACAAGAATAATAGACTGACAGATACATGAACACAACATTGCAGACCACAAATCATTACATGTGAAATAAATAAATAAATAAATAAATTGTACAACTATATAAGATCAAAGATATGCAGGTCTATTGAATAGGAAATACGTAATTGAACATCTCCATGGTTAATTGAAGTATGGTTAATTGAAGTATCAATAATAGGAGGATTGCCATTGGACATTTCAAAAAAAAGCTTAGCCTCATAAACCTGCCCTGGGCGCCTACACCGGTTGCCCAGAGGAATACCTGCGAAGCGTACGCCGGCCGACCCAGCCGTGCGGACGTTCTCTAAGCACTACAGCTAACATTGTTTTGTGTGATTGTATTATCAGTCGTTTTCAGGACTCTAATGTATTTAGTAGCTTAACCGTTCACAGTCTCAAATTAACCGCAGTACAAGCAGCCCAAGCTGTCAGCGGTAACGAGGCTGCAGGACCCCTGATACAATCCACATCAACCTCAAATCATAAGACACTTCTCTCCTCTAAAATTTGTGATTATTATAAGAAGGAGTAGTATAGTAGTTTCACGCTTATATTTAAAATAGGCAGTTGCTCTCAGAATCCGCACGTGCTTTTTCATCACACTGTATTCACTTGTATTTATGTTTTGTGTTGTTTGTCATATTTCGCAGATTTTAAAATACAACTAATAAAAGGTATATTTTATAATTCCTTTCTTATAAATGGTGCACCACCATAAGACAAATCTTTTTTCTTCTCAACATTAAAGTCCTCTTCTTGTTGTCTGTGGTAGCACACCCCTAAAAGATATATAAATACATATCTATTAACCAAACATCAGGGGACCAGCCTTACTCCGTCACAAATACTTACTTCCCATTTCTTGTGCAAGAGATCCCCAACCCCTGACCTATATACTGTACATGCACAGAATCATTGTTAACCCTTGTCCCTTTACATGGGACTTCTACCCAGGTCCTGACCAGGTTAGAACACGGGCAGGACCTGGGTAGAATGGGGGAAGATCAACCTCCGGACCACAGTGTCCGCAGGTTGGATGGGGGTGGGGGGGGGGGGGGGGGGGGTGGGTGGGTGGGTGGGGGGTGTTTACACACAGCTGTCTGGGGGGGTGAAATATGCCGGTATAAAAGGTAACAAACGCACCCAGGTTGAGGCTTGGTCTAAAAATGTTTTGGTGTAGAAGGGGTACAAGTAATAGCCAGTACCGGTAAAGAATGCGGCCACCCTGAGTCCCAGTTGCCTAGGAACCGCAAGACCATCGTTCAGCATGGCAGGCCTGAGGGAGTATCCCTGTTTAATGGCAATTTGCAGCAACCACACCGACAGGTACCCTTGTCTGTAGCCTACAGCAGTAAGAAAGGCTGATTTGAAACTTGCATTTCTCCAGTGCAACTATTAATTTTCTTGGTTTCTCTTCCAGTCCTTGTCAAGAAACATTGGCTATTAACATTGTATTATTTTATTGCCTGAAATTCCCTTTTCTAATCATTAAGTCAATCAATCAATCAATCAATCCTTTTCCTGTCTTCTGCTACATACTCCACCCATTTCCCTGTACTGTCCACTTGTCTCTGAATTACAGATGGAGCCGGGCTCCCTCTTGTTGGCGAATCGCCAGAATGTCACCACTGGCGATCCGCCAGCAGCCCGGCTCTCATCGGATTGAGACGCGTGTGCGTCTCACGCGCACGCGTGTCTCAGTGTCCGTGCGCAGGGCCACGGGTCCCTGTCCGTCTCCGCTTCAGGGAGATGGACAGGGTTAGGGGGGGTGCGTGGAGGCGGTGGGGACCCCGGGTGACCGCCAACAAGCCGGCAGGGACCCGGGGCAAGCCATCGGAAGGGGACACGCGCGCATCTCATGCTCGCACGTCCCCTCTCGTAAATACAGATGGCGGGTGGCGGGGGATGGCGGGTGGCGTCACCATAGCCATCCCCTGCAAAGAAGAGCCCGGCTCCATCTGTAGTTCCTGATTATTAAAAACATTCTTTCAATGGGGTCATATAGTTTATAAAACTGACATAATCTCTGCCATGACTATTTTGCTTTGTTTGATAGATGTGATATATTCTTTTAAACTGCCATGCATTTGTGCCTCTGCTCTGTTGCTTAATTTAGCCAGCCAATATTGTGAGCTGTTTGGTGGTCAAAATTTACTGGAAATACTAAAAAGAAATGTTATTGAGGTAAATACAGTAGTAAAAACTAAATCAGGATGAAATTACATGATTTTAGTGGTTTCGTCAATTTTCAAGAAATCCAAAACCAAATCCAAATCAAAACTTTAAAGTGCTTTTGCCAAAACTGAAAAACAAACCAAACACTCTGAGGGTGGTTTTGGCAAAAATGAAAAACATGGGTCAGTGTATACAGTATCTGTAGTTTCAAAACAATTCTAATGCCAATATTGCTCCCTGTAAGCAGGGCTGCAACTACTGTAGTCGAGGGTTAGGGTGTCGCATGCCCTGGGTGATGGATGTGATATCCAATTGTGCATGCAGGGGGAGGGACGGGTCAAAGTATTGCCTTGCCCCAGGTGATGAAAATCCTAGTTTCAGTCTTGCTGTGAGGGGTACATTCAGGGCCGGTGCAACCCTCCCCCCGCTCCAGGCAAATCCTCCGCCCGATGCCCCCCCGCACAAGCTCCGGGGGGGGGGGGGGGTATGGTACCTCTCCTCAGCGGCTCATTACCGCCCTCAAGTGGCCGGCACCCTAGGCAAATGCCTAATCCTGCCTATTGGTGGCGCCGGCCCTGGGTACATCAAGGATCCAGTAACAAACAAGTTGCAGTAGTAGAAGGAAGAGATTCATCTGTGCAAAATTTGACTGGCAATTATGGGGTGTCTGTGGAAGTTATAGCTACAGTAAAGTTGGGTATAGTGTAAATATAGCATTTAAAATAGAACACATAAAATCACATTATTATATTAGCAATATAAAAATGGTACCCAGGTAGTTGAAGTATGTCATATTGGTATAATATGCTGATGCAGATGTAGTTAAAAATGAGATCATACAGTATCTGTAGTTTTAAAACAATTCTAATGCCAATATTGCTCCCTGTAAGCAGGGCTGCAACTACTGTAGTCGAGGGTTAGGGTGTCGCATGCCCTGGGTGATGGATGTGATATCCAATTGTGCATGCAGGGGGAGGGACGGGTCAAAGTATTGCCTTGCCCCAGGTGATGAAAATCCTAGTTTCAGTCTTGCTGTGAGGGGTACATCCAGGGCCGGTGCAAGCCTCCCCCCGCCCCAGGCAAATCCTCCGTCCGATGCCCCCCTGCGCAACCTCAAGTGGCCGGCACCCTAGGCAAATGCCTAGTCCTGCCTATTGGTGGCGCCGGCCCTGGGTACATCAAGGATCCAGTAACAAACAAGTTGCAGTAGTAGAAGGAAGAGATTCATCTGTGCAAAATTTAACTGGCAATTATGGGGTGTCTGTGGAAGTTATAGCTACAGTAAAGTTGGGTATAGTGTAAATATAGCATTTAAAATAGAACACATAAAATCACATTATTATATTAGCAATATAAAAATGGTACCCAGGTAGTTGAAGTATGTCATGTTGGTATAATATGCTGATGCAGATGTAGTTAAAAATGAGATCATACAATAGTTGCCAATAGAAATCACAATAGCCAGGATTGCAAAAACAGTCCATGAGGAAATCACCAGAACAGCCTGTTAAACGAGAAAATAAATATTAAATAAATAAATATTTTAACAAATGCTGATGTGATTACATTAAAATTTTTTCCCATTATGTGCCATAAACGGAAGTATTGATAACATCTCACACTACTCTGATGGCACTGTTATTGTTGCATTTGACACTGAGACGTGTCTTTTATTTTTGTTGTACTGACCTTTACTTAATTGACAATATGCTTGACATGTCAACGAACTGTACACTGGAGTTTTTTATGTTTGTGATAACTTTTCGAAAACTCAATAAATAAAGAATTTATAAAACAATAAAATACATTTGGGTGGGGTTTTACTGCAAAGTGAGATCTATACTGCAGTGTGAAAATAAAGCAGTCAGTATTTTCCCTGCACAGAAACAATATAACTCACCCAAATCTAATTATCTCTGTACAAGTTATATCTGCTCCCAGTGCACTGCACATGGTTTTGTCCATTTGAGAAAGAATTTGCCTTTGCAAATTAACCAGAATAAGGGCCTTTATAAGGCGCCACAAGTGGTACGCAGCGCTGTACATATGGCACACATTAGAACAGTACAGGCACACACAGAACTAAACATAACAGCAACAGGAGAACTAAAACAGAGCACAGGTAACAATTAGCAGCGCAAGTCTTACTACAGATGGGGTCGGGCTCTTCTTTGCTGGCGAATCGCCAGAACGTCACCGCTGGCGATCCACCAGCAGCCCGGCTCGCCATCTGACTGAGACGCGCGTGCATCTCACGCACCCGCGCGTCTCAGTTTCCGTCGGCGGGGAGACGGGAACCCTGTCCGTCTCCGCTTCAGGGAGACGGACAGGGTTAGGGGGGTGCGGGGAGGCGGTGGGGACCCCGGGTGACCGCCGAAAAGCCGGTGGTGACCCGGGGGAAGCCCAGTCGGAAGGGGACGCGCGCGCATCTCGTGCGCGTGCGTCCCCTTTCGCTGTTTCGCTGGCGGGGGATGGCAGCTGGCGTCGCCATCGCCATCCCCTGCAATGATAACACCTGCCCCATCTGTACATAATATAGCTGACTGTTCTTCAATGATCAATGGTTCATTATATTACTTACCACCGAAATCTGGTGCCTGCATTATATCGCCAAAAGACTTATGTGTTCTTTATTATATTGCCACCAGAATTCTGGGGTCTTTTTTAAATAGCCACCAGAAAACTGGGCCTGTATTACTTTTCCACCAGAGAACTGGAGTCTGTATTATATCACCATGAAATGTAACTACAGTTAGATGTTGGGAGGCCTGGTGTAGCAGTTTTGAGACAGCAAAAAAGTAATAGATACATTTCTCACCAATATGGCAATAAATCTGAAAAACTGCTCTGGTAACCTTTTGCAGGGCAGACATTCCAGTTCTGATATTCTAAAGGTGATCTCCTTCTCAGCCAAACAACGGCCTCACTGCCTCACCACTGATTTGGCATCAAGTGCCAAATCGTTAGTGAACTCTCCTGGGGGAGATCAGGAGAAATTGGGTCCTTAATGCTGGGTACACACCAGGACGACTAGGGCCCGATCCCCACAATCTAGATCCAATTCCGATCAATTGGATGTAGATTGTGTGCTGATTGGGCCCTTTTCTAACCTGGTGTGGACCGATACCGATCCGATGCGCGGTCCCGCGGGTTGGTCGGTCGTTATTGAGATCCTACCTGCTGCAGGTAGGATCTCAATGACGACCATACAGCCGGGTGCGGGTCGCCATCGGATCGGACCCGCTCACGGTGCACATCGTGAGCGGGTCGTGCCCCCCCGCGTCACCGTGAGCGGGTCGGACGAGACACTGACGACTCGCACACGATGTGCATCGTGAGCGGGTCGTCCTGGTGTGTACCCCGCATTACTCTTGTTCAATCTTGGTACAGTGGAAAAGGAGTGATAACAATTGTGCGCGATGAACACAGCGTGCAGCTTCAGTACAAACACCAAAGGGTTAACATCCAATTAAACCCCAAACATAGACTCTTGGATACAGGAGATGAGGTGTATACAAAAAGCGCTTGCTATGAGCCGAAATACCATACAGAATTTTTCAAGTTGTATGTAATTCCTTTTTTCAAGGTCCAGACCAGGTAAAGATCTGAAATGATAGCCACCTCCTCACACAGACAACTTGTGTGAGGGTGGGATGACAGAGAAAGGAAATAGTGCAGATTATCCTTGGTAAAAAAAAGATTTAATAACAGGTCCACACTTACAATAGGCAGACGGTTAAAACAGCATTGGAATAAAATCCCATATGGTGAAGATGGAGGGAGCAGGCTCAGTCCAGGGATCCAGGCATAGGTCTGGAGCAAGGGATGGAACCAGCATCTGAGTCGCCGCGACACCCGGCGTGCTTGCTTCTAGGGATCAGAAGAAGCAATCCCTTTTTGCTAAGGCAGACTACCCATTTCTATTGGTATTGACTACTATAGCAAGGAAAATGATCCAAATCAGAGATGTTAAAAACTCAATCTGCGACTGCTTCCGTGTTCCTTATCCGCACGCTGTTGTTCCTGCAGGCCATATCCCTGTACCAAGTGTTCTCCATGGCAAGATGTGCATGGAGCTTCCCTGAGGCCTAGTTGGCATCCCACGCTGCATGGGCACTGCCATGACACTTGCAGTCACATGACTGAATCCTCCAACAATCTCCCTGTGACCTTGATAATCTGACCTGTGCACTGGACCATGTGATCAAGGTGTGCACAGGT
Organism: Crinia signifera; assembly: GCF_055691185.1. NCBI lineage: Eukaryota > Metazoa > Chordata > Amphibia > Anura > Myobatrachidae > Crinia > Crinia signifera. The sequence goes on along the minus strand of NC_139217.1, from coordinate 205,899,947 downwards.
ACTTCCAGGAGTTAATTGATGCTGCGAGTTGCAGTCAATCACAGACAGGCAAGGGGGACATAGGGGGTTATTTATTTATTATTTATTAACAGTTTCTTATATAGCGCACACATATTTACAGACAATATTTGAACATTCACATCAGTCCCTGCCCCAGTGGAGCTTACAATCTATATTCACTACCACATGTACATGCACACACAGACACTCTAGGGTTAATTTTGTTGGGAGCCAATTAGCCTACCAGTATATTTTTGGAATGTGGGAAGAAACCGGAGTACCTGGAGGAAACCCACGCAAGTACGGGGAGAATATACAAACTCCACACAGTTAGGGACATGGTGGGAATGGAACCCATGACCTCAGTGCTGTGAGGCAGCAATGCTAACCAATACACCATCCGTACATGCCTCTGGCCCTTCCTCCTTGCCTTGATCAACTCATCTGATCCCTGAGTATCTCCAGAAGTCAGCATTCTAGGCTCCTCGTTCCCTTTTTCCTGTGTTGCGCATCTGTGATCTGCTGCTGCTGTTGTCTGTGATCTGCTGCTGCTATTCGAAGCTCCCTGGTTAACCATTCACCTACTAGGTTACCGTCCAGTTGATAGACATCTACAGCTCCCAGGGGAAGAGACCAGAGCATTGCAGTTCCCACCAGCAGAGATTACTACTGGCTCCCAAAGCCACTTAGCATATTCGACTCTCTAGTCGACACAGGTGTTGACTCTACAAACTCCACTGTTTGTCCACGGCTCCCAGACCATAAACATCACATATTGGCTGCCAGGCCGTCTACAATCCTCTCGGCACCCAGGCCATCGACATCTTTCCGGCTTCCAGGCTGTCGTCCTCCTTCCGGCTTCCCAGGATATCCCTCTCCGACTCCCAGGCCATTGACCAGCATCTTCGGCTCCCAGGCCGGCGACACTTCTCTCCAGCTCTCAGGCCGAGGCAGTCCATACACTCAAGCCACTAACATCAACAGTTTCCTAGATAATCCTGTCCAAGACCAGATTACCAGTCTCAAGTACACTACCCATCATTTACCATCTCTCAGTGATTGACCAGGTGTAGGAACTCTGTCAGAGGGCCTTGACCTCACCACTGAATGCTGCAGAGTCCAAACCTCCTTGGGGGGGGTCCCGGGTGAAAACCGTCAGTGGTGTTAGACTCAGCGCCTCTGATTAGAGTCTCGTCAACTACCCCACCTAGCTGTGTCCACAGTGCTCAGTGATATATGAACTGTCCATACCTGAGACCCCCTGTGTTCCAGTACCCTGATTCCAGAACTGGTACACTGCTGCCACAACCGAGGACACCTGATTCCCCAGGCCCTAGAGATGAGCGCAGGGGCGCGTTTACGTATCGCAAGGCAGAAAGTCTAGTCTGCCTTGACTATATAGTGCAGATCTGCACTATATAGTCAGTCTTGTATGCAAATCGGATGTGCCTTGCGATCTGATTCCGATCCGATCTGATCATGGATAGTATCTTAAGGCACATCTGACTGTGTGTATACACCATTAGAACGCTCATTGTTTTTTTATTTTTTTCTCAGAAGAAAACAAAATACAAAATGAATACACCAACATTACTAATCTCACCCTACAATGAAGGAAAGCTGAGGGTTATAAAAGAATATAAAAGCATCTCAAATCCAACATACATAGATATCAATTTGTAGCACCACCCGCCTTCAAACATGGCTTCTAAATCCTGATCTCAAAAAAAAATTTTAATGCAACTTCTTCCATGTACTCTCCCCTGTGTCCTTAATGACCGTACACTGTCAACACTGCTTGTGAACAATTAATATTTCACATAAAACTAATTGTTGTTTTTTTCCTTTAATTAATCAATTGATAATTTATAAAACTTAATTTTATGTTTATTTCAGTTGTCCCCTTTTAGTTTTGAAGATCTGAAACAAATAAGTATGACAAATATGCAAAAATCGAAGAAATCAGGAAGAGGAAAAAAACTTTTTCACACCAATCTACTGTACGTAATATTTGTATAGCATGGAAGAATATTAAAGGAAAGAAGGGACAATTTGTAAACGATAGTTCAGTACATTTGTCGCAATGCTGGAAATTAAAGATACATTCTTACCCCACATATCTGTACAGTACAGTATATCACAAGCATGCTTTTAGGATTATGACATATATATATATATATATATATGCTTCCTCAGGTCCGTGAGAGCTAAACAGTGGGGTAGCGCTGCGGTGCTATCCGGTGTTGATTGACAGCTCCCCCCCTGCCAGGTTGAAGTGGGGGCTCAGGATGAGCTGTTACTATACTGGCACTATCCTGTTAGACACTATACCCCTGGGTTCTCCTTAGCACTGGGCGTGCAGCGCGGGACACACACTACTAGGCGCACTGACAGTTTCCTTACACAGTCTGGTACACAGCCAATGCGCGCTGTGTCTAAATGACAAGGAGTGCAAGGGGACAAACATCCTTCATGGCTGCTGCCGCTTGTTGCTAGAAGACGGTTTCAGATCACACCTCTCCAACACTCCCCCTCGTTCAAGGTTGTCTCCGGTTACATATAAAAGAACATGACATTTTAACGTAGTCATTCCTGAAAAACATGGGTTAGGAGAAGCAAAACAAATCTACATTAAACACATTCAAGTCCACAGTCTTTATGAATGTAGTTAGCAAGGGTGTCGACAGTCCTTTTGTCAACATGTCGGCAAGTTCTGTTGTCTCCCAGGATCTATTTTGAACTGGCTTGCCCAACTCACTTCATGTGTGATGTCGGGGTGAGTCCCAATACTTGTGTAGATCAAACTACCAACTGGAAAGTCTTGCATCTCCTCTGCCTACCCCTGTATAGATGGTGATATAGCTTCGCACATTTCTGTACTTTTGTCAATGGGAGGTTTCGATGGTTTTTCATAAACTTCTTCCATCAATTTTCCATTTTGGAATGTAATGTTAAAGTCTAGTTGATATAGCAGTAGATTATGTGGAGTGGCAATGGCAATCCCAAACGGTGCTATATCTTGTGACTGATGAATAGATCTCTCCGTAATTTCTGAGGTTTGGGTATATCCCTTGGCAACAAGATGGTCTTTGTAACAAACAATTGTCCCATCTGAATCCTTCTTCTTGCAGAAGACCCACTTGTTCTTAATCATTTTACTGTGAATTGGCCTAAAAAGCCTATTAATCCAGTGCTAACAGCTCTGTATCAATTGCGGACTTATAACTCTGTTCAATCACTGCTTGACTTGGCTTCTTCGATTTTTTGAGCTTCACAGTAAGCTATATTTGCATACTCCTTGCTGTATCTTTTAGCCTTTGTTACTCCTCATGGAAACTCTTCCTAGATTGGTTTTCCACTTTTACAGTCTCTGTTTCAGACACACTTTCTTCTACCTGTACATCCAGCAATACATTATTTTCTTGCTCCACTGCTTTAGTTAGTGGCTATATTTCTTGGAACACCACATCCCTGGATTTTAGAAGACGTTTGTTTCCTGTACCCCAAAGTCTGTATCCTTTACTTTCTTCACAGTAGCAGAGCATTATGCATTGTATGGATTTTGGATCTAGTTTTCTTCTTTACTCTTTGTGTATATGTGCAAAAACTTTAGCAGGCATGTCCAAACTATGGCCCTCCAGATGTTGTGGAACTAGTCCCATCATGCCTTGCCACAGTTTTGCTATTAGGGAATGCTAAAACTATGGCAAGGCATACTGGGATGTGTAGTTTCACAACAGCTGGAGGGCCACAGTTTGGACATGCCTGAGTTAGAGTAATAAAGTATCTGTAGTCACTAATCGATTCCACTTTCGTTGCACCATACACGTCGGTGTGCACTACTAGACCTAGCGATGTTTCTGCTCTACTGAGCGACTTGGGAAATGGGTTGCAAGTTTTCTTCCCTTTTATGTAGCTCTCGCACACAATTCTTTTAGCGTTGCTCATAGTGACTCCAGTTATCATTCCATCCATCAGTTTTTGGACATGTTCATATCCCAGATGATCTAAACATTTGGTGCACAGCTCCATTGATTCGCTGTTGTCAGGGTCCGTCATTGTAGAACAATCCTCTGTGTCCAGGACATACATTTGGTTGCATTGGGTTGCTGAAGCAACTACAGTCCCTCTTTTATTATGCACCATACACCTGCCCTTTGCAAATTGGACTCTAACCTTTTTTCTCCAATATTCTGATGGCGATGAGGTTACTTACCAAATCTGGCATGAACAATACATCTTGGATGTCTGTAACTACTGTTTCTCCTCCAATTATTAGACGTACTGTGATTGATCCAGCTTGTAATGCAGTAAGGACCTAGTTCCCTATCCCTTGAACTGTAGTGGGTTCACATGGTGTCAGAGAATTAAACCAATGCTGATTGCAGCAAAAAAGCCTAGTGGCTCAGGAGTCTACGTACCAGCAATCCTTCCTGTAGTCGTCTGCTACGTTCAGTGCTGACTTATCTTGTCGCTTCTGCGCACCACTGGTATTTTTCTTCTTGCAATCTGAAGCTTTGTGTCCTATCTTGTGACATACAAAACACTTGAACTTGCGTTTCTTGAATTTTGTGCTCTTTGCGACCAAGGCAAAACCCCTAGTTATGGTCTCAATACGCTCCTGGAATTGCAGTAGCTTGGCTCTAAGGAAACTGCTAAGAAGTAAAATTCTGCCATCAGATTCTGCAGCATCACCATCGCTACTTTTTCCTCGTCCACCTGTGCTCCCACAGATGCCAATTGCTGAGCTATGGACAAGATCTTATGCATGAAGTCTTTCATGTCCTTGCAGGCACTCTACTTCATTCCATATAGCATGCGCCTCAAACTTATTCTTCTCATCAGACCTTTAACTTCGTATGCACTTTGCAGGCCATCTCCCCCCTCCGGATCACCCCCCCCTGTGGAGCGCAGTGGCGGCGGCCACATCACCCCCTGTGGGGCGTGGGAGCGCTGTGGCACCCGCCCCCACCTGGGGCGCTCCCGTGCAATGCACCGGCCCTGGCTCCACAGCTAAACCTATCATTCCAATGTCTCGGTCTACCTCATCTGGGTTTGAACTATCTCCTGGCTCTACCGCAACCTTCCATATTAAGCTGCATTTCCATAGCAAACTTCCACGTAGTGTAGTTCTCTGAATCTTTTAGTTTAGAAAAGTTCATACTGTGCACTGTGCTATACATCTCGTTAACTCTTCTATAAACTGTCACTTCAGAGTTATCTGTGTGTTCTTTTGTATTCAGTGCTATAATTTGGCTTTTAGGGGGTTAATCTTCCAAGCATGCTGGGTCTGAGACAAAAAACCTGTTGGCAGAGTATATAGCGGTGCTTGTGGTGTTGTTAGTAAGGCAGGTGTACCACAGGTGTATGGTGCAGGTACTTATCATTCTTGTAGCTTGCAGTAGATTATGGAGGATAATGAAGGTCTCTTTGTAGCAGAAGAGGTGCAGACTTGCGAGGGCTAAAAAGCAGGGTAGTGCAGCGGCACTATGCGCAGGGATGCTCTCCCAGCTTTGATTGACAGCTCTCCCCCTGCTGGGTTGAAGTTGAGGCTCAGGATGCGCTGTTACTTTAATGGCACTGCCCTGTTAGACACTACACTGCAGGGCTCTCCCCAGCACTCCAACATGGAATAGGTCATGTTGGAGGATATAGGTGACAGTAGTAGCATTGCTTATACATAACGCCCACACCAGTTTCCGACAGCAGTAGTGCTTCTTATACATAATGCCCACAACCAGTGGCGGTTTTGACCTATGGGCTGCAGGGCTGCAGCCCCCCAGGTAAAATCCACCACTATAGTGAAGCCAGATGCAGTCTGTGAGACTGCACTGGCTTCACAGCGACTGGCAGTGACTTCCTATTGGAAGTCCGACCTGCCAGTCACAAAGGCAAAAGGCAATCCCATTGGGAGGTGTTACCTCCCTCCAGGACGCCTTGCTGCGGGCTGCCGTGCAAAAGCGGCAAATGCACATGCGCAGTACCTATATCGGTACTGCGCACATGCTGGTCCCAGTGCATGTAACTTATATTGTACAGGCGTCAGGACCACAATTACTTCTTTGGGCTGCTGCCGAAGCAGCCCATAGAAGCTGTTCATATGCGCAGTACATATGTTTGTACTGGGCATGTGCCAGTCCCAGCACCTGTCATCATAGGACAGGCACCGGGGTCCTGAAGGCAGCGGCGGTGACAGGGGGAGCGTGATGCCTGCTGCCAGAGGCAGCCCCCCCTCCCTGAAAGAGGTAGGAGCCGCCACTGCCCACATCAGTTGCCGAAAGTAGTAGTGCTGCCTATAGATACAGTATACCCACACCAGTAGCTGACAGAAGTAGGTCTGCCTATACGTAATGCCCACACCAGTTGCTGACAGTAGTAGCACTGCCTATACATAATGCCCAGACCAGTTACCGACAGTAGTAGTGCTGCCTATACTTTTGCCCAAAACAGTTGCTGACAGCATTAATGCTGCCTATATGTAATGCCCACACCAGGTTCCGACAGTAGTAGCACTGCCTATACAGTACATAACGCCCACACCAGTTGTCGACAGTAATAGAGATTGGGTTTGATTCAATCGCACAAGACTATGTATGATTAGTAATATCAGTAATCTTGAGACCACCTGTTTGTTTTTATCAAGACCATAATGACAGGTAAATTCAGGGGTGTGCTACCACAGACAAATTGAAAGTCAAATCCATTATATTCACCGGCATCATTGAAGGGGTGTAATTAGCTATGCACATCCACACTGAATTGATTCATTGAAACAGCAATGATTTAATTAATAATATTAATGGATCAGAATAAGCTAATTTAAGAGACTCTCATGTTCAAGTGGCTAATAACACTAAGACTGGATATGGCTGATTTTTGGATATGTTTTTTAGATGCATGTAACATGATTTAGAGACAGATTGAATGTGATGAATAAAGGACAGTTCAGAGTCAAGGATGACCCCTTGGCAGCGAGCTTGTGGAGTAGGATTGATTCTTGTGTTTTCAACAGTGATAGAGATATCAGGTTGGTAACTACTCTGGACTGGTGGGAATATAATGAGTTCTGTTTTGGAAAGTTACGTTTGAGGTGGCAAAATTACATCCAAGATGAAATGGCAGAAAGGCATTCAGAGACACGGTGCATTACTGATGGTGTCAATTCAGGCGAGGATAGATAGACTTCAGTATGTATCATCAGCGTATACAGATGGAGTACGGGCCATCCTTGCTGGTGGATCGCCAGAACGTCCCCGCTGGCGACCCGCCAGCAGCCTCGCCAATGAACATACTGAGACGCGCGTGCGTCTCAGTCTCCGTCGCCAGCTCGATGGAAACCCTGTCCGTCTCCGCCTCAGGGAGACGGACAGGGTTAGGGGGGGTTAGGGGCGGGGGGGGTGCGGGCAGGCGTCGGGGACCCCAGGTTACCGCCGGCAAGCCGGCAGGGACCCGGGGGAACGGATGTAAGCGCCATCGGAAGGGGACGCGCGCGCCTCTCGTGCGCGCGCGTCCCCTTCTCGCCATCGATATGGCGCTGGCGGGGGATGGCGGCTGGCATCGCCAGCGCCATCCCCTGCAAGGATGGCTCGTACTCCATCTGTAGATGATACTGAAAACCAACAGAGCTGATTAGTTTGCCAAGAAAGGAGGTATAGATTGAGAAAAGCTGAGGACCTAAGACTGAGCCCTGAGGTACTCCAACTGACAGGTAGTAAAGATGAGGTAGAATCAGAGAAGCAAACACTGAAAGACTGATTAGATAGGATGTGAAACAAGAAAGGACTGTGTTCTGAAGACCTAGGGATTTTAGTGTTTGTATGAGAACAAAGTGGTCAACCATGTCAAAGGCAGCAGAGAGATCTAGAAGAATAAGAAGTTAGAAATTACCTTTAAGGTGCGTACACACGTACAGATTTTCTGTCTGATCTATCTGGTGGGAACAAAAACCTGGAAATGTATTAGAGTATATGACAATCAAAAAATTGTTCCCAACCACTTGACAACAGACAGTGATCAGTGAGACAAATTGTTTAATCATTCTGATATAACAAATTTATCAAAGCAGATATATGTTTTCTGTTTTCCTGCATTTGGGTGGAAATTTTTGATTCTCATATGCTCCATACATTTCCAGGTTTTTGTTCCCACCAGATAGATCAGACAGAAAATCTGTACGTGTGTACGCACCTATAGATTTAGCAATGGCTAGATCCTTAACTACTTTACTCAGTGCTGTCTCTGGAGTGTTGAGAGCGAAAGCCTGACCAAAGTGGATCCAATAAGTTGTAGTGTGAGGCAAGTCTAGGCAAGTCTTTCCACAATGCATGGCTTAGGCCATCCTGATTGTCATAGGGGCAAGTGACTCCCTTGACCTGACCCTATGTTTACATATCCACCTTATTTTCCATATAACATTTAAGTAAAGAGTTCTCTTACCTCAGCCAGAACAGACAGAACGTAGATGTTATTCATGGCATATATTAAAACATTGTAATCAAATATGCCTCCAGGCCCAGCAGAGTCATAAAAGGCAAAATAAGGAATGAAGAACATAACCAAGGATGTATAGATCCCATATATGATATGTATTATGATCCTAAAGAAAAGTTGCTTGTCCTTCTGAACTGTGATATACAGCTCTGGGTGCTGAAGACTAATCTTGCTATCCACATCCTGTATATGAGAAGACAACAATATTAGGGTTTTACTGCACTTAGTTTGTGCTGTTGGTGGCATAATAGTAAGTACCGGTGTTATGAATCAAGCCATCACTAGCATATTTCTGGTGATTTCCATTTACAGATGGAAATGAATGAACTTTTGTTTTGATTAAAGGTAATTATTTTATTCATATTCAATAACAAATCTTTTACATAAAATGTAAATTATATCATATAAATGCCTATTATGATAGTAACAGATAAGGGCATTTATAAAAATGAATACACATGTAGGTTTGGTAAAGGGTTCTGCAAGGCATGACAAAAACACATTAAAACTTAGGGTACTTTACTGAAGCTTTAAAATCAATCAATCAATCAATCAATCAATCAATCAATATTGCATCCTAGAATCTGATTAATTACTATGGGCAACACCACCACTTTTCATTTTTAGCCTCACTCTCCAGCTCAGCACACACTGCAAAGTACTGTGTGATGAGCTGTGGAGAGAGGCAGCTGCAGCCTGTCCTCTCATCCTGTGTACAATCCCACCCACCCGCACTCCACTCCCAATACTATGCTGCCCATCCGAAAAAAATATTATATTTTTCTTCAGAGGGGGGTTGACCACATCCTCTTCTTGTGGCCACACCCTCTCCATTTTACTGGGGCCCAGCTGACCTATCGGGATCCCTGCATGTCACTTGTAAATATCTGCTGTTCCCATAGGCATAGTGTTTTTTCACGGGAGACAGAGGGACATCACAGATATTTTAAGTGTTTGCACCACCGATCAGCTACCGATATATTGTTTTCCACCTGAACGAACAATATATCATTCAAGTGTGTGCCCAGCTTAGGAAGAAGAGAAAGACCATGCCCATTCCATAGGGTTTAGTAAGAAGCAGGGGCAGAGCATCGAGAGACAATGGAGGTGGTTACCTCCAGGTTCCAACTAATGGTCATCATACACAGAGTGATGTGCTATGTACTTTTTGTACTAGATCGTATCGCATTGCATCTACAGCAGTACAAAAACCATGTAATGTGCTACAGAAGTGTGCATTTTGTACTAGATGCAATGTGATCTAGTACAAAAAGTATGGGCTGCACATAGTTTCTGTGCTGTGCGATGTGATGTGCCTTGGAGCACGCATCGCTTTGCATTGTACGAAATGCACCATGTATGGGCACCTTACGAAGGGCTCACATACACCCTAGTGTCCTAGCTACGCTTTAGCCAGGTCAAAGAGACATAATTTATCTGATATGGAGGTCGTAATTTCTGCCAGTGCTGTCTGAACTCTTATCCTATATAAGGAGGGGCAGCTTCTTCTCTGACAATTTTCTCAGTGTCTGCCTGTATCTACTGTATCTATTCACCTTTCTTCTGTGGGAACAGTGGGCCTTGCACTATGGTAGAAGGTTGAGTATTCATCTGGTGTGTGTGACTACCGATAGGTGACAATTAGGTATTTGAGGCCAAGAGTGCCAAGATTGACCAACACCTAACCTAAACTCCCTATTTGGAGATACATATTGGGACAGTGGGTTTCAGGAAGGAAAGCATTCACCTTATGTCCTTCCTCCCAGGTCATCATGTCTGGATATAGTTGGATATAGTTGGGGTACCAGGACCACTGGTTCATCATGACCTGAAGGTGAGAGGGTGCGGCACTAGGTAAGAGGCCAGTCCCAGTAGGACACACAGGGGGTTTCTGAGTACACAGAACCCCCCCCCCCCCCCCCCCCAATGGGCCAAATGTGTTTATTTTGCTGATCCTGGGTCACAATCGATTGTAGCTCTGCCCACTCACTGCATTTTACAGCGATTAGCAGTACGGTTGGGACTAAGGTGGGCAGAACTGGAGATGAGCTAAACCTGAGGGGAGCCACAGGCAAACAGAAGCAGCTGAAATGGGAGGCACCTTGCTGCACGGATTTAGAGTGAAACTCAGTCGAAGCCTCCAGGTTACCTACTCCTTTTGAGATACACTTTACAGCCCTTTTATACTTACACCTGATTTACAGAAAACTAGTGGTGTTCTGGAATAAAATGATTTATCATCATCACATCACATCATCATAGGAATCACCAGAACTATTTTACCATGAACATCCAGTGATTGATTATAAACCTTATAGTTAAAAAGGAGCATGGGATCCACTTTATAATGTTAATAACAACAAGGGTGGTTTGTATGTAAAACTCTAGAAATTAAGGAATGATAAGAAATCAGAGTAAAAATATGCATTTTGCTATGTTGCTCTGTAGCTACATATTATCCTTATTATTAATGCTCTACATTTCCTCAACTTACCTTGTCCAGAATCCCTAAGTAAAGTGATGGGAGCAAAGTGAAGGTCAAAGCATTGAAAACCAGGAACATCAAATCACTCACTGACTGTTGGGAAGAGAGACAGATATATTTTTTAATATCAGAAAACAGACCCGTTGTGTCACTGAAGACATTTGCAATCATTTATATATATACTAGGTGATTCATCGCGCCCTACGGGCGCTCTTCACACCGGCATAAGGGGCTGCGCCACCTTAATTTGTGAACGTTTGTATTGTGAGAAATATGGTTAGAATTGTATGTAAGATGCCTGTATTGCAACTTGAGTTATAGGTGAAATGTGTTAAATAGAGAGCATATGATTTGGAAGGGGGTGTGTATTCTTTTGTTTAATTAAAAAGCGGTTACAGAGTAAGATGTACATTGATAGTGTGGATGGTACAGTGACATTTGTGGGTGCGGGGGTGTGTGTGCGTGTTGTTTAGGTGTGTGTGTGCAATAGTATAGTAGGGTGTTTTTGAGTCAGCGGCTCCCCACTGGCGGAGGTCACAACACAGGAAAACAGGAGGTTGGGTAGTGATAGGGGTGTGTGGGCATACGGGGAACTAAAGAGGAGGGTGGGGGACACTGTACAGCTTCTGCCAGTGGGTGAGGGTCCAGCGTGGCAGCACAGGAGTACTGGACGGTGGCCCTGAGTCAGTTTCTCCTCCTACTGGGTGGGAGTTAGGGTGCATGAGAGCAGGAGGCTGGGTGGTAAAGCATGATAGGGGACTGTGGGCAACACAGGGTGAGCGGGTCCCCACTGTCGGAAGTTACGGGGCAGGAGGCAGGGCAGTGATAGAGGTGTGTGGGCATGAGGGGTAGTAAAGGTTTTTGGCTGTTGCAGAATAGGGATGGGCATTGGTGCAGACGCCATCGATGGTTGGCATTGATGGCGATTTTGCACCATGCATCGATAGTAGTAACATATTACTTGTATAACCATCGATTGTTGTAGATATCGATGGTCATCCATTATATCTGACTGAACAGGCCGTGGGTCAATCAGAACTCGGTGGCGGGACTTCCGGGTGTGGGGGGGGCGGAGCTAAAAATTTGAAACTTCATCAGTTCTCCTTTGCCATTGATGTAGGGAAACCATCTGGTCCTCCCACATCGATGGCAAAAGTATTCAACATCGGCCATGATTTTAAATCATTGATGGTTGATGGGCATCCCTAGAACTGGAGGAGGGTGGTGGACAGTATGCAGCTCCCAGCAGTGGGTGAGCGTCTCCTCGCACTGGGAGGGAGGAAGGGGGTTAATGAGAGCAGGAGGCTGTATAATAGTGGTATGTGGGCAAGACATTGATAAAAGTTGTGGCGCTGGTGCAGAGGACTGTGGGGACACTTCTGGCAGTCGGGGAACCAGCCGTGCCAGTACAGGATCCCCCATTCTCTCGGGGGTATGTGAAATGCAGGAGCGGGGTCGCGAGGGGTCTGCTGGGGGGGGGGGATTGCCGGAAAGGGGTCAGGGGGGTCTGCAAATTGCGCGCGGGGGGGGGGGGGTGCGGGGATCTGCGATTAGCTGGAGGGGGCAGGGTTCTGCAAATTGTGGTAGGGGGCTTGGGGGGGCCTTGAATCGCAGGAAGGGGGGTCTGCAAATTGTGGGAGGGGGGTTGTGGGGGTCTGTGAATCGCGCAAGGGGCTTGGGGGTGGCGTGAATCGTAGGAAGGGGGGTCCGCGAATTGCAGGAGGGGGTCTGCAAATCGTGGGAGGGGGTCTGCAAATCATGGGAGGGGGGCGAGGGAGGGGTGTGTGAATCATGGGGGATGTGTCACGGGGGGTCGCGAATCGCCGGATGGGTCGTGGGAGGTGCCGTGGGGGTCCATGAATCGAGGGAGGGGGTCCGCAAATCACAGGAGGGGGGAGCAGGGGTGCTGTGAATCGCGGGAGGGGGCAGGGGTCCGCAAATTCCGTGGGGGCGCGAATCGCGGGAGGGGGGGCGCAGGGGGGGCGCAAATCGCAGGAGGGGGGGTGCCGTGAATCGTGGGAAGGGGCAGGGGTTTGCAAATCGCGGGAGGGTGGTGCAGCGAATCCCGGGAGGGGTGCACGGCGAATCGCGGGAGTGGGCGTGATGGTGCCGCGAATCGCGGGAGGGGGGGTCGCAAATCGCGGGAGGGGGTCCGCGGGGGTGGCGTGAATAGCGGTAGGGGCGGTCCGTGAATTGCGGCAGGGGGCTTGGGTCTGCAAATCACAGGAGGGGGGGGCACCGTGAATTGCTGGAGGGGGGTCGAGGGGGGTGCCGCGAATCGCGGGAGAGGGGGGGTCTCGGGGGTCCCGCGAATCGGGGGAGGGGGGGTCCCGAGGGTGTCGCGAATCGAGCAGGGGGGTGTGGTGTCGCGGGGTCTCCGCGAATCACGGGGTTGCTGGCAGAGGGGCGGGGGGGGGGGGGGTGCGGGAGAAATGATGGCTGTGGAGTAATGGTGAATGGTTGGCGTGTCGTGTACTGTAGCCCTAGCCGGGCGGGGGGAGGTGATGTCAAGGGGGTGGGGTGTGTAAAACGTTATACACATAGAACACTTTTCCCTGAGGGGGCGGGTTTGTGTATCCTGCTGGGCGGGAACGTAATATACACAGGGGATGAGTGACAGATCTGGCTAAATATATAAGAGATATATGTCTAGTGTCGGTGTGTCTCTGAAACACTGCCATCTGTTGGCAGCGAGTGAAACTACATTGCTTTCTCTCTCCCACATGCACACAGAGGCAGTCACAAGGTAGCAGACTAGATTGCTTCGAGCGGGCTTACTAGTAGTAGTAATTAGTGGTCGACCTAATGTCTGTTGACCAAAGGCCGGTGCAAGATTTCTCAGTGCCCTAGGCAAACTATCTGCCAACTCCCCTATGCTGCCCACCACACACATACACTTTGAGGAGGATATATATATATATATAGCATAATCATCGTATTTACTGAAAAGCATCTAGCGTCTAGTTCTAGCGTAGTCATCGTAGTCAGAATTACCGTCCCTGTCAGAAACAGCGCCAAGTTCTCGTGGCTAAGTCAGTCAGCTGGTAGATTGAGCGGTACACAGTTAGCATAGTCAGTCAGCTGTTACGTAGTCACAGCTGTTACGCATGCGATTTATCCCATGTAAAAAATGGCACATCAAGTGCCAAAATGTATGTGAGCCTCCCGGGGAGCTGCCGGGCGGCTCGCAGGTAAATTGGGTCCGACTTGTCCCTAGGACAAGTCGGCCTAATGTATGGGGGCCTTTACTCTCTGCTTCTTCTCCCCTTAACCCGCTATGGAAAAACCCTTCTTTAGTACTGGGGCAGTCCACCTCTCTTGCAGCAAAGTTGATTGCAAAAGGAATAATTTTTGCAGCAGATGTCCTCCAAGGGGGAATGTGTATGAGTCTAAATATTCTTTTCCGGAATTGAACGCTGTCACATACCTTTAAATTAAACAGTTTGTAGATTCCCTACACTTCCCCACCCAATCTTACTTAAAATCTCCATTGGAGCGTCTCTGTTTCGATGAACCCCTTATGAAGGGAATAATCTCTTCTTTATATAATCTAATATTACATTCATCAGATCCCCCGGCTCCCAAATATGAGCATCAATGGGAGATAGATTTGGGAGATCCCCCGGAGGAAAATTCATGGTCCCTTATACGAGAGAGATTATCTAAAAAATGTATTTCTACTCTGATTAAAGAAAATGCCTATAAAATTTATTATCGCTGGTACTTGGTACCTGTTAGACTAAATAGAATATACAGTTCTGCTTTGCCCCTATACTGGAGAAGTTGTGGAGAGTCTGGCACCCAGGCGGGAGGGGGCACCCCGGCACTCACCCGCCCCGTTGCTGACCGCTCACGCGCTCCATGCCATGGCCGCATTGCATTACAATCCCCCCCCCTTGCGGCCGACGCACAGGTTGGGATGACGGACAGACAGACGGATGGGCGGGCGGGGTGTTGGGATGACGGGCTCCCCGGCTGTAAGGTGCCACAGGGGGGGTGTAGGGAAGACGGGTGGACAGGCGGGGGTGATGTGGCGGCGGCCGTGTCGCTGGGAACGGGGGGAGAGGAGTGACAGGCAGCTACTCACCTCCATCCAGCGGGGTCCCGGCTCCCAACTACCGCCCTCCAGTGGCCAGCGCCCTAGGCAAATGGCTAGAGCGGCCTAGTGGTGTCGCCAGCCCTGGGTTAGCATGCCCTAAAATTGTAGTTTATTGGGAAGAAGTTTATAGCAACACTTGTGTCATTTCATTATTTTTTGTTTAAAAAATAAGATTGAGTTAAAATTTTTATGGCGCAATGTACTTTTTATATTTTGAACAGTCACAGTGCACTATGTAACATTTTGATCAACATTGTCCATTTTTTATGTATGTATTTCTGGAATTTCTTGTATACTCTAAATTGTAAATCAAAAGAACAGAAACAGATATGGAAAAATAAACCACACTATTATTTCACTTTTAAGTACCAAGATAATAATACTATGGCCCCAAGGATACAATTAACAACAAACAAACATTTATTACATTATCAAGCATAAAAACATTATTGCCACATGTATAATCAATAAAAGAAATATACTGGCACATATATATATATATATATATATATATATATATATATACTGTATACACAATGGGTACTTATATGTTAGTTGGGCGCCCACTATAGTTATACGTATACACTATGGAAACAAGTATTCAGATGCTTGACCATTACACCCACAGGGACTGTAATTAGATTTTTTCCCACCACATACACTTTAATATAGAGTTGGTCCCCCTTTTGCAGCTATAACAGCTTCCACTCTTCTTGGAAGGAATTCCACAAGATAGATTTTGAAGTGTTTCTGTGGGAATCTGTGCCCATTCATACTGTAGCGCAATTATGAGGTCAGACACTGATGTTGGACAAGAACAACTGGCTTGCAATCTCTGGTCCAGTTCACCCCAAAAGTGGAAAAACAGGAAAACAATAGGCAACCCCCTTGCGAAGGCTCCTGAGTCTATAAGTTGCAAGAGTAACTGTGGGCCTTATTTTGGTTCATTCTTTCTGACAAAATCCTTCTTAGATGGGCAAAACCATGTGCACTGCAGGTAAGGCAGATGTAACATGTTCAGAGAGAATTAGATTTGGGTGGGGTTTTACTTCAAAGTGAGATCTATATTGCAGTGTAAAAATAAAGCAGTCAGTGTTTTCCCTGCACAGAAACAAAATTACTCACCCAAATCTAATTCTCTCTGCACATGTTAAATCTGCCCCCCCTGCAGTGCACATGGTTTTGTCCATCTAAGAAGGATTTTTCAGAAAGAATGAACCAAAATAAGGCCCTGTATGACAGTGTCTTGGCCAAAAGTCAACAGTTCAACATCATATGATCGACACATATTGTAAGCATAGTCAAAAGGTCGACAGAAGCAAAAGATCAACTTGGCTATGGTCGACCATGAAAACATCAACATGAGGTTTTTTTTATTTATTTTTTTACTTGTACACTAAAGCCTCAGGTGTCAAATTGAACACAAAAAAAGTCAACATTTTCATGTGATGACATTTCCCATGTTGACCTACTGGCGTCAATCCAGATATACCTAATATACCATGCCCAGTGACTTGATAGGTGCTATGTTTTACTGTGGAATTGTCACTTGAATATCAATAACAGTCTAAGGTAGAACTGGATTACCTGGTGAGGCAACAAAAAAACAGATCCTTGAATTAACCGTTATTGGCAGCGGCAAAGGTGCGTAGCAGCCGTGAGTGCTAATGTGACCATAAGTGCAATCAGCAGTGTGCAGAATAAAGCACCTGGGGACTTGCTGGATTTATGACAGGGCTCCACCCTCATAAGCCAATATTATGCAGTGTGTACACATCTGACATTTTAGCTGGTTTATTATTTTTTACTCACCAGAGCAGAAAAGCCATTGAAGAACGCAAACCAAGTGTTGTGAAATAGACTGGCAAATGTCTTGTAGTTGTAAAAGCTCAAAAACTTTGAAAAACGGATATAGGATAAACGACCATGAAAAAAAAGCAAATTTTGAAGATAAGAAAACTGAGCCAATGCAAAGTCACTGGCAAGAACAGCTTGGGCACCTTCTCTTCCAATGATACCCAATCCAATATGAGCAGCTGTAAAACAAGTTAAATTGATTAATTATATATTATATAATATTATATAAAAATGTCGCTTGTAATGTATTTGGCCATAGGCCAAATAACACGTAGTCAAAGTTGCAAGTGCATTTAGTCAAAATCGGCTCCATGTACTTCAAGGAGAAATCACTGACGTTTCAATGCTTTAAGGTCTCATTTTCCTCAGGGTGCTCAACATACAAAGACTACTTACTTGTATTTGTTTTTCACTATTAGTTTTAACAAGTGGCACTGGTCCCTTCATGACTCCTTCTGTGAGTCACGTGTGACTTCATGTTTGTGCACTGGAGGACAAGGCGGGTGGAGTCATGGACGGTCCAGGAGAATTTAGGTAAGTGGTCTATGTTTCTATGTTGAGCACCCTGATGAAAATGCAATATTAAAGCATTGATACGAGGCACACAGCTGTCTCAGTGTTCGCTTATTTGAGTGCTGCTCCCAAGATTGGTCTGCATTCTGTACCACAGCATTGTGGGCCTTATTCTAGTTCACTCTTTCTGACAAAATCCTTCTTAGATGGACAAAGCCATGTGCACTGCAGGTGGGGCAGATGTTACTTGTGCAGAGAGAATTAGATTTGGGTGGGGTTTTACTTCAAAGTGAGATCTATATTGCAGTGCAAAAATAAAGCAGTCAGTATTTACCCTGCACAGAAACAAAATAACTCACCCAAATCTAATTCTCTCTGCACATTTTACATCTGCCCCCTGCAGTGTACATGATTTTGTCCATCTAAGAAGGATTTCGTCAGAAAGAGTGAACTAGAATAAGGCCCTGTGTTACACCGGGAGGTCAACGACATCATTCAATATTTTCTTGATAGTACTACTTTTATGGATTGCCCCTTCTATTATATTTTTATTAAATGAATAGCAAAGGATTCAATAAAACATAATCACTAAACAAAATAAAAGATTTATAATGCAAATAGTGGCTGCATATTATGATATAGAATAGAGACCTAGGGTGACATTTAATAGGATGCGCTTGTTGAATTTGTGCGATATTTGGGCAACAAAATGGCATTTTAGCACATTTTGTCGAAACCGCTTACTTAATAGGGTGCGATAAGTCATGTAAATCGCACTTTTTCACTTGCTGGTTTAAATTTGCATTTTTTTCGCATCCAGATGTTTTCGCATTGAAAAAGTATACAAATCGCTTATTTAATGGAATGCGCTAACGGAATTCTCATTTCAAAAGTGTAGAAAAATCCCCAATGATGCAGACCAGGTCCTGATAGGCGAATTGACACAAAAGCAACTTTGTACAAATGCAGAAATGGTTGATTTTCACACAGGTGTCCACAATTTTATTCATAAACTCCCCTATATATACCCAAACATCATTAAGGACACTTGTGAGGGTTTGAGAGACGGAGATTGTGCAGAGTGGTGTTGAGCTGGCTGTTTGTGACTTTGGTCGTTTGGTGGAGCTGCGAAGGAGGAGGGAGGCTGCTGCGCGCCAGATCCAGGTACCCTGATTACTGCATGCTTCATGTAGGTATCGTGCTAGCATGTACCTGGACTTCCTCTCTGATCAACAGATTGTGGGGATGTTTCGGCTGAACCGCACTAACCTTTTGAACTTATATGAGCAGGTGAGAGATGATCTGGACCCTTATGGGGGTGCCAACTATGCAGTGTCTGGGCTCCAGAAAGTAATATGTGCCCTCTACTTCTTGGCCACAGGCTCCACTCAGGCTCTGACCTCTTTGTCGATGGGGGTCTCACAAGCCACTTTCTCTAAACATTTAACTCAAGTGTTACTTGCTTTCAAGAAGTTGTGGCGCACATATATCAGACTCCCACGTTGTGAGTCCGAGTTTCAGGGCCTTAAGGTGGCTTTCTATCGGCTCTCAGCATTCCCAAATGTGCTGGGAGCCATAGATTGCAGCCACATTGGGGTTCGGGCACCGCACATGAGGGTACACATCTACGTCAATAGGCGTGGGCGTCACTCTCTGAACGTGCAGGTGGTATATGATGCCAATCTCAAAATACTCAGTGTGGTTGCAGGCTACCCAGAGAACTGCCATGATGCCTATAGTCTGCGTCACTCAGCCCTCTGGGACCGATTCCAGGACCACCAAATGCCGGAGGGCTGGCTACTTGGTAAGTACATTTTAATTTATGTAAATGATTGGCCACTATGTATAGTGCTATTTTGTGTTAATTTACATAATAAACATCTATTGCAGTTCTGTGTAGTGTGTGAGTAGTGTGTAAACTATAGCCAGAAATGTATTTAACCCCTAATCTAATCACTTTTAAAGGTGATGTCAGTCTGGCTAAAACATGGGTATGCTTGTTTTTAAACCCACAAATTACCAACAGTAAGTGTACCCTGTACTATAGTGCATGTTTTTTTTACTCCAAAGTGGCACTTTAGTGTGTAGTCTCTTCTGGTATGTCCAATATATAGGTGTGTAAACAGTCCCAATACAATAAACAGTACAATACTTCCTTGAATATTGGTGTTTTCCCCCTTGCTCATGTAAACCAAATGCACATATGTTACCATATACTGTACTGACCTCATCTTTTCTTTTAAGGTGATTCAGGATACGGGTGTCTCCCGTGCACAGCACCACTATAACAAAGCACACATTCCCAACCGCAATGTTGTGGAACGAACCTTTGGGGTGCTGAAAAGTCGTTTCAGGTGTTTGGACAAACAGATCATCAGGTATAATGCTTTACCACCCAGCAAAAGTAGTGATGATTGTCCATCAGAGTGGGTGTAACAGTAGGAAGAAGAAGGACGATCAGGGGTTTTTGCAAACTTTTCCATAAGTGCATTCATTTTATGCACCCCTGCGCAGTGTCCTGAATGACCTACAACAACATGGGATCCCCTTGCGCAGGAGCAATGGACCCCACAGAGAATTGGGAGGAAGAACTGGGGCCAGTAGACCTGATTAAACTGTCCCTCTGCCTATTCAGTGCCTTAACCAAGGCATTCATACTGTAGATTAAGGCCGCAGCCCACGCTGGTTCCAGTTGCTCAGACCCCTTGGCATGCGTTTTGCCAGGCACAGACTTACAAGCAGGGCAAGGTTTCCCTTGGTCCATCTGTTCACATGAATAATTAACCCCACAAATACAGCATTTAAAGACATGTCCGGCGCTCCCCCCCCCCCCCCCCCCAGCAGCAGCATCATCAACACCCGTGTCAGCGGGCAGCGCTTCCGGAAGAATCAATTCTGTGTGCAGTAACAGGATATAGCCAGAGAAAATGGCGCCCGCACACAGGTGGGAAGGAACCAAGTTCCAGCTTCAGCAGGATGGGAAGCCTGTATGGGCACCCTTTTCCCCCTTTAGCCGCTCCCACAATGTAGTCTCCTCACCTCCTAGTGCCTCCCCTCTGCTGGGATCACTTGGAGCCGTCCGGCACTGCCGGACACCTGTGACAGTCCTCACTTCGCCGGAGGGATTTCAGACTGTAAGCCCTTTTTTAAGATGGCGGCCGCCATCACGGGAGGTCCTTCCCCCATGATCCCCTTCTGTAAGGAGCCGGTTCCGGAGCGCTCCCAGGGCCCAGGCAAACCCCAGCAATGCTGGGGTTAAGCGCTGTGCAGTGGGTGCAGACAGACACCCCTGCACACAGAGCGCTGACAGGACGCGCTTCTGTCAGCCTCTGCTGCGCTCTCAGCCTGCCGCGCTTCTGTCAGAAGCCGCACACTGGACAAAAACCTGCACTAACACTACAGTTAATTAAATAATAAAAAGTCTAACTAACTAGTGAAAAACCAGAATAAAAAAGCCGGCTGCATCAGCAGACTGTCAGCCAAGCACCCACTCCTGTGGTCACCTAAAACTAACTGGAACATGCTGGGATGCAGAAGGGAAGGAGCCTGCAGCCAGAGGAAAAGCTTCAGCTATAGGTGCCTTGGCTCCTGCAGACCCTCCTACATCCCAAGGTGGAGCTGTGTCACCGGACTGGATGAAAGAGAAAAACCATTTGCAATACATTATCACCAATATTTAGGTGAGTAGTCAGAGCCCAATGCAAGAACGTGCTTAACCTGAGGTATCCCTTGGTGATGACATACTGGTATGTACATTTTTACAATTTAAAAAATTACCTAAAACACCAAAATATTTCAACACCCTCACTGCACAGTACCATAGTGGATTACAGCATTTTAGTTTAATGTCCCAAATCATTATGATGGAAAAAACCACAGACACATTTTACTGTAAAGGAACGTCTTTACTAATGTAAAAATACCTTGTTTTGTGCAATTACTGGTCCATACATTTTCAAAAAAACATTATGCTTTAAATAACTGTAGTTTAACAAAAATACACATTTGCAACTTTTACAATCTTTTTTGGAACCTGTGTACGCGTACATCCCCCCTTTGCCCCAGGCCACCCCTGGTTCGCACACTCCTACGTGGGGGTGAAGTGGGTGAGCCACTCAGTGGTGTACTTGACACACTGCTAATTGTGGATGTAGCTGCACATAATAAATGTAATTCTTGATTATTTAATTGTGTCTGCAGGGCAACCAATGCATTAGTTTGTGCTGATATAGCTTGTGTTTGACCATGTACACTCTCATTTAGGATGGCTACATTATTTTTTTTTTTTTTTACGCAATCAGTTTTTATTAAGAAAAGGACAAAGGGTCGTACAAACAGTCTTCAGTATATAACAGAAATTTACAGTCAAGTACATTGTGAGACAGCAGAATGTTCCCATGTGGAATGCAATTATAGTTCACAAACATTTACATTCCCAGAATGTCGCACCTAAATCATTCCGCGTAGAAATCCTATGTCAACCAGATCACTGAAGACTGAGTAAATATTATAACATACAATGAACAAAGAAAGAGTAGAATGTTTATAAAGTGAAAGGGACAGAGTAAAGATGAGAGAGGGGGACAGTAAGAGGGTATTGGGGTGGGTGTGTGGGATCCGTCTCTGGTTCACATTGGGGCTGGGGCTTGTTCTGTTAAAATTATATTGGAGTACTCTGGGGATTCTTTGAAAGTAAGCCAGCTCATCCATGTGGCAGCGAAGGTCTGTACCTTATCTCTCAGGAAGGAGGTCAGGTCCTCCATGTCCATATATAGATCAACTCTGCGGAGCCAGCGGGAGACGGGAGGGGGGTCTGGGGACCTCCAATAGCAAGGAATAACCGCCCTTGCTGCATTCAGTAGATGTCTAATCAATGACTTTTTGAACGTGGATATTGGTAGATCTATGAGGTTAAACAACCAGAACTCCGGACAAAAAGGTAAAGAAGTACCAGTAATTTTTTCTGTCAGGTTGTGAATCTGGCGCCAGTACGTTTGGATATATGGGCAGGACCACCAAATATGTATATGTGAGCCTTGAGATTGATTGCACCGCCAGCAGAGATTGGGTAATGCCCTGTTCATTTGGTGCAGTGTCTGCGGACATCTGTACCAACGTGAGACAATCTTATATTGGGTTTCTAGCGTCTGTATTGAGGATGAGGAGGCAAAAATATATTTAAAAATTTTGGACCACTGGTCTCCCGACAAGGCCCCATTTAACTCCCTATTCCAAGCTACAGCGTATGTTGGCATGTCGTCTGCCCGATTACTCAGGCAAATCTGATATAGTTGAGATATTAAGTGCCTCGGGGGCTCTTGTGAGAGGATCATTGATTCAAAAGGAGTAGGGTCCCATCCCTGGGTCCTAGCGGGGAGGGAGGAAACATAATGTCGAATCTGGAGGTAAAGCCAGAACAGGTTTGCCGGAAGACCAGCCTCCGATCGCAGGTCCGAGAAGGATCTCAGTCCCGTTTTATCTACTATCTGCCCTAGATAGGAAACATCAGTCGAATTACGTATGGGGAGTGTCCGGAGAATTTCTCCTGGAGGAAACTCTGGGTTGTTTATCAAGGGGGTAAGAAGTGATGTGCCTGATTTAAAAAAGGAGAGGTTCCTATAGCTGCGCCAGCATTGTAGTGTGGGGGTCAGTGTTGGATGTCGTGTTGTGGGTATCTTCCTAAGCCAAGGGGCGACCCTCGGGGATATACCTACTGCATGTCCCTCGATGGCGGGCCATTGTTTATTTTGTCGGGGTCTCGACATCTCCACAATCCTAGAAAGGTGTACCGAGTGGTAATAGCTGAGAAAATGGGGAAGCTGGAGGCCTCCTCTATCTCGGCTTTGTATAAGGGTTCTTTGAGAGATTCGCGGCCTTCGATTGCCCCATATAAATTTTCCAACTGTGCCTTGCAGTTCTCTAAAGAAAGAAGGTGGGACTGCGATCGGCAGAGCCTGCAATAAGTACAATACTTTAGGGAGAATATTCATTTTAACAGTGTTTACTCTGCCCAGCCAAGACAATTTGAGGGGTGACCACTTTGCAAACTCCGCTTTTATATTAGTCAGTAGCGGGAGGAAGTTGAGTTGAAAAAGGTTGGCGTTATTTTTAGATAGCCGGATGCCTAGATATTTAATATGGTCATTCTGCCAATGGAACGCGAACGCCTTTTTAATCCCCTCCACTGCATTGTCTGGAGCAGAGATATTCAGGGCCACAGATTTTGAGTAATTAATTTTAAAATTCGATAGGCGCGCAAATCTCTCAAATTCTAACATCAGGGAGGGCATTGAGGTGATTGGGTCTGACATTGATGCCAGGAGGTCATCGGCATAAAGTGCCAGCTTATGCTCTGTCTTACCAACTCTTACGCCCTTGATATCTCCATTCAGTCGAATCGCGCGCGCCAGGGCCTCTATGCACAAGACGAAAATTAAAGGCGAGAGGGGGCAACCCTGTCGTGTTCCGTTTCTGATCTTAAATGAATCTGAGAACGCTCCATTAACTCTCACCTGGGCAGAGGGGGAACTATATAATGCCAAAATACGATGGTAGCAGTTTGGGCCTATTCCAATGTGTCTAAGTACGGCTTTCATAAAAGACCAGTCTATTCTGTCAAAGGCCTTTTCTGCGTCTGTCGATAGAAAGACCACATGTGCCTTCTGAGACCTTGCAAAGTGTATTAGATCCACTACCTTAGTCGTGTTGTCTTTGGCCTCCCTCCCCACCACGAAGCCTACTTGGTCTCCGTGGACCAATCCAGGGAGGAGGGATCCTAGCCGCTGCGCAATAAGTTTGGCATAGAGTTTTAGGTCTGTGTTTAAAAGTGAGATTGGCCTATAACTAGCGCATTGGGCGGGGTCCTTTCCCTCTTTGTGGATTATCGAGATGTGTGCTTCTAGACTCTGAGGCGAAAGAATAGTGTCTTTGGAAATAGAATTACAAGCTTTTAGAAAAAGAGGCATTAAAGTCGAGCGGAAAGACTTGTAGTAGCTTATAGTAAACCCGTCTGGGCCAGGGCTCTTCCCTGATGGGGTGTTTTTAAGGGTCTGTTCGAGTTCTTCTATGGTAAAGGGTTGGTCGAGCCACTGCATATCTGTCTCAGAGAGGTGTGGGAAATGAACTGATGCTAAATAACTGTCAATATCTTGTTTAAGGTTAAGTTCCTCTATCTGGGACAAGTCTCCCCTCAAGTTATATAAACGGGTGTAATAGTCCTCAAATGCCTTAGATATTTGCGAGAAAGTGTGGACTTTCTTACCGGAGTGATCTGTTACGTTTTGGACATATGTTTGCGATCTTTGGGCCCTAAGTGCTCTCGCTAACATTGAACCAGGTTTGTTACCCCATAGGTAGAATTTGTGTCTACACTTACGAAGTTCTAGCTTGGTTTTATCCCTAAGCAGCTGATTAAGTGTTGATCTGGCCTCAGTCAATTCTTTTAGTATATCTGGTGAGAGGGAAGTCTTATGTGAAAGTTCCAGGGCCTTTATCCGCCCTAGCAATTCAATCCTCTTAGCCTCTTTTTCTTTTTTCATCATGGACCCTAGCTGTATGCACTTTCCCCTGATCACACATTTGTGTGCCTCCCAAACAGAAGTTGGGGACGCCTGCTCGTTGTCATTATTCAAGATATAATCTGTGATAGTAGACTCCAACTCTCTTCTCGCTCTCACGTCTGCAAGCAGGAGTTCATTAAAGCGCCAGGACCACGCTCGTGGTGGCGCGAGGGGGATCTGAAGTTTGGTGTGGACAGGAGAGTGGTCAGACCATGTGATCTGTCCCACGTCGCTGCTGATAAAGTGATGTAGGAACTGGTGGTCTACTAAGAAGTAGTCTATTCGGGAATAAACTGAATGTGAGTGTGAATAGTAGGTATAGTCTTTATCTGTCGGATGTTGTATTCTCCACACATCCAGCAACTGGTGTTCGTGGAGAAGCTGTTTGACCTTGCGGTGGTCTCGTGCACGCAGAGAGTTAGGGGGAGGGTTACAGTCTATTAGTGGATCTAGCGACCAATTAAAGTCTCCTCCAAGTATCAGGCACCCTTCTCTCAGTGGTTCTATGAGTCTCAACACTCTACCAAAGAATTGCCGCTGGCGGGCGTTAGGGAAGTAAACATTAACAAGTGTATATTTTTGGGAATAAAGTGTAAATTTAAGCACTTGGCATCGCCCTTCTATTAAGTCATGGTGGGAGATCTCAGTTAGGTGTAGGTTACGGGACAGTAAAATGGCTACTCCTAGTGTCTTGCCTGCCGGGTTGTTGCTGGTGTGTGTGGTGGGGTAGTAGTGATTATAGAGTCTGGGTGCTGCACCTTTTTTGAAATGGGTTTCTTGAATGAAGGCCACATCAACCTTCTTTGACCTGAGCTCCCTAAGTAGAGTAGACCTCTTTTCTGGTATATTCAGACCCTTTACGTTCAGGGAAAGAAGGTTAAGTGTTGGTGCGTTCAAGGCCATGTCGAATAGAGTGTAAATGTGAGCATGGTGTGCAGGAGCCTGCTTACCAAACCCCAGGACCTGAAACAATTGAGAACCCTAGACGGGAGGTAAGGGGGAGGGTTAGAAGGGGGAGAAACATCAAGAAAAGAAAAAGGAAAACAATCAACATTTCTCTTAGTAAATGCATTTATAAACTTAAAGTCAAAAAACTTAGGAAAAACAAAACCACCGGCAGAGACGGCGATGTCATTTATTGACATCCCCTCTCTGCAATTCTGTGGTTCACCCAAACTGGGGCATACGCCCGCCGCCTCCCCTACTCTAGATTCAATGTCACGTCAGTGATAAGTCTATTATACAGTGAATTAATATACATATTAACGTTTGAGTTGAGGAAGCATGCTGGTAGTGATAGAACATTATTCTAAAAAATAAAATAAAATAAAATAAAGTAAAAGTTCCGCCCAAGAGTACCTATCTAGGGGCATCCAACCCCGGAGGGCTGCTCTATGGACCAAGGAGGTAATTTACTGGATCACTGGGGGGGTAGGAGAGGGGGTAGCCTGCTATAGGCGTGGGGGGGGGGGGGGGGTCCAGTGCCTATCTAACTAGCCTCCTAACGTGTAGTAAACACCTTCATCCAAGCTAACTGGGCCAGGCCCTCTCAAGAGCAGAATATTGTGACCCACTATTCCCCGGAAGGTTTCCCCAAACGGGGGACAAACATAACTAAAAACGTTAACTCAGGTTTAAAGAGTGGTTGTCGCTACTATTACTATGTCAATATGAGTTCTTACGGGCTCCGAAAACCTTCAGTCACCCCTCCAGTGGATCATACCGCTAGATTGGATTGGTCATCAGGTTACAGCGTCCCGGCTTGTGGAGCTGGCGGAAGGAGCTATTCTGGCGTTTCTGCTCACCACCTTCCACGGCTGGTCACCCGGTGGCAGGGGGGGGGGTCCAAAGGGGTCGTCATGTGGGCCCATTCTGTAAGGAGCGGCTTAGGTATGTCCAGGGTCGAACAAAAAGACTCCAGATCTGATGGTTCCTGCAAAGTCGCTTGTCTCCCCTCATGTGACGCTTGAATGCTGAATGGGAAGCCCCACCGAAATCGGATCCGCTTCTGTTTCAGGAGGTCTGTGAGGGGTTTGAGCATGCGCCTCTGTTGGAGTGTGCTCCAGGAGAGGTCGGGGAAGATGCTTATTCTATCGCCATTGAACTCAACGGCTTCAAGCTTCCGTGACTTGGACAGAATTGCCTCTCGTTCCCTGTGATAGTGCAGCCTACAGATGACGTCTCGTGGCTTCTCAGATTGCAGACCTCGAGGTCTCAAGGCCCGGTGAGCACGATCAAATAGAATAGCGTTGTCCGGCTCTGCTTCTAATATCTCATTAAAGATCTTTGTTAGGGCGTCAATCAGACCTGGACCTTGGACATCTTCAGAGAGGCCTCGGACCCGGAGGTTGTTCCTCCTCCCCCTGTTGTCTATGTCATCCATGCGACGTTGGAGGAGTTTCAGCTCCTGGGCATGTACCGCCGTTACTTCACGGAGCTTCTCTTGAAAATTCACTATTGTGTCAGTGCGGTCCTCTAAGGTTTCGACCCTCTGTGACGTCTGGGTAAGATCAGATTGGATAGCAGACACTTCTGACTTAATTGATTCCCGTAGGGACTGTTCCAGATCCAAAAAGTCTTTTTTGGACGGGAGGTCTGCTTTCGTGGGTAGAGTGCGGAGATAAGATAGGACCTCCGATAGGGTCACCTCCGAGCCCTGGGGGGGAGGCGAAACTGAGGAGAGATCCATTTGGAGCGGATCACGCGGTGACCGAGAGGCCTCCGAGGAAAGCTGTGAGTCCTCTGCGTGTGGGTCGGGGTTTGGTGTGAGATATCTAAATATATTTGATCGAAGCTGACAATCACTTTGGTTTTTAGTCACCGGTGTCTTAGAGCCTCTTCTCGTCTTCCCCATATGTAAGTAGAATGTTAGGACCCCCGGGGGCGGGTATTCTCAATGAATCAGCAGCTTGTCCTCATGTTCGATACAAGAGGTGGGCAGTAGGAGGCAGCGTCAGCGTCACCCCATATTTGACGGGTGGCTAGGGGGTCATGGCCTGTCCGTTAGGTCATTCAAGGCCTTGTTAGTACTGGGATAGGCTTCTGGGCCGTCACCGTGGGCAAATCACGGTGTCTTAGTTATTTCTCACAGGACTGTCCACGGCCTGGGCACAACGTTATTCAAGGAAGACAACTGAGAGCTGGGCGGGATCGCCGTGTATACTCTTGGCCTCTGTATTTGGGGGTTAGGAAAGTCCAAGCCGCCTATTGGGGAGTTTAAGCCCTTTCAATAAGGACAATTTGTATTTTCCTAGGAACTAACAGAAGTTATGAGCCTGTAATTTGTCTATTAGGCCACAAGATGGAGCTCCAGGGTTCAGTTTGAATAAGGCAGCAGGTAACTGTCTCAGGTTTGCATGAGAGCTGTGTTTTTTGTCTTCTGAGTGTTGCTCTGTTAGATGGCTGCTGTGCAGATCAGATGTCTGGTAGTTAGTGTAATATAGATTCTGCCTTTATTAGTACTCTCTTTAATTTCTGTATGTTGCTCTATCAGCTTCCAAGCTGGGCAAGTTGCTGGGCAAACTGTATAGGGAAGAGGAGAGGTGCCAGAGGGCACAACAGCAGCAGAGCACAGTCTGTAGGAAGTCAGAGCCTCTAGTGTGGCCTCCGTAACTTTAGGGTGCTGAGGCACCAGCTGCGTTTTCCCTGAGGCAGGGGTAATCTCCCAAGTTGAGGGGGGGAGTGGGGGAGCGTGTAGGGCCCTAACAGGCTAGTCAGGTGTCCGGTTAGCTGAGCAGGACGGGGCCTATGCACCTCAGGACCCCGTCCAGTCACCGCCGCAGCCACAGAGGTATGGGGGACAGCAGTCACAGCCGCGCTTTACCTTTTCGCGCGGCCGTCTCCTGTGACGGCGGCCCCCGCTGTGTCCGCGCTGCGTGGGATTCCCTCTCCTCCCTCCTTGCGCCGCTTGTCAGGGGGGACGCCTCGAGCTCTCCTGGTGTCCCGCCCGTCAGCCTCCCCGCTGGTTCAGGCGCTGCGTCTGTGCTCCTCCGGCTTCTGCTCCCAAAATCGAGTCCCCGGCTTCGTCGGGACACCAGGCCGCAACCCGCGGGAAGGCAGGAGGCCCTCCCCGGCTCCGCAACCGGTACCTCAGCTCACACCCGGAGGTAAGGGGGTCGAGGGGGGGGCACTTTGGGGTGGGAAACGGGGTTAAGGGGGTGATTTAGGCTCCTCTCTGTCCGCAGCCCGTCTTGAGCACGTCCGCTCTGTATGGCGTCCAGGCCACGCCCCAGGATGGCTACATTATTGTTTTGGACCCGTAGGGCCTGGCTGATTTTGCCCAGACGTGTGTCCATAGTGGAAGCCATTCTTACTTGTGTGCCCACACTTACACGGACACTGGTGGCCATTTTTTTAAGTTGCTGAAATATATTTCATAGGTAGCCTTGCATATTGCCCATTTGATGGCTTTGCACTTCCATAAATTCTATTTGTTTGTGTTTAAATGTATGTAATGAGCGTGGTACCTCATCTGCTGTAGATGATGTATGGGGTGCTTGGGTGGGTGTGGTTTGCTGGTGTGTCACCACAGTTGACTGCCTTTGAGTCACAGTTGTCTCTGTGTTTTCTTCCTCAGGTGAGAAGGCTTCGACTGGCTGAAGAATTATTTCCATATCTTCTTCCATCATTTCTGTTGTTTCTGTTGATTGCAGCACTAGTTGTGATGATCCTGTTGAAAATGAGAAATGGGTAAGTATTGCACCGTAATTCTGCAGTATGTGTCATACTGCATTTAAGGTGTCTTGTGGGTTATGCTACATAACAATGGGTACTGTTCAGTAACACATATACCCCTGCAAAAAATGTAATGCTATGATTTTTAATTTGTCTGATGGTTGTTTCACAGTAAATTAATATCCGTTGGTATGTAGTGGTTCTCAATGAGTCCATGGCATGGCCAACATATCTGGCAGCACTTTAATGTGCTATTTTGTTCGCCATTACCCAATATGACATTGGTTCAATGAGCCTGTATTAATATTTAAACATACTTCATAAAGTTATTTAAACAATGTAGTGGACATTGAACCTATATTTGTTTTACAGTAGGGTGCAGGAGTAGATTGTAGTGTAGCCTATTGTGCATGGTACATGGGTGTGTTTACTGTATGTGTAATGGTTTTGCATTCATTTTGCTTACCTGCAGCCTCTGCATCCGGACATATGCGTCGGCCTCCACCTCCTCTTGCTGTGCCTGCTCCTCCGGGGTCCACCCTGGCCCAGGCCTTGATGTGGCCATGCTGGCTGCCAAAGTGCTGCCTCTCCCTCTCCCACTGCTGGCTCTTAGATTGCCTCTGCTGCCTCTCCCCCTGGCTCCTCTGGCGCTGCTGCTGCCTTTAATTAGCCCACTGCTGCCTCTGCCACCTGTGCTCACTGACACTCTCCTCTCCATTCTCCTCACCTTACTACATTTCAAAAGGTCAAAATGGTGCCCCTTTGTGGCAGTGTAATGCATATTGTAAGAGACTTATACTGGCCACACATCAGACCAACTTTCCTCCAACCATCCAACTAGTTGGTTGGTTGGACTGAAAATCTGGTACTGTATTGGAGCAAATGCCAATAAGCAATTTGCTCACAAACTCAGGAGGAATGGACAAAAACATTCAGTGAAATTGTTTAAATCAAATAGGTCCAACTACAGTACATTGTCTGAGTGACAGTTTTTGTCCATTTTCAGATTTGGGAAACAAATTACTTAATTACAAATTACATTTGCTCCTATCCAATACCAGATTTTTATTCCATCTAACCAACTAGTTGGATGGTTAGAGGAAAGTTGGTCTGATGTGTGGCCAGCATTAGGTGGGTAATTAGCATTCCGGTTGCTCAGAAAATCGCACATGACCAGCGCCGGAAATCGCACATTACTGTGTCATAAAATCGCACAACATTGCATCTCTTAGCACTACACCGCACTTTTTGGGCACATTAGCGCATCCCATTGAATAATCGGTTTTGAAGAAAAATTGCGATTTGAAAAAGTGCGATAATGTGCGATTTTGAAATGTTACTAAATCTCACATCCTATTAAATGTCACCCCTATTCTCAGAGTAACATAAATCTTAACCAAGATACTGTAGCATAGTACAGAAACACCTATAGTGAAAATCTTGCAGTAATAGAAACCCATTTTTAGTTTTACTGCAATAGAAGAAATAGGACAAATAGAAGAAATAGAAGATGGCTTTTGGTTACCTATATCATTACACTATTACCTCAGTGTTTTTTTTTACATATCTTCAAATACCATTGTGTGATCTGTCCATATAGCACCAGGTTTACATATATTTTAGAAATAAATATGCTTAAAAGGAACTTATTTTTGAGTGATGTAGTGAATCATGCAAGCCAGTGATTTGCGAGCCAACTAAATGCTCCTTCAGGAATGCCTGAACGCCACTTGCATGGCGATTGTTCCCCCAGGCATGCGAATGGATGTTTTGAATAAACATCCATTTGCAGGCTTGAAATGCGGGGCCAAAAACATTTGAATGTTGGTCGACCATCAAATGATTTCCATCCATCTATGTGAACAGGGCGGGCAGTTGACATCCGGTTATGTCAGCTGCCCACTCCAACACCTGCATCACGCCGCCATATGCATGGGAGAGCTTGGCATTTGCATGAGAACGCCCATGAAACTCTGGACGCTCCCATGGGCGCGACCCATGCCCACTGCTCCATGCCCCCCCTGCGCTGCTCCATGCGAATGTGCAAGTCACCGCATCTATTCACAAATAGAGCCTACACATGTGCATAAATACTTATGCGCATGCGCAGATGCAAAACAACGCTCCCCCATGTGAACGCGCAGGGGAGTGAATCAACCTCTTGGGTGTAATAATGTATCTTGATCACATCTTAACCAGATGCATTTTTATATATAACCACAAGGTGGCAGTAGAGCTTTAATTTTTACGAAATATCCAGAAGAAGCGATGTGTGAAAGATACTACCGTACTACAGTACACACTGCTTTTATCCACTATCTGGTAGGAACACAGGAATCTACAGTATAGTTTTATAACACTGAAGGTGTGAAAATGTTACCATTAATAAACATTGGGGCAGATGTATTAAGCCTTAACAAGAGATAAATGCAAGGGTGATAAGGAGAGATAAATGTCCAGCCAATCAGCTCCTTACTGACTTTTTTCAAACACAGCCTGTAACATGGCAGTTAGCAGGTGATTGGCTGGACGTTTATCTCTCCTTATCACCCTTGCATTTATCTCTTGTTAAAGCTTAATACATCTGCCCCAGTGTAACCTAACTTCTGTCGGAAAACAGAGCACCTTGAGAACTTTTGCAGCCACTTCAGTTATTGGAGTGTTCTTGGTATTGCTTTATACACACACGCGCTCACACACACACACACACACACACACACACACACACACACACACACACACACTTATAGTGTTAATTTCATGGAGATTCTGTATTTTCTTACTTTTTAGCATGTTCACATCATTGCCGCCATCTCCGATGGCAAGAGTGTTGACCTTCTTGTTTGTCTTCACCAGATCCACAATGCTGGCTTTTTGTTTGGGGGTCACCCTACAGCAAATGACAGTCTGATACTGGCATGCCAACTCCACAAATACTGGTGTGATCAAATTTGTGTGAAGATCTGGTATCTTCTTTCTGCTCAGAAACCCTACCAAATGTTTCCAATTTGACATCTTTGGAGCCTTTTTATCAGGAGAGTCAATAATTGTGTCCTGTAATAAAATTAGATAAAAGTGTTTTACTATTTGTCACATTATGTAGTGTTATCATATTATCATACAGTATATTGATTTCATTAGTAAAGTGCTGTCTATAAGTACAGTGTTAGTTCTGGCTATTCTGACCATAAAGTAATATTCTGTCTCATGAAGTTTTATGTGTTCAGTTACCATTGAAAAGAACACCCAAGGAACACATAGTACTCTAAATACACACAAAAAAGTTCGGTACTTATGTAGTATCTGGGCGTCCGATTTAGAAATCGGGTCGGATCGGGCACATCGCATCGCATCGCATGCGACCATCGGATGCGATGACCCGATTTTTCCATAGGAATCAATGTTAAAATGGACTGAGTCCATTTTAACATGGAATTCAATGGGAAAAAGGGGTCCTTTTCATACCCCTACTATCCAAGTGGGCATGGAGTTGGATATAAACCTGTGGCGAGCGTAGCGAGCCACCGAGCCCGAAGCGTGGCGAGCGTAGCGAGCCCCGCGAGGGGACACAGAATACCGTCCCCTCGCGGGGCTCGCTTTGCTCGGAAGCGGAGACTTTAGAACTGCCGACGGTGGCGGCATCGGAGTTGTGGACTTCATCGGTTTAGGAGCCGGAGAGATGTCAAAGACCTGGGAGGAGGAGGGATGTTGATGGCCTGGGAGCCGGAGAGATGTCAGTGGCCTGGGAGCCAGAGGAATGTCGATGGCCTGGGAGCATGATGGATGTTGATGACCTGGGAGCCGAGGTAGACATTGACGGCTTGGGAGCTGAGATGGGTGTCGACAACCTAGGAGCCCTGGTGGACATTGACTGTCTGGGAGCCGAGAGGGTAATGGGCTAGGAGCCATGGATAAACTGTAGACTTTTGAGAGTCTACACCTTTGTCAACTAGGGAGTCGATGATGGTATATGGCTTGGGAGCCAATGGTGGTCTCTGCTGGTGGAAGCTGGATAAGCTCAGACCTCTTCTGCTGGAAGCTATGGATGCTATTAGCTGAAAGGAAAACCTGTCAGATGAATGGTTAACCAGGGAGCTCTTGTATAATCAGCAGCAGCAGGTCACAGGTGCACTTCACAGTTAACTCTGGGACAGAGAACATGGCGCCTAAAACGCTGACTTGTAGGGAGTACTCAGGGATCAGACAAGTTGTTCAAAGCAAGGAGGATGTGCCAGAGGCCTTACTTAAATCCGCCAGTCTGTGATTTTCTGTAAATCGCAGCATCAATTACCCCAGGAAGTACCTGTGCACACTTGGATCACATGATCAAGTGCACAGATCAGAGTAACAAGGTCATAGGAAAATCATTGGAGGAATCTGACACGTGACTGCAAGTGTCATGGGACCAGGGCACCTCAATGCCCCAGGCAGGGGGTGCCCCGTCGCCCACCTGCTCCCTGCTCCACGGGTTGGGGGGTCGGATGCGGCCACCTCCGAGTCGCTCCATCTGGCGGGTGGTCATTCTGCTGACTTGCTCCGGCGCACGGCCCATGAGAGGGGGTGTGCGGGTGCCGGAACAAGTCAGCGGCAGTACAATTGACCCCCCCATGGTGAGCGGTGGAGCTCAACTGGCTTTTGGGGGATTGGGTGGGGGTGCGGACGCCACTAATCGTGTCACCTTGCTCCACACAGGGGGGTTTTGTGCAGGCGCCGCTGACCTGCTCCCAAGTGCCACCCTCCAGTGGCTGGCGCCCCCAGGCAAATGCTTAAAGCTGCCTAGTGGTGGCGTCGGCCTTGCGTGAGACTGGCATGGGATCAGCATGGGATGCCGACTAGGCCCCAGAGAATCGTTATGCACATCTTGCCACGGAGAATGCTTGGGAACAGCGCTGGACAGGGACTTGCATCGCAGGACGAACCAGCGTGAGGGTAAGAGACACGGACACGGTCACAGATGCGGATGCGTGCCGCAATTTCTGACACAATAAAAGTAACCAATGGATGGACTGAGTGGATCTGCAGACGATGAATGTGTGGCAAGGAAGATTAGCCCCGCAGCTGCAATCAGGAAGGATTGTAGCAGTGAAAGTCTCTTTTTTTTCTAAAACCAGTAAGAAGACTATTGTAATTATTAATGTGTGATATAATGAGAGTACTCTGTGATTTCTCTTTTGTGCAGCAGTCACGCTGGGTGTCTTGTGGCGCATGCTGTATGGAAAAATCAAAATGGGAGGAAATGTCTATATACTTGATTGGTATTTAGACAAACTAGTTCTCATGTTATCAGTTGGTACTTAACCTTACCAAGAAGTCTCCTGTAATAACCAATGCTTTATTGCTGCATAATTCTCCATATATTTTAGAATTTCTCTTTCCTGACTGGTTCTCACAATCTATGCCACATTCCAGGAGACATCTACATAAAGACAATAATTGTAATAATTTAGTTTTATTGCATGAGATGTATGTATACTAGTACTGGGCGTGTCAACGCATGAATGTCGCATTAACATGGCAAACTTTTAACTGCGATTAAACTTTTTAATGCTGATAACGCCGGGGGGGGGGGGGGGTGTCAAGATTCGGGGCTGGTGGGGGAACTGCGCTGCAGGGGTGCAGAGTGTCCATCCACATGCAAATGGCCACTGCAGTAAAGTAGACAGACACTAGAGGTGCTCCTTCCCCTCTAGCATCTGTCAGGGGCATGCAAAGCGCCCAGCACTACCCGGCAGTTCGGATTCCCGGGAGCATTGTGGCCCTGCAACCCCTAGCAAGGAGCACATACACCCCCCGCCCCCCTCTTGGCAATGAGCACATAAACCCCCAGTCAACGATAATGTGATCCCCCCTGGCAATGAGCCCATGGGAGAGATGCATGAGCAGTAAACCCTCCTGGCAATGAGAATGTAAGCCCTGGAAAAAAGTAGGAAACACCTGGCAATGAGCAAGTAACCCCCGGGAAATGAGAATGGAACCTGTGGCAACTAGCATGGAACTCCATGTGGCAATGAGCATGCAATCCCCCCTGGCAACGAGCATGGAACCCCAGATGAGATTTTAGATAAGCAGCACTTATGTGCCTATTAATGCGATTAATCACAGTTAATCACAAAAATGTAATGCGATTAGTCAAGATTAAACATTTTAATCCATACCCAGCACGAATTTGCATATAAAAATTCCTTAAATGCAACACAGACTTGTGAGCAATCTAATATTTAGCAAAAAAGGATATTCCTTATATACATATACAGTACATGCTGTATACACAGGGCCATAACTACGCATGTGCTCTTGGTGCCTTGCCCACAGGGAATTTGCACTGTGGGAACACCATCCTGCAGCACAACCCATAGGACCACTAACCACGTTCTGCCTATTCCCGCTGCACCACAAAGCTGAAGCTAAACCCCGGTTTTCCCACTGCCCTGTTGGGTATATGGACTAAGCATGCGCGAATCCAGATGCAGTGGGTATGGCATCTTAAAGCTCTGCATGAGAGAAGTAACAGGACAGAAGCAACAAACTACTCTCTTCCTCCATGCATCTACAGGTTACAGCTCAATGCTGTGGGACCCGGCAGCAGAGGAAGATGCAGCATAAGGTAACTGATAAGCTGCACATGAGACTGGAAATACACTCAACACTTTACACAGGTATATGTGTAATAGGCACTACTGGGGGTATTATGTATAATGGGCACTACTGGGGAATTGTGTAAGGTGCAATACTGGTGGCATTATGTGTAATGGGCACTACTTGGGCATTGTGTAAGGGGCACTACTGGTGGCATTATGTGTAATGGACACTACTGGGGGCATTGTGTAAGGTGCACTGCTATTGAAATTATATATAATGGGCAATACTGGGGGCATTGTGTAAGGGGTATTACGGTGTGCGGTATAATGTATAAATGGCATTATGGTGTGTGGCATAATGTGTAATGGGCATTATTGTGTGTGGTATAATATGTGATAGGCATTACGGTGTCTGGCATAATGTGTCATAGGCATTATTGTGTATGGTAAAATATATAATAGGCATTACGGGATATGGTGTACTATATAATAGGCATTATGGGGTATGGTATAATGTGTAATGGGCATTACAGTGTGTAGTATAATGTGTAATGGGCATCACGGTGTGTCTGTATGTGCAGTTTGCACAACTGGGGTATAAACCTGAGAAAAGACAATTTGACTCGTTCCATTACCTTATCTCACTCTCTTCAACAATCTCCATATCACTGGAAATAAGCTTACAGGAACGTGCAATGTTCACAGCAGTCTCTGCAAAACAAATATGCCATTCTTTGACAAAGGTTACAAATTGCAAAATGACAGATGTATGGTTCAAAACTCTTTGCTGATGACATATCACTTCATGGATCAACATAGTGGGGGAAATTTTACTAAGAATACAAATAGGACTCAATCATATTCATATTCTTAATACAAATCAATACGACTGGCTCAGGCCGTATTTTTAAAGAAATACAATTCGTAAATAGCGCAAATTTACTAAGCTGCCCTATTCATGAATTTGGATTTGGCCATATTCTGCCTGATACAAATTCGTATTTTGTATCGGGCAGCCTGCATGGATCAGTCAGATTCGTGCAGGCTGCAGTGTAAAAATTTTTAGAAAAAAATAAATAAATCATTTAAAAAGATGACATGAACCCCCCCCCCCCCCCCCCCCAAACCAAGCTATGTGACATCAATACGAGTACGAATTGGTGTATTTTATTTTTTTAGGTGTATTTGCCTTAGTAAATTTCCCCCAATGACACATGGCAGCTGAAACACACATGCTGATACACAGATGCTGGCAGACATGCAGACACATGCAGGGCCGGATTTGTGCCTAGGCCCGTGAGGCACCGGCCTCAGGGCGGCACCAATTAAGTGCGGCAGTCAGGCTGACATTCTGTTAAATAGCAGCATGGCAAAGCGGGTGGGCAGCGGTGAGTGACGAGCGCCGCCGCCGCAGACATGAATCATCATATGTCGGCGGCCCACCCACTCTGCCATGCACATTACATCACCGATGGTCCCCCTGCGCGTCCGGAAATGGCTCAGGCTCACTGCTGCCGGCTTCCGCTCATTGGCTACTCTACACACACACAGTCTATTGGCTGCTGTGTATCCAGCAGCTGAGCTGAGCGGTGCGCAGATCCTCCCTGCGCTCAGTCAGTCACAGTGTGTGAGCCAGAGAGAGACTGACGGAGACACTGTGCTAATCACTGTACTAATAAGTGCCTCCCTCCCTCCAGGTCCTCCGTACAGTGAGCAGTCCAGAGTGCTTAAAAAAATATTAAGGTGGGCTACAGTTAAATTTTAATGAAATATATAAATAACAATGTATATACATATATGATTACATAAAAATAGGGGGGGGGGGCACAAAAATGTTGTGCCTAGGGGCGGCCTGACCCCTAAATTCGCCCCTGAACACATGCTGACACTGACGCATACCCTCCAACTGTACCAATTTAGCCGGTACAGTACCGGTTTTTAACGGTCTGTATCAGCTAAAAAAAAGTGTACCGATTGTACCGATTTTCGGGTTCAGACGGCTCCTCTTCGGCTTGACGGGTGTCGATGATCGTTCCAGCCCGGCGGTACATAGAAGATGTATTTCTGGCCATTAAAAAGAGGTTCTGCACCGTTCCCAGGGGTGCATTGCGGGTTGCACTGTGTGCGTTGCGTCATGACGTCACACAGCAGCCGCAGGCCCTCACGCACTCAGGGGCTGTCAGCAACTATAAATGTAAAGCCTCCTGGAAATGCCGGCGCATGCGCTTGGAGCAGCAGCATCTACTGGGAGCAGAGGTGAGGAGAGTGCTCAGGGGCCGGGCAGTCAGTCAGAAGTCAGAACGCAGAGAGCCCAGAAGTCCTTGCACTATCCGACAGCATGGAGAAGTTGAACACCCGGGCCAGAAGCACGATGTGCAACCTCCTGTCTGTGCCAGGTAAGAGCAGGTGGCGGCCAGTGGGATCATATAGAGACACAGAAAGTCTCTATTTGATGCCTGGGATCTGCTGCTGCTGGGGAGAAGGCACCCCCCCTGCCCCACACGTATGCCGAGGGGGGACACAACAGTGCTCTGTACCATCCCCTGTCATAGGCCTGCCATCAGCACAGCACCATTTCTCCCCCATCCCCCAATCACCATGACGGCTGAATCCCTTCTCCTATAATGATCAATTCAAAAGATAGGAAAGGGGACATGGTCACACCCCCTTTCACAGTGGCCACGCCCCCTTTCAGTGTGTACCTTTTTTGAGACTGAAACGGAGGGTATGCTGACGTGCAGATGTCAA
Source organism: Crinia signifera (assembly GCF_055691185.1). Taxonomy (NCBI): domain Eukaryota; kingdom Metazoa; phylum Chordata; class Amphibia; order Anura; family Myobatrachidae; genus Crinia; species Crinia signifera. Next base: position 205,860,944 of record NC_139217.1, on the reverse strand, counting down.
CACAAGCACACTTACTGCATATGCTGACAGAAAGACGCTAAAAAAGCAGACATACAGTTGACACAAATGCTGACATAGAAACATAGAATTTGACGGCAGATAAGAACCACTTGGCCCATCTAGTCTGCCCCTTTTTTAAACATGTTACCTCAAACCATATTTGATCCTTATTTTTTTGTAAGGATATCAATATGCTTATCCCAAGCATGTTTAAATTGTACTACTGTATTTGCGTCTACCACCTCTGATGGTAGGCTATTCCACTTATCTACTACTCTTTCTGTGAAGTAATTCTTCCTCACATTTCCCCTGAATCTTCCTCCCTCTAGTTTCAGTGCATGTCCTCGTGTTCTGTTGCTCCTCTTCCTGTGAAGAATGTCTCCCACCTGTACCTTGTTAAAACCCTTGATATATTTGAAAGTTTCTATCATGTCCCCCCTTTCCCTTCTCTGCTCTAAAGTATACATATAAAAATATTTTAGTCTTTCCTGGTACGTTTTGTGATGTAGGGCATGTACCATTTTAGTTGCCCTTCTTTGTACAGTCTCCAATGTATTTATATCCTTCTGGAGATATGGCCTCCAGAACTGAACACAATACTCTAGCTGAGGTCGTACCAATGACCTATACAGTGGCATTACAGGTCGAGTATCCCGTATCCGAATATCCGTTATCCGAATTATTCCGAAATACGGACATTCCAGAAAGTGAAAAAAAATTTTTTTTTTGCTAAAAACTCACTGGGGACATTTGTAACAGCATCACTGGGGACATGATATGTAACTGGCACTATGGCCCTTATTCTGATTGATGCGGACTTTACCGCGTTCTTACGGATAGCGTCTTTACGGCGTCTGCGCATGCGTGGAGAACGCTACGCGCATGTGCCACGCCTTGACTCGGTACCAGTTCGGACAAAGCCCGTCCAAAACTGGTCCCCGCAATCAGTCGGGAAATAGGGGCGTATTATGGGCGTCATGCGGAATGACACATGGGCGTAGTTTCAAAGTGGGCAAAACGGGGCGGAAACATGGGCGGACACGGGGGAGTACACTTATGTTGGGGGGCGTACATTCGGAAACCACTCCGAATGCACGCGAGCAAAAAGGGCTGAAATGTGCGGTGTCCACAAGTGTACTATTGCTTTGCGGACACCACTCGTTCATGCGGTAGGCGAACGTACGCCTAATGACTACAACCATTAACACCTGAACCCAATACAATCTACTCCTTTACTCATTACTCACTAATAGGACGCTTGTCAGTGCTTTAATTGAAACCATTGCACTTCAATTGCTGTAAGGGTTAATGTGTGCAATGCATGTGTTAGGCATGCTTGTAAGGATATATTGGAATCTAATTGATTCCATTTCCAAATAAGCAGTTTTTTATGAGGATAGGTAATTGAATAAGTGGGTCATGTGATGTCTTGCAGAAGATACTTCATAGTGGGTTGTTTGGCGTAAATACTCCGCTTACGTGCGGTAGCACCGCTTGGCTCCCGGTCGGATGCGGTATTCCCGAGCATACTCTGTAATACTCTGTAATACCGTGCCGAATCGGAGTGTTTCTCCCGCACACGCATGGTTTGTATGTCGTCCGTAAACACGCCCTGTTCTTAAAGAGTGAGTCCGTCCGAATGCGGAGGACACGTGGGCGTTTCTACGGACGATGGCCGCACGCGGCAAAACACCGTGGCGTGCGGACCGCTCCGTAAGAATGCGGGAATTTCCGCACAGATCAGAATAAGGGCCTATATATGTGCAAGACAATGATTGCTTGGCATTCAAATTCAGTGCTGAGATAGTACACACATTTTGTTTCACGTTTTGAAACCTTGTTTTTTGAACAATTAAAATATATTTGTGTGTATTTTATGTGGTAATAAAATATATTTGTGTGTATATTATGTGTTTATACAGCATAAATGCAAGATACTTCAAAATACATCATTGAAATATTAAAATATTCCGAAATACGGAATAATCCGTTATCCAAAATTCTCCTGGTCCCGAGCATTTTGGATACGGGATACTCAACCTGTATTACTTCTTTCTTTCTACTGCTGATACCTCTCCCTATGCAACCAAGCATCTGACTTGCCTTCTTCATTGCTTTGTTACATTGCCTACCTGCTTTTAAGTCCCCTGAAATAGTGACACCTAGATCCCTCTCTTCCTCAGTAGTTTCCATTATAGTGCCATTTATACTATATATAGTCTTTGGATTTCTGAGACTTTGAATGCATGATGCATTTTTTGGCATTAAACTGACACTAACACAGAGATGCATGCATTAAACTGACACTAACACTGAGATGCTTATACGCAGACAGATGTTGACACAGGGACATATGCTGAACAGATGCTGACATAGACACACCGAAAGTACACCGACACATGGACAGATGTTGACACACACACAGATACAAGAAGGCTGACACACAGGTAGATGGATGCTGCCTCATTGGTAGATGCTGATAAACAGCACAGATGCTGGCACAGAGATAGAAGCTGACATGCTAACACAGACAGAGGAGAACTAGGGGTGCAGCTTGCAGCCAGGAGCAATTACAAGGAGGTCAGGGTGCGTAGAAGGAGGACTAAGGGACCAGCCTGCAGCCAAGTCAAGGAGGGGATAGAAGAGGATTAGGGGAGCAGTATGCAACCAGGAGCAGTGACAGGGATGGTGGATGTTGCAGAGGAGGAGTAGGAGAGAAGCCTGCAGCCAGGAGCAGTGACATATAGGGGGGAGGGCAGAGGAGTACTAGAGGATCAGCCTGCAACCAGGGGTAGGGCTTCCACCATCAAATCTTTTGAGGCAATGGTAACTGACCACTGCCTCAAAAGAAAAAAAATGTAACCAATTTTCACATTGGAAAAAGCTCAGAGGATGGTCACCTTCGGAAAAAACTGTTGGGCGGGACCCAGTATAACATCGCAACACAACTGAATGTTTACTACAATGTTTTTCGATGATTGCAAACATTGGAATGTCTCCATCAAAAAACACTACCATCGGTGCAAAAACATTGATGGGACACATTGCAATGTGACATCCTTCCTTAACCAGTAGCAGTGAGGGGGGGAGGGAGGACAAAGGAGTACTAGGGTAGCAGCCTGCAGTCAGGAGCAGTATGGAGGTGGGGGGCTGCAGAGGCGTACTAGGGGAGCAGCCGCCTGCAGTCAGGAGCAGTGAGATGGGGGGGGGGGGGGGGGAGAGAGAACGCAGAGGAGTACTAGGGGAGCAGCTTGCAGTCAGGAGCATTGAGCAAGGTGAGGGGAGCAGAGGACTACTAGTGGAGCAGCCTGCAGTCTGGAGCAGTGAGGAAGGGGCCAGAGGAGGGTTAGGTGACCAGTCAGGAGCAGTGACAAGGCAGGGGTAGTTGAGAGGAGTACTAGGAAGCAGCCTGTAGACAGGATCAGTAAGTAGAGGGGCAAGGAGCAGTTAAAAAGAGGAGGGGGAGCTCAGCAGGCAGACATAAATACAGCAGCCCCAGTGGCAAGGATGGGGCTCTAGCAGTGGAATGAAAGGGACCCGTAAGCTCAGCAGGCTGCAGAGAAGTAGTCAGTAGCACTCCATGTGCATACCACTGCAGAGCAGTTACCTTTAATGCATGCAACAGGCTGGCCGTTCCCCCCACCTCATGCTGCACAGCGCTGTTTCTTCACAGTTTTTAATGAAATAAAAAAAAAATCTATTCTTTACCTCAATTCGTGCTAGATATAGGGCCTGATTTAGACCTTTTCGCTAGGCTGCATACACTCGCAGCCTAGTGAACAGGTAAGCGCCACCTGCTGTCACGACAAACGCCCGCTCCCCCCACCACCAGAATCCCCTCACTAACATGCACGGGGATGTGTACACAAACACATTACCTTGCATGCGCCTGCCCAGGTCGTTGACCATGGAATGATTTCTGCAGCATTTGGTCTGAAATGTCTATACATGCTTTTCAGTTGGCCTCTGCAGTCCGAATTCGGGTTGACGCTTCGGTCATTCCATTGTCAGCCGCCCGCCCCACTCAGGCACAGACACGCCTGCATTCCCAGGGGAACGCCCACCGTTTTATGGGGACGAACATAAAAGTCTGTGTGAAGCCATTGCTGTGTGAAGCCATCGGCGAGTGTGATACTCTCTGAAGGCATTCGCACAGGGGGTTTGCACATGCGCATATTCACGCATGTGCAGACCCCCCCACCATAAAAACTAGACTTTTGAACAATCAATTAGAATCAAGTCAAATAACATTATAATAACAATATCAGATACCAGAGTCTAACCACCTACAGATGGAGCATCTCTCATTAGAGCTGCTCCAGGTGATTCATCACCATCCACCGCCGTTCACCAGCCCACAAAAGGGGGCCCGCGTGCACGCCCTGTTCTGACAGAGCCCGCCACCGCCTCCCCACACCCCCCCAAACCCTGCCCGTCTCCCTGAAGCAGGGACAAGCAGGGTTTCCACCATCCACCGCTGAGTGAAGGGAACACACGTGCGTGTCAGACGCTCACACGTTACCGTCAGATGCAGCACCTCTCCTATAGGGATCGCCAGCTCAGGGAATCTGGCAATTCCCTAATCTGGCTGACAGGCGCTACATCTGTAGTACTGAAAATTACTGGTCAAAAAAGGACAGATAGGTCAGATACTAATCAAGCAGGAAAAGCATAGTTAACCTACCTGAGTTATTACCCGACTACTAGCACATGTAACTTAGGACAACTAATATACAGAAACCTTCACATAAATACGATTATGAAATATACTCTATATAGACAATCACTGTCATATGAAGAAGATACTAGTGCAAAACATTATAGTCACAACAATAGTTGAAATGTAATAGGTTTCAGGATTATAAAACACATGTTGAATATAGTATTTCACTATGGTCAGAAGAGGGCACTGTGTCTAATTTGTGGATCCAATATGCCTAAAGTTGTAAAAGTTTCTTGTCCCTAGCTCCACCTCTTTTGGAGGGAGGGACATGATCAGTAAGTTTGTACTTGTCGAATGAGTAACAATTGCTTAAATTCCTGGATCCACAATTCTGCCCTCCAGAGTCTGTCAAATGACAGCTGTGCTGGGCTATTCTCTCACGAAGGTGTGGCACCCCATCAGAGCTTGTATAGACATTTATTACACTTAATGTATTTATCTGTTATGGACTGCTGTGAGCCAGCCTCAGGTCACATGACTTAGAAGCTGCTAGAACAAGTTACAGCTGGCTGAGGCAGACTGTTAGGGCAGTTACCCAGAGTCCCCAGAGGTAGCAGCTGGAAAAAAGGGAGATGCGGATTGAAGATGCCGCCTCAAGTAACACTGTGGCTATTATCTGTGAGAGGGTGGTGAATTTGGTGACTGAATTTGGTGCTTCTAATTGACAACGGCAGATTGGAGGAAGGGCCTGGAGGTGCAGGGAAGCAGGCCAGTGACAACAATTACTACAGAGGTATAGACAGTCCAGCCACTGTGATACAGACAAGGTCTGTCATTTACAATTACACTGCATCGCTCATACCACAGGCAGGTGGATGGTGATTATACCAGGGACAGAGACACTATTTCCCCACAAAGTATATGTGGGCAGTTCATCTAGATGCATGCAGCACCCTCACCATTAACAAGCAGCCACCATCTATAGACTACTGATACAGGAGGTGACAGGACTTTGTGGAAGCAGTGTGGCTAGGACTGACAGCTTTTACTAGCGAGCAGGGCCTTACACCAGCTAGAGCAAGTAACACCTTGCAATTCAGCCATAGACAATACTGAGCTTTGACTTTATTCACCAACCACTAAGCAAGAACCACTGTTGTACCAAGATTCTTATTGCAGCTCAGCATAAAAGGACACTGTTGCATGGAGCATTAACTATCTTCAGAAAGAAAGGAGTTACAACACTAACTAGAGAGTGCTACATTTTTATCTTCTCATCGCCCATTTGCAGCATCTACTTCAGGCTTTTAACATTTGTTTCAACAAGATTAGATATTGTCACTAAAAAGTGCACTATAAAATTAATCCAGCTGGCTATAGAGGTAAACGGGGCCCCGACTATAGAGTCATTTTAGAGAGAGATTTTTGCTTTGTGTATATAGGTAGCTACATTGTAATATGCATTGTGTATACTTTATTGGTAAAAAAACATTTTTAAGTTCTTTTAGTGAAGGAAAGGCTTCACAGATTCATTGTATTGTAATACAAATACAGAAAGGCAATTGTGTAATTAGTGGCTGTGAGTAATGTATTTTGAACTGTATTGTATTGTGCATTACTAGTAAAACTTGCTTCCCATTAGACACCACAAACACCAGGTTTAGGTGAGAAATACCAGAAGAAATAAAGTAACACTGTCAACCAGAGTATCACCCTTCCTAATACTTACCTGTAAATTAATACCTTTCATGACACTTCCCACAGAGTGTTACAAAGGCACATGGGGGGAAAGTTACTAAGATGTGTATTCTAGTTCACATGTGATGTTGCTATGGGCAACCAATCAGAATCTACTTCTTATTTTATATTATTTAGCACCCTCTAGAAAAGGGGTGGCCAACCGGTCAGTGGTAAAGAGCCGAAAAATATTGGTAGTCAAGCTAAAGAGCCGACATCATGTGTGCACCTAAGGCGCATGCGCCAAAAAGGGGCGTGGTCTATTTTGACCCCTTGGGTGGGTGTGATACAAATATGCCTCCAATAGTGCAGTGCCATATATACATATGCCCCCAATAGTGCCAGATACACATATGCCCCCCACGGTGCCAGGTATGCACCACACGGTGCCGGGTATGCCCCTACGGTGCCAGAAAGCTGGTATGCCCCCACAGTGCCAGAAAGCTGGTATGCCCCCACAGTGCCAAAAAGCTGGTATGCCCCCACAGTGCCACAAACTGCTATGCCCCCACAGTGCCACAAACTGCTATGCCCCCACAGTGCAAATTTCCCAGCAGCAGCACTCACTGTTGTTGCTGCTGCTGCCAGGCGGGGAGAGGACAGTCTGGTGTCCCCCTGCAGTCCTCCTGTCATGTCACCGATGGGAGGAGAGCACAGCACACCGCACATCTCCTTCCCCCTCACTTCCCTGTGACTGGGCCGTCCACCAATCAAAGCTCGCTGGCCGGCTCCTGATTGGCTGCTGGCCCACGAGCTCTGATTGGCGGATGGCCCAGTCACAAGGATGCACAGTAAGGGGTAGGAGAGATGCGCGATGCGTGCTCTCCTCCCCTCAGAAGGAGAAGGGATTCAGGGAACCGGCAGCAGGGGGGACTGGGAGCAGGAGCCGCACTTTACAAGGGGGAGAGCCGCATGAGGCTCAAGAGCCACGGGTTGGCCACCACTGCTCTAGAAGATAGTAGTCAGGATCTGATTCATCACCGGGATCTGATTCGTCACTGTAATACACATAAACTCATACTCTACACTCACAAATAATAAAATATAGTTATATGGTTTAAAACCACTACACACAGTAATAATGGTAAAACACGATCTCCCCTGCACATATTTAGCATCTGTGTGTTCCTTCTCTCAAGTGCAGTGCTCCAGTGATTGTTTAAAGTGCGCAACATGTACCAGTCAAAAGTTATGGACAAAATACATATCTAATGTTTTGCATTGCCATGAGGATGGCCTATTTGAAAGATCCAGCTGAAACCGGACGCACAACATGACCCCTAGACCTATGACGAAGCTTTTGGACAAAGACACAGCTGTGCATCTTTACTGTACCAATCAGAATAAAGCAAAACCTGACCTCTTGGCCAATGAAGAACTTTACTGTACCCTAATGTATGGACACTATATAAGGACACTATATAATGGACACTTTAGGAGTGCCATGTGTGCTAGCCAAAGTTCATTCCATGCTTATACAGTACCTCATCATCAATTTCAAAATTCCCATTGGTTGATTTAATTTATAGGTCAGAATTAATCAATTGCCATAGTCTCTTGGTTGTGTTACTAACTTTCTTGCTGGATGTACCTTTTTCATAAGGGACATACTGGAGAAAAAAGGCATATGGTTTTACTAAACAGCTTAATTTATTTGATACATTTAAAATGATGATGTACCTGGCTTATCTCCTGTCAGCATCCAGATCTTCATATTTCCATCTTTCAAGAGCTGGATTGTTTCTGGAACACCATTTTGTAATTTATCTTCAATTGCAGTGGCTCCAAGTAGCTGAAACAAAGAGATTATTACAGTAGTCTTGATAACTGTTATAAGGAGAAGACAGAAGAGACGTCTGCCTTAGCCAGAGGAGGATTGGGGTGCAAATACAGTCAATATTACTTTTTTTGTGTAATCGGTTTTTATTGAGTTTGACACACAAAAAGAGCTTACATCTGTTTCAAGCATCAAAACCTTAAAGACAACTGTAAAGAAACAGGGGATTCATATATATATATATATATATATATATATATATATATATATATATATATATATATATTCAAATAGATCAAATTATTGTGTGTTACTTAGAGTAAATGAAACAAAACAAACAAAAATTGACCTAAAGATTAACTAGAAAATGGGAGAGAGAAGAAGAGAAAGTAAGAAATGGAGAAGGGTGGGAATATCCATGGAGACCTCCATGAAAATTGGGACATTCCTCAATTTGACTTTTGGAAATTCTTACAGATTAGACATTTTATATTGATAAGTGGCGGATTAAATTCTGCTAAGAGAGAACTCACTCGCTTTGAGAAAATGTGTATGGCTACTAGCTCCTACCCCCACAGAATGTCAGCCCTTTACAAAATTATCTTACAGAAACATGACTCCCTAACCCCCTTTTGGGTTAAATCCTGGATAAAAGGCCTGGGAATCTCTTTCAGATAAGAATTGGCAAAAATTTTTCTTAAAAGCCCATTCTAGCTCCTCCTGTATCGTGATAAGGAAAACACAATATAAAATTCTTATGCGGTGGTGTTAACACCCTTCTCTATTATATGCAATATGCCCCTCAACCCCCAATACTTGTTGGAGATGCCTGTCTAATGTTGACCCTTTGAAACATATTTGGTGGAGCTGTCCAAAACTGAGAACTTACTGGTCTGATTTTCATTGTTACACAGCGCATCCTAAACCACCCAATACCAACCAATCCCACCATGGGCGTTCCCACGAAAACGCTGGGCGTACGTATGGTAATGCGGCCATGACGCACGGGTGGGGGGCAGACAGCTGACATAGCCGGATGTCTGCTGCCCACCCATATCCCTGCTTTCATACGGAAAAATGTCCGAGTGCTGTCTGATTTGACTGTTGAAATGAGTAACTAATATTGCCTCAAAAATATTTTAGGTGTTGAGTCTAATAAAATTCAGTCACAATACTGAATGTGTTGGGCGCACCGCCAATCCAAGACTATCATAACGGTGGAAAAGTAGTCCAATATATTGGTTATTTAGATGGTTCTCTTTCTAATTTTCTAAATTGATGTTTTGAGTCTGTGCGGATCCAAAAACCCCTTTTCAGTGACCACTCGGTCCATAATTCGATGGTCGGTGACCATCAGAGGATGGAGAGGTTCCCACAGATGGAGGAGGTGTTCACATGAAACATCCACTCGCGGTCCGTTCGGTCGGCGTTTTAACGCATTCGGACGGTGTGAGCAATCCGTACGATAGGCGGGGCTAAGAACACTCAGTTCCTGTCCGAAATACGCATCCGTCCGATTCAACTAGAATAAGGGCCTAAGTGAGGAGTGCAGTGGAGTAAAATTTGTAGGTGAAAGATGGCAAAGATTTTTTGTGATGTTAATACCTAGGTAAGTGATATGTGTAGGATGCCAAATAATTGGGAAGGCCGGTTTCATTCCCCCTATTATGTTATGTGGAGTTAAAATATTTAACGTTAATGATTTCGAAAAGTTCATCTTAAAATTGGAAAGTTCACAGAATATCCCAAACTAAGCCATAAGATGTAGTAACGAGGTAATGGGATGGGAAACAGAGGCAAGAAGGTAATCTGCGAATAAGGCAATATTCAGTATTCAATATTCAGAATCTAAACAAGAAAATAACAGAAGACCAGTTTCTCAAGATGCACTCCCCCTCCTTTGACAGTTTTAAAGTGAATTTTTTTTTAACACCTACCAGAGGGCCCTTGCCAATATTACAATCCCTTTTTCTCCCTTCATCCTTAACCAAAATCCATAAATGAGGTACCATTTTAAAGATTTTGTTCTCTGCGTCTAATTAATTGTTAATTTACAATTGCACATTGTATTATTTGTTTAAAAATCAAAGTTAAAAAATGTACTTTTGTGCCTAGAGTTGTTTCCCTGGATGCATCGATATGGCATGGCTAAGATGATCAGTTATCGAAATGGAAAAAAAAAAAAAAAATTCAATTTTCTATATAGTGTGTGGGAACACTTCCCTACTATAAACAAGCAGCAGAAAACAGAAAATACACCTGTGCGGGTGTATACCGATATCTCTAGGAGAACCAACAAAATCACAATGAATTTATAGTTCACTGCGCTAATATTCATAGAAACAGGGTTGTTAGGCTATTGGTAATCAATCAATTATGCATAATATTTTATAAAATATTTATTCTAGACATAAAAACATATAGACATTGACAGACAAACACATATACATTCACGGCAACATATACACGGCAACTGTGTGTATGAGTCCTCCTTGCCATCAGTTGCCGTCTTTTCGCTGCCAGGAGACACCCTGCAGGAGATTGAAGCGCACTTGGGGAGAGTCCCCGCAGCATACTACAGGTGCACGCCGACCATGGTTTGCTGTGGGCTACTGTGATATGGAGAAGTGTGCAGACTGCGGCAGTGATACAACACAAAAGCTGGACTGGACAACAAGACTTGCCACCCATGTTAAGCTGGGTACACATATATACAAACTTCGGCTGTTCTTTTGATCTGGGACGAACGGCCATTCGATTGTATAGGTGTGTACGCTGTCCCGATTCCTGCTGTACGTCGATAAACAGCCAAAAATGGTCTTGTCCATCCATTCTCGGTTGGTCGAAGGTTCAGTGCTGTTTAATATTCATCGACCAGACGGGCCCCTTTCGGAACAAAAGTAAAGTGTGTAGGCACGTTTGATCGATATGCTGGCCGTTCTTGCGATTATACTCCCAAAGCTGGGACGCATTGACTAGCTGCATGATCTCTCCTACAGCATAGTAAACAAGAAGCATTCACCTCTCCCTCATTATATTTCCCTCCCATCGGTTTTCTGTACGTCTGTCCCTAGTCACCCTGCCACCTGTTTAAATGTAGACGCGCACCCCATCCTTATAGTGGTTTGCTGTACTTCTGTTGTTAGTCACCCTGCCACCTGTCTACATGTAGATGCGCACTCCATCTTTATAGCGGTTTGCCGTATGTCTTTCCCTAGTTACCCTTCCACCTATCTACATGTAGACACGCACCCCATCTTTATAGCGGTTTGTCTGTCCCTAGTCACCCCACCGGCTGTCTACATGTAAACGGCCAGCTACACTGTTCTTCAGAGCGGTTTGCCGGACTTAATTTTTTACGTGGCACTACAAGTACCTGTGCAGCAGGGGTGTTAACCATCATAGGTTTAGATATTAGAGTGAGTTGGCACAGGCTAAGTGAAAAATTACTACATGAAAAAATCAAGGGTAACAATTGGTTGAGACCAACATAAAAGACCACTGTCCAGGGAAAACCTGATTAACAATCGCTGGTTGGTGGTGCTCCCAAAGGTAGTTCAGAATATACACTGAAAAGAGATAGTCTAGGAGAAGACTCAAGGGAACTATTAAGGTTTTTTGGGGCACGCTTGTAAAGAAATTATTTAGTGATGGTAAGGAAGATGGTAAGTATTAAAATATAACTTTTAATGGTAAGCTTATAAAATCAGTAATCAGTAGATACAGTAGCAACCGTTTTCCACACTGGACACTTCCCACCACCACTTAAATTTATAATTTGTAACATAGGTTTTAATACAGTTGGGATCATACAGTAGCGAATAGAGGGAGGAATCAGATGGGTAAAAGAGATATTGTGGCTTCACCCTTAGGAACACAGTAAACATACTATCCTAGTAGTGGGGCACAGCACCGGATATTTCCTATTGGTCTCTCATATAGATACTGATCAAGCCTTTCACTGCTTAGCTTCTGAGTTCGGATGGATTTCAGACGACCCAGTAAAGTATGGCTGTGTAATTCCTTCTAGGAATTTACGGTACCAGTTGAGGGGTGAGCCAAGGTGTGCTTCTGCTGTTCATCCCAATCAAAGCATCCTATCCCTGTTACTATATATAGCATTGCAGGGGTGGTCACAGTGATTCAGCAAATGAGAGAGCCATGAATCAAGATTAAGACTAGAAAAAATGGGGCACTAACAAACACATCCCCCATCTCTTCTGTCCACCATCATACTTGTATTGGATGGGTGATGAGAGTCAGGGGGCTGTGCGATAGCTCCTCTGAAATCTGAGTAGAAAAATAGGAGTGTAAAATATAAATGTACCCGCGGTCCAAAGTATGGAAATGTGTTCCTGGTATTCGTGTATAATCATGTTGAACACCAAGGTCACACCAGGGTTGAGACTTTGGACAATAATGGTATGGTCCTGATGTCAAGTAAATAGAAAGATATTCTGTACAATTGCGCAAAATATAGCAGCTTAGACAATGATAGTGAAGTGACACCAGACTTCAAACAAATATAGACAACAAGGAAAAAATCAGAGTCTTGAGCGCTAAGTGCAGTGGAGCAATAGGTAAGATCAAACTTACACTAATAAAAGATAAAGTCCGAGATGGTTCCTTTCTTATTTACAGCGATGTTCTAGGAAATCACCAATAATAGGACTTAGTCCAAGCAATCCCCCTTTTTTCCTTTTTCAGTAGATCTGATGGAGAAAGGAATATAGTGCAGACACCTCTTTGTACAGGGGGGAACAGTTTTATTCACTCATCACACTCACAATGGTACAAGGGTAAAAAGCATGTAAAAATCACCAGCCGGTGATAAACAAATAGGATGGGTCTCACCAACCACTCCTGTGGTAGTGCTGCTGAAAGATGCCGGTTCTTAAAGCCGATCGCCAACAGGGTGGAAAGTGGATCCAATGGACACAAGATGCTGTAGTTCTCCAGCCATGGGTACAGCTGCTCAATGCATTTCGGACCTTTCGTCCTTCCTCAGGAGCATCTCTGGGATGATAGCCGACTCCCAGCAGCAATAGCAGCAGCGGCAGCAGTAGGCGTAGCGCTGCAGGAGGAATTCTGGATAAAAGAGGAGTAAGTCATGCCAGTGACATGGCCTGCAGGACTATTTCCAATCTGAGGAAATTGACGAGGAGTGACTTGCTGGTGTGGTTCTCAGGCAGCACAGGAGAGTATACTGTCCCACACACAAACTAAAATGTCTGAAAAAATTAAACGGATAAAAAATAACCCTTTTATTTTGGGGTTATTTATTGTATACAGGCGGCACAGTGGGCCTTATTCTAGTTCACTCTTTCTGACAAAATACTTCTTAGATAGACAACACCATGTGCACTGTAGGTGGGGCAAATGTTACTTGTGCAGAGAGAGTTAGATTTGGGTGGGGTTTTACTTCAAAGTGAGATCTATATTGCAGTGTAAAAATAAAGCAGCCAGTATTTACCATGCACAGAAACACAATAACTCACCCAAATCTAATTCTCTCTGCACATTTTACATCTGCCCCCCTGCAGTGCACATGGTTTTGTCCATCTAAGAAGGATTTTGTCAGGAAGAGTAAACTAGAATAAGGCCCAGTGTACCACACACGGCAAAACTGAAAAACTTAGATGGATTAAAATAACCCTTTTATTTTGGGGTTATTTATTATATTAAGGTGACACCGGAGAGTGTACTACACCCACACTTAATGGCAGTACCACCCACTGGACTTAACGGCAGTACCACTGGACTAGCAGTACCACTGGACATAACAGCAATACCACTGGACTTAATGGAAGCACTAGACAGCACAGCACCACTGCATTGGACTTATACACTCCGGTGTGCAGGAGTGAGGGGGCATAGCCACATGTAATGCCCCCATCTCTTCTGGACCTGATTGGTGCACAGAGAGAGCCACCGGACCCGCCGCGAGTCCAGAAGTTTGCCTGATGGCCAGAAGTGCGAGATGGTCAGTCAGGTTTGGGAACCACTGGGTCATTTGGACATGTGCCAGGAGGCTGAAAATGTATCCTGAAACAGAAGCAGGCATAAGTGAATAGCATTTTATTTCATACTTGCTGACTTCTCTTGTGCCCTTTCCGGGAGAGGGCAGCAAGTTACAAAAAGTAGGGGGCGTGGACATCGATCATGACATAAATGGGGTGGGGCCATGGGCGAGCTAACCAAATAACATTTCTATTCAACTTTTAAATCCTTGCTCTTCGCTTACTCCCTCCATGCGGTTGCAGCTTTATAAAAATAATTGTTTCCTTTCCTCCTGCACCCTCATTATATTTCCTCTCCCCCCTCCCTATTTCTTCATAAATATGATATAAAGCAGTGGGGAGAGGAAAACTTTTGATGAAGCTGCGCTGCTGCAGCAGCGTGGAGGTCTGAAGGGGAGGGAGACAGAGCCTGAGGAACACTAGTAAACAGCTAGGATGCCAGGGAGCTGAGTGAGAGAAGCAGAAAGCAAGCATCGTAGCAGCCAGCCTCTAGCTTACTCACCACCTCTTCTGAGGCGCTGCTCGTCCGCTCTCTCTCTACAGCTCCCGCTCCCAAGGCCACCCTGTGCTGTGCTGCTGCGGCCAGCGATACCACAGAACCCCCGCCGGCATTACTAGGACAGCGGCGGCACGACGTCACTGACTCTACAATTGTGACTTGCGCATGTGCAGTCACTGTTTTTCGCCAGGCAGGGGAAAAAAATGGGAGGATCCTATATATTCCTGTGAGACCAGGGGAAAGGACCAAAAAGCGAGAAACTCCCGCTAAATGCGGGAGGGTCGGCAACCCTGTTTTATTTTAACCACATTTTCTATCTTGTATACAATTTCCTATATTTATAGTATCACTTCTATCTTTCTGTTTTGACTTTATATACTTGTATTTAAATATGAACAATAAAGATTATGTTTTAACTTTCCACTATGTTCACTTTACAGACACAGGACAATTTTTTTCCATTTTTGTCTGTATCTGCAATTGTTAATGTAGCTGAAGCTCTGAGCTTCCTGAACCCACTGTTACGTAGCTTGTCGATGGTGTTGCAGTGAGGTGTAGTGAAGTCAATGGCTTGGAAGAACTAGCTAGTATCAGAACCAGATTTACACGCACACACACACACACACACACACACACACACACACACACACACACACACACACACACACACACACACACACACACACACACATATGATTTAGTGTGAGTTTTATCTATAAAAATTATTGGAATAATACAAAAATGGCACTGATGCAAATGATCCAATGCTACATCCTAGGATGCAGTTTGGATCACTAATGTAAGCAGGAGGAGTGATGCCTCTTGTTGCATTACCATATTAGAGCTCTCACTGACGCTTCCATGTAATCAGAAATGATAGCAGCTCTGTGCACATTTGAATCAGGCCCAAGACCTGCCCAAACTATATCCATGCTCATATTTTTTTTTTTAAACGTTTCTAATACCTCACCATTTATGGAGATTGAGGATCTGGATATTCCAACATTTCAACTGTTCTTCATTCAAAATAGTTACGTTTTATTTTCAGCTAATTTTTCATTATTTCATTTAATAAACAGATCTGCAGCAATTAGGATGTTTTGACTTTAACTTAAATGTGTGCAGTATGAAACATGAGCAGTTACCTGTAAATCAGTCTCCATAGCCTCATAAACATTGTCCAAGTGATCAGCACGATTCTGAAGTACTAAAGAGGCCTCATTATAAGTTAACTCCCATTTCTTATAATCATGTTCTTCCACTTCTTTATAAGCTAAACAAAGAGTTCTAAGCGTCTCTTCAGAAAATTCCTAAATTAAGAAAATTTGAAAGTTAAGAGAACAGAATTTCACAGGAAGAACTTTTCTTTCCAAGTTACTGTGGCGGAGAGTGGTCACTTCTAAATGTCATCAGAATCTTGCCTACACTTGTCTCTCACACTTATTTTTGTTACCAACATGCCACAGTTACTGTATGGTCTAAATGCCGTTACTCAGTTGTAATTTTCCTCGACCTCTCTAATGGATTTCATACATACAATAGTTGACTACCCTCCCAGAACCTGTGGGAGAGTCCTGTTTGAATTTCTTATCTCTTGCTGCCCTGCATCATAAACCAAATCTCCCGGAATGTTTACTGCAGACAGGGTGCCACCAATGGATTTGCAAGTACAGTTATTATTTGCTTCAGTCACTATGACTACTGTCTGGGCACTGCAGCCCCTATTATTGACTTTCATCATCCCCCTCTTAGCCTTTTAGTCTCTTCTCTGCAGCAGAGAGCCCACTCTATGTAACAATAGTCTTCTTGTTTCATTGTCTACTGAAGCTTCTTAATGTGTGCACACAGGAATCAATATTGGCAGCCGCCAAATCTTACCGATATCGGTGGTCACCGGGACACATGGTGAGGTGTTGGCATCTGCTGGCAGGGATGCAGTGAGTAGCATTGCCCTTGTTCCAAGACCATAGAAATAGACTGCCCTGGGACTGCACATTGGGATCCAATCAGTATTGGGTGCTGCACAGCGCAGTGCGATTTGCACTATATGCTATGCAATTTTTACTATATAGTCAAAATCGATAGTCCAAATCGCACCACGTGTATACAGCATTAGTGTGAGCTGTCCCTGAAGGTGCAAATGATTATGCACAGCAGAATTTGAAAGCACATAAGAACCACTTGGCCCATATAGTCTTTAGTTAAACACACAAAAAGGACAATACAAAGTCATAAAATTCATTTGTTTTTACCAAGAAGTCAGAATTTATTACCGAGATACTGCTCTGGCCCAATTTCGTTTTAGATGTACAGTGAGCTCCCTTTTATTTATTTTCCCCCATTTTTCTTACCCCCTCTAACCCACCACCCTAAAGTCAAACCCCCACTATTGTTCTCTTTCGCATTGCTCCCCAACATTTTTCAAACCAAAACAAAGGATGTTTTCAATTATATTTCTATTTACACTGTTATACACACACATACCTGCCATTTTTACTTTCACTTAAAAACTTTCAAATGGCACATACAAACTCCACACACAAAGTTACTAGCAATTAGATATGAGCGAGTTCGGATCCTAGAGATCTGAACCCCCACGAACTTACCTGATCCGAGGCCGGATCCGAGGAGTTCGCCGGTTCCTGCTATCTTTCCGAGTCCAAATCGAGGCTAAAACATCATCATCCAGCGTCGGATTCTTGCGAGACCTGGGGCCAGGCTATTTTAGCCGGGCGAAAAAGCATGCGCTTCCGATATTATTAGGTCAAATGTCATTCGCCCTATTCAATGTGGACTCCATTTGGCGGCATCCACGAAAACAGGTGCTGATAGTCAGAAACGGCCACGGATTTGACAATCCAGCGACTATTTCTAACAATACAATTCATTAAAAATACCGCCTGTCAAGCCAGTTTTAAGTCCATTAGTACATGTTCCAATGTTATGAGAACTGTTAGAACTTACTTATTATATTTGTAATAATACTAATAATAATTTTATTTATATAGCTCTCTTTTGCCAATAGGACTCAAGGCGCTTAATAGATAGAATGAATGTAATACAGTACAGGAACAATGAAGTATGGAAAAGCTTTTCATAAACTATAATTAAAGGAATTCCAGAAATGCTTGAGTAAACAGGAAAGTGTTTCTGAAGGATTCTAGAGTGGTGGCCCCTGAACTGTGGGGGGAAGTGAGGGGTAGATTTATTAACAGGTGAAGTGGGGTACATGCGCTATCCCCGTGCGCTAAAGCAGGGGATAGCGCATCCCCTGATCTATCAAACCCGCTGTGCGGGTACATTAATGGCAGCGGTTCAGGGGCGGGGACTTAGCGCATGTACTAGTTTTAGTACAGAGCGCATTAGCCATACCAAATTTATGATTCTTCTTTATGTGCCCTTCGTGCGTCTCTGGGGTGCTGCCCTTATCGCCAGAATTTTCTGGCGCTGCGGGTCTCCTCTATGAAGTTCCCACGACACTTGCTGGTCTCCAGCGTCTTCAAATTCAAACTGCGCATGCGCCGGGTACACAGCATCCCCGGCGAACATTACCCGGCGCATGTGCAGTTTGAATTTGAAGACGCCGGAGACCAGCAAGCAGAAAACTGTGCATGCGCCGGGTACACAAAGCGAGACCAAGTTATCCGGCGCATGCGCAGAAGACGTCGCCGCACGCCTACAGAGCATTCATTATGGGAGGAAGCGTATCCCTGGCAGGAGGGGATAACGCACTCCCATAATGTGCACACAAACATTAGTAGATTCGGGGAAAGTCAGGTTCTCTTCACCACGATAAAGTGGTGAAGCGAACCTGCGCCCATAAGGTTCCTTACAGCAGGATTAATAAAACTACCCCTGAGTTCCATAGAATCTGAGCCGTATGGCTAAAGCTTGACCCCAGATGAATTACGGGAGATTCTAGGTACTTCCAAAAGTCCTTCATCTACAGTTTGCAGTTCTTATGTGGGACAGTATGGAATCAGAAGCTGCTTCAGCCTTGGGCCATGGTCATGTACTGCAGGGCTTTGAAACTCAGTAAAGTAATCTTGAAAATGATTCCCATTATATGGGCAGCCAGTGAAGGGAGTAAGTAAGTAAGTTTAATTTATGTAGCCACTTTCTCCAACAGGACTCAAGGCGCTTTACAGACTTTATAACAATGATCACAATACAGAGGATGTAGGTAGTACAGTAACAGACAAGTCACAGACAAAAGAAACCCTTGAGCATACATTAAGCATAATGCAGAAGTGGTGCAGCATTTTGGATAATAACTTCAATGGGTTGTGTACTCCACCCTAATAAGGTACCAGGTACGGCAGCCAT
Source organism: Crinia signifera (assembly GCF_055691185.1). Classification (NCBI taxonomy): domain Eukaryota; kingdom Metazoa; phylum Chordata; class Amphibia; order Anura; family Myobatrachidae; genus Crinia; species Crinia signifera. The sequence goes on along the minus strand of NC_139217.1, from coordinate 205,841,922 downwards.
TTTAGGCGCTCTGCGTAGGATTACCCTGGGTGGAATATATTAACCCTAAAAGAAATTACCCAAAATGGGAGATTTCAATGTATAAATATGGAGAAAGGAGCGCTTGTAGTGGAAATAACAATGAATGTGCTTGCCTGTAAAAGAAGGGGGAGGGAAGGGGTGCAGGGGTGGTTGAGTAAAAACTTTGGCTTTAAAAAGCCTGTTCGTGTTTACAGCCCTTTAGTGGCTTGTTGGTTTTTTGAAAGTATGCGGGCAGGCGATGCCGGGGACTCTTGACAAAGAGCTCATACTCGAAACGCGTTGGTGGTGAAGCGTCGGGAGTCACGTACTGATACCCGGAAGTACACAATCCAAACTTCTGACCTCACTACAGGGGAGCATCGCGTCAACTGGGAGACGGAGAACGCAGAACCAAGACTGGAACGGACACTACACTGACCCAACAAGAAGACACCCAGGTATTGTAGGGAAAGTGTAGTTGGACGTCCAAGCTGCGTGTCCCCGGCAGTGCCTGCCCACATACTTTCAAAAAACCAACAAGCCTGTAAATAAGTAAGAGGCTTTTTAAAGCCAAACTGCTGGCCGGAATGCATACATTTCTGGAGCCTGTGCACAATAGGAAATTACTTCTATAGACCTAAAACTCCTGGATAGGGATCTGAATTATCCTCTCCATGCCCCTGAGGACTATGCCTGTGCAGGCTGATTGCCATGCATGTACAATATAACTCCTATTCCTAAACCCAGAAATCAGAACAGGTACAGCTTTTATCAGCAGAGTTGTCCTGGGATGTATCTATTAATGCATAATGCATTTAAATCTTTCTGCACATTTTACATCTGCCCACCTGCAGTGCAACACCATTTATTCATTGTGCATCATTACTTGTTCTTTCTTGCTTTCCATTGTTGGCCGCACGTGGTCTGGATACTGTGTTATTATCTACCATGGTTTCTAATAGCTTAAAGGATTGCCTGCATCTTAGCCTGCATCGTAAGCATGGCAACTGAAGCATGAGTTTGACTGGAGTTTGGACTGGATTTGGACTTACACCAGCACATGGCATCATTTTATTTTTCACCAATTACCATCTCTCTCAGCCTCTAAGCTGATGAAAGCTATGTATTACTTTATTTGTTTACTGTTTCTTTACAATGATTTGTACCATGTACCTCCGTAACCACTGTTTGCAAAGCCTGTATGCTGTACCATCACTAGTTGCACACCCTTCCAACAACAAGCTGGCAGGGTGTGCCAGCTTTGGAAGAAAAGTGCTACATCCGGTCGAACTCATGCTTCAGTTGCCATGAAAATAATATTATTACTGCTGCCTTTGAGCAGCATGATCAAGATGGTGCCGCTGATGGCTGCCTAGGAGCTGTGCAGCTCAGCCAAATATGTTCCATGTGTGATAACTGTACTGTCTCTGCTTGTATTGTTACCTACCAGGCTGTTTCGGCGACCAGTGGCGCCGCTGATGGCTGCCTAGGCGCTGTTCAGCTTGGCCGGTATGTGCTCCCTATGTGATAACTGTACTGTCTCTGCTTAATGTTACCTTCCTGGTTGTTGCAGCGACCAGTGGCGCCGCTGATGGCTGCCTAGGTGCTGTGCAGCTCGGCGGGTATGTGTTCCCCACATGTAATGTCTTAATGTAATGTATGTAATGCCTTCACCCCCCCTTCATCCCTGCTTGATGCTGCACTGTAAATCCACAAAAAATTCCTAGTGTGCGCAAGCATACATGGCCAATAAAGTTGATTCTATTCTATTCTAATAGCATATGCATGCCACATTATAGTACTGTATGTCCAATGTGAAGCCCCTGACCACGATCCTCCTCTTATACGCTCCACTCCCCAAACCTTATTTCTTACAATACTTCTTTTCCAGTTATATAGTGTTCCCGCTAGGCTGTTTTAGCGGGGCACTGTGCCCTGCCCTGCCCGGTTTTTAAAGGGTAGAATGCGCCCTGCCTCTCTAGCAGCGCCCCGCTAAAACAGCCTGCTGCCTGCCCGCTGGAGTGCACCGGTGGAGCCCAGCGCCGCCATATATTGCGGTGCACTGCGCTTTCCCGGAAGCTCGGGGACGTAGTTACGGCCGGGCACGCCCCCTTCAGTGATGCGGCGGCCCAGGCATGCCCCCTTCAGAGAAGCGGCTGCCCGGGCACGCCCCCATTTATGGCGCGGCGGCCCGGGCACGCCCCCATTTGTGACGTGGCTACCCAGGCCCGCCCCCTTTAGTGACATTGGCGTGCCCGGTCCGCCCCTCCAGCACCCTGCCCTGTTTGGTTCCTAGAAGGAACACTAGTTATATTTGTAAATTTGCTGTACATGACCCATGTGGCCTTATAGATATTTCCCCTTATCAATTGCTATAATTGCATATTATTAAAATACTGAATTATAATAAGGTGCATTTATTATAGAAGATAAATATTGGTCTGCAGTATGAGTTGAGCTTCTGTACAGTATGACAGATATGTGTAAAATGGCGATTGGTAGCGTACTTACGTCTAAGGCATTCATGAGCACATCAGTCTCACAGCTGGGATGTAGACGTTGTAGTATGACACTATCTGCTCCTTTAGTGTAAAGTTTTATTTTTCCTTCCTCATCTCTTACTGTAAAAAATAATAATAATATAAGTAATTATATTCAAGTTACTCAAATATAAAGTAGTTATCAGAAGATACTGTATCACTGACTAAGGGGAAAAAAAATTCAAAAGTACAATTAGAGATCTGTCATTTCATATTTATAAATTACTTAATAAATTAGATTAATAGGTAAATTGACAATTCATCTAGACAAGACGTGGCTAAAAGGTACACTAGATCGTCAGTGCCGAATTTCCCATTAGGGGCGGCACATGTTTGGGGGCGGCACTTGGATGCCTGTGATTGTACTATCAAGCATCTACCACTGTGGGTGGGGGATGGGCTGGAGTAGTGTTGGGGCAGCTGGGTTCGGGTGTAAGGGATTAGGAGGCCCAGATGTGGGGGGGCCGTGGGTGGGTGAATTAGTACCATGGGTGGGGGAGTGTCAGATGTGGGGTGGCCACAGTTGGGGGAGGGTGTCAGGTGGTGCTGTGGGTGTGGGAGGGTGGGTGTGGGTATGCTGCAGGTGGTGCTTACTCAGTGGCGTAACTATAAAATTAGTTCCCCCCCTGGGAAAAAAGTGTATGCCCCCTCACCGCAGTGCTTGAGAGTGAGCAAAAAAGTGGAGAGAGAGAGAGCAAAGGGGAGGTGAGTGAGAAGGGGGAGGGAGGGGGAGAATCAGGGTATGGGTAAAAACCGGACCAGGACAAGACCGCCAGACCGGACATCAAACTCTGCATTTATAGCGTCCTCTCCGGGGGGATGCCTGTGACACCTGTCACCAGGGAGAGGAGGAGGTGGAGAATAAAGCCTCCCTGTATGATCCGGGCATGCAGAAAAAAACAGATGGTCCGGACCACACAGGGAGGCTGTAATCTCCCCTTTCCCATGTCGCTCATGAAATCACACCCCCCCAGACACTACAAGCTCTGGACTGAAGATTTTGATGTCCAGTCCGGCGGTCCGTGGTCTAGTCCGGGTCCGGTTTTTACATAGTCCTGGAGAATGAGAGGGAAGGCGAGATAAGAGAGTGTAAAAGAACGAGAAAACATGAGAGAAAGGGGGCTGCAGGGGAGAGAGTGCAAGACAGAGAACAAAAAGAGAGAGAGAGGGGAGATGTGTGTGAGTTTAACCAGCCATTTACAGGTTACTGTTCTTCTCCCAATCCTTGAGTATAAGTTGTTACCTCCAGTGGTGGGTAAACGAGTGCCAGGTCTCCTTAGAAGAGGCGGGTGCCATCAGTGGCACCAGCTCTTGGGTCCCCTCAGTGGCGCAGGGTCACCACAGAGCAGATCCCCTCAGTGGAATGGGGTCTGCACATCAGCGGTCTCTGCGTAATCAGCGCTGGCAGCCCCAAGTCTCCTGCACAGCGCCAGCCGCAGCAACACTCTTCGATTTTTCACGCTGTGTCAGAGAGAGGGGAGAGCAGAGGCTGGATTAGCCAGACTGGCTCCTCCCCCTTCATAGTCCAAACCATAGGCACTGGCAGTGGAAGGGGAGATGAGGTATGGGCAGGGGAAGAAATTAGGTACAGGATGGCAGCGCAGGCTGAATGCAGTACTTAAAATAAAAAAGCCATAGTTAAACAACCACCAGCTCATAGAGGATAGCTATGCTGAGTGCTGTGCAGTGAGTCCTGTGCAGCAGAAGTTTAGTCAAATACAGCGGTGCTGCTGATCATCTTAGAAGGCATCCAGCACATATATTACCCACAACATTACATGTACGGTATGTATATACAGATGGAACCGCTTTTGTTGTTTCCGCCAGCCATATCGGGAAAGCTGGTGGACGGTGGAGATGGTGACATGCAAGAGTCTTATACGCTTGCACGTCATATTGCCGAAAATGAGGCGCACAACTGTCTCATGCGCACATGCCCCATTCTTGGTGGACAGCATAAAGAGCCCACCAGGTAAAAAAATGTTGTAGAGGCCCATGCATTGTGGTGTGGGCAGAGAGTGCATGATCTGGGCCCCTTAATAAATATATATATATATAGTAAATACTGCTAGTGCATGCATGATAAGGTAACAGATTATTAACAGCAATACACTGTAGAAAATACACCATAGTCCAAAACTATATTTTTTATGCTGCTTATCTCTCCAAGCTGTTCTTTGGATTTCCAGCTCTGACTTACATCCCTGGATTCAATTAGACTCAGAAGTTGTTCAAATGCTCTCTATTTCCTCTCTTCTTTGGATCCCTAAAAAGACAAGACCTCCAGGTGTATGGGCTTTTCACTCTATCACCTTCACTCTATCCCTCTGGTACAGACTATCTACTGTAAGTCCTATTCATTGCTTTTTCCTCCTCCTGCCCTCCTCCCCCTCTGGGACAATCCGGCTTTCCTTATTTGTAAAGACAGACATACTTTTTAACACTGATATTGCTCCTTCACGTTCTTTCCCATCTTTCCCGGATTTACAGGATAGATTCAACTTACCCTCTCAGTGCTTTTTCCAATATCTGCAGCTTCATAGCCTCCACTCAGCATTTCTACAATCTAATGGATCCTTAGTTAAGACTACCCTATAATCTCTATGCTCACTTCGCACTTCCTCAGAGGGTCTCATCTCGACGCTCTATTGCCTACTACTTAAGCATAATGTACCCCCTTTAACTTTACAGGAAATGGTCTGGGGGACTGACTTTCAAAAAAATCTAGGACCTGACATTTGGGAACAGATTAGACCGAACTTAAGGTGCCCATACACGGAGCGATAACTCTGTCTTTTGAACTGGATTGTATCTAATTTAAAATGCATGCGATGGGTTACAGCACAATGCATTTTGAACTAGATGCGATGAAATCTAGTTCAAACAGCACGGGCAGCACATACTTTATGTGCTGTGCATGGTAGTGCGCATCTCATCGCACTGCCCCGTCGCTCCGCACCTTTAAAGTCTCCTCATCTACCACAATTAGGCATAGAGAAAACTCATTTAAGATCTATGTGCGCTGGTACTTGGTTCCGACGTGCTTAAATCGCGCTTATCCCAACACTTTAAGACTTATGCTGGAGGGGATGTGGATTGAGAGGCACCTGCTTGTTATCTTCTGGAGTTGTAACAAAATAGATCCATTATGGAAAGTACTGCGTAGGTTGAGCTCACGTCTCACTAATGTAGACGTTCCCTTCTCCACTTCGTTCTCCCCATTTCCACGATACATCCCTGATATAACAAAACCCACTCAGAAACGTATTTGGCATATCACCATCGCATTGAAATGCAAAATTGCATCCCACTGGAAACCCCATACAATCCCCTCTATGTCAGCTATGATGGCAGCTATTTGGGACACCTATCATATGGAATTTATCTCTAGTATACAGAAGCTGACAATATTACATCTTCCTTTACTGAGACATGGGCAGGGCCGGATTTGTGCCTAGGCCCGTGAGGCACCGGCCTCAGGGCGGCACCAATTAAGGGCGGCATGCAGGCTGACATTCTGTTAAATGGCACAGCGAGTGGGCAGCAGCGAGTGACGAGCGCCGCCGCCGCAGACATGAATTATCATATGTCGGTGGCAGCGCCGCTCATCACCCGCCACTGCCCACCCACTCTGCCATGCACATTACATCACACGCTAGTACATTTTTATGAAATATATAAATAACAATGTATATACATATATGTTTACATTAAAATAGGGGGAGGGGGGGACACAAAAATGTTGTGCCTAGGGGCGGCCTGACCCCTAAATTCGCCCCTGGACAAAGGTCCCTTGGTTAGCCTATCATAAAGCCCCTCCTCCTATGACATTTGGTTTTAGAAAGATCTTAATGCTTAACCTAATTATTTTTTTCCCCTTCTATTTGTAATTGCTTGCTCGGATGGTACCTTGAGATGGTTAAAAAAGAAAATCACAAAGTTTACTTTAACTATTACAAGATTTCTGCTATTTGATTGTTTTTACATGATTATTTTATATTTAGTGCTGTACTACCTCCCTTTATTCCCTTGTTCACCTTTTTTCTTTTGTCTACCCTCCCTCCAATTGTTTATACATTGTATTGTATTTTGTATTTCTACAAAATTCTTGAATGAACAGTCTTTACAGAAATAAAATATACACCATAGTCCTGTGCAGTTTAATGGGTACTTGTTTCCTAGAACGGCGCCCACGATATTGATCTTAGGCATCGCAAGGAAAAAAATTGCGTCGGTCGCATCGCATGCGGCCAGAAAATCGCATGCGATGCGACCGACGCGATTACCGCGATTTTTCATAGGGAACAATGTTAAATGGCCCAATTGACCTGATTTCACATAGGGAACAATGTTAAATGGCTCACAGACCCCAAATAGCCACCCTGAAGTGTGAAATGGCCCCCCCAATTGTTAACGCCACCCCACGATCAACGTAAACCTGAAGCGTGGCGAGCACAGCGAGCCCGCGAGGGGCGGCGGTACGCGTCCTCCGAACTTTTCATACCCCCACTATCCACGTCCGCGTGGAGTTGAGAATAGAAAGTGTGGCGAGCGCAGCAAGCCACCGAGCCCGAAGCGTGGCGAGCGCAGCGAGCCCCGCGGATACCTTCACAGCTTTACGCGTCCCCTCGCGGGCTTCACAGGTATCCGCGTCCACTCGCCACGCTTCGGGCTCGGTGGCTCGCTGCTCTCGCCACACTTTCTATTCTGAACTCCATGCCGACGTGGATAGTGGGGGTATGAAAAGGTCGGAGGACGCGTACCGCTGCCGCTCGCCACGCTTCGGGTTGACGTTGATCGTGGGGTGGCGTTAACAATTGAGGGGGCCATTTCACACTTCAGGGTGGCTATTTGGGGTCTGTGGGCCATTTAACATTGTTCCCTATGTGAAATCGGGTCAATTGGGCCATTTAACATTGTTCCCTATGTAAAATCGGTAATCGCGTCGGTCGCATCGCATGCAATTTTTTGGCCGCATGCGATGCGACCGACGCAATTTACATTTTACCATGCATTTCTATGTAAAATCGCGGACATCGCATCGGTCGCATTGCATGCCATTATAATGGCATGCGATGTACATGCGATGCCCGCGATGGGCGCCGTTCTAGGAAACAAGTTCCGTTTAATGTAACATATCTATAATGTAAAATGCAAGCACACAGTCTAGAAAATGATATTTAGAGAAGGATGTGGGCCTACAGGTTGTGGGGTCCAGTTGTGGGGCCATCAGGGCTTTCTCTTGTGGTCCAGTCCGACCATGCCTCTTCTTCATAAAGACAAGTTTCAAAGGAACCTTCAGAAGTATTCCTAAAAAGCAATGTGTGGAATATGCTTTTGCGGAGCACAAGGTTATCCACAAATGTTGGCTGCGGGGCTCCTGACTGCTGGTCCTAGGGTGAAAGACTCAGCTTCACTATATAGGTATAAGTATATATAGAGAAAATCCGGCACTCCGATCCAGCTGAGCTACAGCTATATACAGCTGAGATATACATCTGAGCTGATGCCCTCCAGATGAAAATAGATCAGAGGTAGTGGTATAGACGGCGCTCAAAGGACTTTCATAAATGGTAAATAAGTACTTTGAGTGACTTGTAGAATTACAGCAATGGTCCCTGTAAGATGAGTACTGCAGCTGACCTGTATGTATGTATGTATGTATGTATGTATATATATATATATATATATATATATATATATATATATATATATATATATATATATATTACTGGCAGAAATAATGCTTATATACATACAGTATTAAAAACATCTCTACAAAGGTGCATAGAGGCCCATTTCCAGCCAGCATCACTCCAATGTTCTAATAGTACATTGTGTTTGCTAATTGTGATAGAAGACTAACCATAACCAATTATGTTAAGACAGCTGAAATCGGGTTTGATCATTAGAGAAGTTATAAAACTGACCTTCCTTTGAGCTAGTTGAGTAGCTCGAGCATCACATTTGTGGGTTCCATTATACTCACAAAATGGAAAGAAACAGTAAACTTTCATGTGAAACGCGACAGTGTATTCATGTTCTTCGAAATGAAGGCTATTCCATGTGAGAAATTGGCAAGAAACTGAACATTTCCTACAACGGTGTGTACTACTACCTTTAGAGAACAGCATAGTAGAAAGAGAATTGGGAGTCCCCAGTGCACAACTGAGCAAGAAGACAAGTACAGTATGAGAAATAGATGCCTCAGTTCCTCAACTGGCAGCTTAATTAAATGGTACTCGCAAAAAGCCAGTGTCAACATCTAAAGAGGTGACTCCGGGATACTGACCCTCTAGGCAGAGTGGCAAAGGAAAAGTCATATCTGAGACTGTCTGATATAAGGAAAACATTAATATGGGCAAAAGAACACAAATGTTGGACAGAGGAAGATTGGGGAAAAAAGTGTTTCGGACAGACAAATCAAAGTTTGCGGTGTTTGGATCTCACAGAAGAATGTTTGTGAGACGCAGAACAAGTGAAAAGATGCTGGAATAGTGCCTGACGCCATCAATCAAGCATGGTGGGGGAATATGATGGTCTGGGGCTGCATTGGTGTAGGTAAAGTGGGAAATTTGTACAAGCTAAAAGTCATTTTGTAAAAGGAAGGCTATCACTCTATTGTGAAATGCTGTGCCAAACCCGGGGATAGCGCACGAGTGGAGCCAATTTTCTCTTCCAATAGGACAATGACCCAAAGCACACCTCCAAATTATGCAAGAACTATGTAGGGAAGAAGCAGGCAGCTGGTATTTTGTCTGTAATGAAGTGGCCAGCGCAATCACCAGATCTCAACCCTATTGAGCTGTTGTTTGACCAAAGGTGTGCACAGGTACTTGCTGGACTTAATTGCTTCTGCGGCTTGCAGCAAATCACAGGCCAGCAGGGGGGATATAGCTGAGGCCTCTGGCCCATTTTCCCTGCCTTGAACAACTTCTCTGATTCCTGTGTATATCCAGTCCATAGCTATCCAAGCCTCCAGGATCCTGTTCAGAGTCCCTGTGGTTACCCTGTACAATCTGCTGCTGTCATCTGCTGCTGATATTAAAGCTCCCTGGCTCTCCCCACCTGCGAGGTTACCTTCCTCACTGTCTACCATCTCCAGCTCCCAAGGGAAGAGGATAGAGCACTACAGCATCCCTCAGCAGAGTTTACTGCTGCCCTCAAAGGGCCATACCATCTGTGACTCCCAAGTCGTCACAAGTGTCTACTCTGCAGTTCCTGAATTGCCCATGTCGACTCCAAGGTCTTCAACAAGCTCCTGTTGACTCCCAGGTCTTCAACAGCCATGTCGGCTCCTAGGCCATCAACTCCTGTGTCGACTCCCAGGTCGTCAACAAGCTTCCGTTGACTCTCAGGTCGTCAATACCCCTCTGGCTCCCAGGCCGTCGACTTCCCTCTGGCTCCCAGGCTGTCTACAGTGCCGTGTCGACTCCCAGGTCATCAACACTCCTTTCAGCTCCCAGGCCATCTACAGTGCTGTGCCAGCTCCCAGGCTGTCAACTCTCCTTTTCGTCTGCCAGGCCGTCGACTAATCATCGGCTCCCAAGCCACTGTCATCTCTCCGGCCTTCGAGGCCAGCGCAGACCAAAGCTCCAAGTTTCATGCTCACTGTCACTAGTCACTGCCCATCTCCCATTACTGACCAGTTAGCTGTGGGGAACTCAGGTCAGAGGGCCACGACCTCGACACTGAGCGAAGCGGAGTCCAAACCTCCTTGCGGGGGTCCCTGGTGAAAACCATTGGTGGTGTTAGACTACGCACCTCTGGGTCTCGTCAACTCCCCCATCTAGCTGTGCCCGCAGTGTCAGTGATCCTTCTATGAACTTATCTAAAGCCTCCTGTGTTTCAGTTCCCAGCATCCACCACTGGGCCACTGCTGCCACAGCCGGGAACACCAGAGACCTGAGCCCTGACACATCCCAAGAACAGAATCCTGCTGTGGGGATGTTTTTCAGCAGCAAGGACAAGGATTTTACATGGTCAGTAGTTTGCACATAGGCCCCTTCTTCCCAGAGAGGAGACTGTCAGCAGCACTTCTGGGGGCGGGGCTTGATGTAGATGTCATCAAGTCCCACCCCAAGTATGGCAAATCCTGGTATTGGCGGGTCTTCAAGGAGGGGTTGGGGCTTAAATTATATGATTTGCATATTTAGCGCCATGCCCCTCCCCCAAAAAGCTGCTAATTGTAGTAATTTAACGCTGTCGTGGGGGAGATGTGTGTGTGTGTGTGTGTGGGGGGGGGGGTGTCCGGCGGTATCTGGGAGGGGAGCCCACCTTTCCGGGGGGGCGGGAGGGGGACCCAATTTTCAGGGAGGTTAGCCCGCCATTCCGAGAGGGTAGGCAACCCTGGCTTTAAGGCAGTTTCTTGTCTCAACCTTATAACACCCAGGGATCATGGAAGCCATCTCAAGAAATAGCGATTTCGTATTTAGCTGCATATACATACATGATTAGCAATAAAGGCGTTCTAGTGTTGTTTGGCATGCACAGTAGCAAAAATCACCACACAATCACTACAATCACTACTTCTGCACTGCATGCATCCCTGTATCAGGCTCTGCTTTTGCAAGCTTGGCAGGCATATCATTGCAAATATTGTAGATTTATGCTTTGACATTCCTTTCTAATTAGCCATTATACTCAAATATGGCAACATTCAGATAAAAGGGCCTTTTCTTACATTTTACTGCATTTTTTAGATAATAAAAAAGGTCCCTTAATCTTTTAGTTTTTAAGCTGCATATTTCATACACCATATTTTTTATGTACATACTTTTATGCATGTCTTCACACAGAGCAGGCCCTAGCCTAAATGATGCCCTAGGCAAGATTTTGACTGGTGCCCTCTAGCACCGCCACTAGTTCCGCCTCTGACCCTGCTCCCCTTTCCCAGCACCATCAACCCTCATCATAGCAGTCATCATTTTGGTACTCCTACCTGTTAAATAGAAACAGTGCACACATTCGGTGCGCAGCCCAGCAGGGGTGTGTTCTTGCTGGGAAGGGGCATGGCCACCCAATAGTACCCCCAATTCAAATTATGCCACACAGTAGTGCAACTTTATTCACATTATATCATGCGATGGTGTCCCTTATTCACGTTACATCACACAGTAGTACCACTTTACCTTATATACATTACTCCTCAAATTATTCACATTATACCCTTAGAAAAATATCCTGAGAAAATATTGTATTTTAAGCACCTCAATGGCCACACTGCAACCCAGCACAAAGCAGTGTGTGCTAGGCAGAGGAGAAGAGCTGCAGCTGCTGCTGTCACTTAAGGGGATGAGGCCCGGGGCCCCCACTGGGCCCTTCCATCAGACTTTGGCCTGGGTAATTTGTACCCCCTACCCCTTTCTCTCGGCACCCCTGATAATACCACACAGTAATGCCCCTCACACATGACACACATTATTAATGTCCTTATAACCATAATGCCCCTTACACATTATGCCAACCTTTATTAATGCCCTTCATACACATAATGACACACATAATGCCCCTTACACATATGTTGCACATTATTAATGCCCTTATACACATGACACACATAATGCCCATTACACATATGTTGCACATTATTAATGCCCTTATACACAGGACACACATAATGCATGTTACACATACATATGTCGCACATTATTAATGCATTTATACATGACACATACAATGCTCCTTACACATATGCCAAACACTATTGCACAACCAACCCACCCGCAGACAGCACTCGCACAGCCGCTAACACTGTGACCTCTGCCTGTGCTTGTTTCCTCATACATCTTGACTCAATAGGCCATGTGGTACTTGTTTCCTAGCACGGCCACAACGATCATGATCGTGGGCATCGTGAGGGAAAATCGGGGGCATCGCGGCCATCGCATGCACTAAAAAATCGGGTGCGATGGTCGCGACGCGATGCCCCCGATTTCCCCATAGGGAACAATGTTAAATGGGCCATAAACCCCCCAAAACACCCCTGAACAGTGAATTGTCCCCCCCAAAACTATTTTACGCCACCCCACGATCAACGCAAACCCGAAGCGTGGCGAGCGCAGCGAGCCCGCGAGGGGCGACGGTACGCGTCCTCCGACCTTTTCATACCCCCACTATCCACGTCGGCGTGGAGTTGAGAATAGAATAGTGTGGCGAGCGCAGCGAGCCACCGAGCCCGAAGCGTGGCGAGCGCAGCGAGCCCCGCGAGGGGACGCGGATACCTGTGAAGCCCGCGAAGGGACGCGTTTACCTGTGAAGGTATCCGCGTCCGCTCGCCACGCTTCGGGCTCGGTGGCTCGCTGCGCTCGCCACACTGTTCTATTCTCAACTCCACGCCGACGTGGATAGTGGGGGTATGAAAAGGTCAGAGGACGCGTACCGCCGCCCCTCGCGGGCTCGCTGCGCTCGCCACGCTTCGGGTTCGTGTTGATCGTGGGGTGGCATAAACTATTTTTGGGGGGAGATTTCACTGAATTGGGGTGTTTTTGGGGCTTTCTGGCCCATTTACCATTGATTTGGTGAAATTGAGGCATTTAACATTGTTCCCTATGGGAAATCGGGGGCATCGCGGGTACATTGAGCCATTTAACATTGTTTCCTATGGGGAAATCGGGGGCATCGCGTCTGGACCATTTAAGCCTTTTTTAGCCGCATATGACGCGACCGACGCGATTTTGAATTTTACAATGCATTTTAATGGGAAAATCGGGGGCATCGCGTCGGTCACGTCGTATACCACTAAAAATGACACCCGATGCCCGCGATTGTGGCCATGCTAGGAAACAAGTACCGGCCATGTAGCTCCTGGTCAGTTCTGCTAACGTTGGGTGTCTTTTTTGCTGAAGATTCATATTATTTGCATTGTTACGACCAGCACACACAATGAGCTTCCTATGATTAAAATGATATGTGACATGCCTATATTTTGTGTGTGACTGTGGCTGTACCTGCATACAGAATGCTATGTTACAGTGATTTCCATGAATACACTATTTCATATGCAGATACAGCCTCACTCACATACAGATGATAGGCATGCTGCATATCAGCAGAAGCTGCTGGTGGCCCTAGGCATTCCAAATGCCCAAGGCAATTGCCTAGTTTGCCTATGCCTAAGGCCGGCGCTGTTCACACATCATGGAACTACAAGTAACAAATACTTACTGTACCTAAAATAGACATCCTTTTGCGATCACTATTAAAGTCCATCAGTGACAGGATATTGTATGTTTTTTCTGTACCAAGTTCACTGATTGTGATAGATTGCTGAGTGCGAGAGAGAAAAACATAACCAAAATTTCTGGCAGCCGTGACTAAGGCTTCTTCATCAGGAGAAGCAGATTTGTATAATAAGACTCCTAAAAAAGAAAGAAAACAATAGTGTAAACAAGAAAATAATTGTCAGGAACATTTTTTATGTTAAACATACATATTTTACACATTGTTTATAAACTCAGGAAAGTGTGTACATTATATTGTTTTGGTTGTACAGAAAATCATCATTGTCTTTTCTTTTGAGTTTTGGCAAAAACACCTTCATTGTTTCGTTTTTTTTTTTTTATAACTTTTTAAAAATTGAGAAAAATATAAAATATTATTACATTTTTAGCTATTTTTGTACATAATAACATTAATTTCCAGTTCATTTTTCTCCCTCACAGCACCCACCATTGTTTTCACAGTGCACAGGACTGGCAGTGTTGTGGTCGCCCAAGCATGTGCTTGTCTGCCACGGGGTGGATGTCAGTCTCCTGCTGTGTAGCACCCACCTCAGTCACCTGCCTCTCCTGCACCAGCAGGGTTGTAACTATGGTATAGAATTTGGTACTACCACTCAAAGCGTAGATGCCCTGTGGGCAGAATCGTACACTGCTGCAATCTCTAACTGCCTAAAAGTTAAAACCTACTACAACATATAATATATTGTTAACACACTTATTCAAACAGCAAATCACAGGTTTAAGGCAGATACAGATGATAACTAGGGCCCTTATTCAGATCTGTGCGGCCGGAGCCGCATACGGTGCTCCGGCCGCACAAACCAATCCCCGCCCACAATACGGATCGCCACAGCCGTCCGTACACGGACGGCTGGCGATCCGCATGAAAATGGTGGGGCGTACGCCTCCACCATGGTGGGAGCTGCCCCCTGCATTCGATGGTCTGCGACCATCGAAGGCAGGGCCGCACGCCCCACCAGCTCCCGCAAGCTGAGACCACACGGACAATCGTCCGTGTGAAAGCTTGTATGGGGGCGGAGAACTGACATCCGGCGATGTCAGCTTTCCGCCCCCATCACTGGCGTCATAGCCTCATTACCATGCATACGCCCCGCGTTTGCATGGGAACGCCCATGAAACGCGGGGCGTATGCATAGGGAAATGAGGGTATGAAGCCCCTCACGCCCCTATACGCCCCCTTTGCGGCGTAGAAACTTTATGTGCGGCGATTTCGCCTGCACATGCGCAGATTGACCTCTGCGCATGTGCAGAGTGAAAACATCGGCGGTACGGCCGCACGCGGGCCGTACCGCTCAGTTCAGAATAAGGGCCTAGATTACCAACAATTGTTATTTAGTGGAAGACATATTAGAGCATTGAAGGGTATACTAAAGTATTTAGTGGACAATAAATCATTGATTTTTATAACTAAAAGAACAGGTAAAATTATTGAAAACCAAGCCTCCAATTGTTTGCAAAATGTTCTCACAATCACAGACCTCATGCCAATAAATTTGAGAATAGAGAACATCCTAGCATGAATTGTGAATTAATAAGTTAATAATAGACTAAATATATCTAGCAAATCACAGGGTTCAGCCCAATTCATTATTCAACCCAGAGTTGCAGCCTATTAGAAATGAATGATTAATAAATAACATGTCTATTCTGCTTTGAGCCCCAGAAGAGGATTAAGGTGCTGGAGCCGATACTCAGGGCCGGCGACGGGGGGGTCAAGGGGGACATGTGTGATGGGCCCCGGCAATCTGAAGGGCCCCAGTGCCCAGCCGTAGCCCATCTGTAAGCTGTATAGCTTTGTTTTTGTATTACCCCGCGGCTGTCTACTGTGTGCTCCGCCCCGCCCCCTGTCTGTGTGCCTTACTGCAGCGTGCTGCCGCTGGGTCTCTCCTGCTGTGTGTGTCTGTCCTTCCGCGGCGCGTACAGTGCTGCAGGACGCTCACACAGTCTACATTGACAGTGTAGCAGCGCCGGCGGGACAAGGACAGCCAGAAGCAGTGTGCGGTGCTTTTGTAACTCCGCCCCCCTCCCCCAGCAAGTACTGTCTCCAGGACCGGCAGTTGCCCGATGCTGTGCAGGGAGGAGTCGGACGGGAACTTCCGGCAGCTGCAGCGCAACCCGGGCCCTGATGTGGGCGAAGTTGGACTCTAGCTTGTGCACAGTGGTCAGTACGGTAGTACATGGGGTGATGCTGCTGTACATGATGGGACACCAGGGTGTGTCCCCTCATTCTGGGGGTTGATTTTCTCAGTGATATGTAGCCTTACCCCCACCTGACAGATACCCCTACTCCCCAGAGCCCCCTTAGCCTTCCTTGTGCCACCATTAGCTCTTTCTGTGCCCACTTCACCTTTCCCTGTGCCCCCCACAACCTATCATTCTCTGTACCCACTTTATCTATTCCTTTCCCCCTCTCAATTAACCATCAACTCATACTGTTACTGACTGCTGCTGGGCCCCAAACTCTACGGAAGAAAACCTCGACCGGGTGAAACCCTCCGGGATTTCGCCCTGAGTCTACAGAAGACCCTGAAGCTCATCCAAGCGGCTGACAAAGACGAGGTTCGTAACAGCGACGAGGCGCTCACTATCCAGTTCGTGGAGGGAGCGTCGAACCCCAAAATCAAGACCCAGTTGCGAATCCTAAAGATGCAGATGCCGGGGAAATCCTTTGCCGACTTTAAGAACACCGCCATCCGGACCATCGGGAATCACGCTGACTTCGAAGTAGAATATCCGGAGATGGCGGGGGCTCGAGGACCCATAGCCACGAGCTCTGAACAAGGCGGCCGAATGAAAGACCGGACCATCCAGAGTGGCCAACAGCCAGCGGGAAATCCAGACCAATCCCTCCAGCGCCAGGTGGAAGACCTGGCCCTCGGGATGGCTGCAATGCAGCGAGACATGCGCCAGCTGGCACGGCAAACCGCGTCAAACAGCGGGGAGGCCAGATGGAAGACGGAAACACAACAGTCGAGCCGGAATCGATGGGACCCACCCCGAGAATATGGGAGGCGAGCCTCCGACCAGTTCGACCATCAGGGCCGACCCATCTGTCGACGCTGTCAGGATGCCGGACACGTCGAGAGAAACTGTCCCTCATCCGACCATTTAAACTCCAATGCCCAAGGGGGGACGGCGTTACGCGTCCTACGACCTTTTCATACCCCCACTATCCACGTCGGCGTGGAGTTGAAAATAGAAAGTGTGGCGAGCGCAGCGAGCCACCGAGCCCGAAGCGTGGCGAGCGGACGCGGATACCTTCACAGGTATCCGCGTCCCCTCGTGGGCTTCACAGCTGTCCGCGTCCCCACGCGGGGCTCGCTGCGCTCGCCACGCTTCGGGCTCGGTGGCACGCTGCGCTCGCCACACTTTCTATTCTCAACTCCACGCCGACGTGGATAGTGGGGGTATGAAAAGGTCGTAGGACGCGTACCGCCGCCCCTCGCGGGCTCGCTGCGCTCGCCACGCTTCGGGTTCACATTGATCGTGGGGTGGCGTTAACAATTGTGGGGGCCATTTCACACTTCAGGGTGCCTATTTGGCCTCTGTGGGCCATTTAACATTGTTTCCTATGGAAAAATCGGGTCAATTGAGGCATTGAACAGGAAAATTGGGTCAATTGAGACATTTAACATTGTTCCCTATGGGAAATCGCGGGCATCGCGTCGGTCGCATCGCACCCGATTTTTTAATGCATTCAATGCCCGAGATGGCCACGATTTTTTACTAACGATGCCCACGTTAAAAATCGTGGGCGCCGTTCTAAGTAAAGAGTACCGAATCGACTCCCGGCGGCAGAACCACCGAGCCAGCGGGCATTACAGAAAACCATCAAAGTCCTCCAGGGACACCAGAAGTTTGTGAGGGGCACCGGAGAAATTGTGAAGATCCGCTTGACGGATGGAAGGCCGGTCAAGCTCTGCCCCAACACAGAGACGATACTCTGGGGAAAGGCCCGCTGTGGCCCGAGTGGCGATAGGTACGAAGCACTGGTCGAGGCTTACCCCATAACCGCGCAACAAGAGGTGGTGGTCGCCAGCGCCTTAGTGACGGTCGTCCACGGTCGGGTCCCGGTGCGCGTCCTGAACCCTCACAATCACACAGTCAAGCTGTACCAACACCAACCCATAGCAACGCTGAGCTGGACGACGTTCCAAGACGTGATTCATCCCGAACAAGCCCGACAGCAGAGCATAGCCGCCAAACAGGGAGAGGAACCAGTCCCAGCCAGTATCTGGTGGAAAGAAGTCCACATTGGGGGCGTGACTACCCCTGAAGAACAGAAGAACGGGGTCCTGTGGGTGGTGATTGATAATGGGGAGGCTTTCAGCAAAGACCCGACCGAATTGGGATTGGTGGAAGACATCGGGCATGGAATCCCCACCGGAACGGCCCACCCCGTGAAAGAGAGACACCGACCTGTAGCCCCGGCACTACACCAACCCGTTCGGCGGATGCTGGAGGAGATGAAGGTGAGCGGAGTGATATGAGAGAGCCACAGCCCGTGGGCTGCGCCGATGGTCCTGGTCCGGAAGAAAGACGGCCAACTATGGTTCTGCATGGACTACCGGAAGCTCAACAGCCTGACGCATCCAGATGATTGAGGAGTCCCTGACAGCCCTGCGGTCAGCCCGGTATTTTTCAACCCTGGACCTAACCAGCGGGTATTGGCAGGTCCAGGCGATAAAGAAAGACGGCGTTCACCAAACCCATGGGGCTCTTCGAGTTCAATCGCATGCCGTTCGGACTGTGTAACGCCCCGGCGATATTCCAGTGGGTGATGGAGCATTGTCTTGGGCACCGAAACTTCGACATCATGCTCCTATACCTCGACGATGTCATCATATTCTCGGAAACTTACACGGAGCACCTGGACCACCTGCAAGAAGTGTTTCAATGACTCATTCAGTTCGGGCTGAAGTTGAAACCCAGTAAGTGCCACCTCCTGAAACCCAAAGTACAGTACCTGGGCCACATTGTTAATGCTTACGGAGTATCCCCTGACCCAGAAAAGGTCAGCCCTGCAAAAGGATGGCCGGTTCCCCAAACGGTGAAAGATGTCCGACGGTTCCTTGGCTTCGTGGGATATTACCGAAGGTTCATCCGGGACTTCGCCAAAGTTGCAGCGCCATTGACTGAACTGATGAGAGGGATCCCCAAAGAAGGGTATAACAAGAGAATTCCGGTGGTGTGGACAGAGAGTCGACAGGAGGCGTTCGACCAACTCAAGAGGGTGTTGACAGAAGCCCCCCTGTTGGTGTACCCAGACTACAGTATCCCCTTTCGTCTGTACACCGACGCTAGCAAACAAGGCCTCGGGGCAGTGTTGGCGCAAGTCCAAGATGGGAAGGAACGGACCATCGCCTACGCCAGTCACAGCCTGAAGAAGACCGAGCGGAACGATGCGAACTACAGTTCCTTCAAATTGGAGTTCCTGGCGTTGGTGTGGGCAGTGACGGAGAAGTTTAGGGACTACTTGGCTGCCACCTCATTTGTAGCCGTCACTGACTGCAATCCACTGGCCCACCAAGCGACGGCCCGCCTGGGCGCCCTGGAACAGCGCTGGGCCTCCTGGCTGGCCAACTACCAATATAGCATTGAGTACAGGAGCGGACGCAGCAACGCAAACGCAGATGCACTGTCCCGTCTGCCCATCCCAGAAGGAGAGGAAGAATTCGACGTATGGGAGCAAGAAGAGCTGCCTCAGTTTACCAGTCGATCCAAGCAGCCCACACCACCCTGTACCAACGCGACCATCATCAGCACCGATCAGAGGGAGGGGAAAGAAAACTGGGCCCAGCGGCAAAAGCAGTGCCAGAAAAACATCCAACAAGTCAAAAGCTACTTGGGGTCCCGACACTTCCCCTCGCAAGAGGAGTGAGATAGGGCACCCACCGAGGTGCTCCGACTATGGCGACAGAGGGAACGACTAGAATTGCATCGAGGCGTGCTCTACCGGAAGTATGTGGACCCAAAGACCCACGTTGTTAGTCGACAACTGATCGTTCCTAAGGAAGCAATAGAGGAAGTACTGCGAGCCTACCATGATCACTCCGGTCATTTCGGGAGCCAAAAGATGGAGTCAAATCTACGGACCCGAGTATACTGGCCTAACTTGAGGATGGACGTGGAGGACTGGTGCAAGGCCTGTCCAAACTGCGCCATGCGGCAACCAGCTACAGCGATGGAGAAGGCCCCCCTTCATCCCATCGTGTCAACATACCCCTTGGAGTTGGTCACCATGGACCACGCGAAGCTGGAATCAAGCCCCACCGGGTACCAGTATGCCCTGGTCATAGTGGACCATTATACTAAATTTGCGGTGGCCCTACCGGTGCGAGACCTAACAGCCAGAACGACCGCCGAAGTTTTCTGGAAGGCGTTCGTCCGACCCTACGGGTTCCCAGGTCAAGTATTGTCAGACCAGGGCCCGAGTTCGAGTCGCAGCTCTTCGCCGAACTCTGCAAGTTGTACAGCTGCAAGAAGTTACACACAACGCCATATCACCCCCAGGGGAACGGGGTGTGCGAGCGCATGAACCGGACCCTCATTAACATGTTGCGGGCTTTGCCCCAAGAGCAAAGACGTGACTGGCCCTCCCTACTAGCGGAACTTGTCTGCATATACAATAACACCTGCCGTACGTCGTCGGGATATACTCCATACTACCTACTGTTTGAAGAATGGGGCGACTGCCACCCCCGGATCGCCAGAGCTGGACCCCTTGGGTTCAAGAACATCAAACCCGCCTTAGTGAAGCTCGGTCCATCATGGACCAGCGAATGGAAGAAGTACGGGAACGGCAGAAAAGAAGTTACAATCTAGACGCTCGAGCGGACCCCCTGTCAGTAGGCAGCCTCGTATTCAAGAGTAATAACAGGCTGTAAGTGGGAACCCTACCGTACGTGGTCACCAGAGAACCGGAATCGACCCTCCCAGTGTACCAGGTTCGACGACAAGATGGGGGCCAGTTGCAGTGGACCCACCGGAATCAACTCAAACCCTGTACAAGCCGGGTTGCGGAACCCGAAAATACTGACGAGGAAGAACCACCCTGGGGCAGGCCTAAAGCGGAGCTTTCACCGGGGTCCAATGTTCTACAGAACCCCTTTGAACTCTTGTTGTATGCAAGCTGTCTTACCGCCCCTCGGGTGTCCGCCATTCTCCAGACCGACCCCGGCACCCAGGATGAGAACCTTCCTGAAGCCACAGAGCCAGCACTGGACCCGGAGCCCAGGCGTTCGGCCAGAAGCACTAGGGGTGTCTTGCCAGCCCGGTACCAAGAGTAAGATATAAGTATAATCAAATTGTTCCACTGTTTGTGTACTGAACGTTTCTGTATTCAGTTTATCAGTTATGATGTTTATGACACGGTTAATGGTTGGTGGTAGGTTGTTCTTCTAAGCGAACATACTAGGATTCACCAAAAAGACTTTGACTGTCCTAGACTTATGATTGAAGTGGTGTGGCGCGAGGACACGCCCACAAAAAGGTACGGGCGGATGTAAGCCCCAGCACAGTAGGGGTTCATATCGGACCCCAGCACGTCAGCCCCGGCCACTCCTGACAGGGTTAACGCAGGAGGGGGCGGGAGCAACAAGTGACGGACAGGTCAGGCTGTCCTAGGATAGGCAGGGGCCAGAGAGGAAACAGGGGGACCGGAAGGGGTCGGGAGGAGTGCGAGGAGAAGAAGGAGCTCACGTGGAGGAAGGGTGGAACCGGCAGCACGGGGGAGAGAGAGACGAGCGGCGCCATGTGTGCAGAGCCAGCAGCGGGATCCCTGACTGAGAAGAGAAGCCGGCGAGACGCAGACACCGGGAGCCGAAGACAGAGGGGCGGCAGTGACGTCACCGCCGGGAGAAGAGGGAGCTACGCTGACCCCCGTCGTCCTCCGGGACGAGTGACCGGGTAAGAGAGAGAGGGGAAGGGATAGGGAGATGCCAGCAACCCGCCCTGAGTCAGCCTAAGGCCGCCCAGCGGCACCACTTGCAGAGTAACCCCCTAAAGAGTCAGCACAAGGCCCTCACGTGCCCGCACATCACAGCAGGGGGAGACGACGGCTATTCCCCCTAAAGAGTCAGCACAAGGCCCCAAGTGACCGCTCACCAGCAGTAGAGGGAGTCGCCATCACCCTTCCCCCCTGAGGGTCAGCACAAGGCCCCCAGCCGCACTACCCATACAGCATCCCCCAACACCAGGTGCCCGCTCAGCAGCAGAGGGAGAAAGGGGAGCAGCAGGGAGGACTGCAGAGCCCAGCAGAAATTGCAGCCCAGACAGAGGACCCAACAACAGCCGGGGTGCAGTGTAGCGGAGTGTGGCAACGCCTGGCGCCCACACTAGCAATCCCATCGGGGTGCACTGTGACCGGTGAAGACTTGCTCGCACCCAGCGGGAGCTGGCATCGTGCCACAGGTACCCTACCCCTGACCCAGAGTTAGTCACCAAAGGGCCCCAGCTACTGTCGCTGCGGGTAACTCCACGGAAGCCTTCCCTAGCGCCTTATTATCAGGACCCCGTTACCGACACCCAACGGCGGGTAGATTGGCGAGACTTATCTTGTAGGGTGGACCTTAGAAGTTAAACTGCCCATAATTTGTCATTTCACTTTGCTGGAGTAAAGGAAAAGGTTGCTGGAGCAACATTGTCACCCAGTGGCCAAAGGATAAAAGTACACAGACCCATAGACATAATTAAGTCCTATGCATAGGCTCCTGTTGAGGACTGACCGGTCTTAGCTAACAATAGTACCCGGGTACATAGACTTAGGTAGTGCGAAGTTAATATTTCATGATATGCATGTTGCAGTACGTAGAGTTTAAGAAAAGGCCTAACTACTGCTGTATTGGTGATAGTAGTAACTAATTGCCATTACCGTTCTAGAGCGAATGTCCTGTTTGTATTGCTTATGATGTCTGTACCTTGATATTGTTATACCCTGTTATGCTGTGTTCTCCACCTTTAAAGGGGTGAACGAAGTTAAAAGCTGACACCCCTAGTTAAAGGGACAGAATAAAGCATCAACCGTGAAAGTGTGTCGACTGGTTTGTGTAGCCACCCTGTAGCAAGAGAAGACTCCGGGCCGTGAACCACGAAGACCAGTGGGACAGACTTCAGGCGTGCCGAGCGAGGTACGGTGCCTACAAGTGCTCTTCTTTGATGTTAGCTTGTGCTTATGCTGGACACTGATTGGACAGACAATATAGGTGGCTGTGTGTCTTCCATGTTGCTGGCACATGGGTCCCCGGCAGTGCTGACACCCCTGGGGCTGCTGCTTACTTGTCCTGGCTGCACAAATCTGCAGCAGCCATTGACACCCCCAGGGCTACTGCTCTCTTGTTCTCTGCAGAGTCCACACACTGGGCAGCTGGCGTCTCCCAAATCACCTGCCCGTAAGCAGCAGGAGTTGCTTCAGCTGCAAGGGACGAAGAAGAAGGTACCATGCTCCTCTGTATATTTTTTTTGATAAATTACAATATACTTTGGGGCAGGTCAGCTCTGTCTCTCCCCATCCCCCCTCCCTCCCCCTCGTCGCTGCTGATGGGGGCCTGAAATATACAGCAAGACACGGGGCACAGACAGAAGTCCCTGTTTATTGTAGAATCCCTCTGCCTGTGCTCCAAGTCCAGCTGTACATTCCAGTCCCTGGCAGCAGGGACGAGGGGGAGGGGGGACGGGCCGAGATTATCTCTATCTATTACCCTGGGTATTGCAAACACAAAAGGGGATAGAGGAGTGGGAGGGAGATGCTATAAGAGGCTTCTAATACAGCCTTATCGCAAATTGATTCTGCACAACGCCTCTAAAAAGTGGCGTTATTACCACTAGGCACAGTTCCGAATTAATTTTACAATTGAAGTTTAATTAATATGAGTAGATCACATTTTCCATTATAATTATGTGACATGCGATCTACTTACTAAAGATT
Source organism: Crinia signifera (assembly GCF_055691185.1). Taxonomy (NCBI): domain Eukaryota; kingdom Metazoa; phylum Chordata; class Amphibia; order Anura; family Myobatrachidae; genus Crinia; species Crinia signifera. Next base: position 205,818,214 of record NC_139217.1, on the reverse strand, counting down.
CGCGATAATAACCTTTAAGGGTAAAAATTTGCGAAAACGCTTAAAATTCAAAGTTAATACATTTAAGTGAAACTAAAATAATGTAAAAAATGTGTGCGAAAAAACCCTTTATCGCATTATATTAGTAAAAATAATGTTAATAAATGGGCCCCTTACCCTCTTTGGTGTTATCCAACATAACCGTATGGCAGAGAGCTATTGCCCTAAAGAACTCACGAGCCAAAGGATCTTCATTCTTACAAAGTTCTTCCGTTAAAGATTGATCATAAAACCGGAATGCTTTGTCTGCATACTGATTCCAAGCAAAGCTCACCTCCTATATAGGATGGATCGAAAAAACCCATGTTATAGGTTTTAAGAATACATTTCTCAAGGTATATATAATACAGTGTAATAAAATTCTGAAGTTGGTTGCAGAACCGCTGCATTTGTTGACAGTCACCTGTTTAGGACTTGCTGCAAATGTGAATACAAAACCCTTCCCATGTGTATATTTATGTGCAGCTGATTTTTCCAGTACCACTTTCATCATTCATATACAGATTGGAAAATCTTTAGACATACCTTTGCACCTTGAACCAGCATTATGGCTTCCTCTTGAGCAGGTGTGTACCCAACCAGTTTTACTGCCACACCATGACACTCTTATAACGCACCTTTTTATATGTTGGACCATCTTTGTGCATGTACCAAGACACCTCACTGTCACCGCCCATGAATACCCACTACAGTACATTTTAAACAAACTTTATTCAGACAATATGGCAACTGTTATTCTGCACAGGAACAATCAGGATACATGCCCAATGCGACTGTTAGGAGAGAGGGTGTAGAGACCCAGTTGCGGCTGCCCAGCAGTCCTTTCTGCGTCCTGTAAACTGAAGGTGCGTACACATGGATAGATTTGTCAAAAGATGTGGGCGTTCCCGACAGATTGAAACAATCAATCACTCAAAACCATTCAGTTTGTATGAATGATCTAGATGAAGATGCGAGTACCCGCTGGTCATTGGTAGAGGTCATTGATCTTTCCTGCATGCAGAAAGATCATAGACCAATAGTTAGCGATGTGTACCAATCATTTCATGTGTATGCACAATGAATGATTTGGTAAAGCTGATTGACTGGCTCCTGCTCTCCTACACCATCGTTAAAGTTTGATCGTTCATGTGCAATCCTTTCTACAATCGTTCACTATTTGACACCAAATTGTCCAGGAGTTTGGAGGAAATCATTAACGAGATTGGATTGCTTGCTAAACCTTTCAGTGTGTATGCACCTTAAGGCCATAACAGCCATGTTTGTGGGGGATAATTAGGCCAGCCCCCACTCTGGTGATGCCAGGTCTTAATTAGGGACAAGGCTGCTGCAGGAGGCTAGGCCCCGCAAAGAGAGGGTCTGGAAAGACTGAACACACTCCACTCCCTATATGTGGGAACATTAGCCCCACGGGTGCAACAATGCACAAGGTCTTACCTAGGATATAAGTCCCTAAAAGACTATAGGTGATCTATCCACAAGATTAAACCATAATATACAAAATCCAGGGAGAGCCGCAGAGCAGAGGATAACACCAACAGTCCTAAGCTCCCACTTCAGGAGATAAGATAATCAAAAAATATGAACAGATAAATGCAAGAGATCTTTTACCTATCTGACACAGGTGGAATGAACAGATACAGCCAGAAATCTCCTAGAACAGGTAGTGAATACGCTGACACAATGTAGTAATGGGCAGGAAGACAAGACACTGGGAACATGCTGACATGCTGGAGCAGAACAGCCAGTCAAGACACTATAACTGGCGCCTCTGAGCAGGACAAGCCTCTTCTGGCGTGGAGCGTGTCAGCTGGAGCCTCCACCTGTCTCCCAGCCACCGTACAGAAACCAGAAGTTCGGGGCATTGGCTAGCAAAGTCCCTGATGCTCTGCCCTGCTGCCCAGCAGGCGCCAGAAGAACATGGCCACCGCAGAACCCCATCCCTGGAGCTCCTGTTAGGTCGCTCATCCCAGTACACTGGGACAGGGCAGGTAATCGGGAACGGCCTAGCAGCCCCCTAACAGCGAATTGGACTCATGCACATTGGCAAAAAATTGCTCCACTAAATTCAACATGCATCCATCACTGAATCAGGTCATTAATGTCTATTTCTCAGTTTTCTACCTTTTGTAGGCACTATGGAAGCCTTTTTAATGATGCAGGATGTAAAGTAATTATTGCAAAAGAAAGGTTTAGGTAAGTTTGGGCTTTTTTATTGAGGCATGATGCAGACAAAGATTGGGATTTGTTCTCTGCAACTTTAACCCTTTGAGTGCCAAGGGATTTTGTCAAAATAGGTGTAAAAATTGCCAAGCTAACCATTTTATTAACCCTGTGAGTGTCAACGTTGCTGAGAGAGATCCTCAAAAACAGCATGTCAGAATCATATCCATTGTTCTTGACTATTAAATGGTGGTTTTATATATGTATGTGCAAATCATTGTGCAACACAGTGTTTACCAGCAAACATGGTCTGAGACCATATGGTTCACATTCATATTATGTAGCTTGTAATTAAATACATTGCATGAATTGCACATCAAAGTATATGTTTCCAACATGTCATAATAATAGATACTTTACACTCAAATGTGATCAACCTGGCACCCACTATCCAGAGGTGCCTGGGTTAGCCTGAGGTTTCATCCTTGGCCCTTGATTGCCCTGGGGTCCCCTCTATTCGGGGGTCCCCTCTATTCGGGGGTCAGCCAGGGATGACTAGTTGGGGGATAATGCCACGGCTGCATGGGACCACTACAAACGTGTACCCTGGCTGTGGCATTACCTTACTGACTGGTGTGCCCGCTGGTTAACAAAAGTACAGGGGACATCTTATGTCCCCAATATTTTTGGAGCCAGGGTTTTTTAGAGCCTGGAGCTGGTTGCTAAAATACAGGGGGACCTCAGTCAATTTTTGAGTGCCTGATGACAGAGAGACAGGGGGGATTCCGATGGTAAAAACACCTACATTGGAGTCCTGACTGTAAAATGCCTGACAGTCGACTGACAGCAGCTATTCTCCCTAACAAGGGTCCTCGGCCCACATAGAGGGAGAATTGAACCTGTGGTGAGCACAGTGAATCACCGAGCCTACAGTGCGGCGAGTTCAGCGAGACTGCAATGGGTTTTATCGCGCACGCCCCTCTGCTGGAATATCGGCAGACGGGATTCCGTATCTTTAGCATACCACACCCATTTCCCCCCCTGTATATTTACACCCAGGAATGGCTCAAAGAGCCCAAGGCTGGTTATGCTTAGGAGGGGGACCCCACACCATTTTTTTTTACCCTTTAAAATTGGAACCTATTTAAGTTGCGATTTTTGTCACAAAATTCCACTTTCTAAAACTTTTTAAATCACTACCTATTACATTTACCATTAAAAACAAAGAGAATAAGACATTTTTGTTTTTGTAAATATTTTCCAATTCTGTATTAATTATTATTTAGCTGTACATTACCTTGTGTTCTTCTTTACATGTAGTAGTGCCTGAAATAGAATATGGAATCACTGAGTTTCAAACTGTACAGTAGTTTGTTTTCTGTCCCTAAGTGAGTTTAGTGGTAAATAAAAATGAGTAGAATCACATCTGCAGAGGAACCCCATTCCGACTCACAAATGAATAAATCTACATTTACATTTTTCTTGTAGAAGAACTTACCAAAAACTCTCTGCCCAATGCAGCATTTTTTAAACGTCATGACATTCTGAGTGAGTGTGCCTGTCTTGTCTGTGAAGACATAATCTATCTGTGCCAACATGTCACAAAGGCTGTTGCCTCTCGCCTGAGCTGGTGAGTCTGATTCCGAATGATACATATCCTTGTCTTGGCTGATAAAATTATTGTGAATCACATGAATGAAATCCAGCCTACATATGATATAAAACATAGCACTGCTTATCAAAAATGTTTATTGTCATAGAAAAAAGGGAAACTCAAATACTCTACTGTACTGTGGGGTAGCTATATGGCCACTAGTACCAATTCACATTACACAACACAGTAGTGTCCATTATTCATATTTCACCACACATTGCGCCAGGTAGAGCACTTCTACACAATTGGGGTTATTCTAGTTCACTCTTCTGACAAAATCCTTTTAGATGGACAAAACCATGTGCACTGCAGGGGGGCAGATGTAACTTGTGCAGAGAGAATTAGATTTGGGTGGGGTTTTACTTCAAAGTGAGATCTATATTGCAGTGTAAAAATAAAGCAGACAGTATTTACCCTGCACAGAAACAAAATAACTCACCCAAATCTAATTCTCTTTGCACATTTTACATCTGCCCCCCCCTGCAGTGCACATGGTTTTGTCCATCTAAGAAGGATATTGTTAGAAAGAGTGAACTAGAATAAGGCCCAATGCCTCAGAGGTAGAGCCCCTTAAGCATTTTGTGCCAGGGAGAGACCCTTAGATACACTGCACCAGATAGAGACCCTTAGACACATTGCACTAGGTAGAGCCCCTGTTACTTGCTACGGCAGGCAGAGCCCCCATTATGGAAGGCAAAGCCCCTTACACATATTATGCCAGATTGAAAAGGTCGACAGGGTCAAAATGTGAACATGAAAAAGGTAAAAACATGAGTTTGCACTTTTTTGTAGCAATGCTAACAACTGTTGATATGGACCCCCAATTAGTGTAACACGTACCCTCGCAGCGCTCACCATGCTTTGGGTTCTATTATATTCTCCTTCTATGCTGGTATGAATGATAAAAGAAAGAAAAAGCGAGTTTTTAAAAAAAAATTGTTGAAAAACTCATTTCAACCTTGTCATGTGCCTAACTATTTCATGTTGACATTTTCACCCTGTCGACATTTTCACCCCACCAACCTATTACATGTTGACCTTTTGACCCTGTTGGCCTTTTGTGCCCATCGACCTATTGTATGTCGACCTTTTGGGTTAGACCTATTGACATTCTATCTAGACACTGTAGATCTATCAACTGGGACCAGACTGAAGTGAAATAGCTATATGCCTTTGGGATTTTTGAACCCTATACTTGAGGGTATCGTCTAAACCAGGCATGTCCAATGTTGGCCCTCCAGATGTTTTGAAACTACACATCCCAGCATGCTTTGCAATAGTTTTAGCATTCTCTAATAGCAAAACTGTGGCAATGCATGCTGGGATGTGTAGTTTCATAACATCTGGAGGGCCAACGTTGGACATGCCTGATCTAAACTAATGGTAAGAACAAATTCCAGGTTTAACTTTGATTATGCCCACATACGGATTTTAGCAGTTATATCAATTATAAAGTTGGGTAACCAAAGTGTGCTACCATATTAACTAAAAAAAACTAATGCAAAATTGTGTATCAACAATTATAATTTACATCACAAAATGACCACATAATTTTTTTACTAGACGTATCAAATGAAGATAGTATTTGAACTAGCTGTTTGTTTCACTCACGAGATGTAAAGAACAAAAGGTATAAGTGTACTCATTGTAGTAAAGTATCCCCAAAACATAAAAAATCCAACAGACGGAGATTTGGGCTGACCAGAACCGGCAATATAGTAATGCTTTTCCACAAATAATGTATTCCAGACACCAGCTCCAACAGCCAATCCAAATGATACAGAAACTAATATTGCCACGATCTGTGAACCATAAAAAAGTTGATCAAAATCAAGAGATCTCAAGCTGAAATGCTATTATTATAAAGTTACTTACTGTGATCACACATTTATTGATTACGTTGTCCAGTTTTGTCCTCTTCATTGTTACTTTACCAGAATTTTTCATTATTTTGGTGTCAACTCCTAAAAGAGATATACAGTAAAGCTTGATTTATGATCAGTGCTTCAGTGACAGTGCTGCATATCATGACAGACCTGTTTATAAACAGAGCGCTTCTCCTTCTCCTTAATGTAGTCTAACAATGGCAGAGGGTTGGACAGTAGTAAGGTGGGCATGGTTAACCAATTCTTAATCTGAGTGAAGTGAAAATAATACACAAATATTAGAGTGGTGGATGGGCCCACATATTTGCGCAAATGTGTGCTAAGAACTTCAATTATACTCCATGTTAATTGTAAGAGTTATCAAAATTATTTTTACTATCAGTGTTCTTAGCACCTAGAGTGTGCATCAGTATTGTTCTTTTTTCCTGTATGGTACTAGAAGCCTTAACTTGGTAGCACCTCTCATTATGTTTAAAAATATGGTGTGCAGTCCAGTCCCCCCCTCTTTCCCAAATATTTGTGTATATATTGTACACTGAAGGTAAGGCTCCTTCATTCTGGCACTTGCACCCCTCCCATCTACCCTCAGGTGTTTTAATTAGCACAGGTTCCTAAATTGCTGACTGCATGTCAATATGGGCTCTATTTGAAGGTAAGACCTAGATAAATTTATATAATGTGTTAGTATTAGAAATGTTAGGGTCCCATCTAATGAAGTTCACCTGGACGCGGTGGATGGGTCCACATATTTGTGCAAATGTGTGCTAAGAACTTCAATTATACTCCATGTTAATTGTAAGAGTTATCAAAATAATTTTTACTATCAGTGTTCTTAGCACCTAGAGTGTGCATCAGTATTGTTCTTTTTTCCTGTATGAAGTGAAAATAAGTCAGATCTTTAGTACTTCAGAAATAGTTACATTTACAATAACGTCATGTAAAAATATCAGTTAAGAAAGGAATTGCATTTCGGGAAGTAATATTTATCCATTGTTAAAGTAGAGATTAATGGACCTTTACTAAATGCTTAGTTTTTTTTGTGAGAATCAAAAAGACATTGGGGGGTAATTCAGACCTGTTTGCTAGGCTGCGTATATTTGCAGCTTATTGAGCAGGTAAACGCCGCACAGACGATGGGTGGTGTATGTGCGCGATATAGTTAATGACACGCGCACCTGTACATCATTAATGACCCCCCACAACAGGCCAATGACCCACAGGTTCAGCTGGGTCCTGGTGAAGTCATTGAACCATGTCATTAATGATATACTTTGGTGTGTGTGTATACAACATAATTTGCCCAGGAGATCACAGGAAAACACTGCCGATAATAATATGCTTATGGAGCATACCTGCTAGTTTGGAGAGGGCTTAGGGACAGATGTATCAAACCTTAAGCAGTAATAAAATGGAGAGTAATAAACAGCCAGCCATTTAGCTCCTACCTGCCATATTACAGGTTGGGTTTGAAAAATGACAGGTAGGATCTGATTTGCTGGTGGTTTATAACTCTACACTTTATCACTTATTGAAGCTTGATACTGTACATATGGGCCAGTGTGTGGTTATCAAGTGGTTAATATTTATTACTGCCATTCCACATTGTACATTGAAAGTTGAAACTGTATTATGGGGCTTATTCTAGTTCACTCGCAAAGGCACAATCACTCTCTAATGGACAGAACCATGTGCACTGCAGGTGGGGCTGATGTAACATGTGCAGAGAGAGTTAGATTTGGGTGTTTTAATGTTTCTGTACAGGGTAAATACTGGCTGCTTTATTTTTACACTGCAATATAGATACCAGTTTGAAGTACAAACCCCACCCAAATCTAACTCTCTCTGCACATGTTACATCAGCCCCACCTGCAGTGAACATGGTTTTGTCCATTAGAGAGTAACTGTGCCTTTGCGACTGAACTAGAATAACCCTCTATATGCACTAATCATGATATGAGCAATGAATATTATTTTGTATATTTATAATTGCAGTATTTTCAGTGAAACAGAAATGGTATTTTACATATTGCTTGCAGCCAGGTGAACTGGCAGGTTTATTACTACAAACCTGCATAAATGACAAGGCCATAACAAGTAGCAGTGTTGCGGATTCTGCAGTCTCTCAGGAGAATGTTATCATTACTCAGGGGATAATTTTTTCCTTTCCAAGCCAAGATTCCAACAAAGTTGTGCAACCTGGCATTTGGCACTTCACAGGTTACCAACCCTGTAATTATAATCTTTATTAAACAACAGAACTTTAAAGAATAAATAGATTTAATCTGTTAGATGGCTAAAATTAATGTATCTAAATAATTACTACAAGAGGAGAAACTAGGGTAAAGGCAAAGTATAAATAGTGGGAACATAAGGCGCCCAAGGGATTATGTTGGTTACCTGTGTTGTTACCCTTACATTACTTCCTAGAAATAATTCACGCGGACACCTTATCTAAAAATAAGACTCAGACAACCATGGCATAAGTTTAAAATGGTCAAGTTATTTATTTAGGTGGTATGACCCTTGTTAGTCTATCAAAGGGATGGCCAAGAAAGCACTTGAGACCAGCACCAGTCAGAGGTGTATGCCAATGGCAGCGACTGCATCGCTCCAATCTAACAAACACACCCCTTACGTAAGGTACAGCCTGCACCGTGCCGTCTCCCCGCCCCCTCTAAGGTAGGGCGCGGACACCTCAAGGAAGTGCCCACCGTCCCCGCTCAGTTCGGGACTCGCCCACCGTCCTGGCAAGGGGGGGTAATACCGCACGGTGACCACCTGACACCTCACCCGACTGCTGGTCGAGAGCGCCTTCTCGCCGATTTTTAAACTAAAATCAAAATTTACAGAATTGTTTGGACAGCCCGAAGGCAATGAGCACCAGAGAGAGGAAAGAAAAGAAGGGATGGGAGGGTGGGGATCCGGATTCCAAGAGGAAGTTCCTACCCCAGAGCTGGACCCTATATACTCCGCTTAAGCTACCTCCCCTCTTGGTGCTGATTGGCCCAGATGCACCACATGCTAAACTGCCTATGAATCATACACTGCTCTGTGCTGCATAGCATCTGCGTTTAACCCCCAAATCCCCAGGCTCTTAACTGCACTCTGGCCTATGCTGCCCTCGTTTTGCCTAATCATAAATGCTCTAAATCAGTGGTTCTCAACCTCGGTCCTCAGTGCCCCCCCCCCCCCCCCACAGTGCACGTTCTCCAGGTCTCCACACAGAATCACAAGTGACATAATTAGCTCCACCTCTGATCTTTTAAAATGTGTCAGTGAGTAATGAGTGCACCTGTTCACCTGCAAGGTGACCTGGAAAACGTGCACTGTTGGGGGTCCTGAACCGCTGCTCTAAATGAAAAGGGATAATAAAGTGAAGGAAAGAGAAAATTGATAAAGAAGTAACCGGCAAAAAGCTGTCAACCTTGTAAAGCAATTAGCTTGTCTCAAAGTAACATCTAAACTGTCCCAATTTTATCAGGACCATCAAAATTTCTGGAAATCAAAAGAGATGGAGCTTCACTTTATAATCCCTCTGGCTATTAAGGGTTTTCTCACCCTTGTGTTGAGTAATTTTGTGCTCGCCACATTCCAACATTAATGGTTTCCCTATGCCGGAGGTGCCGATTTATGTTTTTGCTGGTGGGTGCTCAAGCCAAAAATATAGGGGAGTGTCTTCATGGGAAAGGGGCGTGGCCACAAAATAATACTGATTTATATTACGCAGCACAGTAGTCCCCAATATTCAAATTATGGCAACAGTGCCAAATACATAAATGCCCCCACAGTGCAGGTACAACCCCCCCCCCCACAGTGCCAAATGTATAAATGCCACCACAGTGCCAAATACATAAATGCCCACACAGTATCTGTGCCAGCGATGAGGGAGGGGGATAGCAGTGGGACACGGGCGAGTGGGCCGCTGCTGAGCAGGTGGGTGCTCGCCACGCTGCGGGCCCGGTGGCTTGTTACGCTTTCCACAGGTTATATTTTCCCTCTATGGGGGTTGTGGACTCCCACAATAGCCCCCATGAGTCGGGATCCTCCCTGTCGGAGCACCGGCAGTCGGGATCCCGACGTCGGGATGCTGACTGTCAGGATCCCTACTGTCGGAGCGTCATCCAGCACCCCATTTAATAAGAGGCCAATTTTGTTTTCATTTGACATAAGCTAGAGAAGATGTGTACTCTAGATCCCCTGCATCTGTAGAAATGGTCATTTAGTTTTTTTGCGTGTTTACTGTTTCAGTTATTGCAAACATTGGCCCTGATTCTAGTTGACTCAGAACGGGACAAATTCGGCCCTGTTCCAATGTTTTGTCTCTGTGCATGCATATGGTATATTATACGCATGTACAGCTCCCCTTTGCAACTCGTTTTGGCTACTTGCATAGTCGCCGAGCCGTTCACAAGGATCAGGGTGGGTCGGGATAAATTACAGTATATTAGCAATGAAAAATACCTTCAGATACAAGTGGAAGGTCAAAAGGTCAGTATAGAAACTGTGAAGGCAAGGTAGGTAAAAAATTAATTTACACATCTTTTTTAGAGGTAGATCATCATATATTATACAGTACTTGCCTACAGGAGACTCGTGATTTTTGGGCTGTCCCCTGCACCCACAGAAGAGAGGACAGTTTTCCAGCATCCTGCCTGCTTCCCACTGAAGTGGGCAGGATAAGGACATTTTAAATGTGCTCACCCCACAGCCCCCAAAAAAACATGCATTTAAGGAGGGGAGGGGGGTTGGGGCAGAGCCTAGTGACTGAAAACCAAGCAGTTTCCCCCCAATGTAGCAAACAGCCGGGCTCACAAAATACAGCTTTTTAGTTTCTTTGTGGATATTATATTTATCATAGTCGCTATTTTCCCACCTTGACTCCTCTTTACAGTTGGTAATGATTATCCACTGCCCTGATTATTCAAAGCTTGCTAATGTGATGCAGTAGACATTATATCATTATAGACATTATTTTTCATGTTTCCATGCATTGACACTGGTAGCTACTTGCTGCCTATTCCTGGACTTTACACCCCTTTGGACTCAGGTCTTCATTACCGGACTGTCCAGAGTAATCCTGGGTGGGTGGTGGTAACCCTGCTTACACTCATGTCATGGCCTGCAATGACTGTTGTAATGCTGGCCACACATCACACCAACTTTCCTCCAACCATCCAACTAGTTGCTTGGATGGAATAAAAATATGGCACTGGATGGGAGCATATGTAATATTGACTTCAGAAATTTGCTCCCAAAATCTGGAAAAGGACAAAAACTGTCGCTCAGACATGGTACTGTAGTTAAACCTGTTTGATTTAATCAATGACTGAATGTTTTTGTCCATTTTCCTAGGTTTGTGAGCACATTTCTGATTGTCCTTTGCTCCCATCCAGTAATCCAGTACCATATTTTTATTCCATCCAAGCAACTAGTTGGATGGTTGGAGGAAAGTTGGTCTGATGTGTGGCCAGCGTTAGAATTGAATTTATTATGTTACTGTACATGTAAAAGATCAATTGCATATATAACTACAATGCCAATTATTTGGTGATGATCATATTTTTTTAACCACCAACCACTACAGATATTTAACGTTAGTTCTCCTTCCAGCAAATTGCAAATGAGACAGTTACTTACCATCAAATTCTGCCAATGCTTGTTCAGTATGTAGGGCACAGTGTGTGACCACCAGGGACTGACGATACTTGAGGTTAGTTTCTCTGCCAAGAAGATGCAGTATGTATGGTGAGAATATAATAAATATGCTAATGAAATAGACTGAATGGAATTTAATGACTGATAAATAAATGATCTGTTTTATAAAAGTAAATGAATTACAACTACTATATACTGTAATACATAGGACACCTACCGGTTATTGATAACATATGAATTTGTAATACTGTATTTAGGTAAATTATTTATTTAGAGGAATTAGCCCATAATTCTAATAAAATGTGCTCTTAATTTATTTGTATCTATAATCTCATGTAGTAGAGGGGTGCCTGCATCCAGTTAGGTACACACATTCATATGTATGTATGGGTTTGGACACTTTAGGGGTTATTCTGGTTGATTTGCAAGGCTGCGAATTCACAGCCTTGCAAGTCCACCAAACCTCAGCTTGCAAATGGTGGCCCGGGTACACAGTAACATACATTCGCAGTCTAGTGGAATCCACCCACATCATTCGATGAAACGCTGGGCGTTTCCATATGCAAATTGCTCGGGTCGCCACCCCATGCCCCTCCATGCCCCCCGCACACTTGGATGCGTGCGTCCAGTGAACACCCTTTTCTCTGTGTTCGCATGCACCTAGCATATGAACGTGCACAGAAATGACCCTGCGCATGGGCATACACCCACCATCGGACCCCTTGGGAATGAAGGGGTCTGAATGGACAGACCTGAATAAGGCCCTTTATGTATAAACTTCTTGTTTCAGAAATTGTATGACACACACAATTCTTATTCGTTACATTTTTTGAGAAACATATATTGTAGTATACTATACCCATCAATGCCTGCAGTTTCTACATAACAGAGACTATTTGGTTCGGTACTGTACAACAGTAACATGTCCGCCTGCAAACAAGAAAAATGTGTTAAAAGTTATCAACGTATTGCACAGAAATACACTTCAAAGTACCTCACAACACTGGTCCCAGCCTAAACATGGGAGGCAATGCTGAACACAGAGTAAAAAAGTTATCCAGTTTGATCTCTGTTTCTAGCACTCCAAAATCCAGCAACCAGGGCATGTGACCATGGAACCCACCAAAAGTACAGCCCTGTCTACATTAACTAAGGCCATTATTCTGGTTCACTTGCAAAGGCAAATTCCTTCTCAAATGGACAAAACCATGTGCACTGCAGGGGGGGCAGATGTAACTTGTTCACAGAGATTTAGATTTGGGTGAGTTATTTTGTTTCTGTGGAAAATACTGACTGTTTTTTTTTTACACTGCAATATAGATCTCGCTTTGAAGTAAGAGATTTGTGTTAAGCAAAACAAAATAATAATAATAATAATAATTTAAATAATGGGTGGGTATTATAGGAAGGTGGACATATATCGCTTCTTAAAACATGGGTGATTTGTAGTCTCTTGCTAAGCGATCTGACTATATATACTACATGCTTGAATGATCTAAATAGCAACATATGGGGCTGAGCATCGCCATCGCTATGGGGCATACACAATGACCAATTTGTGCTTAATTTCTAACTGTTTCTAACTGTTTGTGTGTGACAGCTATACTCATGTAATCTGGACCTGTGCACATGCAATCCAAAAACCCAAGACCAGCATTTAAATCCAACTTCCAAACTAAAAATTTACCTAAGATGGAATCTGGTTCCACAAGAAATCCCAAACTAATTAAAAACTAGAACTGAATTTCACTTGAACTCCGTTAAGTTCGGTTGTGTTTGTATTCCAGGAAATCCGAACAGCACATTTCTACTTCAAATTATGGCTCCTGTCCTCGCTCTCAGTATTAAAAGATCAGGAGCAGACTGTAATGTTGCCCAAGTTTGGCGGCATTGCGGGATGCCTGACGAATTTGGAGTTTTCTTTTTAAAGGAACAATCACTTACAATCAGTGGCGTAACTATAGCACCGCGGGGGGGGGGGGCGCTGTGCATATGGGGGCGCCGGGGGGCTGCGGTGCTATAGTAATCCCCCCGCCCCCCCATCCCCCGCATGCTTACCTGTCCACGCGTCCCGGCTCCCCTCCTGGCTTCAATCAATGCTATGGAGACGGACCACGATAAAATGGCCGCCCCATAAAGCATACTGTTCTCTGAAACTGTCTGCGGTATGGGGGTGGCCATTTTATCGTGGTCCGTCTGGATAGAATTTATTGAAGCCAGGAGGGGAGCCAGGACGCGTGGCCAGGTAAGCATGCGGCAATGGGGGAGGGGGCACAGGGGGCACGGGGGGCAGGCATGGGGGGCACGGGGGGCTGGACGGACGGGCGGGGAGGGGGGCGCCCCCCCATTAATGGCGGGGGGACGCCCCAAACAAAGCTACGCCGCTGCTTACAATGTTATATTGCTATAAAAACATCCCATCTTTAATAGAACTCTCATCTTAGTCAATTTATCCCTACAGGTCTAGTAGACGAGAGAGGCATGAGTGTCAAATTGTGGTGTTTTCTGGATACGGCCAGATCAATTTCATGCAGGGGCTAAATATACTCTGTGAGTAATGGTCTAGTGTTAACAGGAAGCTTCATAGCACAATATCTATTACAGATTCAATAACTTTAAAAGTTCCCAATTCAAAATATTGAAGTTTTATCACTTGAAAATAATTTCAGAGAACATTTTCAGTAATTTTTTATCACCATGATCAAATAAAATCTCTGTATACAAGGTTCAGAAACATATGTTAAGGTGTTCAACTTACTGGCACAAATGAATCTTTTTGTAAGCACACAATGTCACCAACTTGTATATCTTTCCACTTTAATTTTTGCAAGCTAAAAAACAAAGATATAAGTAAAAGCCGATTTAATAAAATAATACTTTTCTCTAAAAAATGTACTGCAAATTATATATGGATTTGTAGCTGACTTTTTTTTGTAATTACAGTTAAGCTGTGTACACACGGTGAGATTTGACATAAGATTTTGACTATATAGTAAAATCGCATGCACATCGTACACAGATTGTATGCAGATCAGGGGCGTAACTATAGCACCGCAGCCCCCGCGACCGCGAGGGGGGGGGGGCGCTGTGCATGTGCGGGCGCCGGGGGCTGCAGTGCTATAGTTACACCCCGCCGCCATCCCCCACAGTCTTACCTGTCAGTCTTCAGTACGCGCTGGTCCCGGCTCCCTTCTTCTGCTATGAGGACCACAACAAAATGTCCGCCCCCATGTAGCAGATAGTTCTCTGAAACTGTCTGCTGCATGGGGGCAGACATTTTGTGGTGGTCCACATAGCAGAAGAAGGGAGCCGGGACCAGCGCGTACTGAGCGTAGCCAGGTAAGACTACTGGGATTGCATGGGCGGCGAGGCGGGGGTTGGTGCAGCGGGGCGGGGGTTGGTGCGGCGGGGTGCGTGGTGCGGCGGGGTGCGTGGGTGGGCGCCCTCCTTTAACGGCGGGGGGGCGCCCGAAAGCTAGTTACGCCACTGATGCAGATCGCACAGGTTTTTTACCTTGCGCTCCCGATGCACGCTCCCGTGACAGCATAAATCGAAACCCAGATAGACAGGGCAGCAATGACTATATAGTGCAAATCTAATGCAGATTGTATGAATTTGTTATTTTTTACATATTAAGTTTTTGCACAAATATAATCAGTTATGTAGTGTATATAAGTTATAGAACTACTTAGATGATTGTCCTCTGTCATAAAATACCATCACAATGTTTTCTGTTGTGTACATCAATTCAATTAGGAGAAATGTGGGCCTTGCAAGCCCATGGGTGCAGTGGCATAACTAGAATTTTTTCTCCCCCTGCAAAAAAGTCTCTGGTGCCCCCACCCCCCCCCCCCCCCATATGTATACTGTATCTACAGTCTCTCTCTCACACACACAATACATACATGCATATTGTACACACACTACAAACATGCGCACATGTTATACAGGGTAACATCACCCATTTGCACCAACGTTACATGGGGGCAAAAGTGAAGGGGGATAGTGGCATTACCTATTTGGAGAGGTCACGGTAGTTTCTGTGGGCACTAGGGGCAGGGGAGAGGGCACGCACAGCTCACCTCCTGAACACGAGATGTGGCAGCTGCTGTAGCCCCGCAGGTAGCTGTAGCACGCTACCGCCGCTGCCACACTGCTGATGCCCATCACTGACAGTTTGCTTCTCACGGAGCTCAGCAAGTGTTAACATCCACATTGCCTGACAGTGAGCAGTTAACACACTCGCACAGCCACTTCCTGCACTGCGTCCCAGCACTGGCGCTTTAGGTGGAAGTGATGCCACTGGCCTAGGGGGAGGTGATCACCACTCCCATGTATCCAGCCTGTGTCAGTAAGGCAGCTGTGGGAGCAGAGGCGTAACTATAAGGATGTGGGCCCCATAGCAAAATATTGGAAGCCCCCCCCCCCCCAATTGTAACTATAATGCCCATATTTGGGGGTGCAGAAGACAGAGAGTGTTGTAGAAAGACAGGGCTATGGAGAGAGGGTGTCAAGAGGGAGAGACAGTGCAGGTAGAGAGAGGGATGGAAAACTGAGAGGATAAAGAGGTGAGAGAGTTGCAGAAGAGAAAAGAGAGAGGGCAGTATAGATGGTGCTATGTACATCGCACTTCACCCAACTCTCCTGGGTGCAGCTGTGTACCTCCTAAACAGCCAGCACCCCTCCTAGTAAAGGTGCTGCTGCGACGGCGTACCTCCTCCCCCCACCTCCGCAACCCCCTCCCAATAAAGGTGCTGCTGTGTGTGTACCTCCCAAAAGCCCCTCGCCCCTCCCTAATAAAGGTGTGCTGTGTACCTGCCCAAACTGCCGGGTCTCCGCACCACACCATTGGGTCCCCGCACCGCCGAGACCCCACACTAATGTGCCTTTCACTCTGCACATCGGCGGGTCTTCGCAGTGCTGTGCCTGTCTTCACTGCACGCCGCCGGGTCCCTGCATTGCTGCGTCTTTCTCCACTTGCGCACGCCGCACCAAAACACTGATTGTAATATCATCAGTGCCGGCAGCTGTACAGACAGGTCAGACGCACTTCTATTTCGCGCCGAGGCTTGCTGACTGGTCACTAGAGAGTGGACCACCTTCTCCAGCACGGACTTCACTGAGGGCACGGGACACGGCAAACTAGCACAGCAGCGCTATTTCAAAAAAATTCAAGGGTGCAGGGGATTGCTACAGTAGCTTAGCCTCGGGCCCCCCCACCCGCCGGGCCCCATAGCAACTGCATCCCCTGCACCCTCCATTGTTACGCCACTGTGTGGGAGTCATGTGTCCCTGCTGTGTGTAGCTATAACATACGCTGCTGCCTCTGGCTCCCACAGGTTACAGCGCTGGGACCCTGCGCCCCCATGGTGCCTGATCCCCCTGATCCCCCTGAAACCGCTAGGGCTGCGGAGCCCTAGTTACACCAGTGCATGGGTGACTTTGGGCTGAAAAGCAACTCCGTTTTTTCGTTTCAGCTCAAAAGCTGCCCAGTGTGTAAGGGGCAGCGATGAGTGTTGAATACGTTCTCACATCATTGCTGGCTCGGCCGCTCATCTGCTGGTAATACCAGTAGATGAACGGTGAAATGGACAGTTTTCCATAGTGTCCCGCTATAGAAAGCCATACACCCCCCCTGCGAAAATTGCTAAAACGGGCAAAAAATGTTCAGTGTGTAAGCACTGAGCGTTTTCCAGCACAGTGATTTGTCAGCATACACGTAAAAACACCCAGTGTTAAATTTAATATTATGAGAGAATCAGAAAGTGAGAGATTTGTTAAGAACCGGTGGGGAGCTCCATTGTGAAGGGACGCGCGTGTGTTCCCTTCCGGCGACTGGCAGGGGCTGGTGGTTGGCAATCCGCTACATGGAGGGCGCTCCATCTGTAAGTTCTATATCAAGCCTTACAATTTGAACTGTCCCAGAAAACATTCATATTGTAAATTGGGATACACTTGCTTCCTTTTGGGCATAGCCTTTCTCTCAAAAACCAATGGTAGAAAACATTATAAAAATACAGAAAAATAATACCAAATTCACACATGAAACTGTTTTTAGTTTTTTTCAATTTAAAGAACATTCCATTTCTCACCTTTGCCCTCTTAGGATCTCACAAGATTGGTTGTTAATCAAGTTATCATTTCTGTGACGCTTCTGAAAAATATCATACAAGCATACTTAATGTGGCAAATAAGTATACACAGTTTACATTATATATATATATATATATATATATATATATATATATATTATAGAGATAGTATGATAGATAAAATTCAACCATAACTGCTCAATAAAAACATAGCAATGCCAGGTACCGGCAGTGATAGCAGAAGTTAAAGTAATAATTTCCCAAAATACGGGGGGACAAAATGAATAGGGGCACCCGTATTTTGTGAACCAGCACCAGGCCCAACCAACCAGCAGGCTAATGCCACAGACAGGGGACACTTATTATATAAGGTCCCGCAGCCAAAGCATTACCCCATGACCGGTCAGCCAGGGCAGGGGTCATGGGGAAGTGGGGACCCTCAAATGAAGGGTCCCCCCCCCCTCCAGAACTTACCTGCCCAGGCTAAAGCCCCTGGGCTGTGGGTACCGGGCTGATCTTTGTGTAAAAGTTAGAATAAACCATTGGGTTCTGCTGTGGAGAACCACAAGTCCCAGCATGCAGGGCCGGCCTTAGGCATAGGCCAACTAGGCAATTGCCTAGGGCATTATTCTGTGTGTGAGTGAGGCTGTATCTGCATATGAAATAGTGTATTCATGGAACTCACTGTAACATAGCATTCCGTATGCAGGTACAGCCACAGTCGCACACAGAATATAGGCATGCTGCATATCATTTTAATCAGCAGAAGCTCCTTGTGTGTGCTGGTCAAAACAATGCAAATAAGACGAATTTTCAGCAAAAAAGGCACTGAATGGGTGTGCTGGTTCTATTTAAAATATTGCGGGTAGGGACACCAAAATGATGACTGCTATGATGAGGGTTGATGGTGCTGGGAAAGGGGAGACGGAACTAGTGGCAGTGCTAGGGGGCAACAGTCAAAATCTTGCCTAGGGCGTAATTTAGGCTAGGGCCGGCTTTGCCAGCATGCGGCCCATTAATGGGCTTGCAGGGACTCTTAGTTCCAATTTGTATTCTGTCGATGGCATATGCATTCGTATTCATAAATACGTATACGAATGTGCCATGAATATGGATAGTTGTATTTTTGGCATAGTAAATGCCAAAAATTCGAATATGCCTAAAACATTCATATTTTCTAATATGAATATAATTTTTTTAGGCATATTTGCCTTAGTAAATTTCCCCCATTGAGTGAAATGAAAAATAGAAATAGTGATTCAAAATATATGTCTCACTGGAATGGGATCATTCGTCAGACTACAAGCATTAGGTCTACACCATTAGGTCGACTTGCATTTAGGTCGACCTGACTGAAGATCGACATGGGTTAGGTCGACAGGGTCATTAGGTCGACATGTGTTAGGTCGACAGGGTCATTAGGTTGACAGGTATAAGGTCGACAGGGTCATTAGGTCGACAGTGAAAAAATCGACATGGTTTTTTTTTTATTTTGAAGCGTCGACAGAGTCAACATAGCACCGCGTGCACTCGCCATGCTTCGGGCACGGTGCCTCCCTACGCTCGGCACACTATTTTATTCTCCCACCACGCCCTACTGCCTGTCGGCACATGTCGACTCATAACACAGTGAAATGACCCGATGTCGACCTTTTGCCTGTCGACCTTCCCCATGTTGACCTAATGACCCTGTCGACCTTATAAAAGTCGACCTAATGACCCTGTCGACCTAATGAACCTGTCGACATAAGTCATGTCGACCATCAGCCATGTCGACCTAAATGCAGGTCGACCTAGTGGTGTAGACCTAATGCTTGTAGACCTAAATGCTGTAGACAATATGACCGTATGCCGTCTCACTGGGGCAGATGTATTAAGCCTTAACAAGGGATAAATGCAAGGGTGATAAAGAGAGATAAACGTCCAGCCAATCAGCTCCTTACTGACTTTTTTCAAACACAGCCTGTGACATAGCAGTAAGGAGCTGATTGGCTGGATGTTTTTCTCTCTTTATCAACCTTGCATTTATCTCTTGTTAAGGCTTAATACATCTGCCCCATTGTGTATTCCTTGTGCGTCTAAATTAATTTGATTGTTAGCCAAATTTACATATAATATTGCACGAAAATGGAATTCAGGCTATCAAAAAACAATACAGATGTCAAACTATTCAGAAGAGAAAAAGGAATTCATTGTACAAGCCATTGAAATCATCTTAAAAAAAACAATTATTATTTACTTTTCCATGGAAACTACTACAATCAACTAATAAGCATGGCAATGGGTAGGAAAATTGCCCCAACATATGCTAATCTCTTTATGTCGGAGTGAGAGGAGGAGTATGTATGGAGTAGCATAGCTTGGGGCTTCAAACTTAACACCTGGCACCGATAAATCGATAATGTGTTTTGCAAAGATCTAAATAATAACTCACATAACATAACATTGAGCTTTAATAAAA
Organism: Crinia signifera; assembly: GCF_055691185.1. Taxonomy (NCBI): domain Eukaryota; kingdom Metazoa; phylum Chordata; class Amphibia; order Anura; family Myobatrachidae; genus Crinia; species Crinia signifera. The sequence continues at coordinate 205,798,264 of NC_139217.1, read as the reverse complement.
GCCAACATGAAATTAACTTTTTGGATCTAACAATTATATATAGAAGACATAAAATTGGAAACAAAACCTTACAAGAAACCAAACAACGCAAATAATTTGATTTCAACATCAATTGAACACCATAAAAATTGGTTAAAATGTGTTCCAAAAGCCAATTTGTAAGGTTGAGGAGAAAATGCAGCAAAATCTAAATATTTAAAGAACAGGCATATGAAATGGAAGAGAATTTCAATAAAAAATGTAATCTTATAAGGATTAATGGTTTCCACAGATGCGGCACATGCCATAGGTGCAAAGAGGTGAAAATGACAAAAAGAAAATATATAGAATTTGAAAGAAATGGGAAAGCCTATAAACTCCAAAATGTTATGACCTGCCATACTACCAACCTTATATATCTTATAGAGTGAAGCTGCAATTTCATACACATTGGCAGAATGAGCAGAAAATTTAAGCCGCGGTTAGGCAAACATCTGCAAAACATTAAAAAGGGTTTGACAACACACTCTTTGTCAAATCACTTTAAGGAGAAGCATAACTGCTCAACTGGAGCAATTATAAACTTTATGGCAATTGAGCAAGTAAAAAAAAGAATTAGGGATAGAGAGATGAGGAAGTGATGCTTGCAAATGCAGAAATGAAATGGATATTTAAATGAAAGAATCTTGCACCAAAGTGTTTACATTTTAAACTTCAAGTTAAAATGGTTATTTTAAGATTTTAATTTCTTATATCCGAATGAAATATATTTCTGAAGTCCTATTTTTTTTAAAATTCCCTTATAGTCTTTTGTAATACGTAAAGTTAGTTCTACATATATAACTTTCTATATACAGTATAAGATTACATTAGTAATTTTGGCTTTTTTTTTATGTATTTGAAGATCGCAATAATACTGGAGCTCCACAAGAGGGCAGCACAAGTCACCTTTCATCATATCTGACTGCAGCCTAGTGTTCCACAGCAGCTATTTCTGGATTTTGCTTTCCATCACAGGACTGTGTCACTTGCAGTTCCAATCCCAAGCATTCCAGCGTGAAATGGAAGAAAAAAATCAGCTGGGACACTTAAGTAAGACTTTAACATAAATTTTTATGAACTAAGGGGAACCCATGTGTAAAACAAAGGGAACAGAGGCACATTAGAGATCATGAGCAGGAACATGTCCTCGTGTTCTGTTGCTCCTCTTCCTGTGAAGAACGTCTCCCACCTGTACCTTGTTAAAACCCTTGATATATTTGAAAGTTTCTATCATGTCCCCCCTTTCCCTTCTCTGCTCTAAAGTATGTACCAGAGTGACATTTCCAGTTTTGATACTGACATTGAAAATTGTAATATGCAATCAATTGACACTATTCTTTCAGCATAATACAGCTGCTGGTGCCTGTGACCAAAATAGCAGCTATCTCCAGAGTCCATGGAACCAATGGGTATATGGCTGAATGGCTGGCCTGATAATAAGGTATTGTTCAGCTCCTAGATTATACAGATTGGCTTCTAATCTCTTCTTACTGAATAAGCTTTTTGTGGGCGGGATGTTCTAATATCCGCAGCCCTATTTCGCCCCCCTTTGCTGGCCATCGCATTCTTAATGATCGCATGTGCTCTAACATATGGGATCATTAACGCAAGGGACAGCTCTTGCGATAAGATCTGTCCCTTGCGATGCAGCGCTGGTCAGGGAGTCCATCTGCGCATGTGCAGAGCACGGTGCCGGCCACAGGGCATGCTGGGAGGGATCCGTGACGGAACCCTCACACAGCGCTGCGGTAAGAAGCCCATAGGCTTCTGCAGGGAATCGCCAGCTTTTGGTTAACCAGGATTGTTACTCTGACTGTTGATGCAATGATGTAAACTACAGCTGCTGATATCCATGTGACTGCTGTTCCGATAACTGCTGACAGTGCTGACAGTGGTCCCAGATGACAAACCGGTACTCTTTACCTAGCACGGCGCCCACGATTTTGATCGTGGGCATCGCAGGTAAAAAAATCGCGGGCATCGCGGCCATTGAATGCACTAAAAATCGGGTGCGACGCGACCGACGCGATGCCCGCGATTTCTCATAGGGAACAATGTTTAATGTCTCAATTGACCCGATTTTTCTGATCAATGCCTCAATTGACCCGATTTTTCCATAGGAAACAATGTTAAATGGCCCACAGAGGCTAAATAGCCACCCTGAAGTGTGAAATGGCCCCCACAATTGTTAACGCCACCCCACGATCAACGTGAACCCGAAGCGTGGCGAGCGCAGCGAGCCCGCGAGGGGCAGCGGTACGCGTCCTACGACCTCTTCATACCCCCACTATCCACGTCGGCGTGGAGTTGAGAATAGAATAGTGTGGCGAGCGCAGCGAGCCACCGAGCCCGAAGCGTGGCGAGCGCAGCGAGCCCCGCGAGGGGACGCGGATACCTTCACAGGTAAACGCGTCCCTTCGCGGGCTTCACAGGTATCCGCTGCGCTCGCCACGCTTCGGGCTCACACTATTCTATTCTCAACTCCACGCCGACGTGGATAGTGGGGGTATGAAAAGGTCGTAGGACGCGTACCGCTGCGCTCGCCACGCTTCGGGTTCACGTTGATCGTGGGTTGGCGTTAACAATTGTGGGGGCCATTTCACACTTCAGGGGGCCTATTTGGCCTCTGTGGGCCATTTAACATTGTTTCCTATGGAAAAATTGGGTCAATTGAGGCATTGAACAGGAAAATCGGGTCAATTGAGACATTTAACATTGTTCCCTATGGGAAATCGTGGGCATTGCGTCGCACCCGATTTTTTTAGTGCATTGAATGCCCGCCGTACTAAGTAAAGAGTACCGACAAACCTACTATGTAGATAAACTGCTATCATAATCTTCTTATTTTTAACAGTATCATCTAATGATATTTCTATCAGATATGTATTATAAGCTACAGTATTATTGTCTCAAAATTAATATAGTGAAATGAATGTAAATAGCTCTCTATTGACTGCTCATGGAGGAGAGGCTGCCAGGCCGGTGCCTTAGTGAGGTGGGAGTGGTGGGGGCACCAGTCTGCACTACCCGCGATCCTGCTCTTACACGTGCGCTCCCTGGCAAACAAGTTCGAAGAGCTGTCCCTCCTCATGGGAAGCACAAGGTTGAGCAGGGGCGGATCCAGGATAAAATGACAGGGGGGGCACCATGATAAAAGAGGGTTTAGATGGGGCAGGGGCGGTGTTAGTGCTGCCAGTGTACATGCGGCAGAGAGAGGGTGGGAATGGGATTAAAAATAGGCCCTGGCATTTAAAGTACGCAGGCCCACCATGGCGACAAAAGTGAAGGACCCCGGAAAAGGGTGTGTTGCCACTCAACAGGGGGCGTGTCCTTGAGTGTAGTGTACAACACCATACACAACTGCTACACATTATGCAACAAAATACTAGACTCCATTATACTTGCATGATGCCAAATAGAATGAGCCAAAATTCACATAATGTCCCATGGATTGAGCCAAAATTCACATAATGCCACACAGATTAATCCAAAATTTACAATACGCTTCATAAGCAGGGACATTGTCCACCAAAGGCGCGCATTAAAAATTTATACCATAATGTCCATTACACGTTAAGTTACATGCCATTATGTCCATTATGTATTATGCCAAACACCGTAATGCCTATTAAAAATTATGCTACATAAGTGCTGCTTATCTACATGCTCATTGGCAAGGGTTCCATGCTCATTGCCAGAGGTTCCATGCTCGTTGCCATGTGGGATTACATGCTCATTGCCAAGGGGGAATACATGCTCGCGGTAAATGGGGGACAGCCGCCGCCAGGCAGAAGTGATAGTCACTGACAGTGGCAGAGCCTGGCTGTATTCAGAGCACTTCAGGTCCCGGCTATTTGAAATAATACCCCTTTCACACCAGAAAATGCATTCCCAGGTTGGCCCCATTTACACCAGCCTAGTCCTTGCATTTTCTGGTGTGAGGGGGAGAGAAAACTACCCCCTCCCCCCTTTAACCAGTTATCTCATATAACCGGCTATATCTTCGGAACCAACCGACCCATTTACATGAGACAAGTATCATATTGAAGAACTTTTGAGTGGGCTTTGAATGATTTTGGTCCATTGAAACTGGAATGTTTGGTTCTAGAGTAATCTGCCCTCAAAGAACATGAACAGCTATGAAATTACGGGGGAAATTTACTAAAGGAAATTTGTAAAAAATAGGTGTATTTGTATCCAGAAATACACTTATTTTTGACATTTACTATCCCGAAGATACGTCAATTCATATTCGTATTGATAGCACATCAATACGACTACGAATTGCCGTATTTTCGGGATAGTAAATGTCAAAAATAAGTGTATTTCTGGATACAAATACACCTATTTTTTTTTCAAATTTCCTTTAGTAAATTTCACCCTACATTTAAAAAAAAAAAAAATCGGTTTACACGCAATATCTCTGGAACTGATTGACCGATATGGACTAACCTGGTATCATATTGAAGGCCCAGCGATGGAATTGAATGAGATCAACCACAAGCTTCTGTGATGCTAGGGGGGGAACTGACTGCCGTCAGAACTGGGTGGGGGTCGGAATTGACGGGTCCCATATTATCCTATGGGGAAAAAAACGTTACAGCTTTGCCAGGCGATAACTCTGGTTCCCGGGGGGCTAGAGACACAGGACTGGGCTTGTTGGAAACCCCTGGTCCTCAGCTACAAAATGAAATGACAGGGGGGGCACGTGCCCAGGTGCCCCCCCCTGAATCCGCCACTGAGGTTGAGCATTATTAGATCATCTCTCCTATGCTTCACAGAGACATGGCTGGATGATCACATTGCCTCAATTGTCCTAGTGGGAGTGTACATCCCCCCTTGCCTGAGCAAAGGAAACCCTGCACCACATGGCCACCAGCATATCTGACATGGAGCAAAAACACCCAGACTCTCTGTTCATAGTACTGGGTGACTTCAACAGAACTAACCTAAGCCAGGAGCTACCCAAGATCAAACAAAAAGTCATGTGCCCCACCAGGGAAGGGCGTACCCTTGACCACTGCTACACCACCCTTAAGTCTGCCTTCCGGTCAATCTCCCATGCTGCACTCAGACTATCTCACCACTGCCTTGTCCACCTACTCCCTACCTATATGCAGAAGTTGAGAGCAGCTAAGCCTGTCGTCAAGACAATTAAGAAATGGACTAATGAGGCTAAGCTGAAACTCCAATCCTGCCTCGACTGCACGGACTGGGGTGTCTTTGAAACCTTGGCAACTGACCTGATTGACACCGTCACATCCTACATAAGCTACTGTGAGGACATGTATATACCCACCAAGACCTACCGCATCTTCAACAAAGCAAGCCCTGGTTCAACGCCCAGCTCAGACAACTCCACCAAGCCAAAGAGGAGGCCTACAGCAGCAGTGACACAATACAACCGAGCCAGGAACTCTCTAACAAAATAAATCAGGCTAGCAAAAAAGCGGTTCTCTGACAAGCTGACAAATGACCTGTCCACTAATGACCCTGTATCTGTGTGGAAAGGAATGCAATCTATAACCAGCTACAAGAAAACACCCAAACCCACCACCATGTACCAAGACCTAACTGATGAGCTGAACAACTTCTATTGCAGGTTTGAAAAAGTAGTCCACTGTGAACCAAACCATACCCTCTGTGCTGCCCCAAATGTCAACAGCCAACTCCAGTCACTCCAGGTCACCCAAGTAGAGGTGGAAGAGATGTTCAAGAGGGCAAAACCAAGGAAAGCACCAGGTCCTGACGTGGTGTCACCATCTGCCCTGAGAGTATGCGTGGGTCAACTTGCCCCATATTCACCAGGATCTTCAACAAATCACTGGAGCTATGCAAGGTTCCCTCCTGCCTGAAAAGCTCCACTATTGTTCCGGTCCCCAAGAAATCAACCATTACAAATCTGAATGACTACCAGGTGATACTGTAGCTCTGATGTCTGTGATCATGAAAACATTTGAGCGCCTGGTACTGAACCACCTGAAAGCTGTGACTGGCCACCAGCTAGACCCCCTCCAGTTCACCTACCAATCTAATCGATGCGTTGAGAATGCAGTCAACCTGGGCCTGCACTACATTCTGCAGCAATTGGATATGCCTGGTACCTTTGCACGGGTCCTGTTTGTCGACTTCAGCTCGGCTTTCAACACAATCATCCCCAACATCCTCCACCACAAACTACTCCACCTAGGAGTCCCTGAAGCTACATGTTCTTGGATTGTGGACATTCTGACTGATAGAAAACAAGTTGTAAAAGCGGGGGAATTCACCTCCCAAGTGCAGTCCATCAGCACAGGAGTCCCACAGGGGTGTGTACTCTCACCCCTGCTCTTCTCCCTGTACACCAATGACTACAACTGAGAGGCACAATCAGTAAAGATAATGAAATTCGCAGATGACACTGCCGTCTTTGGCCTTATCAACGGCATAGACAAATCGGCCTACAGACAAGAAGTGGACCGATTGGCCCGGTGGTGCAGCAGCAACCATCTAGAGCTCAACCCACTCAAAACCGTTGATATGGTAGTGGACTTTAGGAAGAAGGCTGTTGGTGTTCCTCCGCTAACAATTGCTGGTGTCGCTAGTGGACTCCTTCAAGTTCCTAGGAACCACAATCTCCTGGGTCCTTAAATGGGGGCCCAACACTGATACTATTGTTGGAAAAGTGCAGCAGAGGCCATTCTTCCTTAGGCAACTGAGGAAGTTCAACATCCAACAGAAGCTTCTGCTCCTCTTCTACTCCACAATTGTGGAGTCTGTACTGTACTCCTCAATACGGGTCTGGTATGGCTCCGCCAGTGAGAGAGACAAATGCAGACTCCAAAAGGTAGAACTGCGGAGAAGATAATCGGGACAGACCTTCTGTCCAGGACCTGTACCTGTCCAGAGCAAAAAAGCAGGCAACGAAGATAGTCAAGGACCAACTACATCCTGGCCATGGCTTGTTTAACCCCTTCCCGACATTTGACGTATATATACGTCATGGCCGGGATGTACTTCCCGACACATGACGTATATATACGTCATGACTTAAAAGTGCCACCGCGTCTACAGACGCGGTGACAGAGGGACAATGTCTGCTGTCCCTGACATCCTCCCTCATTGCCCAGGGGGGGCAGGGTTGCCCCCCGTCTTGGGCGATCGCTGCGATTGGCTGTCCAAAAGTGAACAGCCAAAACCAGCGTTAAACTGCGTGTAGTGTAAAATTTAGACGCTGCTGCCCCCTAGTGTCCAAAAAAATTAAAGGAGGTTAAAATAATGATTAGATTAGATATGGTCTTTGTTAGTTATTAACTATTTTGAGTGGTATGATTATTTGTCTCACAAGCAGAAAATGTAACATTTTGCAAATAGCAAAATGTTCAATTTTTTTACGACATTTTGGTATTTTTCACACAAAAAAAAAATTGTATCGACCCAAATTTACCACTAATTTAAAGTACAATGTGTCACGGGAAAACAGTCTCAAAATCACTGGGATAAGTAAAAGCAAAAAAAAAGTTATCCCCACTTAAGTGATACATGTCAGATTTGAAAAAAAGGCCTCTGTCAGGAAGGCAAAAACATGCTGCGGCGGGAAGGGGTTAACCTGCTGCCATCAGGCAGATGCTACAGGGCTATTCCCACCAGGTACAGTAGAAGCCTAAAAAGTTTATTTCCTCAAGCAGTTCACCTGTTGACACCTGAACTCATAAACACCTCACTGTCTAGTCGTGCCATAACCCTTTGCACATAATCTAACACAGTGTCCCCTCGGAATAACTTTCTGTATGACTGTACATGTTCCCCCACCTGTTTACATTGTTTAATGTTTATACTGTATGCTGTTTAATTATTACCCACCTGGCTGCTGCACAGCAAACCAAAAACAAATTCCTAGTATACGCAAGTATACCTGGCCAATAAATCTGATTCTGATTTCCAATAAGTTTCTCATTGAGAATTGGAAGTATAGTCCTTTAATACAGTGGCTGTGATGTTTGACAACACAATTGCCCTCATTCTAATCCATTATGTCCCCTGCGTGTTCGACCGATGGTTGTGGGGGATGTGTTTTCATAACACATCTCCTCACATGGTTGTGATTTGGCAGGGTGGCACAATGACTGCTCGGTAAGCTGCAAGCTTCGCAGCTTACTGAGCAGATCAGAATGAGGGCCAAAATGCCAATACAAAGTTAACAGATGTTGATGTCACTTAAATGTATCTAGTTGCAATGAAACAGTTTTATTATCCAATGTATTAATGTTTTATAAAAAACACTGATCATTTCCATAACATAATAGAAGCTGTTATCACTCAATTGTGTGTTAAGCTGGCTTGATAGTTTCAAATGGTTACTGTGTTCAAAGTAATAGAAAATATCATAATCACGTTTGTTATGTTATATGTGAAGAAGATATATCACAGCAAAATCACTAAGGGGGAAATCTACTTAAAAAAAATTTGTGGAAAAAAATCGTATTTTCATACGAAAATACTATTTTTTTTGGGTGTATACGTATTTTTGGCATTTACTATGCCAAAAAAACGTATTTTCGTATTCTTAATGATGGGACATTCGTATTTGTATTTACAAATACGAATGTCTACATCATCGATAGAATACGACAGGAATCACCATTCAAAAGAATGGTGGTTCCTGATTTACTAAGCAGCCGTAACTGCCACGAATATACGGCAGGAAAATACACCTTATTTTCCTGTCGTATTTGGCAGAAGCCTGCACGGATCAGTCAGATCCATGCAGGCTTTAGTGATTAAAAAATGGTAAAATAAATAAATAAAACAGTGTGGGGTCCCCCCCACAGCTGTAACCAGCACCAGGCTGAAAGAGCCGGGGCCGGTAATTAAAAATCAGGGAACCCGACAAATAGGGGTTCCCCGATTTTTAACAACCAGCCCCAGGCTCCAGGTCCGTGGCTGGTTCCCAAAATACGGGGGACAAAAGGATTAGGGGTCCCCCGTATTTTAAGAACCAGCCCCAGGCCAAACCAGCCAGCAGGGTAATGCCACAGCCGGGGGGAGACTTTTATACAAGTCCCCCCGGCCAAAGCATTAACCGCCTGAATGGTCAGCCTGGCCAGGGGCCCTGGGGGAGTGGGGACCCCCCAATAAAGGGGTCCCCCCCTCCAGGACTTACCTGATCAGGCTGAAGCCTAGTGCTGTCCCCGGTGGCCCTGTGCGGTGGCCACCGGGCTGATTGAGTGTAAAAAAATAGATGTAAAAACTATTGGGTACTTGTGTATTTTGGCGGCGCCCACGATGAGGATCGCGTCCATCGTGTGTGAAAAATCGGGTCCATAGCGTCCATCCAACATGCCATGTTAATGCACACGACGCGACCGACGCGATGGACCCGATTTCTCCATAGGCTTCAATGTTAAAATATTTTAACATTGAAATCGTGTCGGTCGCGTCGGTCTTGTGCCATTATAATGGCACAAGATAAGATGGACTTGATAAAGTCCATTTTACATGTAATAAAATGGGAAATGGGCCAATATGGCCCATTTTTCATTGTATATGTCCCCGTCATGTCCAAATATAACTGACCCCCCATTGTGAGCGGCACCCCAGTATTGACGTCAATCCGAAGCGTGGCGAGCGCAGCGAGCCCACGAGGGGCGGCGGTGCGCGTCCTCCGACCTTTTCATACCCCTACTATCCACGTCGGCGTGGAGTTGAGAATAGAATAGTGTGGCGAGCGCAGCGAGCCACCGAGCCCGAAGCGTGGCGAGCGCAGCGAGCCCCGCGAGGGGACGCGGACACCTGTGAAGCCCGCGTGGGGACGCGGATACCTGTGAAGGTATCCGCGTCCCCTCGCTGCGCTCGCCACACTATTCTATTCTCAACTCCACGCCGACGTGGATAGTAGGGGTATGAAAAGGTCGTAGGACGCGTACCGCCGCCCCTCGCGGGCTCGCTACGCTCGCCACGCTTCGGGTTGGCGTCAATACTGGGGTGCCGCTAACAATGGGGGGCATTTTTATTTGGACATGACGGGACCATATACAATGAGAAATGGGCCATATTGGCCCATTTCCCATTGTTTTCTATGTTAGATGGACTTTATCAACTACATTTGATCTTGTGCCATTATAATGGCACAAGTCCGACGCGACCGACAGTATTTCAATGTTAAAAATATTTTAACATTGAAGCCTATGGAGAAATCGTGTCGGTCGCGTCGTGTGCCTTAACTTTAAGGCACACGACGCGACGCGATGGACCCGATTTCTCCATCGGGTTCAATGTTAAAAATATTTTAACATTGAAGCCTATGGAGAAATCGCGTCCATCGCGACGCGTCCTGTGCCTTAAAGTTAAGGCACACGATGCCCACGATGGGCGCCGCCAAAATACACAAGTACCAACTATTGTTTTAAACTGTGGAACTATGAGTCCCAGCAAGCCTCCCCCGCAAGCTGGGACTTGGAGAACCACAAGTCCCAGCCTGCGGGGCATTAAAGGGCCCGCTGACACTTGTAGTTCCACAGTAAAAAAAATAGTAATATAAATACACACTGACACACAATAAAACTTTAATTCATCCAATGCCCATACATACTGATACTTACCTATCTTGAGCCCGTAGGTAGGTCCCTGGGTCTTGGTCCGGTGCCTTGTCCTGCTCCATGTCGGCGGCGTCTGTGTTGGCAGCGTCCATCCGGGTCCGAAGAAATCCATGGGGGACCTTTGGAAGGAAATCCAACTCACCCAGGTCCTCCATGGAAGCTCTGAAGTCTTGATCCGCCGTAGTCCTGGACTTCTGTCACCTTCTGTGACACATCGGCGACTCCATCGGCTTCCCGCATTGGACTGTCAGAGAGGCGCAGAGATCCTTCATCTTCCGCGCCTCTCTATAGAATGATTCTATTGGCCGCTTAGCGGCCAATCAGAACCCGTGCTAAGCGGCCAATAGAATTATTCTATAGAGAGTCAGATCCGTGCAGACTGCCTCCGATGTCGTATTAATTCGTATTAGCGGCCGTATATACGGCCGCTAATACGAATTAATACGATATCGGAGGGTTACAAAGCAGTCGTATATGACTGCTTTGTAAATCCCCCTCCGGAACAGGACTTGGCATACAAGGTCGTATTAATTTGTCGCAAGTATACGAATACAATTTGTTGTATTCGGGATTCTCAGTAAATTTCCCCCTAAATGTGATCTCTAATCAGAGGCCGATTTAGACCTCATGAGGCCATAGGTAAGATAACGGTTGTCCCTCCCACCCTCCACCCCCGTTCCAACAATCCGTAGTACTATTTTTTTTTGGCTGCTGATTGCAGATGGCATCGACAGAGCAACTTGGCATGTGCACAGTCTACCAATAAATGCTCAGCTGCATGAACATTGGCATTGTGTAAAAATCTGAATCAGGCTTCATACCGGTGTCAAATTTAAAGTAAACTGAAGGCCCACATACTGTGCAAATATAAAGTAAACTGAAGGCCCACATTTCGTGTGTGTCTATTTTTTTATCCTATCAAAGAACATCAAAAAGACTTTGGGAATGTGAACAGGTCCATGTGATTTCATAACGTCACACAGTTGTAGCCCAATTCTCCAATTGGAACATTTTGGTTGGCCAAGATATATTTATGGAGCTAAAAGAAAAAAAGAGAGTAAGTTCTGTGCGCCAGGCAGCCTATGGCGGGTACATCCACAGGGTCTTGGGCGTCTGAGCATAGTGCCAGGAGGACGCGGGCAGTCACCATTATGTGTGGGTGACGCTGCCCGCTCTGACTGGTTGTCTTGTGCTGGCGCGCATTACCCTGTCCCGGTTCCCGGTGCGGTCCCCTCATTTTGGATGCGGGCACCGGCGGAGCGACAGCTGCAGTGCTTGCGGCCTCCGGTGGGGACTTCACTGACGCAGGGCATACTAACTCTGCCGCAGCGTCTGCGCAGCGTCTGCGCAGCAGGCGCCATCTTGGTGAAGCCAGCCAATCCAATCCAGGTTGAAGTCAGCAGCCTATCAGTGAATCCCAAGGGGGATAAAAGACTCATGTTTAAACCAAGCTGGCGCCAGTTCTTCGCTTGTCAATCCTTAGGGAACACCAGGGTCCTGAGCTCTCCTGACTACCTGTGCACTTTCAGCGTCTGCTAATTATAGACCAGAAAGGTGAAGAATTGCGTAAGGTGGAGGATGACATAGCCATATACAAGTCATTGATTGAACCATACTCCAAATCTAAAGAATATAAGGAATTGGAGGGGGTAGTCACTTCCAAAATAGAGAAAAATTAAAGGGAATTAATGCTAAAGAAAAAAAAGAAATTCTGGAGGGACAAGAATGATTATAAAAGGGGGAATCAACATTGTCTCACTAGAAATGAGAAGCGCTTTGCACAAAGGAACCAGGAGGAAGGAACCCGGGATGTAGAGTCCAAAGAAACCCCCATCAAACGTTATAAGTATAGACGAAACCCCATTAACAAAAAGAGGGACCATTATCAATATACTAGAGAAGAGACACCAACTGGAAATCAAAATCATCCCCCCAGATACCAAAATAACAGAAATAGTGTCAATTCAGGGCCCCCCAGAAATAATTACAACTACTGGAATGAGGGAAATAGGGACAATGAACACTGGGAGAAACCTAAAGAAAAAAGGTGGAGAAGAAATAATTATAGACAAAAAGAAAACTGGAGGGAAGAAAGAACAGAATGGGAAACTGAAAATAGGTTTAGTAAATTAAGAGATGATGAGCATTTTTTAGAGCCAGGACCCGTGACCCCGAGACCCAGATAATTAAAAATACAAAACCACAGGGAAAAAGGGGCAAAGGGCACAACCGAATAAAAAAGAGTAAGAGACCCCCATAATAGAAGTTGAACAAATGCCCACTGCTGTTACTACCCAAATGGAGGATCATAAAACAAAAATCGTGAATCTTAGTAACTATGAGTTAACCACAGATGAGACCGCCCTTTTGGAGAAGGGTTTAAAGTTTGCCCCATCGAACAGGGTAGATAAATTTGAAGTTTTTGTTGATTTACAAAAATTTGTGCATAAATTATTGGCTTTGAAGCGGTTCTTTAATTAAAAAGACCAAACAGGCGAGGATACGAACACTATAGTGGAAAATCAAATAGATACCATTTCTGTTTTCAAAAGGAAATCCACTTTTAATCCCACCCAAAAAAGGGGGTGTCTGGTGGAATCCTTTGAAAAATTAGTAATAGATGACCTCGAAAAAATGCAAATCAGACCCAATAGGAATCCTAACCTCACAAAAGGAGAAATGGGTGCAATTAAAACCTTAAAGGACAACACTGAAATAATAATAAAGCCAGCGGACAAAGGTGGCAGTGTGGTCATCCTTAATACAGCTGATTATAACAGAGAAATCTATAGACAACTTCTGGATGTAAAAACTTATAAGAAATTAAGGGGGAACCCCACAGCTACCATCAGTAAAAAACTAGAGAGTTTTTTTAAATATGTATATGCTTAAGGGAGTGCTGGAGGAAAAGATTAAGGAATACATCATGATAGAGACCCCATCCATACCCATCTTATATATCTTACCAAAGATACAGAAATGTATGAATAATCCACCGGGCCGCCCGATTGTGGCGGGTACCAATTCGATTTTGTCTAATCTTTCGCATTATTTAGATACCTTATTACAGCCATTAGTCCTAAAAACCACTTCTTATTTAAAGGACACTATTGCCACCCTAGAAACGATTAAAACTATAGAGTGGGAGCCCAACTACAAATTGGTCACGTCAGACGTGACCTCTTTGTACACGATTATCGACCACACAATGGGGCTAAGTGCAGTGGCTCATTTTTTGGACAAAGAAGGTACCCCTATAGACGAGAAAAACTTCATATTAGAGGGTATAGCATTGATATTGAACAACAACTATTTTTGGTTCAACGATGACTTCTATCTGCAGTTGACTGGTACCGCGATGGGCACTAGACTGGCACCGAGCTATGCTAACCTTTTTATGGCACGATGGGAGGAGCATAGCATATACGCCAATGCGAGGCACGGTGCCAGTCTAGTGTCCTGGAAGCGATACATTGACGACATTATGTTTGTCTGGAGGGGTGACGATGTATCCCTTGAAAGTTTCTGCCAAGAATTAAACGACAACAATATGAATATCGAGCTCACTTTGGATATAAGTTCAAGCCATGTGAATTTTCTGGATCTGCATATATATATAGAAAATTGCATGGTTAAAACAAGAAACTATGAAAAAGCAACTGACTGCAATTCGTTTATAAATTACAGCAGTAATCATCATATAAATTGGCTGCGTAGTATTCCTAGCAGCCAATTTCAAAGAATTGGCAGAAACTGCACAGAGATAGAGACATATGAGTTTCATGCAAACAAATTAGAAAATCAGTTCAAAAGTAAGGGATATAAGAAAGAGACCGTCAAATTAGCCAGGGATAAGGGTAGACAATCGGTACAGATAAATCAGGTTGGAACTCAGATGGTGCCCAAACCCCCAAAAGATAAAAATGTAGTAAATTTTATCACTAGATATACATGTCATTCCAAACAAGTCGAAAAAATCATCAGAAAACATTGGGGGATCCTCAAGGGAGATCCCATGTTAAAAAATATCTAAGTGAAAACCCACAGTTTATAAATAGAAAGGCAAATAATTTAAAAAGCCTGATCGTAAAAAGTGCAATTAATACCCCCTCCCCATACAATCACATCAAGACGAAAGGATTCTATAGATGTGGGACCTGCTCTATATGCAGAGTATGTAAAGGAGGAGGAGGAGCGATAAACCAATATAAAGTATCACAAACAGATGAATGGTTTCCAATCGACGATTTCATTACGTGCAGTAGCAAGTTTTGTATATATCTAATTGAATGCTCGTGCCAGAAACAGTACATAGGTAAAACCACTAGAATGTTAAAAACACGCCTGGCCGAGCATGTTAGAAATATAAAGAAAGGGATGTATACCCATAATGTCTCAGCCCATTTTAAGAGAACACATAATATGGATATCAAACACCTCATATCTTTCTGTGGTATTAATGTTATCAAAGATAACTGGAGGGCTAACGACAAAGAAAAAAGATTGGCATGTCTAGAAATGAAAAAAAATATATTCACATAAAACTATTGAGCCCCGAGGCTTGAATATCGGGTTTGAACTAAGATGTTTTTTATAAATGTTTTTACCTAATGTTTATATATGTTTCTTATCCATTACAATTTTTAAAGATGCTTTTTATTATGTAGAAGAGTATTTTAAAATTTATATTTTGATACTGACCCTTACCTTTTTTAATCAAATTAGTGTATATATATCTAATATGCGGGTACTGGTATTTCCTATATATAACTGTTAATAACCTTTCCGTTATAAAAGTAGGATGATAAATATACAACACTAACATTCTGCTTTATATGTTGTTTGTGTTGTGGCTGACTGTTCTTACTATACGGAATGGAGAAATCTCCAACATGGCGTAAAGGAGAAGATATGTATATGGAAATACACTAAACGCCAAAGAAATGTCATACACAAAATGGCGCCCGCTGTATAAGCACCAGAACCCCGGAAGCCTGCGTTCCAAATACTAGGAAGAGACGCTGGACGATCATAACGGAAGTGCAGTGACGCACTTCCGGGTACGCAAGCCTCCCGGTCAGCTGATCGGCGTAAACGGAAGTAAAGTGACACAGAAAACCGGGACTCCCGGATTTATATACATACGGACAAAACGCATGTTATTCTCCATAATATACCTTCCTCTTGATTTACTCTCAGCATGTATGACTCTAGCGGTGTATATGTTTAGGTGTATAGAGAGCTTACAGTGTTGTATTAGTGAGGTATTTAGGTGAATACCGGAGAGGGTAATTACAACCCCAGGCCGGGTTTTCTAGATGCCTTAATTGCTCAAACAGTTTAGAGGGTATAAATATCCTTCTACCCCCACACTCCTCACACCTTGAAAAAGGGCTGACTTTAAGCCTGAAACGCATTGGTTAAAGGACTGAATCCACAGCATAGGTGAGACCCTTTACCATTTTTTCATCTGGTTTGCTCCTCCTTGTATCCGGATATAGGGAGAGAGTATTTTTGGGCTCACCTGAGACTGTGTGTATTTTTAATTGTATCTTTTATTGTATGTTTTATCGTATACGTCCTGGATTTAACTTTTCACTGATAGGGTGGTATTTGAGTGTCATTGCACGGGGAGGATCGGATATGGACATATAAAAGATACCTTTCCATGAACATAGGGCCTCATCGTGAGGTGAGTGTGGTACCTAGTGTTTATTCTTGTCGTACTTGAAGGGAAGCTGGCACAGACCATTTGTGGGACCAGTGGGACAGAGATACCTTTATGTGAATATAGGGCCTTTATAAAAGGTCAGTAATCAATTTGTTCGTTACAAGTTGGGAGTACCATTTACCTGGCAGAGATAAAGAAACCTCTACGGGCACATAGGGACCTATTTTAAGGTCAGTAGGTGCCCCCTAGATGTTACATAGAAATACAGAGAACACCAGGAAAAATTGGAAGTGAACCCACATGCATGGTTAACATCTATGGAGTAGCGCCGAAGTGTATATTAACTGTTTGTTTAGAGTATCCATCCAAGGGGAGCTAGTGCCCCACTAATATACACACAGCTGCAACTCCTGGCGCTGCCATCCTCTCTATACTCTTTTCTATGTCTTGCTCCAAGTGAAATCAGTCTTTGATCATCTGTGCACCGCCGGCATTCTGCTTCAAGGTGCAATCAAGACTGCTCACCTGTGTACCTTCTCAGGGGCGGATCCAGGATAAAATGACAGGGGGGGCACCATGATAAAAGAGGGTTTAGGTGGGGGAGGGCCAGTATTAGTGGTGCCAGTGTACATGCTAAGAGAGCGGCAGAGAGAGGGTGGCAATTTGATTAAAAATAGGCCCACTATGGCAACAAAAGTGAAGGATGTAGTTGTGCGCGCGCCGAAGGTGCGCTCTGGAAAAGGGGGTGTGGCCACTCAACAGGGGGCATGTCCTTGAGTGTAGTGTACAACACCATATACAACTTCTACACATTATGCTACAAAATACTAGACTCCATTATACTTGCCCCTTACACATGATGCCAAATGGAATGAGCCAAAATTCAAACAATGCCACATGGATTGTGTCAAAATTCACATAATGCCACACGGATTGAGCCAAAATTTACATAATAACACACGGATTGAGCCAAAATTCACAAAATGCCAAATGGATTGAGCCAAAATTCACATAATGCCAAATGGATTGAGCCAAAATTCACATAATGCCACATGGATTGTGTCAAAATTCACATAATGCCACACGGATTGAGCCAAATTCATAAGATGCCATATGGATTGAGCCAAAATTCACATAATGCCACACGTATTGAGCCAAAATTCACATAATGCCACACGGATTGAGACAAAATTCACATAATGCCACACGGATTGAGCCAGAATTCACATAATGCCACACAGATTAAGACAAAATTCACAATACGCTTCATAAACAGGGACATTGTCCACCAAAGGCGCGCATTAAACATTTACACCATAATGTCCATTGCACGTTAAGTTACACGGCATGATGTCCATTATGTATTATGCCAAACACCATAATGCCTATTAAAAATTATGCTACATACAGTAAGTGCTGCTTATCTACATGCTCATTGCCAAGGGTTCCATGCTCATTGCCAGAGGTTCCATGCTCGTTGCCATGTGGATTACATGATCATTGCCAATGGGGAATACATGCTCATGGTAAATGGGGGACAGCCGCTGCCAGGCAGAAGTGATAGCCACTGACAGTGGCAGAGCCTGGCTGTATTCCGAGCACTGCAGGTCCCAGCTATTTGAAATAATACCCATTTCACACCAGAAAATGCATTCCCAGGTTGGCCCCTTTTACACCAGCCTAGTCCCTACATTTTCTGGTGTGAGGGGGAGAGAAAACCACCCCTCCCCCCCTTTAACCAGTTATCTCATTTAACCGGCTATATCTTCGGAACTAACTGACCCATTTACATGAGACAAGTATCATATTGAAGAACTTTTGAGTGGGCTTTGAATGATTTTGGTCCAGTGAAACTGGAACGTTTGGTTCCAGAGTAATCTGCCCTCAAAGAACATGAACAGCCATGAAATTACATTTAAAAAATAAAAAAATCGATTTACACGCTATATCTCTGGAACCGATTGACCGATATGGACCATCCTGGTATCATATTGAAGGCCCAGCGATTTGAAATTGAATGACATCAACCACAAGCTCCTGTGATGCCAGGGGGGGAACTGACAGCCGTTGGAACAGGGTGGGGGTCGGAATTGACGGGTCCCATATTATCCTATGGGGAAAAAATGTTACAGCTTTGCCAGGCGATATCTCCGGTTCCCGGGGGGCTAGAGACATGGGGCTGGGCTCGTTGGAAAGCTCTGGTCCTCATCTACAAAATGAATGACAGGGGGCACGTGCCCGGGTGCCCCCCCCTGAATCCGCCTTCTGCCTGGGTGCAATCTGCAAACAACCTCCTGTGCACCTTCCGTTTGGGTACAACCCCTGTCATCACCTGTGTACCTTCTGCCTGGGTGCAATCTGCAAGCAACCTCCTGTGCACCTTACGTTTGGGTACAACCCCTGCTATCACCTGTGTACCTTCTGCCTGGGTGCAATCTGCAAGCAACCTCCTGTGCACCTTCCGTTTGGGTACAACTCCTGCTATCACCTGTGTACAGGGCCGGCTCTTCCATTAGGCAGCTTTAGGCAGCTGCCTAGGGCGCCAGAATCTAGAAGGGCGCCATCAAGCCTGCATATCAAAAAATGAAGGATGTCTATGAGGATCCTTGTTGTACTTAATGCAGCTGGCTGCTGTGGAACATCTAAGACCTCACCTCCATACTTTACCTTGAGGCATACATCCCTACTTTGCTGCCCCCTTCTCCTTAAACTATGTTGTGGGTGGCAAAGGTAGGCCTCTATGGAAAGCAGGGGACTTGCCCACCTTCCCATGGGGCTGGGAGGACCACCTGACTTTTGGGACCAAATAACATTCATTCTGGAAGGTTAGGCAAGTATGCCTAAAGGGGTTGGAAATTGGGTATTGGTGGCAGTATGGGTGTGGGGTGGGAGTAGGTTCAAGTTTTGCCTAGGGTGCTGAGAAGCCTTACACCGGCCCTGCCTGTGTATCTTCAGTCTGTGTGCATTCTGCAAACAGCCTCCTGTGCACCTTCCGTTTGGATACAATCTACACCAGTCTCCAGTATACCTTCTGCCCGGCTGCAGCCTGCCACAGTCTCCTGCGCACCCCCTACCTGGGTGCTACTCACTGCAGTCACCTGTGTATCCTGGTCCTGCTACGACTGGTCCTGATTCCTGTATGTCCCTTGGTCCTTCATTATCTACCCCGTGGCTAACTCCTACACATCAGTGTCTCCCAGCTCCGGGCTCCTCCCAGGTCCTGTATGAGAAGGACTTATATTTGTCCCGCTACTCTGCAAGCTACTCCGGTTCCTGGTCGTCACCCGGGTCCACAGAATTCCCAGGTACTGACAGAAAGAACTGGCCAGATCGACTCGGCCCCAGGCCAGGAATTACTTGGTCGCTTGCAAGCCCTCGAGGAGGGTCAGTGGCAAGTGGCTCAGGCCTTGCAGGGAATTTCCCAGCGTCAGGACACTCTCCAAGCATCATTGCCTCAAGCTTCGCCGACTCCTCCTGTGATGGCTCAAGCCAGTAATCCTGCTCGACCCTCGGGTAGCTCTGTCCTGCATCTGCCAACCTTGAAATTTGACGGTACCCCTCGGGCCTGCAGGGGATTCATCAACCAGTGCGAAGTTCATTTCTCACTCCAGCCCACGAACTTTCCTACAGATTTAACCCGTGTTGCCTACATTGGGTGTCTCCCTTATGGGAAAGGTCAGATCCTTTGCTTACCAACTACACGAACCCGGCCGATTACGCCAAGGTACCAGGTCTGTTGCTCAGTATGTTATACATTTCCAGACTTTAACCTCTGAATTAACCTGGAATGAGGAAGCCTTGGTGTCAACCTTTCTGGCGGGACTTTCTGATCATCTCAAAAGACAAATTGGCAACACGTGACCTTCCCAGTACCCTCACTGCCATCATTTCCCTCTGCAATAAATTAGACCTCCATTTTCGTGAGAGACAAGTTGAGAAGTCTCGGCAGGAAAGGACTCGATCTGTGATCACTCCCAGATTGGCATCCTCAGTTCCATCCCCTGCTCCTGAAGAGCCCATGCAAGTGAATAGGGGCCACTTGTCTCCTGAAGAACGGCAATGAAGGCAACGCCAAAATCTTTGTCTTTATTGTGGGGAGCCGAGGCATCTGGTTGTCTCCTGTCCACGCCGTCCATTAAACCGTCGGTCCTAGCTGGTTCTGGAGAAGCCAGGCTAGGACAAGCAGATATTTCTCCACTCAAGTCCGATTCCCTTTTGTCTCTGCAACTCTTGTTACCTCGGGGACCAACTAAAGTACAAGTTCTTTTGGACTCTGGAGCAGCAGAAAATTTTATGTCTTTACAATTTATCAAGCAGCATCGTCTTGGAACTGTCTTCTTGGATCAAGCCTATCGTCTTTCTGCTGTGGATGGCAGCTTCTTTCCTCAGGGGTCAGTTACCCACCGTACTGTCCCACTCTCAGTTCAAGTCGGCCTGCTGCATCATGAGTTTCTTCAATTCTTAGTCATTCCGAAAGCCAGTCACCCAATTGTTTTAGGATTTCCTTGGCTCCAGAGATATTCCCCTCATCTGGATTGGGGAACCATGCAAATCCTATCCTGGGGTCCTGACTGTCACCAATCCTGTCTTCAGAAAATCATGCCACTCCAGACTACAGCTACCGCTGAACCTCCACTTTTGCCTTCTGCTTATCAAGCATTCGCGGACGTCTTTTGTGAAAAATCGGCAGACAAACTACCACCTCATCGCCGATGGGACTGCCCAATTGACTTGATTCCTGGAAAGACTCCTCCCAGAGGTAGGGCCTACCCCCTTTCTCTTCCAGAGACTGAAGCCATGGCATCATATATCAAGGAAAATCTTGAGGGGTTTTTCCGGCCATCTTCCTCTCAAGCAGGGGCGGGGTTTTTCTTTGTAAAAAAGAAAGACAGTGGACTTAGACCTTGCATTGATATAGAGCCTTGAATGACATCACCGTTAAGAATCGGTACCCCCTTCCCTTAGTCACAGAATTGTTCGACCGGATCAAAGGGGCTACAGTCTTTTCTAAACTTGACCTCAGGGGGGCCTATAATTTAATTTGTATCCGTGCTGGTGACGAATGGAAGACCGCATTCAACACAAGGGACAGTCATTACGAATACTTAGTAATGCCACTCGGGTTAAGTAATGCACCTGCTGTTTTTCAAGAATTTATGAATGAAATACTCCGTGACCTTCTGTATTATTCAGTTGTAGTTTATCTGGATGACATCTTAATTTTTTCTCAGAATCTTCAAGAACACCGTCTACATGTCAAAGAGGTACTCCAGCGCAGGGCCGGTGCTAGGGTGTTCGGCACCTCCCTGCAAACTCTAAATTTGCGCCCTCCTTCCCATACCTTATAAAAGAGCACATGCTAGAGGCACGCACCACAAAAAAATAGTTGTGTTCTCACAAAGAATGTGTTCTCAGATTACGCCACACAGTAGCACAATCTTATTCACATTACACTGCATGTAGTGCCACTAATTCACATTATACCACACATCAGTTTCCTTTATTGCCATTACGAAACACAGTAGAGTCCATTATTTTTGTTACTTCAGGCATTTGTACCCTTTATACACATTATGCAACACAGTAGTGCCCCTTATATAAAATGCTAATAGTTGTAGTGCCTTTTACACTATACTGCCCACAGTAATACATCTTACACATTATTCCCACAGTAATGCCATTAATACATAATTTCCAGAATGATGCAGGTTACACCTAATGCTTATAGTAGGTGTAAACTGCAGTACTCTGGGCATTATGTGTAACATAGAATTTGACGGCAGATAAGAACCACTTGACCCATCTAGTCTGCCCCTTTTTTAAACATGCTACCTCATTTATTTGATCCTTATTTTTTTTGTAAGGATATCAATATTCATATCCCGAATGTAGGCGGCACTAATGCCCACAATAATGCCACTTACACATAATGCCCACGCTAGTGCTGCTTACACATAATACCCAGAATCGTGCCCTTTCACATAATGTCAAGAGTAGCACCGCTTATACATAATGCCAACAATAGCAGTGCTGATGCATAATTCGCAGAGCAGAGTTGCTTAGGCATATTGCCCAGAGTAGTGCCCCTTACGCATATTGACCAGACTAGCGATGCTTACGCAAAATACACACAGCAGTGACACTTCCGCATAATGGCCAGAGTAGCACCCCTTAGCCATAATGTCAACCATAGTGTTGCTTACATATAATGCCCACACAATGCCCCCTTCCATCTCTATAAAATGCAACCTGCCATTTCTCCTGTGATTC
This sequence comes from Crinia signifera, assembly GCF_055691185.1. Lineage (NCBI taxonomy): Eukaryota > Metazoa > Chordata > Amphibia > Anura > Myobatrachidae > Crinia > Crinia signifera. The sequence continues at coordinate 205,775,725 of NC_139217.1, read as the reverse complement.
CTGATAAAAATTTCTGTGTCAAATAGAAACACTGAGATAGAACAGCATCTCTGAGTGTTTATTCATACCCTTAGTTATGTGAGAGCTGCAGCCAAGTCTGTTTAAATACAGAAAGTGGCACTCACCTTATGTAAGGGGAAGGCTGCAGTGTCTATTATAGTGGCCCAGCATTTTGGCCCTGGGTAATTGCCCCTTTGTGGCACACACCTTTTAGCTACACTCAGTGGTGCAAGTAGAAAAAATTTCATAGTGGCACTGTCCTGCGCGCCGAAGGCGCTCCCTGAAAAATGGGCGTGATCATGGGTGTGGCCATATGACACTAGGGGGAGTGGCTACATGACAAAGCCTAACACGCGCGGACAAAATTTACACAGTAATGCCTATTACACGTCACACCACCAATACATATTACCCATGCCATAATGCCCATTACACATTATGCCCATTGTGCCACTGCCGCACAACTGATGATGTCCATTACTAATATGCCCCCACAGTGCCAGATATGCCGCCACAGTGCCACACATATATGCCCCCACACTGCTAGGTATGCCTTCAGTGGCAGATATGCCACCACAGGGCCACACATATGCCCCTATAGTGCCACACATATGCCCCCACAGTGCTATGTATGCCCCCAGTGCCAGATATGCCCCCACAGTACCAGATATGCCCCCACAGTGCTAGGTATGCCCCCAGTGCCAGATATGCCCCCACAGTGCCACACATATGCCCCCACAGTACTAGGTATGCCCCCAGTGCCAGATATGCCCCCACAGTGCCACACATATGCCCCCAGTGCCAGATATGCCCACAGTGCCAGATATGCCCCCACAGTGCCACACATATGCCCCCACAGTGCTAAGTATGCCCCCACAGTGCTAAGTATGCCCCCACAGTGCCAGATATGCCCCCACAGTGCCAGATTTGCCCCCACAGTGCTAGGTATGCCCCCATAGTGCCATATATGCCCCCCACAGTGCCACACATATGCCCCCACAGTGCTAAGTATGCCCCCAGTTCCAGATATGCCCCCAGAGTGCCATTTATGCCCCCACAGTGCCACACATATGCCCCCACAGTGCCACATATGCCCCCACAGTGCCACATATGCCCCCACAGTGCCAGATATGCCCCCACAGTGCTAGGTATGCCCCCATAGTGCCATATATGCCCCCCACAGTGCCACACATATGCCCCCACAGTGCTAAGTATGCCCCCAGTTCCAGATATGCCCCCAGAGTACCATTTATGCCCCCACAGTGCCACACATATGCCCCCACAGTGCCACATATGCCCCCACAGTGCCACACATATATGTCCTACAGTGCCTGATAACATAGTTACATTAAGTTACATCCAGGCTTCCCCCCCTCAAGACTTCTGTGACTGAGCAGCAGCTGCAGCCCCCAGCCATCGTTCAGACAGAGGAGACAGAGGAGAGGAGCGTAAGAGGAGAGAAATTACATTAATTTACATCCACCCAGCCTACCAGCACTGGGCTGGATGGCACATGTCACATGTCACATGTCCCGCCGTCCTCCCGGAGATGGCACATGTCACATGTCCCGCCGTCCTCCCAGAGACAGTGGCGACTGCTGCTAGATTATGCCACGGCTGACTCCCCTCCACGGTCCTGTCAGGCTGCGCGGCGCCGCAGCCATGTTCTCCTCCTCCTCTTCTGCCGCCGCAGTCAGTCATAACTGACTACCGTGGCTTTGGAGACTCCCGGGACCCGTCCTGTGCGGCACGCGATCCTGCGCATGCGCAGTGATAGCATTTCGGTATAGTGTTTTATTGCGGTTCGGGGTACAGGCAGAATATATCTTAGTGCGGTACGCCGTACCACCACACTTACAGGCCTGTCACACAGACAGTCGCTGCCAGAGTAGCCTCCATGATTATGTGTCCCTGCTCCCCCACCGCTCCTCTCCGAATCCAACCTGCTCTTGTCAAAACCTCCCGCAGGCTCTTTCTTCCCCCCTGCACACATGTGTGCACGATGACAGCGGCATGACATCACTTGCCCAGCTGGACAGGGGAAGGGAATCGCAGGTCCCACCAGCAAGGTAATGTCACTCAGCAGCGCGGGACTGCTGTCACTGCGGGGTTGGGGAGCTTCCACCTGGCTGTCTGCGCTAAGCTTCCTTCCGGAGCCGCTGCCTGTGATATATTATGACAGGCGCAGGCTGCGGCAGCCGTCAGCCTGCATCTGCAGTATTGGATTCAGAGGTATGGAGGAAGCGCCTCTAAGGGCCGGCGCCTACCTGCTTTGCAGGCTGTGCTGAGCGGGTAGCGCCGGCCCTGCTCCAGCGTCTGCGAAAAAATCAACTTTACTGCAAATTGTCCAAATGTGAATTCGAAAAACCTTCAGTTGCATTCCTGGGATACATTATCTCTGGTTCTGACCTCCGTATGGATCCCTCTAAAGTAAAAGCAGTCCTTGATTGGTCCCGTCCTACTACGCTAAGATTCATTCAATGCTTTATTGTATTCTCTAACTACTACCGAAGGTTTATCAAAGACTTTTCTTCTATTATCAGTCCTATTACTGCTCTCACCCATGAAGGGTCCAATCCTTCTCAGTGGTCACCTGAAGCCATTGCTGCTTTCTACCGGCTCAAATAAGTCTTTACTGACAATAGTGTAAAGGGTGTAGAGATCCACTGGTGGGCGCTCCCTATAGTTAGGACAATGTGGGGAAAAAAGGGAAGGGGGGGAATGGAGAAAATGAAGGGGGAGTATGATACTTCCCTTTGTTTTCTTCTCCTGTGTGGTAAATTTCTCCGTTAGATGTTCCTGGGTTTGGATGTTTCTAATCCCCAATGTTTCTCAGTGGTCATATAGAAAGGATGAGACAAAAATGGAAGAAATCCACAATGTGAGATATCTCTGGGGTGAGGAGTTTGATATTTCAATGTCACTTAGAGCCTGGGTGGCGTACCGAACTCACTTGTGACAAAAAGGACATAAGTGCATCAAGGTATCTTTGAATGGGTAAATGGGGTGGCGTACCTGTACTCACGTGGTGGGGCGAAAATCAAAGCGCATCAAGGTTTCTTTATATATCCATTTTATTTTGAACAGGGTAAAAACATCAATGGAATAAAACTTTAAAAGAAGGTATAGAGTGGAAGGTGAGGTGCCTTACCATGTGATATTTGGGTGGAGTCAAACCGGATAACATACACCCAAGTTCTCACAGGTTAGCTTTACTCACCTTAACCACTTTTCTGCCTCCAATGTGTACACTAGATCTGGGCCGACATGTTTCGAGATAACACTATCAGGATCCTGAAGAAGAGATAGTGTTATCATGAAACATGTCGGCCCAGATCTAGTGTACACATTGGAGGCAGAAAAGTGGTTAAGGTGAGTAAAGCTAACCTGTGAGAACTTGGGTGTATGTTATCCGGTTTGACTCCACCCAAATATCACATGGTAAGGCACCTCACCTTCCACTCTATACCTTCTTTTAAAGTTTTATTCCATTGATGTTTTTACCCTGTTCAAAATAAAATGGATATATAAAGAAACCTTGATGCGCTTTGATTTTCGCCCCACCACGTGAGTACGGGTACGCCACCCCATTTACCCATTCAAAGATACCTTGATGCACTTATGTCCTTTTTGTCACAAGTGAGTTCGGTACGCCACCCAGGCTCTAAGTGACATTGAAATATCAAACTCCTCACCCCAGAGATATCTCACATTGTGGATTTCTTCCATTTTTGTCTCATCCTTTCTATATGACCACTGAGAAACATTGGGGATTAGAAACATCCAAACCCAGGAACATCTAATGGAGAAATTTACCACACAGGAGAAGAAAACAAAGGGAAGTTTCATACTCCCCCTTCATTTTCTCCATTCCCCCCCTTCCCTTTTTTCCCCACATTGTCCTAACTATAGGGAGCGCCCACCAGTGGATCTCTACACCCTTTACACTATTGTCATTGTTTTAAGGTGAAATTGGGACACACCTCCAGAGATCCATCAGGCAGATCCCTCCAGATAGCGCCACGTCACTCTTCTCACTCTCCCCATTACTTAAGTCTTTACTGAAGCTCCTATCCTTATTCAGCCAGATCCTTCCCGACCATTTGTACTGGAGGTAGACGCCTCGTCTGTTGGAGTAGGTGCGGTGCTTTCACAGAAAACGTCTGATGGAAAAGTTCATCCCTGTGGGTTCTTCTCCAAAAAATTCTTACCAGCTGAAAGAAATTATCCTATTGGAGAACAGGAACTTTTGGCCATCAAACTCGCCCTAGAAGAGTGGCGCTATCTTTTGGAAGGAGCTAAATTCCCAGTATCCATCATCACAGACCTCACGAACCTTCTTTACTTGCGGAAAGCGCAACGCCTGAACCCCAGATTTTGTTCTTTACAAGATTCAACTTTTCTTTGACCTTTCGGCCTGGATCTCAAAATGGCAAGACTGATGCCTTATCCCGATCTTTTTCTTCTTCAATTGAGGATCAGTCTCCCGGTCCAGTGCTTCCAGCCACTAGATTTGCCAAGACCAAAGTAGTTTCTGTCCCTCCAGGGAGAACATTCGTGACTACAAAGTTGCGTCCTGCCTTACTACTTTTGTACTCGTTTTGTAGGTCATTCCAGAATAAAGAAAACCCTCGAGTTCATTAGAAGATCCTATTGGTGGTCCTCTATGAAAGCCGATGTCACGTCTTTCATTTCTTCCTGTCCTGAGTGTGCTCGCCATAAAACCTCCCGTCAAAAGCCATCCAGTCTCCTTCAGCCCTTGTCCATTCCGGAACAACCCTGGACTCATCTCTCAAAGGATTTCGTTACTGATTTGCCTGTGTCACAAGGATTCAACACCATCTGGGTCGTGGTGGACCGTTTCTCCAAAATGGCACACTTTGTTCCCCTCAAGGGGTTACCTTCAGCTCCCAAGTTGGCTCAACTCTTTATTAAAGAGATATTTCGTCTTCATGGCCTGCCTGAGGAAATAATCTCTGATAGAGGGGTACAGTTCGTGGCAAGATTTTGGAGATCTCTAGTTCTCCACAGCATATCATCCCCAAACCAACGGGCAAACTGAGAGAGTGAACCAGGATCTAGAGACATTTCTACGTCTTTATCTGTCTTCTTCTCAAGATAACTGGGTTGAACTCCTGCCATGGGCTGAATTCGCACATAATAACTCATATCATTCTGCTACAGATAAGTCTCCATTCTTTATTGTTTATGGCAAGCATCTTCGTGTTCCTGAATTCCAGAGACTCCCTGAATGCAACGTTCCTGCAGTTAAGTCGTCTCTTCAATATTTTTCTAATATTTGGAAAAATGTTCATGCCTCTCTGTTCAAGGCCTCTCAGCGCTATAAAAAATTTGCAGATGGTCACCGGAAAGCAGTTCCCAAACTTCAAGTTAGAGACAGGGTCTGGCTTTCAACAAAGAACATCAGACTGCGAGTACCATCGATGAAATTTGCACCCAAGTTTATAGGTCCTTATCAGATAATCTCTGTCATCTCGCCAGTGGCTTATAAACTTCAGTTGCCTCAATCTCTACGAATCCCGAACTCATTTCACATTTCGTTATTAAGGCCTTTGGTTCTCAATCGCTTCCAAAACCAAGTTCCTCGACCACAGCAGCTTCAAGCCGACCGTGAAATATCCTTTGTTGTAAAAAAAGAACTTGGATAGATGCCACAGATATTGATGCTCCCGCCTTTTCCATCAAAACAATCCTGGTAAGCCTGGTAAGTGTCCGGAGTCCACTCCCAAGGGGGGGGGGGTACTGTCACGGTCCGCGTGTGTCGCTTACCAGTCCGGGTAGTGCGGCGGGATCTGGTCCAGGTGAGTGGTCTTGGGCGTCTGAGCAGAGTGCCAAGAGGACGCGGGCAGTCACCATTATGTGTGGGTGACGCTGCCCGCTCTGACTGGTTGTCTTGTGCTGGCGTGCAGTACACTGTCCCGGTTCCCGGCGCTGTCCCCTCATTCTGGATGCGGGCACCGGCGGAGCGACAGCTGCAGTGCGTCCGGCCGCCTGTGGGGACTTCACTGACGCAGGTCATACTACCTCTGCCGCAGCATCTGCGCAGCAGGCGCCATCTTGGTGAAGCCAGCCAATCCAATCCAGGTTGAAGGCAGCAGCCTATTAGTGAATCCCAAGGGGGATAACCAAGCTGGCGCCAGTTCTTCGCTTGTCAATCCTTAGGGAACACCAGCGTCCTGAGCTCTCTTGACTACCTGTGCACTTTCAGCGTCTTGCTCCAAGTGCAATCAGTCTGGATCACCTGTGCACTTCTAGCGTCTGGCTCCAAGTGCAATCAGTCTTTGATCATCTGTGCACCTCCAGCATTCTGCTTCAAGGTGCAATCAAGCCTGCTCACCTGTGTACCTTCTGCCTGGGTGCAATCGGCAAACAACCTCCTGTGCACCTTCCGTTTGTGTACAACCCCTGCTGTCACCTGTGTACCTTCTGCCTGGGTGCAATCTGCAAGCAACCTCCTGTGCACTTTCCATTTGGGTACAACCCCTGCTATCACCTGTGTACCTTCTGCCTGGGTGCAATCTGCACGCAACCTCCTGTGCACCTTCCATTTGGGTACAACCCCTGCTATCACCTGTGTACCTTCTGCCTGGGTGCAATCTGCAAGCAACCTCCTGTGCACCTTCCATTTGGGTACAACCCCTACCATCACCTGTGTACCTTCTGCCTGGGTGCAATCTGCAAGCAACCTCCTGTGTACCTTACGTTTGGGTACAAGCAGGGCTATTTTTCAGCCGGAACGGTCCGGAACGCCGTTTCTGAAGCTCAAATTAAAAATGATGTCATCAGGAACGGCGTTCCGGAACCTGCTCCAGGCCGCCCGGCATAGCCTGACCGCTCCCTGCTCCCCGCTCCCTGTCAGTGTCCGCCCACCCGACCATGTATCCGGCCACCCGCCCGTCAACTGCGGCTGCCCTTGCCTTCCTTCCCCTGCACACAGAGAGACAGACGCTAGAAGTCATAGTTCACCTCTAGCGTCTGACAGGTAGCACAGCTCTGCGACTTCCTGGTAACGCTGCAGAGCTGTGCTTCCTGTCAGACGCTGAATGTGAAAAATGACTTCTAGCGTCTCTCTGTGCGCAGGGGAAGACAGGGTAAGGCAGGGGCAGCAGCTGCTGATGGGCAGGTGGGCACGTATTAACCCCTTGGCAACGAGCTGGAACCCCTGGCAATGAGCTGGAACTCCTGGTACGTTCACAAAACGTACCAGGAAAGACTAAAATATCTTAATATGTATACTTTAGAGCAGAGAAGGGAAATGGGGGACATGATAGAAACTTTCAAATATATCAAGGGTTTTAACAAGGTACAGGTGGGAGACAATCTTCACAGGAAGAGGAGCAACAGAACACGAGGACATGCACTGAAACTAGAGGGAGGAAGATTCAGGGGAAATGTGAGGAAGAATTTTTTCACCGAAAGAGTAGTAGATAGGTGGAATAGCCTACCATCAGAGGTGGTAGACGCAAATACAGTAGTACAATTTAAACATGAAAAAAATAGGTTGGTTTCCTACCCAAAGGTAAGAAGTGGGCGACAGCGAAGGGGTGCCTTGTGATCCAAGCAGCTCACACCAAGGAAGGTCAGTTCCTTGAAAACATAGGTATAGCAAAAAGAAGGGGTAGTGGAGCGCTAGGTTGATATTTAGAAAAAAATTTCTTATGAGTATGGTCAGTTGGGTATCACAATTAGTAAAAATGTATTCAACACTGGTAGGCAAAGTAAAAAATTTATTGATACATTTATATACATATAAATGAATGCATAAAAACAGAGCATATAAAATAATTAAGAATGGTTGGCCTAAGCACTATACTTATGCGTTCTCCCGCTTGCCAAATGTCCTGAGCCAGTCCGTCCTGTAGTTTTAACTGGAGCTTGTGGAGGTTGGGTGTCCATATACCATGCTGGGAATTCAGTGCCACTGTGTAGAATGTTGCTGTCTGGATGTTTTGTAGACAGATGCACAGGTTGAGGGTAGGTTTCCCAATGAGTATGCTGGTGGTGGTATCCCAAGGCTCTCTTCCAGTGGGTGAGGAACGGATGGAAATTTGATCCAAATCTGATGGCTAGGCAAGATATAGTTTGGGAGTGTCCCGCAGTATAGCTCAGAGTCCAATCTAACAGTATTCTAACGCGTTTCGTTACCTATGCTGGTAACTTTATCAAAGGAAAAGTTGATAACGTTACCAGCATAGGTAAAGAAACGCGTCAGGATACTGTTAGATTGGACTCTGAGCTATACTGCGGGACACTCCCAAACTATATCTTGCCTAGCCATCAGATTTGGATCAAATTTCCATCCGTTCCTCACCCACTGGAAGAGAGCCTTGGGATACCACCACCAGCATACTCATTGGGAAACCTACCCTCAACCTGTGCATCTGTCTACAAAACATCCAGACAGCAACATTCTACACAGTGGCACCAAATTCCCAGCATGGTATATGGACACCCAACCTCCACAAGCTCCAGTTTAAACTACAGGACGGACTGGCTCAGGACATTTGGCAAGCGGGAGAACGCATAAGTATAGGGCTCAGGCCAACCATTCTTAATTCTTTTATATGCTCTGTTTTTATGCATTCATTTATATGTATATAAATGTATCAATTAATTTTTTACTTTGCCTACCAGTGTTGAATAAATTTTTACTAATTGTAATACCCAACTGACCATACTCATAAGAATTTTTTTTCTAAATATCAACCTAGCGCTCCACTACCCCTTCTTTTTGCTATACAATTTAAACATGCTTGGGATAAGCATATTGATATCCTTACAAAAAATAAGGATCAAATATGGTTTGAGGTAACATGTTTAAAAAAAGGGGCAGACTAGATGGGCCAAGTGGTTCTTATCTGCCGTCAAATTCTATGTTTCTATGTTTCTATGTTTCAATGGAATATAACCCCCCTTGGCAACGAGCAAAAAATATTAACCCCTTGGCAATGAATAAGCAAGAACCCATGGCAATGGTCATTAACCCCACCCCCCCGGCAACGAGCAAAAACCCCTGTCAATCCCTGTTCTGGAAGGAGGAGATGGAGCTGACCCTGGTGGGGCTGCAGTACTCCGGGAAGACCACCTTTGTGAACGTGATTGCGGTGAGAGATGGGGGCAGCAGGAGGCTACCCTTTAACTTTCACTGCCCTCCTTATTCGCCTCCTTTCTACTGTGCACTTTGGAACAAAACCATTCTTCCTCTTTCTTTAACTTCCACATTCTATACTTCTGTAATTACAGGATCACAGGATGTAGAAAACATCACTTATACTCTGCAACTGACAATGCTGCCTCATGCTATCACTCCATCCCAACCACAAAACCTCTACCTCAGTGATGAGCAACATAATATACTTCAAGGGCCACATGTGCACTGCAATAAATTTTGGCAGAGACACACATTCGTCTTCATTTTAGTAATAAAAAACAGACCCAAATTGTCCCATGGGCTACTTCTAAAATGTCTCCACATGCCCCTCAGAATTCTACACCTCGTAAATCAGTAGAGGCTGGATCACCCTAACTATAGAATGGAAACCTCCAGCTTCTTACCCATACTTCTGGTTGCCAGCTGCCGCCTCCCGGCAACTGCGGGCAACGAGGGTCCATCTCCCTGCTCCTTCTTCTAGCTTAAGAAAGCTTTGAGGGTCAGGCTCCTGCTAGGTTCATACCCCAGCTATGGGGCAGGGTGGAAGCGGCGGGCAGGGAAGAAAGGGGAGCTCTCTGGCTGTCTGTGTGAGAACGCACAGTGAACCGCCCTGTGAGGGTTACTGAGCGTCCGCAAACAGACAGCCAGAGAAGGGGAAGTATACTTCTTGGCTGCTGCAGCAAAGCATGTAGACTCCTAGCCCCTCACAGAGAGTGACATGACCGTGATGCGCCCCGTTGGCACTGGCTCCCCCCACCACTGCTCTGGCTGCGGAGCATTAGTTACGCCACTGGCTGGGTGCTCTGCGCTCCTCCGACAGACGCTAGAGGTATGGCAGTACCTCTAGTGTCTGTCTCCTACAAGGCGGTGGCCATTTTGGAGGGGCCGTCGCCATAGAGACACAACTAGAGGCTCTGGCTAGCTGTCCCTTGCTAGCTCCCAAGCTAGTGTGGCACCCCAGAAAGACATACTGGGACTGTTTTTTGCAAGCAATGTACAGGAATGTGTATGTATATCTGTTTTGTTATGGAAAACATCCATGTGTTTTATTTATTCTGCTTCCTCATTTCAGGGACACTCTGGGTACTGCAGAGGTTAACTTCTTCTCTCATGTGTCCACATGTAAAGTATGCACTTCCTAGTGCACTGATTAGCTCAGGAAACTGGCTACAGGATGAGGTGAGGAGTTTTTAGAAAGTTAAAGTAAAGAGAGAGAGATAGAGTCAGTCATAGGGATGGCCATCGTTGCAATTACCATCGATGGTTGCCATCGATGGCAATTCTGCCACTGGCCATCGATAGTGCAAAACTATGCAATGGATGACCATAGATATTTTTAGATATTGATGGTCATCAATTGTGTTTAAATGATTAGCCTGTGGGCCAATCAAAACCCGGGGGCGGGGCTTCACGGGTGTCGGAGCTATGCTCTGTGTCCCAGCACTTTGAAAAAAAAAGCAAAACATCGTTTTGCTGTTCCATCGATGGAGGGAAACAATCCAGTTCTTCCCATCGATGAAAAAGTATTTGACATCGGCCATGAACCATCAATGATTTCGAATCATCGATGGTCGATGGCCATCCTAGTCAGTTTGCATATGGAGATAGCATGGCTGTAGAGTGATAGCTGCTGGAGCAGTCAGCATTAAAAAGAGAAAGGGCACTGACCTCTCATGAAGATAGCCAGCTAAGCTGCAGAGAAAGACTTTGGGAGGCCGAGGAGTTGATCTGATCCCTCCATAGCCACAGTGAGTGAAGCTAAGGTAGTGCTGAGAGGAGATGAGCACCCTGGCTGCTGTGAGTAATTAACCAGTGATGGCCAGGCATTTGATTGTGATACAGACCCAGCAAGTAGACATCCCAGGCAAGCAGATGAAACAGAACTTATATGTGACTAGTCTGTATTTGGTCATCCATCCTTTGCAAGTTTAGTTATTGCTGTTTGTGTTATAGTACTACACAGTTTAGTCCTGATATTACAAAAGACAATTCCATGCATAAACTGTTGGTTTAACATTTGGACACTGTGCAATCCGGATACTGTACTGAAAATAAGGCAAGATACTAAAGGTTGCATCTGCAGCACTTATTTGACTTTGATTCTGTAGTTTGAGAATGCTGGAAAAGACTCTATATACTGTATATATATATATATATATATATATATATATATATATATATATATATATATATATCATACTTGCCGACTTTTGAGCTGCCCAAAAAGTCAGGGGGGCGGGGCCATATCCAGGAATGAAAAAAGGCGGTTCGGGGGCATGGCAACACAGCTGATGCCCTGTTGGGGGGTGTGCCTACAGTGCTGCATCATTTTAGCCCCCCCCCCCCCGTCGTGCAATGCCGGTATTTCAGGCATTGCACTGCGGGGGGCGGGGCTAAAATGCCGCGATCGCAGCATTTTACCTGCGGACGACCGCCCCCCCAAGGGACACATCGCGGGAGCTAGGAGGGATATGTGGGAGGATTGCCACCCTTTCCGGGGGGCAGGGAGGAGGACCCGATTTCAGGTCTCGCAGTGGTATTGCACCCAGGTGCCCACCCAGGGGGTATGCTGGCCCCCAATGTATACAAGAGCAAGAAGAGGGCGTCACTCCGGGATGAGAAGTCAAAACTTTACTGGTACAGGTCAACAGCGTTTCGGGAATACTCCCGTCATCAGGACAGTTACCAAACAATTATGTGTAGTGAAATAAATACATACCCGCATGCTGGCGCTCCCCCTCCATCTGGCGGTCCTCCGTCCGGGTCGCCGCTACAGCTTCCGGTCCGAATCCCGGAAGTGATGCATCACCGACAGTGGGGCGCATTCCAGCAGGGGGAGCTCTGTGAAGAGATACAAACTTTTAAACAAATGTTCAAAAATAACTTCTATATACATAAGTGTACATTTATAATGAGTGACAAACATTATGTAAAACCGAAATTAAAAAAATAAATTAAATCAACTGCAAGAAAAGTGTTTTCGCTTATATTGTCTCACCACTAGATGGCAATCTATAATAAAAAGTATTTTTAACAGGACATCAAATCTAATCAGGCCGATGTTGGTATAAAATATTATGCAAATTGCTGGTGCAAAAGTAGTGATGAGGATCATAATAAGTGCCCTAAAAGAATTTTTTTTTTTTTAATCAGCTCATATTGTGGAACTATCAATGGACAATAAATCTACCAATTTTTGGGATGTACAAATCATTATTGATCAAGGTACAATAAACACAATTATTCACAAAACCCACAGACAGGAATAATGCACTTCATCACAACAGCTTTGACCGACACCACACCAAATCAGGGCTCCCCTACTCGCAATTTTTGCAGGTGTCCCGCATCAATAGCGAGATAGACACTCGCAATAGCCAACTTGATGAGATGACAACAAAATTTTTGCAAAGGAGCTAACTATTGAAGGATATAAAATTGGCTAGAGAGAGAGCATGTACTAAATCTCCTATCTAACAAAGATAAATCTAACAACAAAAAAATCCAACATGATGACCTGGGTAAACCCAACATTCGACCCAGACTCCTGATATAGTTTCTAATGTAAAGGCATTGTGGCCCATAGCCTGATCCGGAGATAAAAAGCTTGTTTAAAACTAAATTTATGCCCAGCTACAGAAGAGGCCCCAATATACGGGGCCTGGTAGTTAAAATGGAAATCGGTGACAGACCCAATAAATGCACTGAGCACTTTTTAAAGAGAAAGGCAGGTTGCTATAAATGCACCCGATGTGCAACCTGCAGCTATATGGTTACAGGTAGTCAATTTGTACATCCTCGCTCAGGTAAAATGCATTAAATTAGGTACTTGTGTAGTTCAAGATATGTGGTCTACTTGCTGTCTTGCCCATGTGGGTTACACTATGAGGTCAAGACAGCAATACAGTTCAAGGAGAGGATGACCCAACACAGTGTACGCCCTGATGTCGGCCACCAGTGAACAGGATGTCGCCCGTCACTTAGCACAAGCATGCCATAATAGGGCTAATTTACGCTATCGGATGATAGATCACGTGCCACCCCTGACCATGGGGGGTGGAAGAGATAAACAGTTGCTAAGATTAGAATGTGAATGGATTTTTAAACTAAATACAATGAATCCAGGTGGTTAAAATGAGGCTATCAGTTACAACAGTTTTTTTTATATAATAAATAAGTCAGGCAGCGTATCTCTTTATAAGCCCATCCATGTATGATAACAGTATATATTTCATCTGCACATTTGATATTCTGCACATTTGATATTCGTTTTATGGACTGTTCCACAACAATATGAGCTGATTTTTTAAAAAAATTTTCTTTTAAGGCACTTATTATCCTCATCACTAAATTTGCACCAGCAATTTGCATAATATTTTATACCAACATCGGACTGATTAGATTTGATGTCCTGTTAAAACTACTTTTTTTATTATAGATTGTCACCTAGTGGTGAGACAATATAAGCACATGCAGTTGATTAAATTTTTTTATTTTATTTCGGTTTCACATAATGTTTGTCACTCATAAATGTACACTTATGTATATAGAAGTTATTTTTGCATTAAAAGTTTGTATGCTTTGTTTGTATGCTTTTGTATGCTTTGTTTGTATCTCTTCACAGTGCTCCCCCAGCTGCTGGAATGCGTCCCACTGCCGGCGACGCATCACTTCCGGGATTCAGACCGGAAGCTGTAGCAGAGACCCGAACAGGGGAACCGCCAGACGAAGGGGGAGCGCCAGCATGAGGGTATCTGTTTATTTCACTACACATCATTGTTTGGTAATTGTCCTGATGACGGGATTATTCCCGAAACGCCATTGACATGTACCAGTAATGGTTTGACTTCTCATCCTGGAGTGACGCCCTCTTCTTGCTCATATATGTATATATATATGTATATATATATATATATATATATATATATATATATATATATATATATATATATATATATATATGAGATTGTGGCTGCAAAAGCAAGGATTCAGTGCCTTAATGACAAAGAGACTGTTTAACTGTCCAAGGACTTCTTTAAAGAGACACACAGACTAATTCAGACTTCAGCACCTGTATTCTAAGTAAATGTTGTCAATTGCTATTGTTGCTTGAAGAAGCTGAAATTGTAATAAAACCCCTTTATTTCACTATCACCTGTTTAATTTGCGCCTCTCTGTGAAGAAATCTGAGTTGCCACTGAATATGTTCCTGAAAGGTAAATCTCTGTAACCTCAGACCCAAGTGTTACACTAGAACTAAACATTGGCTCCCAGGCTAGAACTACAGTATATTGGCTCCCAGGCCAACCTGTTACTTTACCTCAGAGACTATTACCATCTCTAGTCCTGGCCGTCGACAGTGTCATCTGCATCTGAGTTGTCTACTCATTGCTACAACCCTCAGTGACTATTACCATCTCCAGTGCTGACTGTCGACAGTACCTGCGTCGTTGGTCATTACTACAATCTTCAGTGATCGTTATCACCAGCACCAGCACCTGACTGTTAACACCCTATGTCGATTACCAGCTATTGTGTACACCAGAGACTCTTACCACTCCTGTCCTGGCTGTCGACACCTCCAAGCCGTTGACACTACTACCGGCTCCCAGACCGTATCTAAGTATCTCTGGCTCCCAGTCCCTCGACACTTCTACCGACTTCCAGGTCATCTCCAAGTATCTCTAGCTCCCAGGCCGCCAAGTTTAGCTTATCTCAAGACTCCAGTACATCCATTCCTGCTCCCTCTGTACCAGCCAGCTTGTACCATAGGACCAGAGCAGGGGACCGCGACCTGCTTGTCGGGCGCAACTAAGCCCAAAGCCCCTTGCAGGGTTCCCTGGTGAAAACCACCGGCGAGTTAGAATCTGCACCCCTGTTCCCGGTCTCCACCTACACTCTGGTCCAGCTTCCCTGGAATCCAAGTGTATGACCTCACCATACATCAAACCCCCATCCTTCCGGTTCCCAGCGCCCTCCATGGTCACAGTCCATCTCCACTTTCTGTCCCCCTCTACCCCTGGCTTTACTGCGCAGCGCGACCACCCGCATCAGAGCACCGCTTTGACATAGGCAACAGGGGGACACTCGGGAGGCCGGATGCATCAACATGTCCGCAGGTAGGAGAAACAAGTGTCTGCCAGGGACTCACTGCTGCTGCCCTGTATACACTATCGGAAAACTTGATTCTGTCACACACAATTCTTCATAAATTCACTCCTCAAATAAAATCTCTGCATATTTTACATCTGCCCAGGGGCTGGCTGGCAACTTTTAGCCTAGGGGGCAAGTCCAGGGCACTGGCCCATACCCCCCCCCCCCCCCCCCAACGGAATGCTTGTGCACACCGGAGGCGCGCTGAAAAATTAGGCGTGTGGCCTATCATAAGGGGGCGTGGCCTGTACCACAGTGCCAGATTTTCCCCCACAGTGCCAGATATTCCGCCACAGTGCCAAATACACATATGCCCCCACAGTGCCAGAGACACATATGCCCCCACAGTGCCAGATATTCCCCCACAGTGCCAGATATCCCCCAAAGTACCAGAGACACATATGCCCCCACAGTGCCAGATATGCCCCCACAGTGCCAGAGACACATATGCCCCCACAGTGCCAGATATGCCCCCACAGTGCCAAATACACATATGTCCCCACAGTGCCAGAGACACATATGCCCCCACAGTGCCAAATACACACATGCCCCCACAGTGCCAGAAACACATATGCCCCACAGTGCCAGAATTTGCCAGCAGCAACTCACCATTGTTGCTGTCTCTCGTCTCCATATGCTGCTGCTGCTGGGGGGTGGGGGCGGGGTAGAGCGCAGTACACACCCCAGTCCGGTGAGGCTACTACCTCCAGCCCTCCTGCGCTGGCCGCGGCTTCCAGAACACGGCCGCGACTACAGGAAAATGGCCGCCGGCCAGTGGCGTAACTAGAAATTTTGCGCCCCCCTGCCAAAAAAGTTTCTGGCGCCCCCTCTCATACATTTTTATATATATATATGGTACTTATGTATTATCTGGGCTCCCATGTTAAATGTACCCCATTTTTTCATACCCCTACTATCCAACTACGCATGGAGTTGATTTTATATAGTGTGGCGAGCGCAGCGAGCCACCGTGCCCGAAGCGTGGCGAGCGCAGCGAGCCCCGCGAGGGGACGCGGTCTCATAAGAAAAACGGGAGCCCAGATATTACATAAGTACCATATATATATATATATATATATATATATATATATATAAATATATATATATATGTGCAAATAAAAACGCACCTCTTCTTTTACAAGCAGGTTTGCACCGTTTGTGGGGAGTGAGGACTGGGTCTGGGTGGACTGGGACACTCTTTTATCTGCTTCCTGAGGCTCCCTACCTGCTCAGCTTCCCGGCTCCTCTGTCTGCCCTCTCCAGCGTGAGATGTGATGATGTCACACGCATAGGAGAAGCTGAGGCAGAGTAACCAGCAGTCACTGCTGCTTCCCCTGTCACTCAGTGCTAGGCCGCACCCCTATCCGCCCACCCACCGTCTCATTCGACAGCCGCCCGCCCACCCACCGTCCCATTGGACAGCCGCCAGCCCATCAAGGGCAATGTGAGTGACAGTCTGACAGTGAGTCTGTCAGACTGTCATGGCTGCGCCTGTGCGGCAGTGCCGCCAGCAGCATATAACAAAGCAGCAGCTCGCTTTGGCGCTTAGTGCGCCAGGCGGGAGTCGGCGCCCACGCAGCCCCCGCTCCTCCAAGCAGTGGCGGGGGCTGCCTTGTACAAGCTACGCGACTGCCGCAGGCCTCCTGCACTGAGGACATGTCTTCAGTGCAGGGGGCCGGCGGCCATTTTCCTGTAGCCGCGGCCGTGTTCTGGAAGAAACCCTTATATGCATATAGGGCATTGCCAGAAGGTGAGCACACATTGCATGGGAAAGGTGTTGTCGGGTGTGTAACAAAGATACCTTTATGGGCACATAGGGCCTGTGTTACAGGTCAGTTGAACCAGTGAAAAGCGACTTTTAAGAGTATATGTTGGATTGGATGTCCTAATACACTCATCTTTTTTATATTCTATGGTGTGAATCCATCTGCTTGGAAGTACGCCGGTCCAAGAAGGAAGGAGAATTACTGTCTATCCTATATTCTGACAGCGCATCGTTGTGCACCCCCTTTTGTTTTTCTTGTAGCGCAGGAGGGAGGGCTGGAGAAGGTGGAACATGCACAGGATCCAGCGCGGCCCGCAGCAAGAGGCTGGGTAAGCGGCCCAGGGGGCACATGGCACCCTGCCCCCCGGCCCAGCCCGCCCCTACATCTGCCCACCTGCATTGGAACATGGTTTTGATAAGGCATTACCCTGCTGGCTGGTTGGGGCTGGTTCTTAAAATACGGGGGGAACCCTAGTCATTTTTCCCCCGTATTTTGGAAATCAGCCCCGGTCCTGGAGCCTGGGGCTGGTTTTAAAAAAATGGTACTTGTGGAGTATCACGGCTCCCATCGTATGGCATCGTATGCCATATGTAGTGGCATACGATGGCATACGATGCGATGCGATGTTTTACCGATTTTTGAGCATTTTTGCTCAAAAATCGTATGCCATCGCATGGCATCGTATGCCATATGTAGTGGCATACGATGTCATACGATGCGATACGATGTTTTACCGATTTTTGAGCAAAAATGGTCAAAAATCGGTAAAACATCGGATAACATCGTATGCCATATGTAGTGGCATACGATGTCATACGATGCGATACGATGTTTTACCGATTTTTGAGCAAAAATGGTGAAAAATCGGTAAAACATCGCATGGCATTGTATGCCATCGATGCGATACGATGTTTTACCGATTTTTGAGCCATTTTAGCTCAAAAATCGTATGCGATCGCATGCCATACGATGGCATCCGATGCGATGGCACCCGATTTTGCACTGAAATGCATCAGAATGCATTGAAATGTGTATTAATGTAGTGAAATGCCCCCAAATGCCATTTTTCATAGTGCACCACCCCCACTATCAACGTCAACCCGAAGCGTGGCGAGCGCAGCGAGCCCGCGAGGGGCGGCGGTACGCGTCCTACGACCTTTTCATACCCCCACTATCCACGTCGGCGTGGAGTTGAGAATAGAATAGTGTGGCGAGCGCAGCGAGCCACCGAGCCCGAAGCGTGGCGAGCGCAGCGAGCCCCGCGAGGGGACGCGGATACCTGTAAAGCCCGCGAGGAGACGCGTATAGCGTAAATCAGTAAAACATATACGCGTATAGCGTAAATCAGTAAAACATCGTATCGCATCGATGGCATACAATGCCATGCAATGTTTTACCGATTTTTCACCATTTTTGCTCAAAAATCGGTAAAACATCGTATCGCATCATATGACATCGTATGCCACTACATATGGCATACGATGTTATCCGATTTTTCACCATTTTTGCTCAAAAATCGGTAAAACATCGTATCGCATCGTATGACATCGTATGCCACTACATATGGCATACGATGTTATGCGATGGCATACGATTTTTGAGCTAAAATAGTCAAAAATCGGTAAAACATCGCATCGCATCGTATGCCATCGTATGCCACATGCGATGCGATGCGATTTTTAGCATACGATCTGCATACGATGCAGGTCGTGGGAGCCGTGATACTCCACAAGTACCAAAAAAATAAAAAAAAAAATCGGGGAACCCCTATTTGCCGGGTTTCCTGATTTTTTTATTACCAGCCCCGGCTCTTTCAGCCTGGTGCTGGTTACGGCTGATGGGGGGGGACCCCACGCCGTTTGTTTATTTATTTATTTAGGTACTTGTTTCATTTCACGGCGGCAGCGTCTCAGTCGCAGCAGCGTCTGTGTCCCCTTGTGGGGCTCTCTTCCCTCGCCCATGCTACGGGCTCGGTGTCTTGCTACGCTCGTCACGCTATCTAAAATCAACTCCATGCCAACGTGGATAGTGGGGGTATGAACTATTCACGTTGGCATGGACTTTATTTTAGAAAGTTTGCCGAGCGCCGAACCCGGAAGTAGCGGCAGGCCATGCTGCCGCCGTGAAACTAAACAAGAACCTTTATTTATTTTTCTATTTTTGTTTACCCAATGCAGCCTGCACGGATCTGACTGATCCATGCAGACTGGCTATACAAATTCGTATTAGCAGCCGTATATACAAATGGATACGCCATTGGAGGATTACAAATCAGTCGTATTTGACTGCTTTGTAAATTATCCTGCGGAACACAAATTTGCATACGGCTGAAACAGCCGTATGTAGTCGTATTCATTCGTATTAAGAATACGAAATTTCGTATTCTTAGTAAATTTCCCCCATTGTCTAGAAATGGACCTGAACATATTCTACTATAAAAGTCAAAAGGGGGCTAAAACATATAATGATATAACCTCGGAAGAAAACTCATTACTCACTTATTACTTTCACAAAATAAAGTGCCCCAGACAGCAGTGTTTATTTTTTCTGATTTCTAAAAATAACCAGTATAATTGTTACAGTTTAACCATGAAATTTTTTATACTAAGTGTAATTGTTTTAATGTAAAGTGTGACACCTGCATGCATTTCCACAAACTGTCTATAAGAAACTGTTGCAGGATTATTGTTTTATTCCAAAATCAATTATTTGGAACCACTCCCCCTTCTCGGCCAAAATTCAGTGTTTGCCCTGTGTAGTATTCAGTACCAAGGGGCCGACTCAGACACTTTCATTTGGGTCCGAATTCGGCCCCTTCTCCGATGGTGGGGGTTTTTGCGCATGTAAGAATATGCATATGCCCAAACCCCCGGGAGCAAAGTGTCCGTTTGCTGCAGAGGGGGCGGCCGGGGATGGGCAGAAGGCTGGAGCAGGGGAATGCCCAGTGTTTTATGGGTGTCCCTATAAGAACGCTGGGCATTACCCTGGGAATGAAGATGGGTCGATGTCTGCGTGGGACGGGCAGCTGACATCATAAGACGTGAGCGTCCGCGCCCTTTATTGGACATCTGTGGTGGAAATAAAAGTCAGTTCAGACTAACTTTTATTTAAGCAGGTGAGAGAAATCATTCGATGGTTGGAGATCATCAAATGATTTCTCTCCCCTTCGGCTGCCCTTGCATGCTAGCAAGGAAATGTGAGTGGCGGGGTGGTGCTGACCTGTTCACCAGGCTGTGACTATACGCAGCCTAGCGAACAGGTGTGAATCAGGCCCCAAATGCTTTGTCTCAGATACGGTTCTAAGCAGAATAATTCTAGTGGTACAATATGTTACAGTACTTACAATGTCATCCAGCAAGTCTCGTATACAGCGTGCTATCAGAATTGATAAGAGAACTATTGCAATAATAAATGATGGCTGGGTTGCAATTTGCGGGATGCACTGCAAAGAAAAAAACAAAAACCATATAAGTGTCACTGTACTGAAACACGTTTACAGTATCTATAGGTAAACAGCAACTCATACTGTGTTTTGTCAGAACCCCCAACTTTTATTAAAAACAAGTTATTGAGAGTTACATTATTTCTTCTTATTTTTTTTTTGTGAATGCATGATTTGTAGCACTAGTAACATGTCAACCTGGTCTTAGGAATGATCGTAGTGATGGAAAACTGGAAAACAAGCAGTCAAATGCATCCAAAGGCAACAACCCAACTGCCCACTCCATGGGGTGACCCTCCTTGCTGGAAGCCACTGGGGGCTGTAGTGACATGCTGGCCAGAGAGATGGCAATGTATAGGCATGTCTCTGGCCACAAATGTGCAATTGCCGGAAAAGTCACCACAGAAGTCCTCTTCCTCATCTAATACCAGTGGCAGATTCAAGGGGGAGAGGCACCTGGGCACATGACCCCCCTGTCATTTCTGACATAGCTCATTTTGTATCTGAGGACCGGAGATTTCCATGGAGCCCAGCCGCGCATCGCTAGCCCCCCGGTAACCGAAGATACCGCTAGGCAAAGTTGGAACGTTTTCCCCATAGGATAACATGGGACCCGCTAATTCTGACCTCCACCCAGTTCCGATGGCTGCCAGCTCCCAGCATCACAGAAGCTTGTGGTTGATCTCATTCTAACCCATTTCGCTGGGGCCTTCAATCTGATACCAGGTTGGTCCCTATGGGTCATTTGGTTATAGAGATATTGTGGGTAAACTTTTTTTTAATTTCTGAAATGTCATTTCATGGCTGTTCATGTTCTTAGAGGGCAGATTACTCTGGAACCACTCAAAGGTTCTTCAATATGATACTGGTCTCGTGTAAATGGGTCAGTTGGTTCTGAAGATATATCCATTTAAATGATATAGCCGGTTAAAAGGGGGGGGGAGGGGGAGAGGGGGTGGTTTTCTCTCCCCCTCACACCAGAAAATGCAGGGACTAGGCTGGTGTGAAAGAGGCCATCCCTGCGTGATCCTGGGACCACATTCCTTTGTAAATCCATGCAATTTCTGGTGTGAAAGGGGTATTACTTCAAATAGCAGGGACCTGCAGTGCTCTGAATACATCCAGGCAGCCTCCCGCTATCTGCCCGGCTGTCAATGGCTGTCACTTCTGCCCGTCAGCGGCTGTCCCCCAGTTACCGCGAGCATGTATTGGCAGTGAACATGTAATCCCACATGGGAACAAGCATGGAATCCCTGGCAATGAGCATGTAGGTAAGCAGCACTTATGTAGCATAATTTTTAAAAGGCATAATGGTGTTTTCCACAATATATAATGGACATTATGATGTGTGGCTTAACGTGTAATGGGCATTATGGTGTAAATTTTAATGCGCGCCTTTGGTGTGCAATGTCCCTGTTTATGAGGGATATTGTGAATTTTGGTTTAATATGTGTGGCATTATGTGAATTTTGGCTCAATCCGTGTGGCATTATGTGAATTTTGGCTCAATCCATGTGGCATTATGGGAATTTTTGCACAATCCACGTGGCATTATGTGAATTTTGTCTCAATCCGTGTGGCATTATGTGACTTTTGGCTCAATCCATGTGGCATTATGGGAATTTTTGCACAATCCACGTGGCATTATGTGAATTTTGTCTCAATCTGTGTGGCATTATGTGAATTTTGGCTCTATCCATTTGGCATCATGTGTAAGGGGCAAGTATAATGAGGTCTAGTATTTTGTTGCAAATTGTGTAGAAGTGGTATATGGTGTGGTACACTAAACTCAAGGACATGCCTCCTTTTGAGTGGCCACACCCCCTTTCTGGAGTGCGCCTATGGCGCACGCTCGACGACATCCTTCACTTTTGACGCCAAGGTGGGCCTGTGTTCTTTAAACACCAGAGCCTATTTTTAATCCCTTTCCCATCCTATCTCTGCTCTCCTCCTCTCTCTCACCGCTCTCTTAGCATATACAGTACACTGGCACCACTAACACCCCCCTCCACCTCCCAAATTCTCTCATATCATGGTGCCCCCCTGTAATTTTCTCCTGGATCCGCCCCTGTCTAATGCTGCCTGATATAAATTACTTTTAAAAGTGCATATGAAATGGCTCTCCTCACATACATACAGTGTTGTAATATGGTGTGTGTGTGTGTGTGTGTGTGTGTGTGTGTATGATTGCCTTTCCGCTTCACTAATTAAAACATATTACTATATTCTAACCACTAGTATCAAAAGTTCTGGCAAAAATTAACGGTGAATCAATTTATGGCACTATAGGGCCAATTTCAGGGTCACACTTAAAGAACAGAATTCAGCCCCAGCCTGTTGGATGGGGTTTGTGCATGCACATTTCTGCACATGTGCAAACTTGGGTGTGTTACACACTCGCCGGCCGTTCACTGTGGGGAGGAAGGGCCGGGTGCTCACCCATGGGAATGCCCAGCATTTTAGTGCTTGTAAATAAAAGTCAGTGGAGACTAACTTTTAATTGCGATGATAGGAGAAATCATTAGATGGTCGGCGACCATCGAATGATGTCGCCTGCTGGTGGATGCATGCAAAAGGATGAGTAAGCGAACACATCCCCTCGCATGGTACTGAGAGGATTCAGTGGCGGGGGGGGGGGGGGGGGGGCGTATTTGGCTGGGCGGTGGGTGGTGCCACAGGCTCTTGGAAAGGAGTGATGTTTATCGAGCCAACCTGAATTAGGGCCTGCAAGTGTAAACAGCTACTGTTAGGAGACACATGGCTTAATAGTATAATATTTCATGTGCTAATCCAAGATTTGGGCCAAGCTGCCTCATCAGTGGACCTCACTTTATTAGTAGACCATCCACTGTGCAAAGCTTCAAAGGGGTACTGAAAACCCACCTGTTCATCAAAGCATAGCCGTCCGCATAACCTAATACTAAAGCTGCTCTCTGTATCTGCTGCCTCATGTCTTGGTTATCCCTGCCATCAGGGACGGATTGGGTTGGAAAGCAACCTGGGAAATCTGTCACTCCAGCAGCTCTCTGTCCATATCCCTCAGCAGCTCCATGCCCTGTGTCCCTCCAGCAGCTTCCCCACCTCTGAGTCCCTCCAGCCCTCTCTCATTTTTAGAATGTACAGAGCCTGCTTTTCTTCATTTCAGCAGAAGTGATGACATGACATCACATACGCTGTGCCAGAAGAAGAAGCTGCTGGGACCGGCTTTTCTGTTGGAATTACAGTTCAGGGCTGTGGTAGAGGTGGAACCCAGTTCCCCCTACCATTAGAGGTGGTAGAACTGGGTTCCACCCTTTTCCCCCTCACTTAACCTAACCTCTGCCTTCATGAGAAAAAGCTTACTTTAAGGCAAACCGTGCGGATGCACCTAAGAGCCCTGTATAACTCCATCGGATGCAACTAAGAGCCATGTATAACTCCATCAAACCTATTTTTCATCTTTGACAGGCTAGTGAGGCATGACTGCATACGCTATACCTCTGGTGGGAGGTCTTGCCTGCTAGTGCCAGGCTGGTCATCTGTATGTCATTATACTTACTTCATTGAAGAAAATGTAGGGGAGAAAATTAATGTACAAACCACTATCAGTACTTGAGTTGTTTTCTTCTTCTGCAGACTACCAGCACCATTATCTACCTGCCTCCCAAAAAGCTCCAGAGGCAATTGCCAGACCCGCTTGAAGGCCCCAAAAATTGTGGAACCCTTGGCATCTATCCAGTGTGCCCATACATTAAGATGGCCCTGCCACCCATCAGTTGTTACTAGGTGGCAAGCCTCCCAAAAAATGAAAAACAAATATATTTCCCTTTATTGTAAAGAGATACATAAAGTATAAAACAGGAACCGGAGCACACATTCTAAAATATTTAAAAGCATTTACTACTCTCTTCATCTGTACTAACAATTGCTGCACTGTGATTTTTTTTCAAAGTATTATTAGTCATTTTGTACTAACTACTTTGCTGTCAAGATGTTAAATGTGTAAACTGCATGCCTCAGTGCATACAATGCTTGGCTTGATACTACATACACCAGTAAATTACGTTTATGACTTATTATAAAGAGTACAGGTTTGTTGTTAAAAATTAAGCTACACATTATAAAGCAAGGTGTCAAATAATTATTTTCTAAAATTTATATTATTTACAGTATAATTATATTTTGGTGTGTTAGTTTTTGTTCTGCATAATATAGTTCAAATGTCACTTCTGATAGGGAAATAATAATATCTTCTCAAATTAACCATATTTTCTGAAATACTGTACAGTACTGTCCAGTGTTGCAAGTAAGGGGGTACGGCGTGGTACGGAGTACCTGTAAGAAATATGTTGCAGGTACGCAGTACCACTTACCCCTGATCCACTGTCATTTCTATTTTTATTTTAAGTCTAAATATAATGCATCCGCAGCCCGCCCACCCAGCGTTATGATTGGTGCTGTATGCAGCTACCGGCTACTGCTGATTTAGCCTGTCACACTGACTGGGATCAGCAGCGCCGACAGCATGAAGAGCAGGCTCCACTATTGTAAGCACAAGCTGCCTGGCTCTCCCCCAAGCAAGAGCCAACCCACCCCCAGTCATTCCCAGTTTCTCATTCCCTGTCTCCTGTGTCCACGCCTCTATTGTCATTTAGTCACTCCTCTAGCTTTGTGTGACCACGCCCCCTGATGACACATGACCATGCCCATTTTTGGTGGAGGCTATCAGTACCACCAAGAAAAAAATTCTACTTGCACCACTGGTACTGTCTCAATCTTTTGCTCCAGCCAAGTTAGAGTTTTGATATGAATGGAATACAATCATTTATTGTCACCTTCACATTCTCCCCAAAATTATCCGGAAGATTAAAATGCAAAAACTGACGATTTTTTAAAATCCAAAATATACATTTGAGATTAAAACCAATATCCGCAGATGGAATAAACCGGTTTCCATTGAGCAATAGAGAGAACTACTCTGATGGCTAGGATCAGCAATGACCTTTTAGCAATTTATTTGTTAATTTTAGCAAGGATTTGCCAATAGTTATTTCAGCCGCTTTTACCACCCTAGCTAATGATAGATGGTCCAAACAATTGTTAAGAATCTTCTTTTTTTTATATATATATATATATATATACACTGCTATAACACTGACTTATACTTCTGATAGTGAGCTTAGTTACCATGGTTCCATATCACATCAAGTACCCTACATTTTGAGAAAAGAAAGGGGGTCTGAGACTAGGATGTGAATACTATGGTATACATTTAGCTTTTTTAACTGTGTGTATATGTTGTTTGTTTGTAGCGCTGATCTCTCATCGAATGTTGCCCCTATTGTGGATTATACAATATCAACTTATATACCAGAAATATCCCTTTAAGGTTATCAGAAAGGTGTATTATTATACTATATTATATATATGAATTAGTTCAATTGACTATACCTACATGATGAGTATAATATATTACTAGGGGTTGCTAGCTCAACATCCAGTAAGACCTATGAGAATTGAGGGAACATGACACGTGATCTATGTTTGGAATCACGTAGAGTTGTCATGGACACTTGATGCAGCGATGCGTCACTTACTAAGGACACGTACGGAAGTGTCTGCTAGTGATGACGTGTCTATGACAAAGGCACGCGTCGCACAGGACAACACAGAGCGGCGTAGCCTGACGGGGAGACATGCGCTGACACTAGTACACGTGGAGACGTGCTAGTGAGCATAAACCAATGAATATTGTTCTCTGTAGTGATACGCAGAAGGGACCGCCCAGAATGGCGGCGTGCGTTCCAGATTGATTCAGCTTGATTCCGTTATATGGTGAGTATTTCGGAATTGTACACTGATTATCTATTGTGGATATAGGGTTTAGTATTGTGCGATCTGGTTATGGACATTATGAGTTTATGATATGGGGATAACCAGACGATATGGATTGATTATCCACACAGGTGTTGTGGATTGACACAATTAGGATCCCATAAATACGGGTGACATGAGATGGGAGATCAGTTGCTCTTTTATGTGAGACTCAGGACGCCATGATTAAGGGCCTTGTTAGGTCCGAAACGTCGGCTTATCTGTTGCTGGATATGAAATAAAGAAAAAGTATTGCCTTATGCGCTGCTTGGTGAGTGCCCTGATTCTTGATAACTGTGGATTGGGATCATAAGTTTTCTTATGGGACTGGCAGGAGCACCACTGGAATAATTGAACTAAACCGTGAGTGCATTGGAAACTGTCATATATATATATATATATATATATATATATATATATATATATATATAGTTTTGTTAAGTGTTAAGAATCTTCTTAAAAAATAAAAAGGCATAGCTGAGTCTTCCCAGCCCCTGCTCCCCTCCTGGTTTATGTGAGTTCTCCCTCTGTAGACCTGATCTTTCTTGTTACCATAATTTGCACCTCTTGTTGGGGGGCTTGGCGTGCTCTCTAGCGTGGGCTTACTTATTCTTTCTGAGTTATGTCTGTGGGTACGATATTTTGTGCTGCAAATGTGGCGCTATTCTTTTTATACGATGTAAGGGTTTTCAGCATTTTCCAAAATGATCACCACAATAATGAAAATGTATTGCACTGGATGATAAAAAAGAAATATGCAAATTTTTCGGGAAATAAATAATTCTTGACTTTACCTGAAATATGAATATAGCAGTGAAGTATATCACATGAAGCTGATGGTACTGTTCATACAAATTTAGAGGGATGAAAGTCAGCAGGTTGTACTTGGAGGTTTTAATTGTATTATCCTGTGAGAAATGAAATACAAAATATATTAGACTGATCAGGTTAAGTACATTTTTTGTTTCATTACATTAGACCACGGGTGTCAAACACAAGGCCTGCGGGCCAAATCCGGCCCGCCAGACCTAGTCATGTGGCCTGCGCAGCCGCCGCCAGCCTTCACATAGGGTTACCAACATCACAGTGTGAGTGTCACATCACATTCAGTGACACTCACATGAAGACTCGAGACTGAGAGACATACCTAACAACGTAAGGAAGCCGGGAGACACAGTCACTCCGCCGTGTCGCTCGCTGGGAGGAGGAGAGAGGCAGGACAGTGGACACAGATTTGTTAGTGTCACTGTGTGACGTGCCCGACTACGGCGCTGCCATGTGTGACACACGCCCGCCTGACAGTAGTGCCAGTGACACAGTGACGTGCATGCTGCTGCGTCTGCCTGTCGGACTTGGACGTTGGCCCGACGGTGAGCTGCCTCCTGCCTGTGGTGCTGCTCTGCGCAGCAGTGGCATCAGTTGGTTCAGTATATTTACTGTAAGTTCGGCAGTGGGGTGGGCACAGTTGTGTTGTCTCTTGTTGTCCAGACCAGTCTGTCCAGTCCAGAGTCCGTGGCTGGGCAGGCAGAGAGCCAGACCAACAGCACACAGCTGCAGCCTGAGCCCACAAATCTGCAGGGCGGCTGCCTGTGTCCTGGGTCATTATCATTATCTGTCCCACTGTCACCACCAGTCACCTGCTGGGCGATCTGGCATCACGTCACTGTGCCCTGTCCCATGCAGTGACAATAATTTATGATAATAAAGAGTGGACACATAGTCCTACAGATACAACCGGCCCTTTGAGGGTGACCAAACTGCTGATGCGGCCCCCGATGAATTTGAGTTTGACACCCCTGCATTAGACTATATATATTTTTTAATTATCACAAATAGAAAACATTCCTCTTGTGTATATTACATTACAGAAGAAAAACATTTGTTCTATCATATCCATGTTAGTTAGCGTGTCATTCCTTTAATATAAATTGTCAGCCCAGAAACTAGTCCTGGGTACTTATGTGAACCTTGGTCAATATCCTCCAACCTCATCCACCCTCCTTTTGTTGTGTACTGTATTTTTTTAAAATAACAAATAAAAGAAAAGGATACATCCAACATGGCACCCTTTAGCTAAATTGTTTTTCTCTTCAAAGAGATTAGGGGGTCTTCAGTATGTATCCTCATTATATAACATAAGGTATTTCTAAAGCACTTCCAAACCTGTTCTTTAATATAACAGGATCTGGTCTAAGGCCCTTACTCTGGTTCACTCGCAAAAGCAAATCTCTTCTCAAATAGACAAAGCCATGTGCACTGCATGTGTGTGTGTGTGTGTGTGTGTGGGGGGGGGGGGGGGGGGGGGGCAGATGTAACTTGTGCAGAGACAAATAGATGTGGGTGGAGTTTTAAAGTGAGATCTATATTGCAGTGTAAAAATAAAGTACTCAGTATGTTCCCTGCACAGAAACAATATAACTCACCCAAATCTAATTCGATTCTCTCATGTTACATCTGCCCCCTCCCCCCTGCAGTGCACATACTTTTGTCCATTTGTGAAGGATTTTGCCTTTGCAAGTGAATCAGAATAAGGGCCTACGTGTAGCTTTTTCCAAAAAATTTTAAATGAACCTCTCCTATTGAGTTGACACTTCTAACAATTCCATTCTGAGCAGTGGCGTAACTATGGAGGGTGCAGGGGATGCTGCTATGGGGCCTGGACCTTTGGGGGGCCTGAAGGCTCAGCAGGCAATCCTCTGCACACTTAAGTAGTGCCTTGGCAGTGCCTCTGTCCAATACCTAATTTCTTCCCCTTCTCCAGCTGCCCCATACTTTCTCTCCACCCACCCGCGGCGCTACGGTTTGGTCTATGAAGGGGGAGGAGATGGTCTGGCTAATCCAGCCTCTGCTCTCCCCTCTCTCTCTGACAATGCCGGCTCAATGTCACAATCTGGTGACCAGCCCTGGCATGCAAATGGTACAGTGTGTTGCCACTGGTTCTGTGTCGGAGACCCAGGGCTGGCAGCACTGATTACACAGAGACCGCACTCCATGCTACTGTATGTGGAGACTGGTGCCGCTAAGGATATAGAGCTGGCGCTGGAGAGGGGTCCTGCACTGCTGAGGAGACCCGGTGATGATATTGAGATCTGGTGCCGTGCCACTTCTGGAGGTACCAAGCAATTTAAACTGAAGGATGGGGAGGGGCACAGTGCAACCTGTAAGTGGGGGGTTAAACTCCTGCTTACTCTCGCCTCTCTCTCTCCGTTTTTGTTCTCTGTTTTGCACTGTCTCCCCCAGCCCCTCTCTCTTTCTCACGTTTCTCTCTCTTCTTTTACACTGTCTTATCTCACCTGCCCTCTCCAGGGCCGGTGCAAGGCACCGGAGCGACCCAGGCGAGTCGGGCTGGGGGCGCCCCGGTGCCGGGGGGTGGGTGGTGTGTGTGGGGTGGTACCTGTCCTACCGGCGCTGTCTATTTCAATCTGGCGGCGGAGGCAGCGGGGGTCCCTGCAGTCTATTAAAAATCACGAGCGCTATCCGCCGGGCTATGCGGAAGCGCTTCTAGTGTGAAAACTCTGGCAGCACGCTGATTGGCTGAGATCAGCGTGCGCCGTGCTGCCAGAGTTTTCACACTAGAAGCGCTTCCGCATAGCCCGGCGGATAGCGCTCGTGATTTTTAATAGACTGCAGGGACCCCCGCTGCCTCCGCCGCCAGATTGAAATAGACAGCGCCGGTAGGACAGGTACCCGGGCGGCATTTTCCGCCCTCCAGTGGCCGGCGCCCTAGGCAAATGCCTAGGTTTGCCTAGTGGTGGCGCCGGCCCTGGCCCTCTCTCTTCAACTTCACCTCCCCTTCCTTCTCTATCTCTCTTTTTTTGCTCTGTCTCTTTCTCAAGCACTGCCTCTTGCTCTCAACAACACCCCCACTCATTCTCTCACTCTCTCTCAATTTCTCTACCCAGGGGCGGATTTAGGGATGAGGGCGCCCCTAGGCACAACAATAATGTTTACTAAGTAGGACAGTTTATAGGGGCAGTATCTGCATGTCCTATCCATTTACAATCTATTTAAGATGGAATATAGTACAGTACAGTGGATATTTTGCAGTTATTGGTACATTTTGGGCTGACAGTACTATCACACGCATCCAAGTGCCGCCCCCAAACATGTGCCGCCCCTAGGCACATGCCTCACGTGCCTAATGGGAAATTCGGCTATGTCTCTACCCCTCACTCACCCCTCTTCTATTGCTCTCAATCCCCCTGCCCCTTCTTTCTCTTTGCCATGTCTCCATTGCTCTGCCCCTAGTCTATCTCCTCCCCACATCTTTCCCCGTGCTTTCACCTCTCTCTTTCCCCCACTCTTTCTTTCCCCCATCGTTGTCTCTCCCCCTTTCTTTCCCAGATTCTCCCTCCCTGACATCCTCTCTGACTCCTGCTCATACCCTTCCCTTTCTCTCTTGCTCCCTCCCTCTCTATCTGACACCTTCTCTCTCACTTTTTCACATTCCCTCTCTTTCCCAGACAACCCTCCTCTCCCTGTCCCCGACACCATCTTTGTCTCTCACTCTGCTTATTCTGCCCCCTAAGGGGCATTGTAGCGACAGCGGTACAATGGGGGCACTTTTAAAATTTTGCTATGGGGCCCCAAAAGTTTTAGTTACGCCCCTGATTCTGAGAACATGGGAAAAAAACAGTGATTACTCAACACTAACTAGCTGCCGGACACAAGTTGTGCCCCGTCTTTCCCATAGCCTGAAGGGGTTTGTTGCTGCTCCATTTTGGCAGTCTGGATAATTTACAGTATTAAGGAAAGGCATAGGAATAAATATAAATTAAAAAAGCATTTTTGGCACAAAATATGCCATACTTTGAGAGTGGACATTAATAATAGGTTTCCTTGTATACCTGTAGCTTAGTTATATTTTTGGGAATTTACACCCATTAGTATGTTATAGATTTGATCTTCAATACCATTTAGTTTCCCTAAAGCATGCTGGTTGAGCATAACCCTGCCTCAAGTAGAGTGCAGAACACTTTAAAAAAAATTAACCTTAAAACCTAACACAATCCAATTTCTAAGATATGAGCCATTAGTGGTCCAGGGGTCCCCTTTGGCATTATTACAAATAAAAGAGCATCCAAGCCAGTGTCAAGAGACAACCAGTGCATTAAAGGGCTTTTGGAGAGTTTTGATGAAACTTTGGTTCCTTTTTTTCTAGTAACCAGATCTCATTTCCCATAGTTATAATCGTCAATGCAATGTGGCCAAATTTACAAAAAAAGAAAAATGTGAAAAAAAAAACAACAACCCTGAAGTGATCTCTATGATAATAACGCCAGCTTCATGAGAGAATTCATAAGTCTCAATGTGAATTAACTGCCTTAACAGCTTAACACCTTAACAGCTTAGGTGGAGTTTCTTGCCTTCAAGTGTATATACACATACACATTATAGGAGAGGGCCCTACAGGGCGCACCCTAACTATATGTAACATGGCTGGGCTGCTTCAAGGCTTGTTATCTATCACTAGTGTGCTAAATTAGGGTGTTTTGGTTGGGCTGGCTTAGTGTGTCACATGCCCTAGATTTGAACCCTTGAGTTTATCTGGACGTGGTAGGGAAGTTGTTAACCTTGGCCAAGATTATGAAAAAAATTGGTACTTGTGTAATACCTGGACGCTCGATTTTTTAATCGGGTCGGAAAAATCGGACCAAATCGCATGCGATGCGACCAACCTGATCTTTGCATAGGATCCAATGTTAAATGCCCCCCAGACCCCATTTTTAATTGTATACCCACCCTGATGGGTAATTACTATGTGAAATGCCCCCCATTGTTAACGCCACGCCACGATCAATGCCAAACCGATGTGTGGCGAGCACAGCGAGCCCACGAGGGGCAGCGGTATGCATCCTCCGACCTTTTCATACCCCCACTATCCACGTTGGCTTGGAGTTGGATTTATATAGCATGGCGAGTGCAGCGAGCCACCGAGCCCGAAGCGTGGCGAGCCCCGCAAGGGGAAGCGGAATATGAGCCTGAAGCATGGCGAGCGCAGCAAGCCCCACGAGAGGATGTGGATTACTTAACATATATTCCGCTTCCCTTTGCCACGCTTTGGGCTCGTATTCCACGTCCCCTTGCGGGGCTCGCTGCGCTCACGACGCTTCGGGCTCGGTGGCTCACTGCGCTCGGCACGCTATATTAAATCAACTCCACGCCAAAGTGGATAGTGGGGGTATGAAAAGGTCGGAGGACGCTTACCGCCTCCCCTCGCCACGCTTCGAGTTGGCGTTGATTGTGGCGTGGCGTTAACAATGGGGGGGATTTGACATAGTAATTACCCATCAGTGTGGGTATACAATTAAAAATGGGGTCTGGGGGGCATTTAACATTGGACCCAATGTAAAATCGGGTCTCAGGGACCATTTAACATTGGATCCAATGTAAAAATCGGGTCGGTCGCATCGCATGCGATTTGGTCACATGCGATGCGACCGATTTTTCTGACCCGATGAAAAAAATCGGGTCCCATCGAATCTGATCGCATGCCTTAAGTTAAGGCATGTGATAAAAAAATCGTGCGCCCAGATATTACACAAGTACCAACAAGCTCTATTTAAGTACAAACTTTGTTGTAAAATGTGTTCAAATTCTAATTAGTGATGAATGAATAGTGCATTCTTTATCATTATGTCAGACAAGATTCTCTTAAGTTTTACAAATCACAAGAAGACTTTCAGAGAGACCGCTTTCCCTCTGCCTTCTCCCAAACCCCTTTTACCCTTCCTCCAGAATTCATCATCAATTACAAAGCATCTCTCTCAGGTTCGGGAGTGTTCACAAATTACAAGTCAATTAGAGGAATGTGGTCCACTCAAGAATTGACAGCCTACATCAACTTCTTGTAGTTGATGGTAACCAGACAAGCCCTATCTTCATGCTTATCTTTCCTACATGCTTGAAAAATATCCATTCATATCTACCTAGACAACAGGACCACAGTTCTCTACCTGAACCTAATGGATGTCACTTAATTCCTCAAGAGTTGATGGACATTTGTAACTGGGTGGGGGAACAATCCATATTCTGGTTTGTCATATACCTTACATTCCAAGTGTGCCTAACGAGCTGGCTCACTTCCTATCCAAGACCCTCACATTGTATAATGCACATTTAAGGAACCTCTCTCAGTATAATGAAGAACTTTGTTCAGCCACAAGCAGCCCCAACAAATTCACAGGCTCCAAATTGGACTCAGGGGGCCTTTCATATGGATGTGATATCATTCCCATAGACTGATCTCCTTTTCTATATGCATTTACACCTCTGGCTATGCTTCTGAAGGTCCTCTATATATCAACAGGTGTATGAATTTATATACTGTAACTTTATGTAAATGGACCCCCCTGGACAAAAGATTTGCCTGGACAGCAGATTTCAGGCAAACTCACATTTTCACCAAAGATTTATCCGATGCGTGCTCCCGTAGATCTTTTGCTAAATCTTCTGATTTTTCATGCAGCATGTAAGATCAGAAGATTTAGCAAAAGATCGGCGGGAGCGCGCATCCGATCTGAAATCGTCCGATCGGCAAAAAAATTGTTCTAGTGTATGGGCACCTTAAGTCCCCTGCTAGTTCTTGAACCAAACCTTCGTCCACCTATCCGCTAACCCGGGCTAATGGTAATCCTCCTTGTATACTTATGTTAGGGCTGCCAGCAGTTCCAAATTAAGTTAGATTTATATTACAATTTAAACCAGAATCATAAAATTCACTTTAAATTCTATCATTGCAATAAAAAGTTAATTAAAATGAATTTACTGCATATTTATTCCTATCGAAACAAAGAAATCCTTTCTTCTTGAATTTCTCATGGAAGCTTCTGTCATTGGCTTTAACTTTCCAACTGTAATCTGAAAATAAACATTAAAATAGGATTTAAGACAAATTATACAGAAAAAAAATATATAAAACTATTATTATATTAACTATTATCATTAGTTAAATGAATCGATAATTGCCATTGTAAAACAGTAATAAATATTATGTTTCTAGCCAGAATAAAAAAAAAAAAAAAAAAATATTTATGTTCTTTTTATATTCTCAACTCATTTAAGGGGGGGGGGTACAAATAAAGAATGTGCCCAGATTTGAAAATGATTTCTAACATGAAAGGGTACACTTACACAAAGGACCTTATTCAGGTCCATTCGCAGGGCCGTGTTCGTTCACACGGGGCTGATGTTTGTTGTTTTTGTATGCGCATTTTTGCACATGTGCTGGGTGCGTGCGACCATGGCGAACAAACCGTTCGCTGGATGCAAGCACCCATCCTTGCAGGTGGAGGGCATTTCTGCATATGTGCTAGCTGCATGCGGCCATGGCGAACAAACTGTTAACTGGGAGCAAGCACCCATTCTTGTGGGCGGAGGTGGAGGGCGGGAGCAGTGGGGCAGACCATTAGCATATGGGAACCGCCAGCATTTCATGGGCCGATGACGTGGGTGTGGGGGGCGTGCAGCTGACATCACCAGATGTCAGCTGCCCGCCCACTACCCTCAGAGTGCACATGCACATCTTAGGTTGCTTTGAGCAACCTTTGATGTGGGTTTACGTTCCACATCATTCGATGGTCGGAGACCACCGAATGATGTGTGTGCTACCCTGCTGGCTACGATTGGATATTTATGTAAGTAAGTACGTTTTATTGGTACTTGTGTAGTTTCTCGGCGCCAGCATGGCTGTACGTCTGAGTCCCCTAGCGGGGCTCGCTGCATTTGCCCATGCTATGGGCTTGGTGGCTCGCTACGCTCACCGCGCTATCTAAACTCAATTCCATGCCAACGTGGATAGTGGGGGTATGAACTATCCACGTTGGCATGGAGTTTATTTAGTTTATTTTAGAAAGTTTGCAGAGCGCAGAACCCAGAAGTAGCGCGCGCCCATGCTGGCGCCGTGATTCTACACACGTACCGTTTTATTTATATAGCGCACTTTCTCCAACAGGACTCAAGGTGCTTTACAGACATTAAAACCATACACATAATGCAGAATATGTAGATAGTACAGTAACGTACAAGTCAGACAAAAGAAAACCTTGAGCACACAGTAAGCATAATGCAGAATTGGTGCAGTCATTTTGGATAATAACTTTCTTGGGTTGTGTACGCCACCCTGACAAGGTACCACAGTAACTATATATCAGTTTAACTTTTTGTATATTCTATAAATAATCAGTAACATCGCTATGACAGATATCTAATATTCTCCTATCTATTCTTTCTTAAATTCTCAAAGTCCTTTTTATCCATGTGTGCTCCATTGCCTCTCCTACATGCCTTGTTTCGTGAGACCTGCATGCCATGTTGCCAGAGTCTACTGTGCAATGAATAGGAGTGAGCCAACCCTGAATTTGCACAGGACTCCTCCTGGGATCAAACTACCTATACAGTATCTCAATTTTCTTCACGATCCCTGTGTCAATCATTCCCCATTTACCCTTGTGTAGGGATCGTTGGGTCTACAACAACTAGGTCGACAATGGACACAGTTAGAAGTGCAATGCTTCGGGCATGGTGCCTCGCTACGCTTGGCAAACTATTTTATTCTCCCACCACCTCCTAGTGGATGGTATGGCATGAAATACCGCCTGTCGGCACATGTCAGCTCAAGCAAAGCAGTGAAAACCCCCATGTCAACCTTTTGACTGTCGACCTAGCCCATGTCGACCTAATGCTTGTGTCGACCTAATGTCATGTCGACCTTGACCCATGTCGACCTTAACCCATGTCGACCCAATGCTTGTCGACCTAGTTGTTGTAGACCTAATGACCATATCGCTTTGCCCTCACCGCTTACACAGTATCCCATTTGATTGGCTGATATATTGTTCTCCATCGCCAGTGTGTACCATCGATATGTCTGTGAACATCGTCGCTCACAGACATATCTAAAGTTTCAGGAATGTGTACCTTGTGAAACAAATGCTGTAACAACTGCATTACAAGAAAAAAGGGAGAATTTCTGAAAGTTTAAGTTCAAGTGTAATAATTGTCACAGGATAGGTCATAAAGCACTTGACTTCAAGTCAAGAAGCGTGAATCTTATGCAGAGCCAGAAGAAGCTTAAAAATTGGATCAAGAACCAAAGTTACAGAAAACCAAAATGTGTTTTATGTACAGTACCAGAGATGGGAATAAATATTATAGCCATTAGTGTCCTAGTGCAAACAGGTCACAGAGCTCATTTCACCAAGAGAAGTTCACCAATGTTCAAAAGCTGCAGAATGGTATAGTCAGTCACAGCAATGTCAGTGACTAACGCAGAACAACATGCATGTGAACATTGCATATTATAGGTTAACAGAGTCAACTAGCCATTAATGAGGCCAAATGGCATAATGAGGTAAGTAAAAAATCGCACTTTTTACCGCGAAATCGCACTTTTAGAAGTGCGATTTTTAGTCACATTTCAAATCGCATCCAGATGTTTTCCCATTATAAAGTATACAACTCGCAAATGTAATAGGGTGCGATTTTTGGTAAATGTTACCAAAAATCGCAAAAAAAATAGACCAGGTTCTGACAGGCGAATTTGACAGAACCATGCACAGATCATTGAGATCTGTGCATGGTCCTGTTAATAAAAATGTGTAAAAGTGTTTTTATTAAAAAAAAAACGGCGTGGGGTCCCCCCTCCTAAGCATAACCAGCCCCGGGCTCATTGAGCCGGACCTGGTTCCAAAAATACGGGGGACAAAAAATCTGGGGGTCCCCCGTATTTTGAAACCAGCACCGGGCTCCAACAGCCCGCGGTGTCATGCCACAGCCGGGGGACACTTTTTATACAAGCTCCCCCGGCCAAAACATGAGCACCGTGGCTGGTCAGCCTTGGACGGGGTACCTGGAGAAGTGGGGACCCCCCCAATAAAGGGGTCCCCCCCCCCCCAGGCTTCACCCGTCCAGGGCTGAAGCCCGGGGCTGTCACCGGCGTCCGTGGCCAGTGGACGCCGGCCTGATAGGGTTAAATCGATCATACGTTACATTGCTTTATACCGGAGAACTACAAGTGCCAGCAGACCTCCCCGCATGCTGGGACTTGGAGAACCACAAGTCCCAGCATGCGGGGCATTAATGGGCCCGCTGGGACTTGTAGTCCACCTGTAAAAAGAATGTTTATAAAAAACACACACACAGAGAAGTAAAAGTTTATTACACACAAACCTCACTTTTACACCAGCATTACTTACCATTCCTGGATCCAGCGCTGGTCTGGCTGCTTCACAGCCGGCTCCCCCCGCACTGACAGGCAGCGGGGAGAACCGGCTTTCTCCGTTGCCTCTAACAGCTTCTGTAGCGCTGTCCCAGCGCTACAGAGGCTGAGAGCGCGATTGGCCGATACGTCTCCATGGAGACGCATAGCTCAGTCCTGATTGGCTGAGCTATGCGTCTCCATGGAGACGCATAGCTCAGCCAATCGCGCTCTCAGCCTCTGTAGCACTGGGACAGCGCTACAGAAGCTGTTAGAGGCAACGGAGAAAGCCGGTTCTCCCCGCTGCCTGTCAGTGCGGGGGGAGCCGGCTGTGAAGCAGCCAGACCAGCGCTGGATCCAGGAATGGTAAGTAACGCTGGTGTAAAAGTGAGGTGTGTGTGTAATAAACTTTTACTTCTCTGTGTGTGTGTTTTTTATAAACATTCTTTTTACAGGTGGGCTACAAGTCCCAGCGGGCCCATTAATGCCCCGCATGCTGGGACTTGTGGTTCTTCAAGTCCCAGCATGCGGGGGAGGTCTGCTGGCACTTGTAGTTCTCCGGTATAAAGTAATGTAACGTATGATCGATTTAACCCTATCAGGCCGGCGTCCACTGGCCACGGACGCCGGTGACAGCCCCGGGCTTCAGCCCTGGACGGGTGAAGCCTGGGGGAGGGGGACCCCTTTATTGGGGGGGTCCCCACTCCTCCAGGTACCCCGTCCAAGGCTGACCAGCCACGGTGCTCATGTTTTGGCCGGGGGACCTTGTATAAAAAGTGTCCCCCGGCTGTGGCATGACACCGCGGGCTGTTGGAGCCCGGTGCTGGTTTCAGAAATACGGGGGACCCCTATGCTTTTTGTCCCCTGTATTTTTGGAACCAGGTCCGGCTCAATGAGCCCGGGGCTGGTTATGCTTAGGAGGGGGGACCCCACGCCGTTTTTTTTTTTTTGCACAAAATCGCATTTATGAAAATGCGCACATTTTCATGACTGAAAATGCGCACATTTTCATGACCAAAAATCGCCCGAAATCGCGGCAAATCACAATTTTTGCCGCAAATTCGCATCTCATTACATATGCGAATTCGCGGCAAAAAATGCGATTTTTAAAGGTGCGATTTGGTGCGATTTTTTTTTAGTCTAAAAAATCGCACCCTATTACATTTCGCCCTGTATACGGTCTTCCACTTGTTGCCTTCCTTGATCTGAATAAGGTTGTGAGCACCCCGCAAGTTTAATTTGGTAAATATGGTAGCTCCACTGACATGGTCAAAAAGTTCAGTAATTAGGGGCAGTGGGTAATTTGATAGTGATGCAATTTAACGCCAGGTAGTCAACGCAGGGTCGCAATCCTCCATCTTTGAAAAATAAAACATTTTGGCTAAGTTATCCTTTAATATACTCAGCCATAGCCTGGGTCTCAGGTAGAGGTAAAGGATATATATGACCTCGAAGTGGAGCATAACCAGGGATCAGGTAATTTGGGCAATTCCATGAGCGACGAGGAGAGAGAGTATAAGCGCCAGTTTTACTCACATGGATGAGGTGGAAATTCAGAGGACTTTGTGTCAGATCTTTGTGCAGGAAGCACTTGATGAAGGAAAGTGCCAAAATAGGTTAGGCCCCAAGCACTTACCTGAGAGGTATTCCAATCAATCTAGGGCAGTGATCCTCAAACTATTTTGCTCTGGGACCCCATCAGACAATAAAAATAATTACAGAACCTCAGCAAAAGGTCATTACATCACATGTGTAGTCAGCAGAAAGCACATACATGGCAGCATTGTGGAGGCACAAAATGATGTGAGGAGTCTAAAATAACAGAAAACTCAAAAGATATTTTAGACTCCATCAATCACTGACGGAGATTTGAAAATTCATCTGAGAAGGTCAGGACCCACAGTTTGAGAACTGCTGGTCTAGGGGTTATGAAGTCATAGCCATGGAAGGCAGAGGAACAGAGCATGTAAGGCTTTAGTTATCACAAGAAAATTCAATAATTCAGAATGGAGAACTCCAACCTTGACCCAGAGTGGTTGAGTTCTGCGGGCAATAGTGCCTCCTATAATCCTACTGCCATCCACAGCGGTAAGAAAGACAGGATGGGTAAGTCTCTCAGTGGATAGGGATCACCACTGGACTAAGGACCTTATTCTGGTTGACTTGCCCACCAGTTGCCAACACCGCACGGACAGCCGCATGCCCCCCTTTGGATGGTGCTATTACCCACAGGCATGCGAATGGATGATTTGCATACTCATCCATTCGCAGCCTTGCGTTCGGACACAAAATCATTTGATGGTCGCAGACCATTGAATGATTTCTTAAGCACTTGCAAATGTAAGACACCTCTTTGGCAGATACTGTACGACTCGCTGTGGTTAGTCAAAGTTGAACCGGAAGGTGGCAACAAACTCTTTGTATTTGGATAATATCAGATCTGATCTTTCCCACTCTAAAGCTGACCCAGACAGCAACAAGATGATGTATGCCACTGTTGTACAATCAGTGGGGGGTTATTGGGCAGTAATTTAGAAAACCATGACAGTTCTTAGGGGATCCATCAAACTTGCTGGGGTTGGAAGAAGAAGACATGATTAGAATTGGATGCAGGTAGAGTAGATTAAGCTCTTGCAGGTTTTGATGCCCCAGGACCATGTCGAGTGGTTTGGATACCATGCAGTAAGGTAGACAGGTCCTGTAGAAACTGACTGATCAGGCCCTGATCAGTCAGTTGGTGGTCGAGTCAGACTGCAAGTTGTTGAACCAGACCGGTTCTAAGACCCTGTCCTATAGACGGATCTATATGGTTAGTGCAAACTGTCACATTTAAGGCTTGAATTTGTTCTGCAGCTGCAGTGAAGTGAGGTGGTGTATAGGGCCAGTTGGCATGAGTCCAAAAGAGGTAAGTAAAATATAAGTAAAGTGTATTGAAAATGAGTACAGGGTCTTATGAAGCAGCAATATTGAAATAATAGTTCTTGGAATCGGCAAGAACCAAAATAGTAATTGCAGCCAAAATTAACCGGTAGAGTACTTGGAATTGGCTACAATGGAAATAGTAATTGGAGCTGGTCTGGGACCGGTACAGTTCTTAAAATTGACTGGAAACAAAATAGAGAGGATACTCTATAGGAAGGAAAGATAAGTGATTAAATTGAATCTGATACTGTCCATCAATGGTGAGATGGAATGGAAGCTATGAAGCACTGAAGTATCAAGTTTAATGTAGCTAAGGTCAGATACCACTAACTTGATGAATGTACACCGGTTATGACGGTATCCGATGTGGTACACCAATGGTGACAGATAACAATAAGTACCCTGTGAGTAGTGACTGGTAAGAAGAGATGGTACTGAGATGATGAGCAGCTGATTAGACCAATAACCAGGAGAGACAGTGGTACTGTAGAGAATCATCTGGGACAGAAGGATGTGGTAAGAACCAGTGGAGGGAGTCAGACTCAAGATGGAAAACTGCATGATTTTGTGGAAAGCAGGATATTCAAAGGAGCAGATCTAGCGATACACAGCTACAATGGAGACTTCATTGCACTGACGGATTGGGGCAGTCCTCCCGACATCCTTATAGTGGCAGGTGACAGCTGAAGAAACCGCTATTACAGGAATGCAGAGAAACACATAAATGTGCCCTCATTACAGTGATCCTGCGTCCCGTTTAAGTGTTTTTTATTTATGTGTTGATAAATATATTTGCACATAAATTGTCTCTTAATAAATGTGAATTTATGAATATCATCAAGTAAAAGGACTGACTGTGAAAAGGTATGTTACTTGATCCAAGATGGCCACATCCATGCCCGGAGAATGGTGGGAACTCTGACATGCTGAAGGCATGGCTGCCTGCGACCTGCAAACATGGCTAAGAGGTTGAGCATGGCAGCGGGCCTTGTGGAGCAGGTACCTGTTGTGGAAGAGACATCGCCATGGTTTTTAGATGAGCGCCACTTGACGGATGCGAGCCATGTCGGACTGAAGCAGGGGTTAAAGCGGGGGGGGGGGACGGGACAGGGTGGAACCTCTAATGGTGAGATGGAACTAGTTCAGCTCTGCATTGGCCCTGGTACAGTAATTCTAGCAGAAAAGCATTATAGTTTTCATGGGGGTACTGAAAAACCCTGCCACTGGTCCTAACTCTGCCTAGTGGGGCGAGGGAGGGGGTGTAATTAGGTGGCAGATGGAAAGGAGTTCCCCCACCTCCCCAGGACCACTTTTAGCCCTGGACTGAAGCCAGTTCACACGCAGACCACACACTGGCCCTTATTCTGATTGACGCGTACTTTACCGCATACTTTCGGATCGCGTCTTTACGGCGTCTGCGCATGCGTGGCGAACGCCACGCGCATGTGCCACGCATTGACTCCGTACCTGTTCGGCCAAATCCCGTACAAAACTGTTCACCGCAATCAGTCGGGAAATATGGGCGTATTATGGGCGTCATGCGGAATGACACATGGGCGTAGTTTCAAAGTGGGCAAAACGGGGCGGAAACATGGGCGGACATGGGGGAGTACACTTATGTTGGGGGGCGTACATTCGGATAGCACTCCGAATGCACGCGAACAAAAAGGGAAGAAATGTGCGGTGTCCAAAAGGCCACTATTGCTTTGCGGACACCACTCGTTCCTGCGGGAGGCGAACGGACCGCCTAATGACTACAAGCATTAACACCTGAACCCAATAGAATCGACTCCTTTACTCATTACTCACTAATAGGACGCTTGTCAGTGCTTTAATTGAAACCATTGCTGCTTCAAGGAAACCTTAATAATCACCCACATATGCTGTACTTCTGACACACTTTAAACCTGCTAACAATGGACATGACTGAATATTAATACTAGCAATACACATGTGTATGCAGTTTTTTATGAGGATAGGTAATTGAATAAGTGGGTCATGTGATGTATTGCAGAAGATACATAATAGTGGGTTGTTTGGCGTAAATACTCCGCTTACGGGCGGTAGCACCGCTTGGCTCCCGTTCGGATGCGGTATTCCCGAGCATACTCTGTAATACTCTGTAATACCGTGCAGAATCTGAGTGTTTCTCCCGCACACGCATGGTTTGTATGTCGTCCGTAAACACGCCCTGTTCTTAAAGAGTGAGTCCGTCCGAATGCGGAGGACACGTGGGCGTTTCTACGGACGATGGCCGCACGCGGCAGAACACCGTGGCGTGCGGACCGCTCCGTAAGAATGCGGGAATATCCGCACCGATCAGAATAAGGGCCACTGTACCGGAGAGCAAGCTTAAAGAGACACTTGAATGATAAGAAGGTGTTTCTAAGTTTCTGGATCATGACAAAGGTAGTGTTAGTATGTGTTGCCTGAGGTGTAAATACAAAAATCTACTGGGTTGTTCTCTGCACCATTTCAGGTTATTCACTGGACTTGTTTCTTAAAATTCTTTAAAAAAAATTAGGGTGTTCTAAAACTTTTGAACCACTACAGTACATGTGCCTCCGTTTGCTTTTTGTCCAAAAGAGAGTGACAGTTACGCACCTGATTTAATTAAACACATGTTCAGCACCATCACACAATACAAGCAGAGCTACCATAAGAATATTTAACTTCATTACATAACAAAGAGCATGTCTTAATAATACATACCGATTTCATTCACATCATCTGGTGATTTGGTAGTCGTATCCATTGTCCTCTATTTGAAAAGTCACAAATGGAATACAAATAATAAATATGAAAATCAGCCAGCAATATTCACACTGTACTTTGTCTTATTGTCAAACCTAATTTACATTTCTATATTCCAAGAATTGTACGAGAGCAGCAGAACCACCAAAGCTTTAGAATGGGTTTAGTGTAAAGAATTCCTGAACATGTTTGGCATTAGGATCTAATGTGGCCTAATTGCAGTATCATAAGCATCTTACTACATACAGATTGGCTGGTACTTTAACTTTGTCCAGTTTATATCTCTCCAAGTCTTAATACCGCACTTCTCATTGAGGCTTGCACAGGGGCCTTCTATTTGGACTGCTTAGCCGACATGTTCAGGCTGGCTTGCTGGGACCTTTAGTCCCACTTTAATGGACAATATTACTTGGAACTTTAACTAGTATAATTGTTTAGCAGATGGACTCAGTGAATGTGTTCCCTGGCTACGGTATCAACCCCTCCTTTCCTAATTGAGGCCAGTGCTAGTTAATGCAAATACAGGGGACTCCACACATTTTCCCCCATTATTTTCAAGACCATGAATAGC
Organism: Crinia signifera; assembly: GCF_055691185.1. NCBI lineage: Eukaryota > Metazoa > Chordata > Amphibia > Anura > Myobatrachidae > Crinia > Crinia signifera. Next base: position 205,731,895 of record NC_139217.1, on the reverse strand, counting down.
TCAGTGGTCTGGTGCTAGTTATGCTTTTAATTGCTTACCAAAGTGTTGTGCTACCAGAGAGTAGCTCCACAAACCATAGCTGCTCAACACGAAAAGTGCATGTAGCACGGGTCTTTGGGCAGGAGCTGATGGGGACGGCAAGGCATTCCCCTTGTAGGTTGCTGGAGAGAATGGTCCCCCAGCAACATTAGTCTGGCTGGCTGCACAGCAGGAGACACTACAGATCCTCCCTGCTGAAGTGAGGACTCTGTGTTACACAGCTTGCAGCATGGACCCCTGAAGTGCCGGAATCTGTGTACTTCCAGGGCTACATGATCCTGGCTTCAGCCAAAGCAGATGATGGGGCCCCGCTGGAGCGGATTAAGGGGACCCACCAGCGCTAATGACAGGGACCTTCTGGAGCAGATTACAGGGACCTGCAGGTGTGGACGATGTGGACCCACCAGTTATGATTATGGGGACCTGCTGGAGCAGATGACAGAAACCCCCTGGAACAGATGATGCCAACCCACAGGTGCTGATGATGGGGACCCGTAGGTGCAGATGACTGGGACCCAATGGAGTGAATGATGGAGGCACGTTTAGGTACTGACTGTATGTGAGGAAGAGGAGATGTTGGTGGGAGAATGGAGATGATAAAAAAAGTAACTTCATAAAGTATCCTGCCGCAGACAAACTCCTGAACAGAATCTAATGTGAAGAGGCTACCCCTATTCAGAATGGCTACCCCTGAAGACTTACACCGGACCAGTAGGATGGACCATGGGACCACTTCTGAACTGATGCTGATTTTAGTTCGACCAGCTATACCCCTATTTATACTGTATCTTTCAACACACCCTGTACGTTACCTTGTAATTTGTTTTTTTTTGTTTGCTATGTACGGCGCTGCGGACACTTTGCGGCGCCTTATAAATAAACGTACTACTACTACTACTACTACTACCACTGCTGAACCAGGTGCCTATAGGACCTGGAGAAATGGAGAGAGCATTCCTGCAACATGTACACATCACATTTTTGAATTTCAAGAAAAGTAAAAATAGACTGTCTCCTACACTTATCCTTAATACTTCTCACATTAAATGGTAAAAAGGTTCAAATCTACCATCTGTTAAGAGAAAAGGGTTGGGTTAGGTTACAGTACATTTACTTTATCACTCCCATCGGGAGGTGCTTCGTCTGGCTCAGCAACCGGATCTCCCTTTTAGGGTGTCTCAATGCTGCCAAGCAGTTGGTCAATGTTGCACAGTGGACTGGTATGACTGGTTTCGTCCATATCCCCACCCCCCCCCCCCCCCAAAAAAAAAAAGTACAGGGGGGGATATGGAGGAAACCAGTCATACCTATGCTCTGGGGGTTACACAGGGATGGGAGGGTATCTTGCCACATTTTTTGGGGCTGCCAAAAATGTTGTACCTACATTCACTGCCAGTGCCAACCAGAATGTCCCTGCTTAACATGTGGGACGAGACCAAAAAGAGCCTGAAAAGGCACTTTGATGAGGAGTCCAGACTCCTCCATTCCAAGGTGGAGAACCTGGAGAAGGGTGAGAATTGTTCTTCTTTCTTTTTCAGGAAACCCCACTCTGGCCACACACCCCTGACCGAGCTGCAAGATGAGAATGGCACCCCCAGACAGGGAAAGGAGGGCATAATGAAAGTTGTCTTTGACTACTACTGCGACCTCTATTCCCCTAAGATGAAAGACAATGACAAGGCTGATAAGTTCCTGTCAGGTATCACTAACCCTATTGATCCTGCAGGTAGTTCCACCATGGGCGCTCCCTTGGTGTTGGGGGAGGTGCTCTCTGTCACTAAACTCTTTAGGCAAGGCAGGACTTTGGGCAGTGATGATCTCCCAGCAGAGCTTTATGTTGTGCTGTGGGACCTCATTGGCCCAGACCTGGTCGAGCTGTATGAGGAGATGGTGGTGGGAAAAATGCTAGCTTCGCTGAGGGAATGAAGGATCATGATCTTGTATAAATGGAGGGGGGAGATATGTGACCTGAAAAATTGGCATCCCATCTCTCTCCTGAACGTGGACTACAAGATCCTTGCCAAGTTACTTGCCAATCGGCTGAAGGCTGTCATTGGGCAGATCGTTCACCCAGACAAGACCTGTGGCATTTCTGGCTAAAGAATCGCAGACAGCCTTGTTCACCTCAAAGATCATAATGTGTGCACTGCCTGTTCAGTCTTGATCAAGAAAAGGCATTTGACCATGTCTCCCATGAGCTGATGGGTAAGGTACTGTGTAAATTTGGTCTTGGTGAATTGGTCTGTTCATATGTTAACCTGATGTACCTTGACATTCACAGCTTGGTCTTGGTAAAAGGCTGGAAGAATGACCCCTTTCCGGTACTGTCCGGAGTCAGACAAGGCTGTCCTCTTTCCCCTCTTCTTTTTGTTTGTGCTATAGAGCTCTTCGCTGTATCCATCAGGCAAAATACAGAGATCAGAGGGATCACTGCATCGGGACCAGACCACCCAGAAGCCAAGTGTTTGCTGTACATGGATGACATCATGGTCTTGTGCACAGACCAGAGATCGGTGGCGGCCTTCGTCCAGACCTGCGAAAACTTTGTCTGTGCTTCAGGAGTAACTGCTTTCTATTGTTTAGTCTTACAAACATTAATATATTGTCTTTCTTACAATCATGTAGGCCCTCTGAGTGACTACAAAATTCATCAATTTACAAAAAACATTATAAGTACACAATTACAGCACATTTGTAACAAATGAACATTGTTAAAATGATTTCTTACCCTAACAATGAAAAATATACTTTGATCAGTTAAAATAGCTCATGTACTGTACAGTACATGTCATATATTCATCTTTTCCCCATTAAGCACATCTTATGCACCTCACTATGCTAATCAGATGCACAGGCAGCTTTTGCTGATTAAAATTATATTCAGCATGCCTATATGCTCTATGTAATTGTATCTGCAGAAAGTATTCAGGTACAGTACTGTATGTCCCAGCCAAATAGTGTAACATTGGTATGTAGATTCAGGCCCTTATTCTGATTGACGCGGACTTTACCGCATACTTTCGGATCGCGTCTTTACGGCGTCTGCGCATGCGTGGAGAACGCAACGCGCATGTGCCACGCCTTGACTCGGTACCAGTTCGGCCAGATCCCGTCCAGAACTGTTCACCGCTATCATTCGGGAAATAGGGGCGTATTATGGGCGTCATGCGGAATGACACATGGGCGTAGTTTCAAAGTGGGCAAAACGGGGCGGAAACATGGGCGGACACGGGGGAGTACACTTATGTTGGGGGGCGTACATTCGGAAACCACTCCGAATGCACGCGATCAAAAAGGGCAGAAATGTGCGGTGTCCACAAGTGTACTATTGCTTTGCGGACACCACTCGTTTATGCGGTAGGCGAACGTACGCCTAATGACTACAAGCATTAACACCTGAACCCAATAGAATCGACTCCTTTACTCATTACTCACTAATAGGACGCTTGTCAGTGCTTTAATAGAAACCATTGCACTTCAATTGCTGTAAGGGTTAATGTGTGCAATGCATGTGTTAGGCATGCTTGTAAGGATATATTGGCATCTAATTGATTCCAATTCCAAATAAGAAGTTTTTTATGAGGATAGGTATTTGAATAAGTGGGTCATGTGATGTCTTGCAGAAGATACATAATAGTGGGTTGTTTGGCGTAAATACTCCGCTTACGTGCGGTAGCACCGCTTGGCTCCCGTTCGGATGCGGTATTCCCGAGCATACTCTGTAATACTCTGTAATACCGTGCAGAATCGGAGTGTTTCTCCCGCACACGCATGGTTTGTATGTCGTCCGTAAACACGCCCTGTTCTTAAAGAGTGAGTCCGTCCGAATGCGGAGGACACGTGGGCGTTTCTACGGACGATGGCCGCACGCGGCAAAACACCGTGGCGTGCGGACCGCACCGTAAGAATGCGGGAATATCCGCACCGATCAGAATAAGGGCCACAGTCACTTACAATGATATGCAGCTTCTCTATTATTATAATTTTTTGTAATTGCCACTGTATCTGCGTACCTAATAATATTACACTCAGGGCCGGTGCTAGGGTGTCCGGCGCCCAACTGCAAACCATGAATTTTGCGCCCTTTCACATTGCCATTGAAACAAGCTGCAGCCCCATTATGGGAGCGTATGCAACATGCGATCCTATGGAGGATCTCGGGTGCATGTACATGTATGCATACACCATCTCAGTGCTGTGTCTGCAAAATGTTGCAGGCACTAAAGGTGCCCATACACACTGCGAGAATCGCATACATTATGTGCAGTATATACTTTTTGTATTGTGCAATGCGATGCCTGCAGGAGCGCACATCGCATCGCACGCTGCGATTGCAGCATGTATGGCCACCTTTAGGCATATAACCGAGCCCATTATTTAAAAAGTGTCTAAAATTAAAAAATCAACAATTATAAAAAAAATTGTTATAAACATGTATAATAAAATACTAACTGTTCTTTTGCTGTTTAACTCTTGTGCAGTCCCTCCTCTTCTATCTGCGTAGGCAGGACGCTGGGGACACAATTACACCCCTCTCGTGACTGAGGGGGAAAGGAGGGGAGAGAAGGAGGAGATGGAAAAAGAGGGGAGGAGATAGAGGGGGAGGAGTGTTGAGGACTGGCAGTGGGACTGGCACAGCACACTGAGAAAAGGGAAGGAAGGGGAGGCGGCGCTGCTGCCTATTCGTCATTTGACAGCTGACAAGCGTATGGAGCAATGGGTAGGGGGCAGATCCGGACATGACTTGTCATCCAGGCATTCACAGATAGCGCTACATGCATCAGCGCAAGTGTCCGTGAGGAAGAGGGAGCAGGTCGCAGGAGGAGGACAGTGTGTGCGCGGTGCAGGGAGCTGCTCAGCCTCTCCATACTGCTGCCCACTGTGAGACAGGCACTGCGGGCGGCGTTCAGGCTGTGTGCACTCGCGGTGCAGGGAGCAGCTCTTTATACTGTTGCCCACCCGCTGTCAGTCTGGCACTGCGGGCGGCGTGCAGGAGGCAGTGACAGTGAGGGCTGAGGCAGCTCTAGCAGAGCAGGTAGGGAGACAGCGCCTTTTCAGCATGACGCCTCCCTGCTTTGCAGGAGCTGCTGAGTGGGTAGCGCCGGCCCTGATTACCCTGTTTGGCCAGGAAATACTGCATCAGAACATTTGTTTTGCAGATAGAATCATAATTGGGAGCAAGCATCCTGACTTTTGTAGCAAGACAGGGAAGTACAATTTTTATATATCTAACCTGCCAACACTAACACTGAAGTTGTACCTGCCCAGCAGAGTACAGTAGGTTGTGCAAAGGTCACATGCACACTAGCAGCTGTTGCTAGGTGGCAATCCTATAACCTAACCTAGAACAAAGAAAGTTTCAAGGTTTTAGATTCCAGCAAACTACTGTTGCAAGAAGTTTTAATAAGGTGTATCAGTTACTAGTCTTGCATTCTTACATTTTATTTTACTTTGTGAGGGCAAACAACTCTGGAGCTACTTGTAACAAGGATCTGGGTTGGTGTACTATTTAGCTCCTGTGTGAAAGTGCACCATTCTACCCCAGGGGAAGCATTGTTACCAAATGAGTTGTGATTTAACCCCTTCCCGACAATTGACGTACATTTACGTCATGGTCGGGAAGTACTTCCCGACACATGGCGTAAATGTACGTCATGGCATTTAACTGTCACCGCGTCTATAGACGCGGTGACAGTTTCAACATGTCTGCTGTCCCTGACAGCAGACATGTCCGTGCATGCCCAGGGGGGGCTGCGATGCCGCCCCCCCGTCGGCGATCGCTGTGATTGGCTGTTCAGTGTGAACAGCCAATTACAGCGTTTTCTGTGTCACCGGCGAATAACGTTCGCCGGTGACACGCGATCGGAGGTGATTGGTGCTGTAAAGTACAGCACCAATCACCGCGGGGTGTAAGGGTGACACTGGTGTCACCCCACCTCACCCCGCCCGCCCCCAAAGGCCGTGATTGGTCCGTCGGACCGACGGACCAATCACAGCCATGGAGGGGGGTTTAAACTAACGGTGACTGCACTGCAGACGCCATTCCGGTCTGGAATTGCGTGCAGTGCGGTCACCGTGCCAATCTGCCGCGATATACTGACCAGAACCTGGCAAAATACTTACCTGATCCTTGCAAATATCTTGGCTGCTTCATCTGTGCTTGTAGTGTGCTGGATGCTTCCTGGATCCTGTTACTTGTGACTTCCTGTGAACTTGTGCTGCTGCAGTGTAATAGCGTTAGTTAGATAGAGAGAGATAGAGAGAGATAGTGTCAGAGAGTGCTGTATTTTGTGCTGCTGCAGTGTGATATAGTTATAGAGAGAGAGATAGAGAGAGATAGAGAGAGATAGAGAGAGATAGAGAGATATAGAGAGAGATAGAGAGAGAGAGATAGAGAGGCCTAGTGACAGAGAGTGCTATATTTTGTGCTGCTGCAGTGTTATAGTTATAGATAGAGAGAGAGAGATAGAGAGAGATAGAGAGAGAGAGATAGAGATAGTGACAGATTGTGCTATATATTTTTTATATAACTGACTGCTGCCCCCCCTTTTGTGCTGATCAGTATAAATTAACTGATCAGCAACTTTTTGGGGGCGCAGGGTATTTTTATATATATATATACCTGTCACTGCTGCTGCTGCTGCAGTGTCATAGAGTGTTAGATAGTGAGAGATAGAGAGATAGAGAGAGATAGTGACAGAGAGTGATAGAGAGTGCTAAATTTTGTGTCTGCTGCCCCCGCCTTTTGTGCTGATCACTATATCTGAGGTGATCAGCAACTTTTTAGGGGTGCAGAGGTTTTTTTTTTTTTTTTTTTTATATATATACCTGCCAGTTGCACTGTCAGTTGCACCTGCTACCCCTCACTGGTAATCAGTGTCGCATCACTGATCACCTTTTTTTTTTTTTGTGTGTGCTGTGGGGTCTTTTTTTAATTTTTTTTTTTACACACACTGTGATTTTGTGGGTGTCCTGTGGCCGCTGTGCGCGGATCAGTGACGTACATCACTGATCATCTTTTTCGGCACAGGGTTGATCTATTTTTTTTTTTTTTTTTATCAAATTCCTGTTGCCTTTCAGCGCTGTTCAGTGACGGACGTTACTGACCAACATCTGTGCTCAATTTTTGGCGCAGGACCTTTTTTTTTTTTTTTTTAACCCCTTCAATTTTTTTTTAACCCCTTCAATTTTTTTTTTAACCCCTTCAATTTTTTTTTTTTTAACCCCTCCATTTTTTTTTTTTTTTAACCCCTCCATTTTTTTTTTTTGTATAAAGTATTTTTTTTTTCTGCACACTACATACACACTACACACTACATACCCCCCGGGTTGAAATAAAGTTTGTACCCCCCCCCTACACTATACACGTGTTGAAACATTTCACTACCAGTAACACAAAAATAAAAATGGCATCCCAAATGTCATCCCAAATGTCATCCCAGTCATCCAGAAGAATGTATTCAGCGGAGGAGGCATATGCCCTGCTTGCTTCTGACTCTGACACAGCCAGTGATGCAAGCGGGGAATTTGAAGGATTCGCCTTAAGCTCCTCTTCCTCCTCTGGTGATGAGGGACCCCCTCAAAGACGCCCCCGTAGAGCAGCTGAGACCCCCCCCCAATAATTGATCTCGTATGGACCCCACCACCAGACAATTTTGAGCCCCAGGTTCCTGAGTTTTTGGCCATGCCAGGAATCCAATTTGATTCCACAGGTCTCAGAGAAATTGACTTTTTCAAATTATTTTTCTCTGATGATTTTATAAATTTAATGGTGGACCAAACTAATTTATATGCCCAGCAGTTTATTGCTCAAAACCCCACGTCATCATTTGCTAGGTGGACCCCTGTAAATGCAGTAGAGATGATGACGTTTTGGGGTCTGGTGTTTCATATGGGCATAGTAAAAAAGCCAGAAATTAGGCAATATTGGAGTACAGATGTTCTGTACAGCACCCCATTTTACCGTATGGCCATGCCCCGGGCTCGATTTGAGACGATCCTTAAATTTTTGCATTACAACGATAATGCACAGTGCCCACCCAGAGATGATCCCACCTTTGACCGGCTATTCAAAGTCAGGCCGGTCATTGATCATTTCAGTGCCAAATTTGAAGACATGTACATCCCAGATAAATTCATTTGCATAGACGAGTCCCTTATACATTTTAAAGGAAGGGTTAAATTCCGCCAGTACCTTCCCAGTAAGAGGGCAAGGTATGGCATAAAAATGTATAAGTTGTGTGAAAGCACCTCAGGGTACACCCACAGGTTTAGGGTATATGAAGGGAAGGATTCAAGAATTGAACCGCCAGAATGCCCCCCCTCCCTCGTAGGTGTTAGTGGAAAAATTGTCTGGGATTTAGTGCACCCCTTCCTGGATAAAGGTTATCACCTCTATGTGGATAACTTTTACACCAGCATCCCCCTGTTTAAGGCCCTTGGTTCAAGAGGTACAGCAGCTTGCGGTACTGTGCGCAAGAACCAAAGAGGCCTCCCAAAAACGCACATTGCCCAAGTAATGAGAAGGGGTGAAAGCAGGGGAATATGCACCGAAAATATGTTGTTGGTCAAATATAAGGACAAGAGGGATGTCCTTATACTGACAACAATTCACGGAGACAGTACCACCTCCGTCCCTGTACGAGGTACCAGTACCCACAACTCCAAACCTAATTGTATCCTGGATTACAATAGGTACATGGGCGGAGTGGATCTTTCAGATCAGGTACTGAAGCCGTACAGTGCCCTGCGGAAAACAAAAATCTGGTACAAGAAGCTGGCCGTGTATATCATCCAGATGGCACTGTATAACGCTTACGTGCTATTCCGTTCTACCGGCCAGAGGGGGACATTTATGCACTTTCAAGAGGAAGTCATAAAGGGCCTAATATTTGGGAACCAGCAGGCTGAGGGCCCCAGTACTTCTAGTACTGGCCCCCGTATTGTACCAGGGCAGCATTTTCCTGATGAAATCCCCTCCACTGGAAAAAAGGGCAGGACACAAAAAAGGTGCAAAGTTTGCTATAAAAAGGGAATAAGAAAGCAAACTATTTTCCAGTGTGACACTTGCCCCGACAAACCCGGCCTATGTATAAAGGAGTGTTTTAAAATATACCACACATCTATGGATTATTAGGTTCATAATTTCACCGTGCTTCGGGAGGCTTGCTAATGCCACATACCACCCACCATTCATTCCACCATAATCTGAGCCGCAAAATCCAAAAATCACTCCTTCCCTTCTGAGTCCTGCCATGCACCCAACTGGTATTTTTTGGTCACATGTGAGGCATTGCCGTACTCGGGAGAAATTGGGGCACAGATTTTGGGGTGCTTTTTCTCCTTCATACCTTCTGAAAATGAAAAATTTTGAGCCAGAACTGCATTTTTGTGTAAAAAAATGTAATTTTTCATTTTCACTGCCCACTTGTATCAAAATTGGTGAAACCCCTGGGGGTTTGAAATGTACACTATACCCCTAGATGAATTCCCTGAGGGGTGTAGTTTGCAAAATGGGGTCACTTGTGGGGGGGTTCCACTGTATTGGTGCTTTGGGGGTCTTGCTAATGCGACATAGCACCCACCAAAATTCCACCAGAATCTGAGCTGCAAAATCCAAAAATCACTCCTTCCCTTCTGAGTCCTGCCATGCACCCAACTGGTATTTTTTGGTCACATGTGAGGCATTGCCGTACTCGGGAGAAATTGGGGCACAGATTTTGGGGTGCTTTTTCTCCTTCATACCTTCTGAAAATGAAAAATTTTGAGCCAGAACTGCATTTTTGTGTAAAAAATGTAATTTTTCATTTTCACTGCCCACTTGTATCAAAATTGGTGAAACCCCTGGGGGTTTGAAATGTACACTATACCCCTAGATTAATTCCCTGAGGGGTGTAGTTTGCAAAATGGGGTCACTTGTGGGGGGGTTCCACTGTATTGGTGCTTGGGGGGTCTTGCTAATGCGACATAGCACCCACCAAAATTCCACCAGAATCTGAGCTGCAAAATCCAAAAATCACTCCTTCCCTTCTGAGTCCTGCCATGCACCCAACTGGTATTTTTTGGTCACATGTGAGGCATTGCCGTACTCGGGAGAAATTGGGGCACATATTTTGGGGTGCTTTTTCTCCTTCATACCTTCTGAAAATGAAAAATTTTGAGCCAGAACTGCATTTTTGTGTAAAAAAATTTAATTTTTCATTTTCACTGCCCACTTGTATCAAAATTGGTGAAACCCCTGGGGGTTTGAAATGTACACTATACCCCTAGATGAATTCCCTGAGGGGTGTAGTTTGCAAAATGGGGTCACTTGTGGGGGGGTTCCACTGTATTGGTGCTTGGGGGGTCTTGCTAATGCGACATAGCACCCACCAAAATTCCACCAGAATCTGAGCCGCAAAATCCAAAAATCACTCCTTCCCTTCTGAGTCCTACCATGCACCCAACTGGTATTTTTTGGTCACATGTGAGGCATTGCCGTACTCGGGAGAAATTGGGGCACATATTTTGGGGTGCTTTTTCTCCTTCATACCTTCTGAAAATGAAAAATTTTGAGCCAGAACTGCATTTTTGTGTAAAAAAATTTAATTTTTCATTTTCACTGCCCACTTGTATCAAAATTGGTGAAACCCCTGGGGGTTTGAAATGTACACTATACCCCTAGATGAATTCCCTGAGGGGTGTAGTTTGCAAAATGGGGTCACTTGTGGGGGGGTTCCACTGTATTGGTGCTTGGGGGGTCTTGCTAATGCGACATAGCACCCACCAAAATTCCACCAGAATCTGAGCCGCAAAATCCAAAAATCACTCCTTCCCTTCTGAGTCCTACCATGCACCCAACTGGTATTTTTTGGTCACATGTGAGGCATTGCCGTACTCGGGAGAAATTGGGGCACATATTTTGGGGTGCTTTTTCTCCTTCATACCTTCTGAAAATGAAAAATTTTGAGCCAGAACTGCATTTTTGTGTAAAAAAATTTAATTTTTCATTTTCACTGCCCACTTGTATCAAAATTGGTGAAACCCCTGGGGGTTTGAAATGTACACTATACCCCTAGATGAATTCCCTGAGGGGTTTAGTTTGCAAAATGGGGTCACTTGTGGGGGGGTTCCACTGTATTGGTGCTTGGGGGGTCTTGCTAATGCGACATAGCACCCACCAAAATTCCACCAGAATCTGAGCCGCAAAATCCAAAAATCACTCCTTCCGTTCTGAGTCCTGCCATGCACCCAACTGGTATTTTTTGGTCACATGTGAGGCATTGCCGTACTCGGGAGAAATTGGGGCACATATTTTGGGGTGCTTTTTCTCCTTCATACCTTCTGAAAATGAAAAATTTTGAGCCAGAACTGCATTTTTGTGTAAAAAAATGTAATTTTTCATTTTCACTGCCCACTTGTATCAAAATTGGTGAAACCCCTGGGGGTTTGAAATGTACACTATACCCCTAGATGAATTCCCTGAGGGGTGTACTTTGCAAAATGGGGTGACTTGTGGGGGGGTTCCACTGTATTGGTGCAACATAGCACCCACCATTCATTCCACCAGAATCTGTGCTGCAAAATCCAATAATCACTCCTTCCCTTCTGAGTCCTGCCATGCACCCAACTGGTATTTTTTGGTCACATGTGAGGCATTGCCGTACTCGGGAGAAATTGGGGCACAGATTTTGGGGTGCTTTTTCTCCTTCATACCTTCTGAAAATGAAAAATTTTGAGCCAGAACTGCATTTTTGTGTAAAAAAATGTAATTTTTCATTTTCACTGCCCACTTGTATCAAAATTGGTGAAACCCCTGGGGGTTTGAAATGTACACTATACCCCTAGATGAATTCCCTGAGGGGTGTAGTTTGCAAAATGGGGTCACTTGTGGGGGGGTTCCACTGTATTGGTGCTTTGGGGGTCTTGCTAATGCGACATAGCACCCACCAAAATTCCACCAGAATCTGAGCTGCAAAATCCAAAAATCACTCCTTCCCTTCTGAGTCCTGCCATGCACCCAACTGGTATTTTTTGGTCACATGTGAGGCATTGCCGTACTCGGGAGAAATTGGGGCACAGATTTTGGGGTGCTTTTTCTCCTTCATACCTTCTGAAAATGAAAAATTTTAAACCAGAACTGCATTTTTGTGTAAAAAATGTAATTTTTCATTTTCACTGCCCACTTGTATCAAAATTGGTGAAACCCCTGGGGGTTTGAAATGTACACTATACCCCTAGATGAATTCCCTGAGGGGTGTAGTTTGCAAAATGGGGTCACTTGTGGGGGGGTTCCACTGTATTGGTGCTTGGGGGGTCTTGCTAATGCGACATAGCACCCACCAAAATTCCACCAGAATCTGAGCTGCAAAATCCAAAAATCACTCCTTCCCTTCTGAGTCCTGCCATGCACCCAACTGGTATTTTTTGGTCACATTTGAGGCATTGCCGTACTCGGGAGAAATTGGGGCACATATTTTGGGGTGCTTTTTCTCCTTCATACCTTCTGAAAATGAAAAATTTTGAGCCAGAACTGCATTTTTGTGTAAAAAAATTTAATTTTTCATTTTCACTGCCCACTTGTATCAAAATTGGTGAAACCCCTGGGGGTTTGAAATGTACACTATACCCCTAGATGAATTCCCTGAGGGGTGTAGTTTGCAAAATGGGGTCACTTGTGGGGGGGTTCCACTGTATTGGTGCTTGGGGGGTCTTGCTAATGCGACATAGCACCCACCAAAATTCCACAAGAATCTGAGCCGCAAAATCCAAAAATCACCCCTTCCCTTCTGAGTCCTGCCATGCACCCAACTGGTATTTTTTGGTCACATGTGAGGCATTGCCGTACTCGGGAGAAATTGGGGCACATATTTTGGGGTGCTTTTTCTCCTTCATACCTTCTGAAAATGAAAAATTTTGAGCCAGAACTGCATTTTTGTGTAAAAAAATTTAATTTTTCATTTTCACTGCCCACTTGTATCAAAATTGGTGAAGCCCCTGGGGGTTTGAAATGTACACTATACCCCTAGATGAATTTCCTGAGGGGTGTAGTTTGCAAAATGGGGTCACTTGTGGGGGGTTCCACTGTATTGGTGCTTGGGGGGTCTTGCTAATGCGACATAGCACCCACCAAAATTCCACCAGAATCTGAGCTGCAAAATCCAAAAATCACTCCTTCCCTTCTGTATCCTGCCATGCACCCAAATGGTATTTTTTGGTCACATGTGAGGCATTGCCGTACTCGGGAGAAATTGGGGTACAGATTTTGGGGTGCTTTGTCTCCTTCATACCTTCTGAAAATGACAAATTTGGAGCCAGAACTGCATTTTTGTGTAAAAAAAAATAATTTTTCATTTTCACTGCCCAGTTGTACCACAATTGGTGAAACCCCTGGGGGTTTGAAATGTACACTATACCCCTAGATGAATTCCCTGAGGGGTGTAGTTTGCAAAATGGGGTCACTTGTGGGGGGGTTCCTAACTTTTAGCATCTTATGGTGCCTAGAAACCTACATGGTGCCTAAAAAATAATCTCATAAAAAGGAGGCTCCAAAATCAAGTAGGTGCTCCTTCTATTATGAAGCCTGTGGTTTGGTCACCGTGCACACTAGGGCCACATATAGGATATTTATGAAAACAAAAGAATTGGGGGAATCAATTTTCAGTCACATTTCTCTAGTAAAATGTACTGTGTTCCTTAGAAAAATGTATTAAAATTGCAAATCTGCAAAAAAAAAGAAATTTTGAAATTTCACCTACACTTTGTTTTAATTCCTGTGAAACACCTAAAGGGTTAACAAACTTCCAAAATGCTGTTTTGAATACTGTGAGGGGTGCAGTTTTTGAAATGGCATCATTTATGGGGGTGTCTCACATACAAGTCCCTCAAAGTCACATCAGAACTGAACTGGTCCCTAAAAAAATCAGTGTTTGAAATTTTCTTGAAAATTTGAGAATTTGCTATTCATATTGTAAGCCTCCTAGTGTCCCAAAAAATTAAAAGGAAGTTGAAATAATGATGTCAACATAAAGTAGACATATGGTCTATGTTAGTTATTAACTATTTTGAGTGGTATGATTATTTGTCTCACAAGCAGAAAATTTAACATTTTGCAAATTGCTAAATTTTCCATTTTTTTACGACATTTTGGTATTTTTCACAAAAAAACACAGACTGCATCGACGAAAATTTACCACTAACTTGAAGTACAATGTGTCACGAAAAAACAATCTCAAAATCACTGGGATAAGTAAAAGCAAAAAAAAGTTATCCCCACTTAAGTGAGACATGTCAGATTTGAAAAAAAGGGCTCTGTCAGGAACGCAAAAACTGGCTCTGTCAGGAAGGGGTTAAGTTAGGGCATCTAGCACATTTGCATGATGACTTCCAATAAGGGCTAGGGTTGTTAAATGAAGCCTTAATACTTTTAAAGACATTCTCTCCAAAACCCATAGACTCCAAGAACTCAAACATGAATGGCCAGGAAATGAAGTGAAGAACTTTTTCTACATCTTATACCCCTTTCACATCGCACTTTTAAAACGGTATATTGCCGTTTTTTTTCCATTTTAAAACGTTTAAGGCTGCAATGTGAAAGTGCCAGTGTTGATTTACCGGTTAAAGTTAACTGGTATTTCAACACGGTTAAAAAGCAGAGTCCTACACGTTTTAAAGCCGTTTTTTTGGCAGTTTGAACAGCTCTATTTCAATGGCTTGAAACGTGTCCCTTGGGGGTTAAACGGGTTGAATGTTTGAATGATATTAAATGATTTTTAAAACGGTTTTTCACCTGCAATGTGAAAGGTCCCAAGGCTCAGACCCGTTTTAAAGTCCCATTTAAGAATACCCTGTCATTACCCATTTCTGCAATGTGAAAGCAGTATATGTTCAAGACCGTATATGAGGTCAGTAGTCCATTGGATGTTATCCAGAGCTTGGTGGCCACCTTCTCCAGAAAGACCAGCTGAGGATGGAATCTATTTGATTAAATCTTAGTGTAATAAACTGGAATTTTGTTGTAATGCTTTAACACTTTCTTAATTTACAGGTTATTCTTCTTTCTTCATTCACCACAAGAACGGTTCCAATTGCGGTAAGTATAGGTAATTTATTTTATAGATATGTAATTAATCATAGACATGCAAAATTTAAAACATTTAACTCTGACAAATCATGCAGCAATAACATTTTAGCATCAATATCTCTATCAATACAGTTAACCTCTCCTAAAACAAACAATAACATATAGGATAATATAGCAAAATTAATTGCTTATAACATGTCAATTACATTAAAATCCATAACTAATACACAGCAGTTAGTTTTGCGAGGTTAAATCACACTATTTACCCAGTGTTCTGGATGTCACATGCAACTTTCTTTGAAGTTTAACAACTGTGTAACAATACCCTAGTTTGTGATGGCTACAGCTGGAAAAGGATTTATCCTGTTCACTTTCTTAGTTTGTACTCCTACATGCAGTAAAGAGCTATGCTGTATGCTCTCTGGTCTGTTTTGTAAAATCTGTACTGTCAGATCCCTGAAGATTAATAGCCTTTTCCTAGCAGGTACTTTTATTGTCTCTATTACCAGAACAGGTACTGTTGTATTGTGACTTTCCTTTAAGCTGAGCGTCTTATTATTTCTTTCTAACCATCTTAACTCCAACTCAGGCACTTTTACCTTTGGAGAATCACTTTCACACGAGTCTCACACATATCAACAATTGCATTTTCACAACTACTATACAGTGAAATTCCCTGACCCCTTGTATAGACTGTCCCTGCAATAACAGGCCCATTGAATTTGACCTCTTTGTCTTTTCTTAATAACATCAATGTTGTTTGACCACTTTGAGTGACTTTATATATTTCCTTTGGAACTTTATGCTTGTCCTGAATGGACATTATGGCCTCCTTGTCGGTAATAGAAAGTTCTTTTGTATCAACACGTGTGGGATTTTGCACCATAATATCCTGACAGTTCTGTTCTGAAGATCCCGACCACTATACTATAGGTGTAGTGTTTATTCTTTCGCTATCTTATTTGCAAGAAATAGCACACTGATTTGGTGGGTTGTGGTGGATCACACTGGAATAATCTTCCGTCATTTGAGAATTACTCTGGTACGATGAATCAGGAGAAAGCTTGGAACTGAATACTCTTTTCAAATTTAGTTGTATCATCCCACTTTGTTCTAAATCTGACTCTTTGAAATATTGTCGTCCTTGTCTAACTAAGTTTCTTAGGAAGTATGGTGGATATTCATGCCCTTGAGAAAGCTGTTGAACAATCAGTTCCTCTTCCTATTTGCCATATACTTTTGCACTTTTCCAATGTCACTGTATGGATAGTTCTTCTGATAGGAACCGGAAGGGCCCTTATATCGTGGATAGAGCCAATGACTTATAAACTGGAAGTTGAATGACGCGATGCAGGGAAAACCGGAAGCGGAAGGATGCAATCAGCAGAACGCCGTGCACATTACCTAATTCCAGGTACTATAAATATTTGAGACTTGGCAGCAGGCTCCCCTTATCTGATTCCTTTGATAAAGCCGTTGAGAGCGCAGAGCAGGTGGGGAAACGCATCAGGACCAGTACACTATACCTTTCAGATAATCTGTTTGTCTACAACTTGCTGACAGGTACTTAAAGTCGACACGGCAAAACAAATCCCAAAACTCCGGATAACGCTGCACCACTCATGATTCAGCACCAGCAGCTGGGAAAACGGTGATCCTTACTACGTGTCAACACTACAGGTACCTGTTATACAATGTCTGGCCAGACATGAAAAGGATTGGTTTTAATTTTCCACAGTGGAACTATTAATCTACTAACCTCTACTTAATGAGCAACATATTGATCTACTAACCTCTGCTGTATGAGCAACATATAACAACTAACACTGCTTATTGGGACTGTATGAGAGCAGTACTAACTTTGCCCAGCTGGAATTAACATCAGGTTTAATATTGTTGTCATACTGTCTGAGATTAGTATATTATATATTATAGCAGATGAATAAGGCCTATTGTGACTTTGTTTCTTAAATTTTGTTATTTAAAAAAAAATGTTTTATAAATTAAATTTTATTGTTTCAATTTAACCACAACCTTTGCTCTGTTTTGCTCTGGTTTGTCTTCGTTTCACATGTGTCTTTGAGGAGTTTGAGCAACTCCCCACAAAAAAACTGCAGCAACTGGTTGTAGGATCTTTATGTAATTGTTTCATCCGATATAGAGCGCCAGACTTTTTGTTCTTTTTACTTCTCTATAGCAGCCTCGCTCTATGTGTCCACTCTGACCACACCAAATTGGCCTTCCCTGGGAGTCAAATTGATCAGTAGGTAATCTCTGAGGCTGTGCTCTCTGTTCCGATCGCCACTCTTTAAATCTGCTCGGTGTCTGATTCTGTTTGATTACTCTTAATTCTTGACAACCCATATCAAGGCTTCTAGAAAGCTGTGTAATCTGTCCCTCCTACTCTGTCAGGTTGAGCAGGAACTTGTACTTGTTGGACAACAGGCAGTTATTTTACTTTTGAACGATCAGACTTGTATACCGTTGGCTTATTATGCAAGGTATTCAACTCAGACAGCTCATACGATTCTGAACTCTCATCTTCAATTTGTTGTCCATCTTCTAGAATCTTCATAATGATTTCCTTGAATTCTAGGAATGGGGTGTCTGGATTTTGCAGCCTACACATCCTGAGTTGTTTTCTGACTTCTTTACCTTGCGTGCTTTCTACGAATACATTAGACAATGTCTCGTCTTCTTGCTGGAGTTCTCTAGGGTATAAAGCCTGCAGAGCATGGAGTGACTCCTGCAGAGTCAATGCAAAGTCTCTAAAAGTTTCATGGGTTAGCTGCTGCCTTGCATAAAGACACTTTTTCAGTTCTGCTATAGTCCTGGATTCAAAGATAACGACAAATTTTTCAAAAATTCCGATGACCATTTTACGTTGCTGATCTGGCCATGATTTGACCTCCCTCAGAGCAGCACCCCTTAATTGACCAATAAGTATCTCTACTCTCTGTTCCTCTCTTAACAAATAAATAGTAAACATAGACTGTAATTTTGATTTAAAGTCTTTAAAGGTGCTGGTTCCAGATAGTCGCACTTTGCCCGAGTACGTGGGCATCCACGGAGGTCCGTAATAATAGGGCATTGTGATGGGCGACGTTGTTGTCGTAGGGCTGGCAACATTTTCATTAAGTAATCCTTCTCCCTGTGCTCCTGAAGCTGATGGCTGTTCCTGAGTCATGTTTCCTCTGTTGGTTTTCCCTTTGGTCCTGTTGGTGACGCCACGAAAATTCCTTGTAATAAACTGGAATTTTGTTGTAACGCTTTCTTCTTTTATAGGTTATTCTTTCTTCATTCACCACAAGAACTGTTCCAATTGCGGTAACTATAGGTAATTTTTTTATAGATATGTAATTAATCATAGATATGCAACATTTAAAACATTTTAACTCTGACAAATTATGCAGCAATAAGTTACTATTGATATCACATGACTTTAGCATCAATATCTCTATCAATACAGTTAACCTTTTCTAAAACAAACAATTACACATAGGATAATATAGTAAAATTCATTCAATTGCTTATAACATGTCAATTACATTAAAATCCATAACTAATACACAGCAGTCAGTTTTGCAAGGTTAAATCACACTATTTACACAGTGTTCTGTGTGTCGCATGCAACTTTCTTTGAATTTTAACACTTCTGATACAATGTATAATTCTCTGTTACTGTGTAACAATTCCCTAGTTTGTGATGGCTACAGCTGGAAAAGGATTTATCCTGTTCACTTTCTTAGTTTGTACTCCTACATGCAGTAAAGAGCTATGCTGTATGCTCTCTGGTCTGTTTTGTAAAATCTGTACTGTCAGATCCCTGAAGATTAATAGCCTTTTCCTAGCAGGTACTTTTACTGTACTAGCAGGTACTGTGGTATTGCGACTTTCCTTAAAGCTGAGAGTCCCAGACAGTGTTTAGATGTCAGCACCTTGTACAAAGTATGTGGGTGGGTTTAATAATCAATTAAGGGGCAGACATACGATTGGTATAGCTGCGGTCCTCAGTCTGCACTTTATCTGTCTATCATCCAGGGGAGGGCCTAACTGCATCACAGCACTTCTCTTCCCACCGCCCAGCTCCTACCGTTGGTCTGCCTTGGCCAGGCCACACCTCCATCCTCATGGCATCGCCCATCTCTTTCAGTGGCTGCTGCGCCAGGACCGCCTGGGGGGCAGGGTCACACCTCCTGGTGGACCGGGAAGTAACCAGGCTTCACACCCGGTCACCGGAGCCCTGGGTTTTCAGTGATCCGGCACCGCTTCCTCAAATTAAGGCTTATCTGTCACTTTTGTTCAGCAGTTCACCCGCTCTCATCAGCTCCTTCCAATGCTCTGCACAGGTTCTGCTACACAGAGCCCTTCTCAGCCCCTCTCCACAGCACAGCAACAGCTCTTTCTACTCAGCATCTCTATTTATAGCCTCTGCTCTGGGGTTTCCTGATGAGCAGGGGCTCTGCCAACTGTCAGAGTATATTTTCCTTTCTGGAATGTTCCTCACATTTCTCCCCTTTAAAGCATGGACTATGCTACCATATAGGCTATGGTACCCTAATATAGTCCACCCTAATAGGCTATGAGGACAAGTCCATTGTCAGTTCAGGAAAGGGGTAAAACAGTGTTCAGTCTGCAATATTCCTTTAACCCCTTCCCGCCGCAGCCTGTTTTTGCCTTCCTTCCTTCCTGAGCCCTTTTTTTCAAATCTGACATGTATCACTTAAGTGGGGATAACTTTTTTTTTCTTTTACTTATCCCAGTGATTTTGAGATTGTTTTCTCGTGACACATTGTACTTCAAGTTAGTGGTAAATTTGGGTCGATACAGTCTGTGTTTTTTTGTGAAAAATACCAAAATGTCGTAAAAAAATGGAAAATTTAGCAATTTTCAAAATGTTAAATTTTCTGCTTGTGAGACAAATAATCATACCACTCAAAATAGTTAATAACTAACATAGACCATATGTATACTTTATGTTTCCATCATTATTTCAACATCCTTTTAATTTTTTTGGACACTAGGAGGCTTAAAATATGAATAGCAAATTCTCAAATTTTTTAAAAAAAAATTCAAACACTGATTTTTTTAGGGACCAGTTCAGTTCTGATGTGACTTTGAGGGACTTGTATGTGAGACACCCCCATAAATGATGCCATTTCAAAAACTGCACCCCTCACAGTATTTAAAACAGCATTTTGGAAGTTTGTTAACCCTTTAGGTGTTTCACAGGAATTAAAACAAAGTGTAGGTGAAATTTCAAAATTTCATTTTTTTTGCAGATTTTCAATTTTAATACATTTTTCTAAGGAACACAGTAAATTTTACTAGAGAAATGTGACTAAAAATTGATTCCCCCAATTCTTTTGTTTTCATAAATATCCTATATGTGGCCCTAGTGTGCACGTTGTCCAAACCACAGGCTTCATAATAGAAGGAGCACCTACTTGATTTTGGAGCCTCCTTTTTTATGAGATTATTTTTTAGGCACCATGTAGGTTTCTAGGCACCATAAGATGCTAAAAGTTAGGAACCCCCCACAAGTGACCCCATTTTGCAAACTACACCCCTCAGGGAATTCATCTAGGGGTATAGTGTACATTTCAAACCCCCAGGGGTTTCACCAATTGTGGTACAACTGGGCTGTGAAAATGAAAAATTACATTTTTTACACAAAAATGCAGTTCTGGCTCAAAATTTTTCATTTTCACAAGGAATGAAGGAGACAAAGCACCCCAAAATCTGTGCCCCAATTTCTTCTGAGTACGGCAATGCCTCACATGTGACCAAAAAATACCATTTGGGTGCATGGCAGGACTCAGAAGGGAAGGAGTGATATTTGGATTTTGCAGCACAGATTCTGGTGGAATGTTGGTGGGTGCTATGTCGCATTAGCAAGACCCCCGAAGCACCAATACAGTGGAACCCCCCCCACAAGTGACCCCATTTTGCAAACTACACCCCTCAGGGAATTCAACTAGGGGTATAGTGTACATTTCAAACCCCCAGGGGTTTCACCAATTGTGGTACAACTGGGCAGTGAAAATGAAAAATTAAATTTTTTACACAAAAATGCAGTTCTGGCTCAAAATTTTTCATTTTCAGAAGGTATGAAGGAGAAAAAGCACCCCAAAATCTGTGCCCCAATTTCTCCCGAGTACGGCAATGCCTCACATGTGACCAAAAAATACCATTTGGGTGCATGGCAGGACTCAGAAGGGAAGGAGTGATATTTGAATTTTGCAGCACAGATTCTGGTGGAATGTTGGTGGGTGCTATGTCGCATTAGCAAGACCCCCGAAGCACCAATACAGTGGAACCCCCCCACAAGTGACCCCATTTTGCAAACTACACCCCTCAGGGAATTCAACTAGGGGTATAGTGTACATTTCAAACCCCCAGGGGTTTCACCAATTGTGGTACAACTGGGCAGTGAAAATGAAAAATTAAATTTTTTACACAAAAATGCAGTTCTGGCTCAAAATTTTTCATTTTCACAAGGAATGAAGGAGACAAAGCACCCCAAAATCTGTGCCCCAATTTCTCCCGAGTACGGCAATGCCTCACATGTGACCAAAAAATACCATTTGGGTGCATGGCAGGACTCAGAAGGGAAGGAGTGATATTTGGATTTTGCAGCACAGATTCTGGTGGAATGTTGGTGGGTGCTATGTCGCATTAGCAAGACCCCCAAAGCACCAATACAGTGGAACCCCCCCACAAGTGACCCCATTTTGCAAACTACACCCCTCAGGGAATTCATCTAGGGGTATAGTGTACATTTCAAACCCCCAGGGGTTTCACCAATTTTGATACAACTGGGCTGTGCAAATGAAAAATTGCATTTTTTTACACAAAAATGCAGTTCTGGCTCAAATATTTTCATTTTCATAAGGTATGAAGGAGAAAAAGCACCCCAAAATCTGTGCCCCAATTTCTCCCGAGTATGGCAATGCCTCATATGTGACCAAAAAATACCAGTTGGGTGCATGGCAGGACTCAGAAGGGAAGGAGTGATTTTTGGATTTTGCAGCTCAGATTCTGGTGGAATGAATGGTGGGTGCTATGTGGCATTAGCAAGACCCCCGCAGCACGGTGAAATGATGAACCTAATAATCCATAGATGTGTGGTATATTTTAAAACACTCCTTTATACATAAGCCGGGTTTGTCGGGGCAAGTTTCACAGTGGAAAATAGTATCCTTTCTTATTCCCTTTTTATAGCAAACTTTGCACCTTTTTTGTGTCCTGTCCTTTTTTGCAGTGGAGGGGATTTCGTTAGGAAAATGCTGCCCTGGTACAATACGGGGGCCAGTACTAGAATTACTGGGGCCCTCTGCCTGCTGGTTCCCAAATATTAGGCCCTTTATGACTTCCTCTTGAAAGTGCATAAATGTCCCCCTCTGGCTGGTAGAACGGAATAGCACGTAAGCGTTATACAGTGCCATCTGGATGATATACACGGCCAGCTTCTTGTACCAGATTTTTGTTTTCCGCAGGGCACTGTACGGCTTCAGTACCTGATCTGAAAGATCCACTCCGCCCATGTACTTATTGTAATCTAGGATACAATTAGGTTTTGAGGTGTGGGTACTGGTACCTCGTAAAGGGACGGAGGTGGTACTGTCTCCATGAATTGTTGTCAGTATAAGGACATCCCTCTTGTCCTTATATTTGACCAACAACATATTTTCGGTGGATTGTGCCCTGCTTTCATCCCTTCTCAGTACTTGGGCAATGTGCGTTTTTGGGAGGCCTCTTTGGTTCTTGCGCACAGTACCGCAAGCTGCTGTACCTCTTGAACCAAGGGCCTTAAACAGGGGGATGCTAGTGTAAAAGTTATCCACATAGAGGTGATAACCTTTATCCAGGAAGGGGTGCACTAAATCCCAGACAATTTTTCCACTAACACCTACGAGGGAGGGGGGGCATTCTGGCGGTTCAATTCTTGAATCCTTCCCTTCATATACCCTAAACCTGTGGGTGTACCCTGAGGTGCTTTCACACAGTTTATACATTTTTATGCCATACCTTGCCCTCTTACTGGGAAGGTACTGGCGGAATTTAACCCTTCCTTTAAAATGTATAAGGGACTCGTCGATACAAATACATTTTTCAGGGATGTACATCTCTGCAAATTTGGCACTGAAATGATCAATGACCGGCCTGACTTTGAATAGCCGGTCAAAGGTGGGATCATCTCTGGGTGGGCACTGTGCATTATCGGTGTAATGTAAAAATTTAAGGATTGTCTCAAAACGAGTCCGAGTCATGGCCATACGGTAAAGTGGGGTGCTGTACAGAACATCTGTACTCCAATATTGCCTAATTTCTGGTTTTTTTACTATGCCCATATGTAACACCAGACCCCAAAACGTCATAATCTCTACTGCATCTACAGGGGTCCACCTAGCAAATGATGACGTGGGGTTTTGAGCAATAAACTGCTGGGCATATAAATTACTTTGGTCCACCATTAAATTTATAAAATCATCAGAGAAAAATAATTTGAAAAAGTCAATTTCTCTGAGACCTGTGGAATCAAATTGGATTCCTGGGATGGCCAAAAACTCAGGAACCTGGGGCTCAAAATTGTCTGGTGGTGGGGTCCATACGGGATCAATCATTTGGGGGGGGGGGTCTCAGCTGCTCTACGGAGGCGTCTTTGAGGGGGTCCCTCATCACTAGAGGAGGAAGATGAGGTTAAGACGAATCCTTCAAATTCCCCGCTTGCATCACTGGCTGTGTCAGAGTCAGAGGCAAGCATGGCATATGCCTCCTCCGCTGAATACATTCTTCTGGATGACTGGGATGACATTTGGGATGCCATTTTTATTTTTGTGTTTCTGTAAGTGTAATGTTTCAACACGTGTATAGTGTAGGGGGGGGTACAAACTTTATTTCAACACGGGGGGTATGTAGTGTGTAGTGTGTATGTAGTGCAGAAGAAAAAATACTTTATACAGGAATTTGATCCCAATAAAAAAAAAAAAAAATTAGATCAACCCTGTGGCAAAAATGCTAATCTCTGATGTACGTCACTCAGCAACTTCAAGGCAGCTTTTGGTACAACCTTGAAGGGGTTAAAAAAAAAAAAAAAAAAGGTCCTGCGCCAAAAATTGAGCACAGATGTTGGTCAGTAACGTCCGTCACTGAACAGCGCTCAAAGGCAACAGGAATTTGATCCAAAAAAAAATAAAAAATAGATCAACCCTGTGCCGAAAATGCTGATCAGTGATGTACGTCACTGATCAGCGCTCAGCGGCCACAGGACACCCACAAAAGCAACGTGGGTGTAAAAACAATTTAAAAAAAATAAACCACAGCACTCTCCCAAAAAAAAAACAATTTAAAAAAACTGCAGAAAAAAAATTATATCAACCCTGTGGCAAAAATGCTGTTCAGTGATGTACGTCACTGATCAGCGCTCAGCGGCCACAGGACACCCACAAAAGCAACGTGGGTGTAAAAACAAAACCCCACTGCACTCTCCAAAAAAAAACAACTGCAGATCAGTGATGCAGTGATGCAACACTGATTAGCAGTGAGGGGCAGCAGGCACACAACTGTGGGTGCAACCTGACAGGGTATATATAAAAAAAAAACCTGCACCCCCAAAAAATTGCTGATCAGTTAATTTATACTGATCAGCACAAAAGGGGGGGCAGCAGGGGGGGCAGCAGTCAGTTGCACAGGCAGCACAACCTTTGGTGCAACTGACAGGTATATATATAAAAAAAAAAACCCTGCACCCCCAAAAAGTTGCTGATCAGCACAGATATACTGATCAGCACAAAAGGGGGGGCAGCAGACACAAAATATAGCACTCTCTAATACTCTCTGTCACTATCTCTCACTATCTCTCACTATGACACTGCAGCAGCAGCACACAGGAAGTCACAAGATCCAGGAAGCATCCAGCTGCTGGCAGCACGCTACCAGCGGTGATCAGGTAAGTATCAGGCAAGGATCAGATCAGTATATCACGACAGATTGGCACGGTGACCGCTCTGCACGCAATTCCAGACCGGAATGGCGTCTGCAGCGCAGTCACCGTTAGTTTAAATCACGCGCCATGGCTGTGATTGGTCCGTCGGTCCGACGGACCAATCACAGCCTTGGGGGCAGGTGGGGTGAGGTGTGGTCATCACCGGTGACCACCGGTGACCCCCTCACGCCCCCTCACACCCGGCGGTGATTGATCCCTGTGTTACCGAGCGTCTGATTCTCCGGTAACACAGGAAAACGCTGCGATTGGCTGTTCACATTGAACAGCCAATCGCAGCGATCGCCGATGGGGGGGAGGCATCGCCGCCCCCCCTGGGCATGCTGGGACATGTCTGCTGTCAGGGACAGCAGACATGTTTAAACTGTCACCGCGTCTATAGACGCGGTGACAGTTTAAAGTCATGACGTATATATACGTCATGTGTCGGGAAGTACATCCCGGCCATGACGTATATATACGTCAAATGTCGGGAAGGGGTTAATAAGGGGCATTAACCCATTTCTCATTAAGTACTCTATTTTCCTTTTAACATAGATAATGACTTATAATTACATTAGCTTTTATTATTATTATTATTATTATTATTATAATTTTATTTATAAGGCACCACAAGTGTTTCGCAGCGCCGTACAAAGGAACAATACAGGGAGACAAAACTTGGCATAACATTGAATAAATAACAAAAATACAGTACAAATAAGGAGCACCACAGTTCAATACACATTACAGCTTAAATATAAGTAGTGAGGACCCAATCAACATACAACTAGAGGCTTGAGGCCAATGATGGAGATGAGTATGAAGATGGTCACTGAGTGTTGGAGTAAAGGAGAGCTGTGAGTGAAATGTGAAGAGAAGTGGGCTTTGACAACAGGAGGGAAGAGGGCCCTACTCGGAGGAGCTTACAATCTAGTAGGAAGGGGAGACAGATTACAAGAGGTGCAAGCGAGGGGGTGGTGGTTAGATAGCAGGATGTAAACAGGCAAGGGGTCGGAGAACAAGCTGGTTTATGCAGTGGAAGGGTACGCTTTGATGAATAGGTGAGTTTTCAGTGCCCGTTTGAAGCTTTGCAAGGTCGGGGAGAGTCTAATGGAGCGAGGGAGTGCGTTCCACTGAAGGGGTGCAGCACGGGCAAAGTCCTGTACTCTAGCATGGGAAGCAGTGATCAGGGTGGAGGAGAGACGACAGTCGTCAGCTGACCGTAGAGGGCGGGAGGGTGTATGAATGGAGATGAGGTTAGAGATATATGGAGCAATGGAATTAGAGATGGCCCTGTATGTGAGTGTGAGGTGTTTGAAGAGGATTCTGTAGGGGAATGGAAGCCAGTGCAGACTTTGTTGAAGGGGAGTAGCAGAGTTAGAGCGGCGGGAGAGGAAGATAAGCCTGGCTGCAGCATTGAGGACAGATTGGAGAGGAGCTAGTTGGGATTGAGCGAGGCCAGTGAGAAGAGCATTACAGTAGTCAAGCCGTGAGATGACTAATGAGTGGATGATCAGCTTAGTTGCACTCTGTGAGAGAAAGGGCCTGATGCGAGCAATGTTGCGTAACTGGAACCGGCAAGAATGGGCCAGGGCTTGGATGTGGGGTGCAAAGGAGAGGGAGGAGTCAAGAGTGACACCCAGGCAGCGGAGTTGGGGAACAGGGGAGATGATGGTGTTGTTAACAGTGATAGAGATATTAGTAGGGGGCATAGCTCTGGGTGGGGGAAAGATAATAAGTTCGGTTTTGTCCATATTCAGCTTCAGAAATCGCTCAGACATCCAGGTAGAGATGGCAGCGAGGCAGTTGGAAACTTGAGAGAAAACAGTGGGGGACAGATCAGGAGAGGAGAGGTAGATTTGGGTGTCATCTGCATAGAGGTGATATTGGAAGCCAAAGGAGTTAATGAGTGCACCCAGAGATGAGGTGTACAGAGAGAACAGAATGGGGCCAAGGACATAACCCTGAGGGACCCCGACAGGAAGGATAGAAGGTGGTGAGGTAGAGCCAGAGGCAGAGACTGAGAAGGAACGGTTGAAGAGGTAAGAGGAAAACCAGTTGAAGACTGTGCCAGAGAGGCCAATGTTTTGTAGTGTGTGGAGGAGGAGAGGGTGATCCACAGTGTCAAAGGCAGCAGATAGGTCCAAAAGGATAAGCAGGGAGAAGTGACCCTTGGATTTGGCTGACAGCAGGTCATTGGTGACTATCACTAGGGCAGTCTCAGTGGAGTGAAGTGGGCGAAAGCCAGATTGAAGGGGATCTAGGATGGAGTGGTCAGACAGGTAGCTGGTGAGACGCCTGTAAACCAGCCGTTCTAGTATTTTAGAGGCAAATGGGAGAAGAGAGATAGGGCGGTAGCTTGTGGGAGATAAAGGGTCCAGGTTAGGTTTTTTAAGAATAGGCGAGACCAGAGCGTGTTTGAAGGGTGAGGGAAAGATGCCAGTAGAAAGAGATAGGTTAAAGAGGTGAGCAAGGTGGGAGCAGCCAGTGCGGGAGAGGGAACTGAGGAGACGGGAGGGGAGAGGGTCCAAGGGACAGGTAGAGGGGGGAGAGGATTAGATGAGGGAGCGGACTTCCTCAGCTGTAGTAGGGCAGAAGGATGACAGAGTGGGGTAGTTGGTAGGGGAGGATGATTGGGGTGGGTGGGCAGCAGAGGGGGTATGGAAGGAGATATCATGTCGGATTACCTCAATTTTAGAGAGGAAGAAGGAGGCAAAGTCAGTGGCAGTGAGGGATGAAGGGAGGAGGGGTGGTGCAGGGCGAAGTAGAGTGTTGAAAGTTTTAAAGAGACGTCGGGGATTGGAGGAATGGGAAGAGATGAGAGATTTGAAGAAAGATTGTTTGGCATAGGAGAGAGCAGCGCTGTAGGAGGAGAGAATAAACTTGAAATGGAGGAAGTCTTCCAGAGAGTGAGATTTCCTCCAGAGGCGTTCAGCAGAGCGTGCACATTTTTGCAAGAATCTAGTTATTTTGTTGTGCCAGGGTTGTGGTTTAGAGCGTCTAAGGGGAACAGTGTGGAGGGGGGCTACAGAGTCGAGAGCAGAGGTGAGAGAAGAGTAATAGAAAGAGGCAGCCTGGTTGGGGCAAGTCATGGTTGAGAGAGGAGAGAGGAAAGTCTCCAGGGAAGACAGGACAGTGGGGTCAAGAGATCCGAGGTTACGTCTGGTGACTGTGGGTCTGGGCAATGAGGGGAGAGGGGAGGATGAGAGGGTGAAAGAGAGCAGATTGTGGTTAGAGAGTGGGAAGGAAGAATTAGGGAAATCAGAGAGATTACAATGGTGGGTGAAGACTAGGTCAAGGGAGTGTCCGAGATTATGAGTGGGGGTGGAGGTCCACTGAGAAAGTCCAAAGGAGGTGGTAAGGTCAAGAAGGTTAGAGGAGGCAGCATTATTGATGTCAATAGGAATGTTAAAGTCACCGAGGATGATAGAGGGGAGGTCAGAGGCAAGAAAGTGTGGAAGCCACGCAGCAAAGTTATCAAAGAAAGGGGAGCAGGGGCCAGGGGGGCGGTAGATTACAGCCACAAGGAGGTGAATGGGGTAGAAGAGGCGGATAGTGTGTACCTCAAAGGTGGAGAATGTGAGGGAGGGCTCAGGTGGGATGGCGCGGAAGGTGCAGTTGGGGGAGAGGAGGATGCCCACTCCTCCACCCTGGCGGCCATCCGGTCTGATCGAGTGTGTGAAGGAGAGGCCTCCATAAGAGAGGGCAGCAGGGGAGGTAGTGTCAGATGCGGACAGCCATGTTTCAGTGATGGCAAGAAGGTTAAAAAAAAGTGGGAGATAAAGAGGTCGTGGATAGTTGGGAGCTTTTTGCAGACTGATCTAGCATTCCAGAGAGCACAGGAGAAAGGAAGGGAGGGGACAGGTGAGAGTAATTAGGTTGTGTGGGTTGTGGGTGCGTGTGAAAGGTGTGGAAGTTGAGAGGGGGCGAGACCTGACAGCAAGGACTGGTATGGGACTGGATCTAGGAGCCATGTTTCTGTGTAAAGTTGGTCAGAGTAGTGATATAGAGTGAGATTGGAGTGGCCTAGAATGAGCAGTGAGAAGGTGGTGTACTGGAAGTGTGGAGAGCCTACAGGAAGTATAGTTAATGTATAAGTGAGACAGAGGCAGTATGTGACAGCATTTAGTTCAGCATGGAGATCAGTGTCCAGGTTGTGCAGACTGAAGGTGATGAGGCAGGTAACTCACTGCAGTATGTTGATTGCTGGGGTTGCAGATGGAGGACGAAGTGTTCTTTGTCTTCCTGTTTCCCTCCTGTGCATCTCCTGTATATATCGTATGTTATATTACTATAGTCTGCATACTTTACACTAGAATACTTCACAGCTAGAAGACTACTCAGCCAGAAGGCCTAACAGCCTAGCATATAGTGAATAAATAGCAGTACAGGTCCTAGTGATCCCCACCCCCTAACTCCACCCACACCTAATTGATTTATCAAGGTGTGATCAAAGACAGACCACTGAACCCGCTAATACACAGACATTTCTTGTTTACTATATATTCCAAAGGGAATAATAAAAACAAAGGTTTGTGGAATTGTCAATAACTAACAGAATTTAGTAGTCATAGGGAGCAAAAAGTGGAGAGAGATACAATTTGCAGCAGATTAAAGCCCATACCTAACAGAATTTAGTAGTCATAGGGAGCAAAAAGTGGAGAGAGATACAATTTGCAGCAGATTAAAGCCCATACCTGGGAAGAGAGAGAGAAGAAGGGGTCACATCAGCTGAGGCATCTCCTGTATATCTCCTATGTTATATTACTATAGTCTGCATACTTTACACTAGAATACTTCACAGCTAGAAGACTACACAGCTTTTTATAATGCACATATAACAGTGTCAGCACTAATAACATCTAACAATTTTGTTCTATCACACGTTCTGGGATATTACATTAGTGTATATTTTAATATTTATATTCAATAGAGATATAGGTCTATAATTCATCCAGACCCTGGATCCCTTTCTTGTTTAGGAATTATGACAATGTAACCAAGTTTGTTACTGTTTAAAGAGGAGCCCCATCAATAAGTCTATTATAAAATTACTTCAGAAAGTTTTGAGGCATTAGGCAGGCAGGTCCTGGTTCCATAGTAGATTTGAGACCCTTGATGGTTGTTAAGATATCAGTGTCAGCCAGTGGCGGAACTCCAGGAGAAATGGAGTCATTTGCCACCGGGCTCCTGTTCTAATGGGGCACTTCCTCCATTGCGTCCAGTTGCTCCATTTGCCCTGTGTCCTTCCCCGAACTAAAGAGCCGCTTCCGGGAGGAGTGCGTATCATTGTTAGCCGCACTCCTCCCTGGTGACATGCTACTATGGAGGATGACACGTGACCCGCCGTGACCTGACTCTGGGTGAGCATGAGGAGCCGGGAGACAGCGTGCGCCGTGCAGAGCGGGTCTGTGAGTGGCGTGCAGAGCAGGTTTTTGTGCAGAGCGGGTCTTTGAGCGGTGTGCAGAGCGGGTCTGTGTGTGGCGTGCAGAGCGGGTCTGTGTGCGGCGTGCAGAGCCGGTCTGTGTGCGGCGTGCAGAGCGGGATCTGTGTGCGGCGTGCAGGGCGGGTCTGTGTGTGGCGTGCAGAGCGGGTCTGTGTGTGGCATGCAGAGCGGGTCTGTGAGCGGCGTGCAGAGCGGGTCTGTGAGCGGCGTGCAGAGCGGGTCTGTGTGAGTGGGTCTGTGAGCGGCGTGCAGAGCGGGCATGTGTGCGGCGTGCAGAGCGGGTCTGTGTGCGGCGTGCAGAGTGGGTCTGTGTGTGGCATGCAGAGCGGGTCTGTGAGCGGCGTGCAGAGCGGGTCTATTATTATACTATCTTCTTTCTCTAGATTATGTAGGAGTTATATATTTAATGAGCAAGTATAATAAGATCTCCATAATAAATTAGGCACACTTTCAGCTACCCAAAAAAATACATACATGAAGGGCACCTGTAGAGTATCTATTTGGGTACAGGTATTTGCCACACACACACATATTCTTATTAAGTTCCTTATTCTGGTGCGGTCCGTTCCGAATTATTTTGGACGGCGATTTGTAGCTACCTGCGCATGCCTAAGCAAAGCAATGCTCATGTGCAACGCAGTGTCTTCGCACTCGTTCTCATCAATACCGTCTACAAATGTGCACCGAACTCCCTCGGGAAATATGGGTGTAATATGGGTGTCATGTGGGCGTACACAAGGGCACAGTTTCAAAGTGGGCAAAACTGGGCGTAAATCTGGGCGTACACGTGGGAGTGCACGAACAGTGGTAGGCGTGCATTCGGACCGGACACCCAGTGCAAGCGAACCAACACGGCAGAAATCTTTGGTGTCCATAAGCAA
The DNA here is from genome assembly GCF_055691185.1 of Crinia signifera. Classification (NCBI taxonomy): domain Eukaryota; kingdom Metazoa; phylum Chordata; class Amphibia; order Anura; family Myobatrachidae; genus Crinia; species Crinia signifera. Next base: position 205,700,480 of record NC_139217.1, on the reverse strand, counting down.
GTTTCAGTTCTCGGAAGGCAATGGTTCATGCACACCTTAAACACTCATAGTTACATAGGGCCTTATTCTGATCGGAGCGGCCAAACGTGCGTACGTTCGCCATTACCGCACGCTAGCCGTACGCGGCCGTTGGGGTTAAGTCCACCCACAAATCAGCCGCTTACGTACGGGCAGAAATACCGTAGAAGGGGAGTGGTGTACAAATGAGCGTACGGCAACGTACGCGGCCGGCCCAGCCCTTACACTCTGACAACTGGCGTACAACTGAGCGTACGGCGCCGTCTACGGCCGTCTCTCCTCCGTCTCCCCACCGACTTCTTGCGGAGATCTGAGCGTACGCCAGTTTGCACGGACGGGTCCCTATTGTTTTCAATGGAAAACTCAGCTTATGTCACCGCTCGTGAGAGTGAGCGTACGTCCGTGCACGCTGGCATACCCTTCACATATATGGACCTGCAAATCTTGCCTCTCAACTACTAATCTGACAATTGATTAATTAATCTATTTGTTATTCAATTATTGTTTTCTATTAACTCAATAGAAGATTGTGTGCAAAATAGTGGTCATGGGCTTAAAACATTGCTGAAACATCCTTTGTAGGTGTTAGATGTGGTTTATGTTATTGTATCCTAAATACAAAACCTATGTTAGTATTAGAGTGAACACGTTGACACATGTCGACTTGTGTAGATTGAGTGTGCTACTGCGTAAAGTCTATGAAAGCAGGTAGTGAATGTGTCTGTTTAGCAAATACCTACCTTAGCGTATAAAAAGATTCTTACCTTAAATTAAACAAACCTTTAAATGTGGAGAAGTATAGAAACATAAGCTTCCAATGTGTTTGCGTGCTGCATGTGTGGCTTGCAGGCAGTGAAATCATGGTTTGTAGTTAATAGACTGCAGCATTGCTTATTACATTCAGGTGTATGTGTTTGAGTAGTAATCAGCGTTAATTAGCCAACTCAGGCGCACGCTGGCATGCGGTATCTGTAGGGGTGGTTTTGGCTGGCGGTTGGCGGCCGTCTGTTTGGTGTCCGAAACGAACGGTGCCTTAGTCGATCGTGCGGTAGTAGCACCGCTCATTTCTGGTGCACACCCCCGTGTACGCCCATATTTACGCCCATTTTCCCTCATTATTTCGGCCGCTCCCATCAACACGCCCCTATGCCGCCCCATTACCCGTACGCTCGCGTACAGGTTTTTTCGCACGTTGTGGAGTGTTCGCGCCGGCGCATTAGCGTATCTGCACATGCGCAGATCGTAAAAAACCCCGGGACGTACGCGTACGGCCCGGACGCTCCAAGCAGAATAAGGCCCATAGTTACATAGTAGGTAAGGCTGAAAAAAGACTTGCGTCCATCTAGTTCCGCCTGGTATAGATATCCATTGCTGATTTGGTAGGTTCTGGTATTAGACAGACAAATTATATTTCTTATTTGTACCCATGGATGTTTTTCTCCAGTAAATGTTTGTCCAACTTTGACTTGAACCCATTTAATGAGCCAGCCGTTACTACCTCTCTGGGAAGAGAGTTCCAGTGTTTGACTGTTCTGACCGTAAAGAAATTATTTCTACTAGCTAAATAAAATCTTTTTTCTTCTAATCTATACTCATGCCCTCGTGTCCTAGATTCCTTTCTAGTAGAAAAGAGGGTGTGTGACAGTTCCTTATATTGGCCCTTGATATACTTGTACATGATGAGCATGTCCCCCTTAAACATCTCTTTTCTAATGTAAATAGTCCCAAATTGCTTAATCTCTCCCCATAGCTTAAATTCTCCATTCCCCTAATAAGCTTTGTTGCTCGCCTTTGGACTTTTTCTAATTCTATGATGTCCTTTTTATAGTGTGGGGCCCAGAACTGCACTCCGTACTCGAGGTGAGGTCTCACCAATGCTTTATACAGTGGCATAATTACCCTTGAGTACCTAGTTTCCATTCCCCTCTTAATACATGCCAGAATTTTGTTGGCCTTTTTTGTAGCTACATTACAATGGGCACTACATCCCAGTTTGCTGTCTATTTGGACTCCTAGATCCTTTTCAAGTATGGGATTACCCAGTTCCTCTTCGCTAAGGTTGTAACTTGCACACTGGTTGTGTCTCCCAAGGTGCATAACCTTACATTTATCTACATTGAACCTCATCTTCCATTTTTTTGCCCACTCATCTAGAATTGCAAGATCATTTTGAAGCATGGTGACATCTTCTGATGATTTGATGACTTTGCTAAGTTTTGTATCGTCCGCAAAGATGGATACATTGCTGAGTAACCCTATCCCAATATCGTTAATAAAAATGTTAAACAAAATGGGCCCCAAAACCAAACCCTGGGGCACTCCACTTAGTACCGGTATCATATCTGATACGGCACCATTCACAACCACTCTTTGTTCTCTATTACATAGCCAATTCCCTACAACAAAAGAAGTAGTAAACCAACCGGCGCTCCACTTCAAAGCTGCTGCAAAGATCTATATGATAGCAACTACAAATGCTATAAAAACAGAATATATAATCTTCTTTGCATAGCCAATTCCCTACCCATCTGCAGATATTTTCACCCAATCCTAGGTTCTCCATTTTATTAATCAATCTCTTGTGTGGGACAGTATCAAATGCTTTAGCGAAATCTAGGAAATCTAGGAAAATCACATATACAGCATTTCCATTATCGAGGTTTTTGCTAACCTCTTCATAAAACCCTAGTAGATTAGTTTGGCATGAACGATTTTTCACGAACCCATGTGGGTTAGTACTGAGTAGACGGTGATGATCTAAATATTCCTGGATACCATCCCTTAAAAATCCTTCAAATAGTTTACCCACAATTGATGTTAAACTAACGGGTCTGTAATTAGCGGGATCTTTCTTTTTTCCTTTTTTGAATATTGGCACTACCTCTGCTATTCTCCAATCTTTTGGTACTATACCTGACGATAGTGACTTGCTAAAGATATAATGTAGGGGGGTAGCTAGTTCATCCCTTAATTCCATTAACACCCTCGGATGAATCCCATCTGGCCCTGGTGATTTATTTGTTTTGAGTTTGCTTAGCCTCAGTATTATTTCCTTCGGCGTGAAATCCACAATGAGATCTGGCTTATTTGTCCCGTTTGTGGTAAATGTTCGTTCCACAGTCTGCTCTCCCTTAGTAAATACTGATGAGAAGAACTCATTTAACAGTTTTGCTTTTCCCTTGTCCTCAGTAACACTTTTTCCACTAGTATCAGTTAGTGGGCCTATGTTTTCCTTAATTAAACGTTTACTATTTATGTATTTAAAAAACTTCTTTGGGTTGGTTTTGCTTTCAGTGGCTATGCACTCTTCATATAATATTTTAGCTCCTTTGATTACCCCTTTACAAGTTTTGTTTGATTCTTTGTATTTTGCGAACGCCTCCTCATTCAAGTTATTTTTATAGAATTTAAAGGCTCTGGTTTTATTGTTGATAGCTGACCTTACTTTTTTGTCCAACCATGGTGGCTTTTTTTTGTTGAATTTACCTTTAGTTACTTTAGGAATGTATTCAATAGTTAGTGTATCCCACATTTCCTCTGCATTTTTTCCCTCCATAACCGTTTCCCACCCAATTCCTGTTAGGGCTTCCCTGAATAATTCAAAGTTCGCTTTTCTGAAGTTTAGTATTTTTGCAGATGTAATTTACTGAAGTTGATTTCCAGTGAAACCATATTGTGATCACTGTTCCCTAATTGTTCAATTACTTTTGTGTTTGAAACTAAGTCTGTGTAATTTGTTAATACTAAGTCCAAGAGTGCCTCATCACGAGTTGGAGTTTCTACCGTTTGTGTAATAAACTGGTCTTTAAGTAAGCTTAAAAACCCATTGCTTCTTGCTGATTTACCTGTTTCGTTTTCCCAATCAATGTCGGGTAAATTAAAATCCCCCATAATTAATACCTGATCCTGATTTGATGCTTGTTTGATTTGGTTTAAAAGAAGAGACTCTTCCCTTTCGTTTATATTTGGTGGTCTATAGCATACCCCTATTATAATTTTTTTTTTTTTTTTTTTTTTTATTATTGTCGGTTATCTCTGCCCACACTGTCTCCGAGTTGTCTTCTTCCAGTTGTCACTCGCAGCTGACCACAATACAATCCACTCCTCTAGTCATTAGTGATTAATTAAACTCTTTTCACAGGTTCAATTTGAAGCATTGCTGCCTAAATGGCCCATTACAAAATACTAGAACACAGGTAAAGGGGCAACAATGAAGTATTTCAACTTAACATGATGTAAGGGTTAATCTAAAGTGCTAGTAATGTGTTTAAGTGTAATTTAGGAAGTAATTAATTTAATGACAAATAAATATATATGTTATGAGGTACCCTAATTGGATAAATGTGTCATGCTGCTGAAGCATGACTTCCGAATAGATTACTGAGGTTTGCGCAAATACACCAACTCGGTGCGTACGGTCAGATTCCCGTCCGTTTGGATTCAGTAAGACCGTGCAGATTCTTTGAGTTCCCACCACACACGCACGTTTTGATGCAGTCTGAAGACACTCCCTCTTCTTAGCGAGTCTGTCTGAACGGATGCGGACGAGCTGTGGGCGTGTGTTCTTAAAATGTCCGCCGTGCGTGGCGTTCGGTCATTTCTGAAAGAACGCGCATCCCAAAGAACCAACCAGAATAAGGCCCTAAGTGTGACAGCCTATTGCTCTGTTATGCATGGAAGGATGTTGGTGGCTAAATATTCCTCATTGCATATTTTTGCTGTTAAAATTCCACATGATATTCCAAATATAGATTCAGGGTGACAGCTTTTTCTGAGATACAGTGCAGCATGGGGACCACCATGTCTATGTTCAAATGATCATTCTGCTCCTATCCTCCAAGACTTTATCATTCATTAAACAGAACTATACACTCCTGAGTTCACTATTTAAGTCCCCAAGTTGCCAACTTGTCTCACCTTTAGTTCCTGGTAAATAGCAACGTGTTCCATTGTCTGTCACTTTTTAATTGTATAAAGCTATCCTAGCACTGTGACAGTGCTCTCCTGTGATGCTCCACCTTTCCAAACATGAGTTTATGCCTGCTTGCAATATACTGTACCAAGACCTACTGGAAGCCTTCTCACTGTAACTGTGTATAACAGCTCATACCAACATCCTGGAACTTCCAAGCCACCAGCTTATTGGTGGTTCTCTGTGAGCATTCTACAATAGTAGTAGTAGTAGTAGTAGTAGTAGTAGTAGTAATTGTGAGGTTATCAGACTCATAGTAAGACTGTAATTATGATATTTTATTATGTGTAGGGACTAATATACTTTTTAGTCCGTCTGTACCCTATTTTTCTCCGTATATGTCTCTATTCCCCATATGTGTGTGTATTTCCAGAACTATAGTATTAGCCTGTAGATCATATAGTATTACCCAGATGCTGTTGCCCTTATATGGTCAGACAGGAAGTATCCCAGGAGGATGATAGCTGAAAGGCAACCTCCACAGGGGGTAATCAGGACATAACCCAATTACCTTGTGATTGTTCCTTATATTGGCACTTCTTTGTGCATCTCTGAACCCTAGCAGACATGGTGGGGCCTCACCCAGCAGGTGGGCAGCAGAAGATTGACAGAGGGATATACCTGATGCTTGAACCCACCAATCCGGAACTTGGGCAAACCCACAGATGGTGCAAGCACCGTGGGAATTTAGAAGGTCTTAAAATGGCTTACACATGCCAGCTCCTGATGTTAGTCGTGATCCTGGCTAAGAGGTAATACTCTGCCAAGGTATCTTGTGGAACACATCGTCTGCCCTGGGTGGGCCCTACTACACTCTGGTGTGGAGCGTCCGGTGCTGTGTGGACTTAAACAGGGTTCCTGCACTATCATAGCTGTGTGGAATACATGATAGGGTTGCGAGGGGATCCCTGTGGAATTTGGAGGACTAATCTGCTATCACGGCTGTGTGGATAAGTGATAGTTTTGTGATTTGGAAATGTGATGCTAAAAGGACTGCCGGTTTGGACTGCTAACAAGATATCGTTTATATGCTACATTTTGCCTCGTGTTCCTGTTTTTATCTATTTGTGTGTGCTGTGGAAAATAAACCGTATTTTGGTTTCATCTGCTCGGTGTCTGAATGATTAGGGAACCCTGTATCCTCACAGTAATAATAATAATAATTCTAATAATGTTATTTATATAGCACTCTTTCTCAAATCTCTAGGCACTTAAAAGATTGAATGAACATAATACAGAACAAAAAAAGAACAGAAAAGCTTTCCTTAAACTATTGTACACAGGGCTGCCATCAGAAATTATGGGGCCTGGGACTGACACAACAGGCAGCCCCCTCCCTATTGTTTTAAACAATAACCTACACAGAGAGAAGCAGGCTAAAAGTAACTAACAGGGCCAGATTGGGATTTAAAACCAGCCCAGGAAATTTCTTGAAGCAACCTAGTGGGGGCGGGATCTTGTGCAGGGTGTATGTAAGGCTGTGGGAGGGGCATACTTGCCTACTTTTGAAAACTAGTTTCAGGGAGATTATAGTTGGTAGTAGAATTTTGCACGGTGCCTTATGAGGGGGTGTGTCATGCTCCACCCTAAGGGCATCTCTAATTCCATATATGGAGATATTGTGAATAGAGATTGTCAGTGGTGGCTCCTACCTTATGGTAGGAGGCGGGCTGCTGCTGGCTGTGATGCCGGCTCCCCCCTGCCACCGCTGCTCCTCCTGGTCTCCGGTGCATTGTTCCCAGTGCTTGTACAATGATAACAGGCACCGGGACTGGGGCATGCCCAGTACCAACATTAGTACTGCACATGTAGACAGCTTCTATGGACTGCTTCGGCAACAGCCCTAGAGGTGAAATCACAGTCCTGGAGCCTGTACAATATAGGGACCAGCACAAGGACAGTACTGCCATAGGTACTGCACATGTGCAGACCCTGGATTTTATGGGCTGCCATGCAGCAGCCAATAGAGGCATCCCCAATGGAACTGCCTTGGGTGACTGGCAGGTTGGACTTCCAATAGGAAGTCAGTTCAAGTCACAGTGAAGCAAGTGAAGTCTCACAGACTGCATTTGGCTTTACTACAGTGGTGGATTTTACCTGGGGGGGCTGCAGCACTGCAGCCCATACGTAAAAAAATGCCACTGGAGATTGTGAATGTGGCACCTTGAAGCGTGGGTGTGTACTGCTACATCTGAGAGGAATCTTTTTAAATGAAATATCCAAATGTAGATGAGCCCTAAAGCAGTTAGTAAGCTACTATAAAAAGAAGGGTTATGTGTGGTGCGCAATTAACAGCAGCCGGTACTAGGGGTAGTCATCCCCAGATTTTAGTAGGAAAAAGAATGTGGTTTGTACTGGCGCTGGTTGATGAAAAACAACAACAATATAGGCAGTATATAATTAATTATTCATTTACTGATGAATCATAAAAAGTAACATATAATTAATACATACATATACAAATTAATTTACATTTATTGCATTTTTAAAAAAGACTAATGGTGAGTGGACTCAGTCTTATCCACCAATGTGGTGATATAGAGATTAAAAAGTCATATAGCAGCTGATAAGGTTTGAAATATTACCATCCTTGATCCTCCTAGTTGTTTTAAGTGAGGAATTTGTAATCCAATGGTTTGTGCTGGACCAAGAATATTTCCCAGTGCTCTATATTTTCAAGAGCTCAGGTTCCCTTGTATGTGGCTCACCTCGATATCCAAATAAGGGACCAAGGTAAATCCCACAGCCTCAGCGTTGGTTAGGATTCGGTGTAAAATTATGCCAATTTTTCGGGATAGATGGGTAGGTCTGCTGGATGGATGGTACCTCTTCAGCTGATTAAAAAAAGTAGTAAGCTACTATACTTGTTAAAGTGCTGGGAAATGGTGCTGATGATTCAATGTAAATGTATCTATCTCTCATTCCTTTTTTCCCAAAAAATTTACAGTGTAATGCGGGAAAGGTGTCATGAGGGAAATTACTAGACTAATGAGGGAGAGAGGGAGATTGCTGTTATTTCAGGGAGTCTTCTGCAGAATGCAGGAGGGTAGGCAACTATGGGAAGGGGTGACTGCCTAAGGTTAGGCTGTGGCTGTGTATGTGTATAGGGTTATACTGTGTATGTATGTGTGTGTATAGGGTTAGGCTGTGGCTGGGTGTGTGTGTATGGATGGATAGGGTTAGGCTACGGCTGGGTGTGTATGCATGGATGGATTAGGGTTATGCTAGGGCTGAATCTGTATGTATTGATGGATGGATTAGGGTTATGCTAGGGCTGAATCTGTATGTATTGATGGATGGATTAGGGTTATGCTAGGGCTGAATGTGTATGTATGGATAGGGTTAGGCAGCAGCTGTGTGTGTATGGATGAATAGGGTAAGGCAGCAGATGAGTGTGTGTATGGATTGGGTTAGGTTGCGTGTGTGTGTGTGTGTATACTGTTAGGCAACGGCTGTGTGTTTGTGTATGGATAGGATTACGCTGCGGCTGGGTGTGCGTATGGATAGGGTTAAGCTGCAGGTGTATGGGTAGGGTTCCTGCTGTTCCCGGGGACACTTCTCTTGCAGCCTTCTTCTCCTTCTGTCAGCAGTAGCAGGGTGTTTCCTCCATTGCTGAAGGAGAGTAGGAGACCTGGGTCCACCACTGATGCCGCTCTGGTGCCCTGCCTGGGTCAGCTCAGCTGAGTTCACCCATTCAGCAGTCCTGGGTGGGCGGGGCAACCCAGGCGGGTGGGGAGGCAACTTGGTCGAAAAACAGGCAGCAGACGGATGTGTAGGGACTCGGCCCAGGCCAGGGAATACACACAGCTGACCACCTCTTCCGCTTTGCAAGGTGCGCAAATATAGGAACTGTGGCTGCGACAGGCAGCGCTGCAGCGGACAACCCCCGGGGGGGGCGCAGGCAGCCAGCCTGTGTGTGGCAGCGTGGGCTGGGGATTACCAGCAGCTGTTCATCAGGGGGAGGGGGTGGGCGAGTTGTTTGGCGCCCGGGTGATGGAGTCAGAGCGGCTGGTCCCAGGACACTTGTCCCGGTAAACCCCCTCTGTCGGTGGCCCTGACTGTACATAGAGCATGGAGATGCTTAAGAGAATTATGGAAATTCTTGAGTAAACAGAAAAGTGTTAAGTCTGTTTATAGGGTGGGGGCCCCTCGGAAAGTGCCGAGTTCCATAGTCAGAGCTGCATTGCTAAAAGCTCTATCAACAGATGAATTAATGGAGATTGTAGGTACTGCTAAGAGTCCTTCATCTACAGATCAGTGGCACTGATGGTGACGTGTATGCTCCAGCTGACACTCTCTGTGATCTGCCAGGGAGAAATAATTTGAACCAGCTTAGTACTGTGCCATCCAGTCCACAGAGATATTTCAGGTGCTCAATCAGAATCTCATGGTCCACAGTATCAAATTCTGCAGAGAGATCCAGAAGGATTAAAGGCTTATAGCCCCCCATACACGGTCCGTTCATCGGATCCGTTCTGTACTTAAACAGCACACATCGGATCGGATCGCATCCCTAGTGCATGCAGTGTGCATGCACTGCGATCCGATACGATGTGTACCTAGTACAAAAAGTATGTGCAGCACATACTTTTTGTACCGTACTATGTGATGCGCGGGAGCGCGCATCGCATAGTACAGAACGGAGCCGGTCCACAACAGACGTGTATGGGCTCCTTGAGATTGAGCAGTCACCTCTGTCTCCTGGCATCAGAAAATCATTTAGCACATATATCAGTGATATGTCTTCTCCTGAATCCTGATTGGAATGCATCATACTGTACATATCATGGGTTGTCATGCAGGTTTTCAGTTGATTTGCAATGCCTTTATCAATAACATTTACTAGAAAAGGAAGTTTTGACACCGGTTAAGTAGTTGGTCATGCAGTCAGGATCTTAATTAGGTTTTTAAAGAAGAGGTGTAACAATTGCTTCCTTTAGGGGTTCAGAAAACTGTCTGCAAAGAGCATTGAACAATTTTTGCAGAGAGGGCCAATTACTGTATATCCATACACCCTATTAAAAGCTTGGTTGAAGCAGGGTCCAGATCACAGATAGTGGGATGCAAAATTCCAGCAATTTCAACAATGTCCTTTGGTTCAAAGATGGTTCATGCAGTCTGGTGGCTTACATTGTCAGACTTGTTAGTTTGGCACTCCTCTGATGGCACTGTGAGATTCCAGCCCTGTGGATATTTTATTTGCAAAGAATTTTGTGAACCAATTACATTTTGCCTAGAAGAGTATTTTATTGCAAAGCATTTCCACTGTGTGGAAAAGTTGAGCAGGCCTATAGTTTTCTGCCATGATCTTATAAACTGGACTCATCGGGACCAGTTTACTTGGGGGGTGGGGGGTGGCATAGGATCTTGGGCATAGCAAAGAGCCATTGTGCCCCTCAGTTTTGAGAAAATCAATGGGGGGTGGGTGTGCAATTACTTACCCTCCAACATGGCCCATTCCATTAGGTACAAAATGCTCTGTTTCTGGACTTCCCTGCCAGTGGCAGTTTCAGCACAGTCCAATATTCAAAAAGGGGAGCCACACCTAATGCCACTCCAAGCATCACTGTCCTGGACCCACTGACATTTGATGTGACTCCCTCTTTGCATTTTGGACTGTGCTGGAGTCCCACCTCTGTAACTGCCACTGCCAGGGTAGTCCAGGAACAGATAATTTTGTACCTAATGGAATAGGTCATGTTGGAGGGTATGCAATTATTGAGATGCCCCTTCCCACACATCCACACAGACCTAGGGAAATGTTGAATTTGTAGACTATGTAAATAAGGCAGGGGCAGGGGAAAGAAGAACGCACTATTTGTTACAGGACTGTGTATGTAAAGGGGGAGGGGGCAAGGATAGATACTGTAGATAGATATAATGGGCGGGATGTTATAACATCCGCGGCCCCCCTTCGCCGGACATCGCATTTTTAATAACGGCATATGCTATAACATATGCCGTTATTCATGCAAGGGACAGCTCTTGCGGTAAGAGCTGTCCCTTGCGATGCGGTGCCGGCGCTGGACTTCCGGGTCTGTGACCCGGGAGTCCATCTGCGCATGCGCAGACCCCGGCGCCGGCCGCAGGGCACGCTGGGAGGGATCCGTGACGGATCCCTCAAACAGCGCTGCGGTAAGAAGCCCATAGGCTTCTGCAGGGATTCGCCAGCTTTAGCTGGCGATTCCCTCCGCAGCGCTGACACTGCGGAGGCGCCATATAGCATATAGAAATGCGGTAGAAACCCCGAAAACGGGGTTTTTACCGCATTTCTGCTATATAGCATCCCGCCCATAGAGAGAGAAAGAGAGAGAGAGAGAACCCAGCGGACCCCATCCGGGAGGCTCTCCACCTTCTCTAGGGATCAGATTCCAGACTGTGCACTTAAAATAAATATTATACATATCTGTACTGCACAAAGCTATAGTATTTTTTATAGTGTGTTGCAGTTTTTAATCTGTTCATTATCATGCGTGAACTAGCATATTTACTATATGTATTAATCTTAGTATATGGTCTATTATACATAGGTTGACAGTCAATAGGTCAACAACATGTTGTTGACATGATCAAATGGTCAGTGTGGTGATGATCAAAACATGAGAATGTTAACATGAGGTTTTTTGGGGGATTTATAGGGTGTTTCTGGTTGCTCCCCTTCTCTTAGTAAGTGACCTCCTATGGCAATAGCAATGCTATAAAATAATAGAAATGCCACCACATCATGCATTTTAAGTAAAATGGCAGACCTGTGGCACATGCCCAGTGGCAGCAGTTTCTTCTATCAAGGTAGCTGCCAAAAAGAAGAGACAAGAGCCTTATCATGAGGTGGGGGAATGTCTGCTTAGTTCAGTACTATTATTATTATGTTTGTGTACAGTATTTATAATAGTCTGTTTAACCTTTTCATGACCACTTATGTATATTAAATATGTTTGATACAGCCATAGACCATTTTTTAGTGTTAAATACTGATACAGGTACTGTATATTAAATACTGTATCCAGTGTATAAGACCAATGTGTACATTAATTTCCAGTGACATTACTAGTTTCTTCTGAAGCTCCCCCAGACTTCTGCTCTTGCTCTAATGTTCTGCAGAGTGGGAGACTGTTCACTGCATGTGGAAACCCCCCACTAGAAATCCTGCATTTGCCACTGGGGTTGAATCTATTTTGATACTTTATCATCCACGTGAACTCTGATTAGGAACTGTAAAGTGTTTGCTGAGCACTGTAGTGGTGGAGCAAGGCACCTTGCCTGAAGCATGGTGAGAGAACCAAGCAATGTGAGCGGGATTTCGGACGAGATTACCCCTATTTTAAAAGCACTGGGTCGGATTGCAGGTATGAATCCGACCCAGTGTGCAAGTTGTATATAATTTTTAACAGTGTCATATTATATGCTGCCAACTTTCCAGCAATTGTAGTTTTACCCAGCCAGAGTTCTTTCCATGTATTTTCTCATTCTGGTTTTCCCTATTCCACACAATCACACTTATTTATAATATGGTTGATGCGGCTTACAGGGCATGTTAAGGACATAACCAAAAGTACACAGAAAGTGCAGCATGCATACATGCATAGTACATTTCATATGGGTTATGAAATTAACAATTTCACCAGTGGAAAAACTGGTTTTAATTATACACACTGTAAGATGCATAAGTAGCAGCTGAGCCAAGTCAATTAGAACAAAAGTGTATATAACGTCTATGCCAAAGAAGAACAACATGATTATTGTTATCTTACTTTTTATGATTCAGAAGGGTTCCGTGACACCATACATAGGGCATACATTAGGCGTACATACGCCATACATAGGCGTACATAGGACGCCATACATTTGTACATTCCAAAATTGCATATGTAGAAAATTATAAAATATAAGTATGCTAATTTCTGTGAATATATATTTACAACTTACATATATGAAAAAACTAGTAGATAGATCTTGACTAACAAAACAAACAGTGTCAATGTGCATTTAATCCCATTGGCAATGAGTATTTAACCCTGCAGCCAAAGAGCATGTAAACTCCCACTGGCAAGTACCATGTACTCCCTCTGGGTAAGGAGCATGAAATCCCCTATGGCAAGGAGCATGTAATCCTCCATGGCAACAAACCTGAAACCCCTGGCAAGGATCATGTAACCCCTGGCAGTGAGCATGTAACCCCTGGCATTGAGCAAGAACCCCTGGCAACAAGCATGTAACCCCTGGCAAGGAGCATGCAACTTCTGACAACAAGCATGTGTGTAAGCAGCACTTATGTGGCATAATATGTAATGGACATTACGGTGTGTGGTATAATGTGTAATAGGAATTATGGCATGTGGTATATGTAAATTAAATGCATTAATTACAGTGTGTTGCATTATGGTGTGTGGCATAATGTGCAGTAGGCATTTTGGTGAAAAATTTTGACACGCACCTACGGCGCGCACTGTTCCTGTTCATAGTGTATGCATTGAGGTGGATGGTGGGTTTTACCAGATTTGTAGTGAGGGAGGTAGTACTCTCGCGCCGCGTAATGGGGTAGAGTTGAAGGGGGTACTCTCATTCGCTAGATAGGGTGTAATGATGAAGAGGGTAGGTACTTTCACTCACTGAGGTGGGGGATTTTTAATAAAGGGGGTACTCCCATTGAAAATAATAATTGACTGCAGCAGTCAGTTCGGAGGAACGGCTGTCTGTGTTGGGGGCAGCCATTATATGGGCCTCTTTGCCACCAATACCCCCGCCCTCCATCCCAGCTCCACACAAATACTACTAGTGCTTTAGGGGGTGGGGCCCCAAAATTTCTGTTGCTGGCCCTGCCCGTTACTGCAAGTGCCCATTCCCATAAGAGACCTATACTGTAGTCAAGTACAGCTCTCCTGTTCGCTCCCCCTGCATCTCTCTCCCCAATGTGCTCTTGCTCCTATATCTCTAACAAGGTCTCTCTCTCCCTGACATTGTTTCTCTCCTTCTCACTCTGACACAGTCTCTCTCCCCCTCTCTCTCACTTTTTCTTTCTCTTTATAGTACTGTCCATCACCCTCCCCCCTCTCTCTCTCCTTCTCTCTGTGCTCTGCTAGTAGAACATTTGTGAATAGATGTTGTGTGCATGCTCACTGCATCTGTTCACAGGAGAATGACTGTGCGCATGCCAACAGCTCACAGACCAATTGGCATGCAGTGATGGGATCATTCCTACAAAGCCAAGGCTTTTTGGGAGTCCTGACTCTAGGGGCATTTTAAGAAAGGAGAAGGCCAATGTGCAGCCTCCCCCGGCTGGGCTCCCTCCTCTCTGCTTGGAGCAATGCAGTGTAGTAGGGTCGGAGCACTACAGAGTTCAGACCATACTGCACATGCACAGATCTCTAGAAAAATGTCGTCTTGGCCTTTTTTCTGGTGCAGGATTGCAGCATTGCGGAGCACTAGAGTGCTCAAACTCCACTGGGCATAGCTCTGTAAATAAATGGTGCGGCAGCCATTTTTCCAGCAACTACCGTTGCGCTACATCCTCTGTCGATGGATGCCGGAGGGTAAGTATTAAAAGAATGAATGCACCCATTATAAATACACCCCTGCCTGACTCATTTGTTTAGAATGTTGAGAGGTATACATGGTATTTTCCAGTGACATGCATTTGAAGGTAATATGAGCAGGGGGGGGGGGGGGGCGCCTGGGAAGACCACATGCTTTTTTTTTGGGGGGGGGGGTAAATTTTGCCTAGGGTGCTGAGACACCGGCCCTGCATTCACCCAGGCTCAGCCTGCATTCTCTGCTCCGATCTCAATATTTCTGCTTAACCCATCCCTCTTGTAGACCCTCTTGTATACAATACACCAGGTAGAGCCCCTTATGCACATTTTGCCTGTTAGAGCCCCTCCTCCTCCTTATGCCTCTGCCCGTCTCCCCACCCCTTTCCCCCAGCCAGCATCTATATAACAGCAGACTCAGGTGGCAATTGCAGGTCTGGATCACCAGACACTCCTCTGCTACTGTAGTGTTGGCACCTCTCACATGTTTGCTCCCCAATTCTAACGCCAATGCTTAGAACACAGATGGTTATCAGCATTAATGTACTAAAATTTTAGTTCTATTTGCAACCAAGAATAAGGTGAAGCTCACAATCTTACTTCTAATGTGAACTTGATATAGACACTTCTCCGGCACACAGAGGCCAAGAACAATAAAGATTACATTTTGTAATGTATTCTTATGTCATTATGGAGTTGCATAATCACATTGCATCCTAGCTTTATTCGTCATCAGTTTTCCGTGAATGTAATCCAGTTATCTTAGATCTTGATTGACAACATTAAAATAAAACAGTGCACACTGAGCCTCATGCACAATTTCTATGTACAATAAATGCAAATGTAAATTAGTATGTATCATCCTAATCCGCCCCTGCTTTTGGAGATATGGCCTCCAGAACTTGACTCTAGATGAGGTCGTACCAATGACCTATACAGTGGCATTGTTGCTTCTTTCTTTCTACTGTTGATTCTTCTCCATATGCAAACAAGCATTTGACTTGCCTTCTTCATTGCTTTGTTACATTGCCTACCTGCCTTTAAGTCCCCTGAAATAGTGACACCTAGATCCCTTTCTTCCTCAGTAGTTTCCAATATAGTGCCATTTATAATATATCAAGCCTTTGGATTTTTGAGACCAAGGTGCAATATTTTGCATGTTTTGACATTATACTGTAGTTGCCATGTTCTTGACCATTCCTCTAGTCTACCTAGATCATTCACCATTTGTTTTACCCCTCCTGGTGTGTCTATCCTGTTGCATACCTTTGTGTCATTTGCAAAAATACACACTTTCCCTTCAATTCCATTTGCAATGTCGGTACTTGTTTCCTAGCACGGCCACAACGATCATGATCGTGGGCATCGTGAGTAAAAATCGGGGGTACCGACGCGATGCCCGCGATTTCCCTATAGGAAACAATGTTAAATGCCTCAATTTAGCCGCGATGCCCCCGATTTTCCATAGGAAACAATGTTAAATGGCTCAATTTACCCAAATCATCATAGGGAACAATGGTAAATGGGCCAGAAACCCCCCAAAACACCCCTGAACAGTGAAATGTCCCCCCAGAAGTATTTTACACCACCCCACGATCAACGCAAACCCGAAGCGTGGCGAGCGCTGCGAGCCCGCGAGTGGCGGCGGTACGCGTCCTCCGACCTTTACATACCCCCAATATCCACGTCGGCGTGGAGAATAGAATAGTGTGGCGAGCGCAGCGAGCCACCGAGCCCGAAGCGTGGCGAGCCCCTGTGAAGCCCGCGAAGGGACGCGTTTACCTGTGAAGGTATCCGCTGCGCTCGCCACGCTTCGGGCTCGGTGGCTCACTGTGCTCGCCAGACTATTCTATTCTTTTTTTTAGCCGCATACGACGCGACCGACGCGATTTTGACTTTTTTTCAATGGGAAAATCGGGGGCATCGCGTCGCAGACCACTAAAAATGACACCCAATGCCTGCGATTGTGGCCGTGCTAGGAAACAAGTACCGCAATGTCAACAATAAAGACATTAAAAAGCTGGTCCAAGTACAGATCCCTGGGATACTTCATTGGCAACCTTTCCCTCCTGTGAATGCACTCAGATGTTTTCTGTCCTGTAACCAACATCTTATCCATTCAACCACCGTAGTATCTAATCCTATGCTTTCAAGTTTATTCATTAGTCCTCTAGCATCTGTCCAGTTGGACTGCTACTATTTGTCTCCTCCAAGGCGGCAGCCATTTACAGTATAAAGGGACATTTTCAGCAAATTTTCAGCATATTCAATACTGATTCCAATTGGACCATGCGCTCCCACAATGCCGGGGGGGGGGGGGGGGGGGGGGGTGCATTGTGGAGGGCCACTGTGTCCACTCTAATACCCACTGGGTCCATTATAATACCCAAAGTTTTGGTGTGTTTGGTTTTTAACAAAACATAATTGTACATCTCAATTATATTCACTTATAGATGTGCCACGCTCACCTAGCCTGCCTATGACATTTTGGCCCTCCGACTAGCCACAGTGCCTCTAGTTGCACGGCAGTGGAATAAGTAGAACAGCTTGGTGTTTGGTATATGGCGTTGCAGGATGAGTGCAATACCAGCGATCAACCACCAGATGTTACTTTTTAAATTCACCACTGCACATGTAGTAGTAGTAGTACGTTTATTTATAAGGCGCCGCAAAGTGTCCGCAGCACCGTACATAGCAAACAAAAAACAAATTACAAGGTAACGTACAGGGTGTGTTGAAAGATACAGTATAAATAGGGGTATAGCTGGTAGAACTAAAATCAGCATCATGCGTCAGATGTCAAATACAAAGCTATAGCAAAATAATCTGGATTGTGCATCCATTGAAATGCACTATAGCACAATAACTACTTTACTGAACTGTTCAGTATGTTAGATAGACACTTTTTAAATGAAAATACTATTGCATAGATGTGTGTCTCATTACGCTGTTTATAGTGGGCTATGGAGATAAGGGAGTGTGTATAAAGTACTTTTACTGAGAATGGTACGTGCATGTGAGATGCTCGTGCATCCCATTCTGGGCATACGGCGCACCTAGGCGGGTCGCTGTGGCTGGAAAGCAGCAAAGACAACCATGGATCCATACTGTAGGTTCCACTTGTGTAAGGGCACTTCTGTCCGTGCATCTCATTATGCTACGCTTGTTAAACACAGTTTTAAGCTACATTAGAAGGGTCATACAGTAGGAGCAGATCAGCAGTGTCTGTATGTTTAATTAGTGTAATGAGACGCACCTTAGATGAGAACTGCAGAACACTATGTTTGTGAAATAATTTGCCTAGGGGACATGGTCGCTCCACCTGACCACTGTACATTATATGGACCATTTACCCAAGTTTGTATTGTACTGTACTGTACAGATACTCAAACACTAAGCGACCATCTTCGTCCACATACTCATCTCCATCTTTGGCCACCAGCCTCTAGTAGCACGTTGATTAAGTCCTCACTACTTACATTTAAGCTGTAATGTGTATTGAACTGTGTCGCTCTTTTTACCTGCACTCTATTTTTGTTATTTGTTATTATTTTGTCTCCCTGTACTGTTCCTTTCTACGGCACTGCAAAACACTTGTGGCGCCTTATAAATAAAATAATAATAATGGAGCCGCAGTGCCATTTGCTGAGAATGAGATGCATGAGCCTCTCATACGCAAGTGCTTGGATGAGCGTGTCTCCATCTGTAGTCTGTTTTTTGGATAGTAATTGATTTTCCTACTGAAAAACTCCATACTACAGCATGTTTAGTTTTAGATCATGGGTTATGGGTAGCCAGGAGGCTGATAGACAGTGTCATTAGTCAATGTCAATACCATATGATCAACATACATATTGTCGACATAGTCAAAGGGTTGACACAAGCAAAAGGTTGATATGCTTATGGTCAACATGTGAAAATGTTGACATAGGGTTTTTTACAAAATGTTTACCTTTTCATAATGTACCATCCATGTTGACTACGATTAGGAACAACAGAGTTTGCTCGCCATGTGATGGGATGTGTTGTACACTATTTGGGGGTCCAGGTCTTCATATGGACAACAAGAAATGTGAAAAACTCATGTCAAAGTTTTCATGTGTTGACCTTTTTACAATGTCGACCTTGTTTATGTTGACTTGGGTGTTGACCTAGATATTGTCGACTGAATAAACCACACCTTAGATTATGGCACGGTGCTGTCAGACCAGTTTGCAGTTCTCTTTTCTCTATAGGCTCCAGTTTTGCAGTGCAACTTTCAAGTCACCACAACCAGGGCTGCCATCAGACAATGTGGGGCCCTGGGGTGACAAAATAGGCAGGGCCCCCCTTCCCTTTCTCAAACACCTGGAATGCCTGGTGAGACCTCCGGATTCTGCAGCACTGGCCGCACTACTCAACTTCCACATTGCTTCAAAGGAAATGTAAACTTTTTTTATGATAATTTATACTTCATAAACCAGTCCTGGGCCCGCTTTCTGTCTGGGCTCAGGACAAGGGTGTAACTACCATAGGTGCAAGGGGTGCAGCTGCTATGGGGCCCAGAGCTGAATGGGGCCCATCTTTGCTGTCTAAGTAATATGTTTTACATACATTTATCACCATCAGTTGCTAAATAGGGGGCCCTTACAAACTTTTGCTATGGGGCCTACGAATATCTAGGCCCGCCTCTGGCTCAGGACTAATCCCCCCTGATGGCTGCCCTGACCACAGAGCCACTGTTAGGTTAGGCACAAATATTACAGCAGCTCTTTGTGGCATATTCATTTTACGGTCGAGATTACTATGCAGGGAAAAGCTCTGGGTTTCATGTCCGGAGCTACTCAATTATTTTGCATCTCTTTGCATTGTAAAACCTCAGGTACCAAATGATAACCTAGAGTATATTATCAGTGTTAAATGGAGGGATCGGTGGGTTTGGGCAATTTAATGCAGGACTTTTCATGCAGCTCCTGAGGCAACAGAAAAAAGTTTTATTGAAGATGGGATGTTGCTGTTGGCAACCAATCAGAATCTACTACTTATTTATTTAGCATATTTTAGAAGATAAGCATCTTTTAGAAGATAATAGATAGAGTCTGATTGGTTGCCATATAGCAACATCCCATGTGATATAGAACTCCCATCTTAGTAAATTTCCCCCTAAGGATGCAATGTGTGTGAGATAACGTCTCCCATATTAAAGCATAATGCAACAATGGAGTAAAAATAAAAATAAAACTATGTACTTCTAATAGTAATACAAACAATTAACAAAAGGCATCCTGACTGTAATATTAGTACAGGTACATGTATAGTCTCCCTAAAGAAGACAATTAAATAGTTACAAAGTAAGAAACAAACTATGTATAGGACTAGTATAGTACATTTTCTAGCAGTGGCTAGTGTTCCCCAATAATGATAGAAATACACTTACTAGCGAGGACGGGACAGCAGGCAGCTTGGAGCGACAGACAGGCTAATTACACAGGAAAGCTGTCGGGATGAAATGCTGATCACTTCTCAGGCTCAAAAAGGAAAACAGTCGAGAGCTAGACGACTTGTTATTACACAATTATTGTGCTTAAAAGTATACACTGTCATTTTGTGTCCAAGAGGCTCAATTCTACTATGATAAAAGGTATCATTCAACCAATCTCAAAACAGCTTTAAGTAGGGCAGTACAGCAGCTGGAGACGCCCTGTTAAAAACTTAACCCTTACAATCAAAAAGAGCTCTAATTACTCTGAATGTCAGCTGTTGTATTGCATAAAACCACAATATACAGGATATACTCAATAACCAGTTTGTTATATATAAGCAATACATGACTATGTAGCGTCAGTTTCTTAACACCTTAAATGCCAATTTCAAATAGCTACCTGGCCCTAAATGTAGACGACAGCAACATTCACCCAAGCAGGTCCGTGCTGTACTGGGCATCTTTACAATACAGGTTGAGTATCCCGTATCCAAAATGCTCGGGACCAGGAGATTTTTGGATAACGGATTATTCCGTATTTCGGAATATTTTAATATTTCAATGATGTATTTTGAAGTATCTTGCATTTATGCTGTATAAACACATAAAATAAACACAAATATATTTTATTACCACATAAAATACACACAAAGATATTTTATTTGTTCAAAAAAACAAGGTTTCAAAACATGAAACAAAATTTGTGTACTATCTCAGATACTGAATTTGAATGCCAAGCAATCATTTTCTTGACATATATAGTGCCAGTTACATATCATGTCACCAGTAGTGCTGTTACAAATGTCCCCAGTGAGTTTTTAGCAAAAAAAATTTTTTTTTTCACTTTCTGGAATGTATGGTTTTCGGAATAATTTGGATAACGGATACTCGGATACGGGATACTCAACCTGTACTAGCTTTATACTCCCATTTGAAAATGTGAGGATAAGTGATAATAATGATCATGAAGATGATCGAAGATGCTAAACTGAAAGTGACTAATTTGCACAAAATGTTGCGGATACTGGATTTGACAATAAAGAGGATACTGATGAATATGTTAAACTAAAGTAACCACCAGTGGTCACAACTTAATACCATGAACACTTGGATGACATTTTGTTGTATTGCAAACCCTCCAGCAGTTTTTATGTGATGGAAGTGTTTATTGAGATCCAGATGACTTGCACCTGAACTGGATTTTAAAGACATCCATTTCTGTGACCTCTGCCTGGGCCTTCTTGAAAAGGAATGGTTGATAGACTTTATCAGGAGCAGTGGCGGTTCTTGCCTATGGGCTGCAGCCACCCAGGTAAAATCTGCCACTGTGTAAAGCCAGATGCAGCCTGTGAGATTGCTCTGGCTTCACTGTGACTGGCAGTGACTTCTTATTGGAAGTCCGACCTACCAGTCACCCAAAGCAGTCCTACTGGCAGGTGTTCCCTCCTTCCAGGATGCCTCTATGGGCTGCTGCGGTGGTAGCCCATAAAAACAGGTTCTGTGCATGTGCAGTACCGAGGACAATACTGTGCATGCACTGGGACTGTGAATATGCTTCTATGCAGCCCATAGAAGTTTGGGCAAGCACATGTGCATTACAGAAGAGGCTACTGTGCATGTGTTGGTCACACGACTACGACAGTGGTCAGGACTGACAGCAGGGACCAGCAGACGCCAGCGACAGGGATCAGTGGGCACCATTGGTCTGGTCCAGCCGTGGCGGCAGCAAAGGAAGGGGGGGGCAGCATTGCAGCAGCCCCCCTTCTCCATAGAGGCAAGAACCGCCACTGATCAAGAGTTATTTTTAGTTGGAGGCTTCAGTGCCTGATTAACCAATAGGCTGATTAGACTGCAGGGAGGATGGGGGGAGGGCACAGTTCAGGTGACAGTCGAGGAATAAACATAAAGCCTTATTTATTCCATGCTTGTTAGCTACTATCACCTGTTCTGCTGTACTGTGGGGGTAAAGTTATTAAGGTGATTGCCAGTTGGCTGTGCCAATGTAACTTACTGAATGAACCATTACTTTATGTACATTGTGCTACAGCACCAACTGGGCAGCCTAATGCCAAAGTCTCCGTCCCTTGCCACAAGCATTATATTATACATGCCATTTGTATAACCTTCGTTACATGTACATGGGCAGTATGAATGTCGAGTCCCTGCATCATATAGCTCACCCAGCCAACGAATATATGCAGTCACTAGGTATTTGTGCAGTAATAATTGTGGATCTCAGTGGTGCACAGTTTCCTAATGATACCTACACATGCTCAGTAGAGATTTATTGTGCCCAATTTTTGGATAGGGAATGAAGCTCACTTGGGAACAGAAAGGCTAGTGTCTATGCAGTAGTGGACTGCTCTTTAAACAATAAATGTTTTTACCTAGGGTGTGTGGTCTTAGCATTGTCTCCTTTTTTGTGTGGAGATTCCCCGTACTCTGTCTCTTGTGCTTGCGACTGGGTCGCATTCCCGTCATTGGCCAGGTGCCGGCAGATAGGGGCATTTTTCAGTTAGGCCCGTTAGTTAGATTATCCTCTTGAGTTACCCCTGACGATCGCTCACCTTTTGTCCATCCATAAGACCTGGCTGCATCGAGGTTGGAGCGGGCCTAACTGGCTCCTTCGGACGCGGTGGCCACAGGTGAAGCCTAGTTTCCACAGAAGTTTGTCATCTTCCCGGGGTACTCAATAGAGTCAGTGTAGGGTTCGCTGTGGCCGTTTTAACCAGCGGTCCCAGCTACGGGCTCACGCCTGACCTCCAGCTCCCTGCCTCCAGTAGTTCCCCCAGACGGCAACCATAACATGTGGTTTATCTACATAACCATAATGCACTATTATTGTCCTCTATTTTTTTTCTTAGGTCAGAAACCAGTGTTCTCTCGCAATCCACTGTGTCACCTACTGCAACTTCTGTGCCGGTTCCCGCATCCATGGCAAATTATCCACACAATCTGTCAGCAGTGCCAGCTTCAGTATGACCATGTCATGTTCATATTACTGGCAACTCAGTTCCCAGGTCTTGGGAACTGGCATGTCTCTTCTGGTCAGGGCCAGATTAACAATGGGACTGATGGAGCTGCAGCTCCAGGCCCACTCTCCAAATAGGCCCGTTTTGTAGATGAGGACTGGGGCTTTCCAACGAGCCCAGCCCCGCATCGCTAGCCACCAGGAACCGCAAACCTGGAACATTTCCCCCATAGGATAACACGGGACCCGCTAATTCCGACCCCCACCCAGTTCCGATGGCTGCCAGTTACCCCCTGGCATCACAGAAGCTCGAGGTTGATCTCACTCTAACCCAAATTGCTGGGCCTTCAATCTGATATCAGGCTGTTTCATATGGGTTAATTGGTTCCAGAGATATTAAACCAAATCTTTTTATTTATGGAATATAATTTCTTGGCTGTACTGTTCTTTGAAGGTTGATTTGTTTGGAACCAAATGGCCTAGTTTCACGGGACCAAAATCAATCGAAGCCCACTCCAAAGTTCTTCAATATGACACTGGTCTCATGTAAATTGACCAGTTGGTTCCGAAGATATAGACAGTTTATTAAAGGGGGGGGGGGTGGTTTTCTCTCCCCCTCACACCCAAAAATGCAGGGACTAGGCTGGTGCAAAAAGGGGCCAACCCGGGAATGTCCCTGCATCCTGAGACCATATTCCCAGGTAAATTCCTGCATTTTCTGGTGTGAAAGGCGTATTATTTCAAATAGCCGGTACCCGCAGTGCTCTGAATACAGCCAGGCAGCCCTCACTCTCTGTCCGGCTGTCACTTCTGCCCGGCATGAGACTGTAATCCCACATGGCAACGAACATGGAACCCCTGGCAATGAAAATTGGAACCCTGGCAATGAGCACGTAGCATAGTTTTTAATAGGCATTATGGTGTTTGGCATAAAACATAATGGAAATTATTTTGTGTGGCTTAACATGTAATGGGCATTATGGTGTAAATTTTTAATGCGTGCCAAAGGCCTGTCCCTGTTTATGAAGCATATTGTGAATTTTGGCTCAATACGTTTGGTATAGTGTGTATTTTGGCTCAATCCATGTGGCAAAATGTGAATTTTGCCTTAATCTGTGTGGCATAACGTAAATTTTGACTCAATCTGTGTGCCATAGTGTGAATTTTGCCTTAATCTGTGTGGCATAACGTAAATTTTGTCTCAATCCGTGTGCCATAGTGTGAATTTTGGCTCAATCGGTGAGAATTTTGGCTCATTCCATGTGGTATAATGTGTAAGAGGCAAGTGCAGTATAAGGGGGTTACTATTGTGTTGCATGATTTGTATAAGGGGTATATGGTGTGCTGAAATGGGTACTTGTTTCCTAGCATGGCGCCCATCGCATCGTATACCATAAGCCTTACAATGGTATGCGATGCGATGTTGCATGATGGCACCCGA
The DNA here is from genome assembly GCF_055691185.1 of Crinia signifera. NCBI lineage: Eukaryota > Metazoa > Chordata > Amphibia > Anura > Myobatrachidae > Crinia > Crinia signifera. Next base: position 205,676,090 of record NC_139217.1, on the reverse strand, counting down.
TGTTTCAAATCATATACCATCGCATTGTATGCCATATACAATGGTATACGATTTAAAATTGTATAAGCACCCTAATGGGTGTTTTTAATGTTAAATGGCCCCCCTATAAGATTATTAATTTTATCAGCACCATAATGGGTGCTTACAATGTTAAAAGCACCACCACGCCTCCCCCAGTATCAACGCCAACCCGAAGCTTGGCGAGCGCAACGAGCCCGCGAGGGGCGGCGGTACGCGTCCTCCGACCTTTTCATACCCCACCATCCACGTCGGTGTTGAGTTGATTTTAGATAGTGTGGCGCCAGGGGACGCGGAATACATGTAAAGTAATATGCGCCCGCTCGCCATGCTAAAATCAACTCCACACCTACGTGGATAGTGGGGGTATGAAAAGGTCGGAGGACGCGTACCGCCGCCGCTCGCCATGCTTCGGGTTGGCGTTCATAGTGGGGGTGGCGTGAGGGTGCATTTAACATTGTAAGCACCCATTAGGGTGCTTATACAATTAAAAATTGTATAGGGGGCCAAAATCGCATCACATGTGGCTATATGGCATGCGATGCGATACAATGCATAAGATGCCATACGATTAAAAATCGTGGGCACTGTGCTAGGAAACAAGTACCCTGAAATGTTCACCAAGTTTTGGCTTTCAGTATTTTTGTAATGACTGGAATGCTGCCTCAACCCACAAGTATCTTAGGACATCAGCATCCTGTTGGTGCACCCTTGGAGTGTATATCTACCTGCATCCTGTGAGTGTCGGAATTTGTAATATATATATATATATATATATATATATATATATATATATATATATATATATTCTGTAGTGGTGAAAAGACAAAGGGGCGCTTCATAGTGTAATAACGTTTTTTTAATTGATTAAAACCAAAACTTCACACATAAAACAACTTGAGGATAGTACTCGTACCGAATATTTCCTCCGGTGTGGGCTAGGATACCACAAGATTTTATGTTGTATATCTACCACTCCACGGCTCAGTCAGTCTCTCCTCCAACAGGGTACTGGAACACAACGCCGTGCTGAGTGTTCACCACGGACAACACTGCACGCCGGGAACCTTCTCCTCGTGGATACAGACACGCCGGGCACCAGGTGGGACAAAGATCGCGTCACCTGTATCCCACCCGGTGTCTGTATCCACGAGGAGAAGGTTCCCGGCATGCAGTGTTGTCCGTGGTGAACACTCAGCACGGCCTTATGACCCTTGCATATACCAACCTCTTTGCCATTTTTTACCCTATACTAAACCATTGCATTTTTTTTATGGCAGCTCCCTGCCTTTTCCAGCACACACACACACATTTTATATATATATAATTAGTTGAAAGTATTTACACAAATAGAGACACACCCATAAGTAGACCACCCAACCTGAACACTGGTCACGCCCCCCACACATTATTAGGTGCTGACCACAACACCTATTATTGCGCATAATAGGCCCTTGATAATTTTCAGCTCCAGGCCCATTTAGATCTTAATCTGGCACTGCTCCTGGTTGCCATCCCAGCACACTCACAGGTATAAATCCATAGCACAATGTCTAGTACAGTTCCCACTGAGGGCCCAATTCAGACCTGCTCATTAGGCTGCGTATTTAAGGAGCCTAGTGAGCAGGGTAAAACTGCCCTGGTAAACGAAAGCCCACCCCTCTGGCTGGATCCCTTTGCTACACTGTGAGTAGATGATTTTTTTTCTCTGTTTGCTTCCAAAACTAAGCCAGGACTTATTTTTCAGTTGTCCGGAATTCCGCAAATTGGGTGCTGACTTCATCTTGCAACAAGCTGGCAGGGGCATACCTGCATCCGCTGGGGTACGCCAAGTGTTTCTATGGGCGCGTACATGAAACGCAGGGTGTTTACCCTGAAATACTCCCTGCCTGTCAATGAAGCAGTGAGCGCTGCAGTAAATAAAAAATTAGCCAAGGGCATTCGCTGCAGGGTTTGCACATGCTTGCACCTATGTGCATAAGCAGACCCCCAGCATCGGAGACGGCTAGAATTCGGACCTGTACAAACAGCTCTGAATCAGCCCTTGAGTGAAGCCACTCTGTGCTCCTGTGTTAGCTACTTTCATAGTATTGTGTATCCCTGAGCAGTGCAGTTCAGCCACCCAGCCACCCAGCTATTGATGCCTAATCTAGTCCTCACTGGGTGACGCTAATCTTTATTCAAGACATTTTCCAAACAGTAAACAGTTCAAGAATTCCCATAGCAAGCTATAATATGTTGTCTACCGTTTATCTATTGCATTTTAGATAATATTTAGATAGAATCTGATTTGTTGCTATGGGCAAAATCATCGCTTTACATTTTTAGAAACTTAAGTAAATGTACTCCTTGATTTATATCTACATCTGTTCATGCCTTCCCACAGACTGAACAGTCAGTTTGATTGATTCTGCTTTTCTGGTTCTGGTCCTGGTCCTTAATTGATCCATATTCCAGTCCATTCCTGCCAGAGCAGGGAGGCACCAAGCTGGGTATGTGCTCTCTCCAGTCTGCTATGTTGCTGATGTGGACTGCCTCTGCCAGGCTCTGCAGCCTGCGACTGTCTAACTATGACACAGGCAGCAGCATGAAGGTAGAGATGGGCCGTTTGCGAACGAACCGGATCTTTTGAACGGATCCCATTCAGGAGCGAATGAGCCACCAATCCCAAAAAGGTGATCCGTTTCAGTTTACAATGCATTTTCCTGATCTCAGTGCTGCCACCTGTGGCAGCTGAGATGTACTACCTCTGTAGACTGAGTAAAGTGCTGTGACTACAAGTGATAGAAAGATTAGCTGCTGCTGCCAGGGATGGCCATCGGTGAAGACGCCATCGATGGCGATTCTGCACCCAGCCATCGATCAGTGTTTTTACTCGGTCATGTATATTCCCCCTTTTTCTAAAAGCGAGCCGAGGATCCCTCTAAAAGATACGTATCTTTTCACTGAGAGATCCGCCGGATCCCGGGTCAGCTCAATGATCCGTTTTGCCCATCTCTAGAAGAGTGGGCAGCACCTGGTCCCTCCACTGCAGCCCCAGCCTGAGCACAGACTCCTCTCTACACATTCAGTCTGTGGCAGGCTTTATAATCAATCTAACATCCTCATAGCAAAACACTGCTTACATTGCCAGGAGGCTTTTAGGTTGATTATAAAGTCTGCCACAGACTGAATTAACTGAATGCTGAGCAAAGCACCCAAGAAACTCTGCCAGGGCCCCAGGCTAACTGCTGTCTATCTGTAGGGGCAAAGGGGTGCCACTGTCAGCCTCAGGAGACCCTGACACTCTGTTTTCTTCTTTCCTGTTTCAAGTCAGATACTCTTAAACCACCTACACCTTTGTACAAATGTGGGGCACAGGAGGGATGAGGGATGGGTACAGTATGGGGTGTGAGTGGGGGCACAGGGCCACAAACATGTAATTCCCCTAGGCAATGAGCATGTAATCCCCCATGGCAAGGAGCATGTACAGTAACCACAGTGACAAGGAGCATGAAACCCTCTGTGGCAAGGAGATGTAAACCCTTGCAACTAGCAATAAACCCCCTGGCAACAAACTCCTGGCAAAAACATATAGGTAAGCTGCAGTTTTGTGGCATAATATGTGATAGGCATTATGGTGTACTGTATGTCAAAATGTGTAATGGATATTAGGTTGTGTAACAATGTGTAATGGGCATTACGATGTGTGAAATCCCGACACAGTGTGCCTAAGGAGCTCTTGCTGGAACAATGTGTAAAAGAGACATGACTGTGTGGTTTAATGTCAATAGTGTGTGTGTGTGTGTGTGTGGTGTAATGTGAATTGGTACTAATATGAGGCCACGCCCCTTCCACACAAAGCAATGCGCTAAATTTTTCCTGCATGCCTTCGGTGCACACTGTCCCTATCTTTGCTGTGTGTGTGCGTGTGTGTGTGTGTGGGCTTCAATTCCATTTCTGTCACAGGACACCAAAATGTCTAGTTACTACACTGCTGTTCCTGGAAACATGTGTATAAGAGGCACTATTTCTACGGGCATTAATCACCCTTTTTCTTCAGCATGCGCATTCAGCACACGCTCTTTGTGAAGTATGGGAGGGCGCACATTTATAGTTTGCAGGGGGACGCCGAACACCCTAGCACCAGCCCAACGTCACATCCTGGTCATAAAACAGAAGCCTTAACCTAATGTTCTGCTCTTTTCTGCAGTTCACCATGTGAACATTGTGCATCATCTACTCCATCTACTACCAATATTTATACAACAGATCATAATTCTCATGACATGCATGGGGGAAAATTTACTAATATGGGAGTTCTATTTCACTTGGGATGTTGATATGGGCATCCAATCAGATACTAAGCAGGATGCTGTAATGTAAAAATGGTTGCCGGACAGTTTCCCGACAGTCGGGATCCCGACAGTCATTACCCTGACGTCGGGATCCCGACAGTGATTACCCCGACGTCGGGATCCCGACAGTCAAAACCCTGACACCTGGGGTCCCGACGGCCACCGGCTATTCTCCCTCATGGGGGTCCACCGTGCCCGCAGCATGGCGAGCGCAGCAGGCCCGCAAGGGGCTCTGTTGCAATCGCCATGCTGTCTGAGACCGGCCAGTCGCGATCCTGACGTCGGGCTAATGACTGTCGGGATCCCGACTGTCGGGACCATATACCACACCCTGTAAAAATGTGGTTAAAACCCAGTTATTGGGGGTTTTACTGCATTTTCATATGCAGGAATACCCGCACAACAGGTTTTCGCTGTATCGCAAAAGCTGGCGATACACCATAGAAACCAATGGGCTTTTTAACTCAACCCAGTGCAGCCCTGAAAGGACACCCGCCGCCCAGAATGGACCCCCCCTCACCTATGTCTGGGCAGAACAGTGCTATGCTGCTCGGACCAGTGACCTCCTCCTCCCTGCACTGTACATCCTCTTCCGGTACAGGGAGGAGGATGAGAGTCCGCCCCAAAACAGTGTTGGCACCGGGTAAGGGAGGAGGGGGATCCACTGGGCACCCGCTACACATCGCTAGCGCAACGCAAGGGCAGCCCTTAACATAAGAGCTGTCCTTTGCAATAATTATTGCATATGTTAGTGCATATAAGATAATTATCTTTGCGGTAGCCGGCGATATGCAGCAGACTGTGGTTGCGGATCTTAGTGCATCCCACCCACTATCATCTTCTAGAAGGTGCTAAATAAATAAGAATTAGATTGGTTGCCCATAGCAACATCCCATATGAAATAGAACACCCATCTTAGTAAATTTGCCCCATGGTCATTACATAGACTACAACACAGTGCTTATGTAACAGCACCCCTGTGATGGTGTAGTATCGTAATTTGTTTCCAGATGATGGGTTGGTTCAGCACTCTTCTTCTTCTTAGCAGGAGCCTGTGGCAGAAGGAAGAACATCCCAAGCAACACACCCACACAGTAACTAGTACACAAAGTGACGGTAACAATAATATTTATTAACCAGAAATCAATCGGTCACTGCTGTAAGATTAAACTTGGTTATTTCCAAAACACATACAATAATCCTCAACACAATACACCGTTTCGATGCAGCATTCAATTATGACAACACTGGTTATGCATTCAAAGGACCACATAAGAACTTGTAATGGTCTTTTCACATAAATCTTATCTAGCAATTAATTATTCAAATCTACACATCAATATTCAGAAACTATAAAGCCTGCAATAACGTATCACTGAAACTGGCGAAATATCTAAACTGTCCACAGAATAGTCCTTACTGTTCAGTCCGTTATTGTAAGTGAATTGTTCCAAGTAATATTATCCTCTGAAGAGGCTGAGAAGCAAAGTTGAACCGTGCACAGTTATTTGTATTCCAATAGGGGTTGTTATAAGCATACAAGTTTAACGTATACTAGAGTCAGCAAATAGAGGGCACTGTGGTGTACTGATATCCAGTTTTTAACAGAAGCAACAAATAGAGGGTGCTTAATGCATAAAATCTTTCAGCAATGGGAACACTGTATTACGATTAAACAGCTCAGTCCTGACTTGTAGGTGAAAGTAAATACACAATCTCTCCTTAATTCCACAGTAGGGCCTTAGCTATAGTAACACTGTGGGAGTAATAGTACAACTTATTGGTAGGCAGCCCACACACTTCTAGGCTAAACACTGTCTCTATATACCTCCCAACTTTTTCATTTGATGAATAGCGAGCGCCCGAATGAGGGCACGACTTATGCAAATTAGGCCGAGTCCCCGTTTTCAGCCACTGCGCCGCTGAATAGACGCTGTGCGCGTGCGCACAGCATCTATTCTGTCAGATTGACTCCCAACTGCCCCACCGCAGCGGGACACTGCTGGCCACGTGAGGGACAAGGGAACGTCCCCAAAAACCAGGACGTTCCCACGTTTAGTGGGACAGTTGGGAGGTATGTCTCTAGTTGGCACTCTGGCTGACATGCTGAGCATCTTCCAGTGAGAGGCTCCAAAAGGCTGGAATAATTACAGGCCAGCCTCTGTTGGGGTTTATCCCCATAGGGATTTGCAGGTGACCAGGGGAGCTGGAATAAAGGCCAGTAACTGAATGGATTGCTGGCTCTGCTTGTATTGTCTCCTTGCAGCTCCCACTGCTGTCTCTCCCTCGCTCTGCTCCTCCACACTCGGCATGCCTGCCCTCGCAGTCTGAATTAAGTGGGTACTTCCTCTCTCAGCACAGCATGCCTCCTCTCCACATGCTTCCTTCCCTCCTCTTCTGCTTCCTGCTCCACCCTGCTCAAAGCCAATCACAACCCTCCTCAGCTTTCCACTCTTCAGGGATTCTGCTGCATGTCCCTGGGTCCTAGTGCTCCAAAGGTTACTGGGGCTGCTTAGCAACTGGGGAAGAGGGTTTTACTTTTGACCATTGCAGTGCATGCTAATAGGCTCCATAGGCAGCATTAGCTGCAGCTGCAATCTAAAATACACAAAAAGGGGTACCACAGGAGTGGAGTACCACAATTACACAGAATTTCAAGTGATAAGGCTTTTTTGTTTTGTTTCATACACTTGTGAGAACATTGTTATTACTGTCATTAATCCCTGCTGGCTACTGTAAATGTCATGGCTTTTGCTTGCTAAGGGTTTTAGGATTTACATGTAATGCAATATCTGTACATTGTAATGCAATCACAGAATGTCCAGACTCGTTATAATCTAAGAATTCAAGTTAAGCCCTGTCTCAATGTCAAAGACATCTATCCACCATTAAAAGTTTAAAAGGTGGGGCGTGGCCTGGCAGCCATCACGACCAGCAGCATAGTCCCAGAGCTCCCTCAAAGGCCTACCTGAAAGTGGGATTTAGGGCTTATTCTCTCCACCAGCCACAGCCCAGGAGACCCATTGTGCCCTATCACCCCACCCCCCCCGGAGACCGGCAGCGGGCGGCTGCGGAGTCAGGAAGCCTATATAGGCTTCTGCAGATTGCGGCCTACCCCAGACCCTGAAGCTGGGACCTAAATTTCAGACGGAGGCCGGGATTTAAGCTCCATGGCTGGAAGATGCAGCCGGAATCACACCAAAGCACCCAGCGGACCTGCCAGCACCCACAGATGCTCCCCTGAGTCTGGATTAAGGGGGTAAGAGCTAACAACCTGCATTTACAGTCCCCTGTCTCTGCACTCCCCTGATATCTGGTGGCGGCCATCTTGGTTGGGGCATTAGAAACTTCTCAGAGCAGCCCCCTGTTTACATGAAACCCTGCACTGTCACCTTCCAACACTATACTCCACTATTATAGACTGACTCAGGGCAGGTTTGCATGGATACCTGACTAGCAGCCTCAATTACATCAGGGGCAATCCAGCAGAACTATATATTTACATACTCCTTGCTGAGCCTTCAGCAGCATGTGAATGCTGGGGCTAGGTCTCCATCTAATAGCGGATGTGAGGAATTACACCTGCCTCAGGTTTTTTCTGCTGTTCATCTTTGTCCTGTGCCTTAAGAATTTGCTGCTATCCCAGTGGAACCAGTAACACACCAGGATGACTTTACTAGGTATATTTTTGCCGTGATGTGACCGAGACACGTAGAGGGGAACGTGTAATGTGACGTCTACTAACCTATGTCTAATTTGCCTCAATGAGCTTAAATAGCCAATCTGGCCCTGGATCTAGATGCCGTGACTAATGATGAAAAACTGCAACTCCAAGAAATCAACAAATACTCATTGTTTGGTGCGCCTGCATCTGAACCCACCTCTTTGACTCCGTATGCACCATCTATAGCCTCGAGCACTATGGGAGATGACACAGCTGTGGACGCTTCCCCTAAGGGTTGCGATTCTCCAGACTTGACTGCAATTCTGGCTCAGTAACGCTCTCTTCTGACCCGCCAAGAAATACAGGAGGACTTGTTAACTATGGAAAAACGGATTCAAGAATCCATTCAAGTGCGTATTTCTGCTATACAATCCAACCTCACACATGCAACACACGGGATTGATGTCTTGGAAGAGCATAAAGAGGAGAACGACTCTAAAATTGTCGACCTACACAATCCTATATCTGGCCAGTGTCACTCTATGGCCGACCTAAGACGAGGTCTAAAAGATCTTGACAACAGGGTACGTAGAAATAACTTTAGAATTAAAGGTCTCCCGGAAGAAGTGCATCCCCAAGGCATTATAGACGCATTGACTAAAATATTTAATGAACTCCTGAAAGCAGCTCCTGACTCACAAATTCTATTTGACAGGGCTCATCGGGCATTATATCCAAAAGGCACCCCCACAGAATAACCACGTGATGTGATCTGCCGCCTTCACTATTACCAAGTGAAGGAAGACATACTTAGAAGATCCAGGCAGGCTACAGAATTAGAGTTTAATGGCCAACCAATACAAATATTCCAAGATCTCTCGTGGGCTACTTTGCAGCAACGGAGATTACTCCGCCCACTCACAGAGGTGCTCCAGAAATGGAACATTCAATATCGCTGGGGATTCCCCTTCAGTATACAAGTGGTTCATGAGGGAACCCGTTACAGCCTACAAGACCCCAAAGAAGTATCTAATTTCTGTTCAACACTGGGAATTCCCCAGGTGACACTCCCTGATTGGACGGATCCTATTGCAGCATCTGGTCTGCCAATGCCTCGCAGGGAAACCTGGAAACAAGTGACCAACTCTAGGTGTCGTGGCCATGCTAACCGAGACACCACCAACTCCGCAGTCACCTGAATTATGGACTGAACCTCAGTGATGTATATCCTTTTCAACTTATTGTTGTTTTGATTAATATGTAATATTACACATTGCTGATGTCCTCTATGGACGTTCTATCAGTTAAGAGGACTCTTCCTTGTAAGACTTTTGCAATAATTCTTTTCTCTCTCAATTTTTTTTGCTGCTGTACGCAACAAAAAGTAATTAATCACTAATGACGGCCAGTATGTCATTAGCGCAGACTAGGCTTTTGTTTATGTTAACATACATTATCATTGTTTTTCACATCCACTAGTACCCTCAAACTCCCACTCTCTGCTGTAAATTTTCTAGACCATTGGGAAATGTTTTGCTTCCCATGGCTTTTCATGCAGAGTATCCATGTTTTGTTTTTTTCCTCCCTCTCCATGTCTTTGTTACAGGTTTTTTTTCCACAACATCTTAAAGTATTTAGTTACAACTCAGGAATTGTATATGTTCCCCTACTTGATTCCCTTCTCTTTTCCTCATGTGTCATCCTTCCTTCCCCATCCCCTGTTCTTAACCAGCAGGCACTTGACTGAACAGATACCTCTATATGAAGACTGGATGATTGGTGGTCAGTATACTTACAAAATGCCCTACTGTCTGTTTTACGATGACTAATATTAAGTTGATGTCCTACAATGTTAAGGGACTGAACATACCAGAGAAGAGGTCTAGCCTCTTGCACACCTTGCACACTGATGGGGCTGAGGTGGTGTTCCTCCAAGAAACACATTTCAAGAAGAGAGCTTCCCCAAGACTTTATTCGCGCCATTAACCTCAGGCTTTCTTTAACGATTATTCTGGAGCAAAGGCTAGAGGTGTGGCCAAACTTTTTGCCAAACATCTACAACTGATCGATAGTTCAGAACTTTTAATTGGGGATAGGAGAGGGTTATTAGTTAAGGCCACTATAGCTCACCAGAAATTCACCTTTACTTCCCTAATCAAGGTCAAACTCGCTTTCTTAGGGAATCCCTTGAACTCATTGAACATAACATTGAGGGAGTTCTTATAGTCGGGGGTGACTTCAACTGGGCACTAAAACCCCATTTGGACACTTCCAGTGGATCCCCTAGAGCCACAATTAAAGAGTCCAAATGATTTAGGTCCATTTTACAGGACTTTCAATTAGTTGATACATGGAGGCTTCTCCATCCCACTGAACGGGACTTTACCTTTTTCTCATCCCCACATAACTCCTACTCACGAATAGACTATTTCTGCATGGGCCATGGACATCTAGACCTCTTATATGATGCTGCCATAGGCCAAATAGTGGGATCAGACCATGCTCCCATTATACTCACTCTATCCCTCCGCCATCCTCCCCTGAGGCACTGGCAATGGCATTTTAAAGAACAACTCAGGGTCAATAATTGTAGGACTCAACTTGCTGCAGCAATAGATGACTATATCCCCAGTCACTTTATGGAAGGCACACAAATGTGTGATCAGGGGCAAGTGTATCCAGCTAGGCACATATCTTAAAAAACAAAAAAAAACAAATGTAGAAATGCCCTGCTCGCCAAAATTAAATCTCTAGAACTAGTTTACAAATCCACACTTGCACAATCTGCACTTAACAGTTTGCTCAGCGACAGAACCCAGAGGGCATTTCGCAGATGTTGATACAAGTATTATAGATGGGGGAATAAACCGGGAAAACTTTTAGCCTGCACCCTCAGAGCCCAACGATCTCTTACATACATCCCTAAGCTTAAAGATGCCCAGGGAGTTACCCACGCCATGGACACAGCGATTGCTAAAATCTTCCATGACTACTATACAGAGCTGTACAATTTGACCTCAGCGCTCAATCCCAGCCCAAACAGTACATGAACAAGTAATACGTACATTTTTAGATGATATTGCTTTACCTACACTGCCTGAGGGAGTTACTCAAGCCCTAGAGGAACCTTTTACAAGCGAGGAACTCTTAGCGGCTCTTAAGTTGTCACCGGCAGGTAAAAGTCCTGGCCCTGACAGTTTTACTATAACATATAACACATACATTTCAGGACAAACGTCTCCCTCTCTTGCTGCCGGCCTATAATTCTGTTTCCTCCGAAACCCTTTTCTCTGGCCAATCCCTTGGGGCCCATATCACTGTTATTCCAAAGGACGGCAAAGATCCATGACTCCCATCAAGTTATAGACCAATCTCCCTGTTAAATGTAGATGTTAAGTTGTAGGCCAAACTTATAGCCAGTCGCCTGGGGCCGATGCTGTCAAGTGTTGTCCACTCCGACCAGGTTGGCTTTGTTCCTGGCAGAGAGGCAAGGGACAATACAACCAGAGTGTTTGACTTGATTGCTCAACGGATGCAGAAAAGGCATTTGACCCGGTGGACTGGGCCTTTATGGAGGCGGTCTTAAGACGCTTGGGCAGGAAATTTCTGCAAAAAATATTGTCACTATAGGCAGCCCCATCGGCCCAGTTCAGAGTAAACGGGATACTTTCAGAACCCATACACATCATTAATGGTACCAAACAGGGTTGCCCCCTCTCCCCTCTGATCTTTGTACTGTGTATGGAGGCACTAGTGAGTGCAATTAGGGGGAACCCTAGCATCACTGACCTGCAAGTGGGTAAGTTAGATCATTGTCTGGCATTTTTTCCAGATGACTTGCTGGCAGTTATAACCAACCCAATAGTTTCCCTTCCCAACCTCATGGAGGAATTTGCACACTTTGGCAAAATGTCTAATTTTAAAATTAATTACTCAAAATCTACAGCATTGAATATTACTCTCTCTGACTCACTGGCCTCTACCTTAGCATCATCGTTTCCATTTACATGGCACTCCTCCCACATAAAATATTTAGGAATGCTGATACCTAGATCTCTCCCTACGACAGTTACCATCAATCATACCCCCTTATTGCGAAAACTGCAACAGGAGATGACAACATGGCTCACGCAGAATTTTTCCTGGCTTGGCAGTGTAAATATAGTAAAAATTAATATCCTCCCCAGACTGCTATACCTCTTCCAGACAATTCAAGTGAAGCTCCCTCCACAATTTCAGATGCTCACAATGCTATCAGCCACTTTGTATGGGGGGGGGGGGGGAACCTAGATTCAAGCACAACAACTTGTTCAGGCGGAAGACCCAGGGTGGACAGCAGCTCCCTAAGATCTCAGCATACTATCAGGCCACAATTCTACATAGGATTATGGACTGGTCCCGTCCGGACTACGATTGTAAACAATGGGTTAGCTTAGAAGCGACTTCTGCAAACCTCAATTTACAGGCCATACCGTGGATCACTGCGATCAGACATTCGCCACATCCGACTGTGGGACCCACTTTAGCCCAATGGAGAAAGCTCTGTTTAAAAATGGGAATTTTGTCAGAGTTATCCCCTCTGTTGTCTATTTTCGACAACACAATGTTCCCCCCTGGATTGTCAGGAGGAGTAGCCACAAGATGGAAGAAGGGGGGTGTGACAAGGGTGAACCAAGTTCAGCCAGGGGACATACTCAAATCCTTTTCGGAAGTCTGTGATAGGGTAGAGATAGCTGTTAGGGACAACTGGGGTACTTGTGTATTTTGGCGGCGCCCCCGATGTCCGTCGTACGATGAACGGATCGCATCGCATCGTATGCCATGCACCCGATGGCATACGATGCGATGCAACGCGATTTTGACCCCCTATACGATCAAAAATCGTATAAGCACCCTAAAAGGTGCTTTTGAGCACCCTAATGGGTGCTTACAATGTTAAATGCACCCCCACGCCACCCCCCCACTATAAACGTGAACCCGAAGCGTGGCGAGCGCAGCGAGCCCGCGAGGGGCGGCGGTACGCGTCCTACGACCTTATCATGGCGTGGAGTTGAGAATAGAATAGTGTGGCGAGCCACCGAGCCCAAAGCGTGGCGAGCGCAGCTTTACAGGTATCCGCGTCCGCTCGCCACGCTTCGGGCTCAATTCTATTCTCTTCTCCACGCCGACGTGGATAGTGGGGGTATGAAAAGGTCGTAGGACGCGTACCGCCGCCGCTCGCCACGCTTCGGGTTCACGTTTATAGTGGGGGGGTGGCGTGGGGGTGCATTTAACATTGTAAGCACCCATTAGGGTGCTTAACATTGTATAAGCACCCATTAGGGTGCTTATACAATGTTTAATCGCATCGCATCGTATGGCATCGTATGCCATGTACAATGGCATACAATTTAAAAATTGTATGCCATCGTGCACCGTCGTACGATATCGCTTCACATCGCATACCATCGTATGCGTTATGGTATGCGATGCGATGGGCGCTGCCAAAATACACAATTGCGTCACTTTATATCCTCACAGGGGGGAATACCGGTAGCTACATTTCAAAGAGACCTCACATCCTTCGAGTCTATGTGCAATCAGTCCCTGGCCCCTACACATATAGTATCAGGTATCTATAAGATCCTGATACATGATTATTTGCCTGACAACCCCTCTTTCTGTGAAACCTGGGATAGGGAATCCAAATGAACTGGGAAAAACACTGTGCAGTTATGACGCAATGCTCTACAAGTTTAGCAGTTGTTGAGATGCAGTACAAGTTATTCACAAGATGGTACAGTGCTGTAGTTCCAGAGGCACATTGCTTCACATCTGGTGGGATTGTCCTTTGATAATCCTCTTCTGGAATAAGGTTATAGAGCTATCATCTGAAATTGTAGGCTATCCAGTCCCAAAGGGCCCATATTTTTGGCTGCGTTCTCACTCCGACATTCCTGTGGCTGCCTATAAAAAAGTCTCTTCTTAAACATTTAAATAATGCAGCCAGAGCCATCATACCTGTACGCTGGCGCTGAGTGGCACCTCCTACCCCCTGGGAGTGGTTCCAGCGCATAGATTTTTACATGTACATAGAGGATATTTTCTACGCAGCCCTGGATAAACACTCTGAATATGTAGCTACCTGGTTCGGTTGGATGGACTTTAAAACAACAAGGTCCTATACATCCTTGGTACCCACCAGTACAACGTAAGATACCACCAATCGGAGACATTTTAAAACTGACAATGGAGTATATGTTTATACAAGAAGCAGCACTAACACATTTAAATTTAAGAATATTTTTAAAAACAATAAGAGTGGAAATGGGATTGCCTGCAAAAGTATAACAATTTATTTTACACCTACAACTAAACTACATAAAAATAAAAACAATTAAGACAGATACAATCTGTTTGGGTATTACTGAGTGTGAGCCCAAGGGGAGGTTTCTGGTCTAATTTTTATCCTCTATATGGCTTTTTGAAATATAGCTTTTTGTCGGCTTTTAAACAGTCTCACCAATTAGTGGGATTTTCCGGCTTGGGTCCTGTGTCCTCACTAGGATGCGGTTGTGCAAAGATGGTAAAGGGCCGCTGGAGGAAGATCTAGGACCTTGTGGGGCTTCCCAGATGGTGGATGGTGTTGCTTTTTGCTGAAAGATGTTGTTTAGAGTCCAGAAATTGTTGGGACTTGTAGCCTTTAGGAGGAGAGAGTCTCTGTGCCAGTATCCTCAACTCTTGGGTTTGCTCGCTGTGCCACCAACGCGTTTCACTGAGCTATGCCAGCTTTTTCAAGGAGATAGAGTGGTGTGGTCTTTGGGGGTTTATATACCCTTAGTAATGAATAATTATTAACACATGTGCCAGGCAATCCCATTATTAACGAACCTTTATTCTAAAATAGATTTATAAACATATTAGAAAGTACAGAAGGCAAACCTAAGAATAGCGCTTTCATTTATTTGTGAAAACGAGTGTAGGAAACATATAAAAACTTTATAAAAAGTGTTGAGACCAGAGTGACAGCGTTTCCGCTGTATTTCCAGATTCTGGCGTCATTACTGACGTATTTCCGCTCTTTGGAGCGCACAGTCTTTCCGGGCGGTGGAGCGCATTGTCACTGCTGTCTCTGCCGCTCCGTTTCAGTGTATAGGCGGGTTGCGTATTTTTCAATGAGAGACGGCAGAGCACACTTGTTATTTATCTGAATACAGAATTGGATACATAATATAAACTCAGTGCTTACTTAATATAAGATGAGTATTTACTTTTACAAAGACTGGCTACTAATAAGCCGTTATTATCAGATATTGAACAAAAGGATATTTTTATCCATTGATGTTTTTGTTTTGTGAATAGGATTAATTTTTTTTCACAATAGTGATCTACCGCCTCTCTATGATATACATATTTAATAAGCTTTATGCTAATCAATTGGTTATGAATTTTATCACAATTTATAATGATAATAATAAACTTGAAAGGGATGACATTTTTATCGCATAATTCTTTTCTTCTTAGTTTTGAACAGATGGACGTTATATTTATATAGCAGGAGCATAATAGAAAATAACAGAATATATGCATATACATAAATACTTATTTAAAGATATAAACCAAAAAATAGACTTGTATATTGGGGTGGACTGGGAAGAAACAATAAAAGGGAGGTAAAGAGAAATAAAGTTGGAAAATGGGGAGTCTAAAGAAATTGACAGTATTAGAACAAATAGATATTAATTGATGTTATTCAATTCTACTGTTTCGTTTAACCCTTCTGGGTAGATGGAATTCATTTAAACATCCACAGAGTTTCCTGTTTACAGAGTTTTAGGAATCTGTCTCCTCCACGTTTAGTGGAATGAATATGTTCCAAACCAGTGATGGTTATTCCTTTTGGGTCACCATTATGATACAACGAGAAATGCTTGGACACACTATGGGTTTGTACTCTATTAAGAATATTTCTTCTGTGTTCCAAAAATCTGACCTTTAAAGGTCTAGTAGTTCGGCCAATATATTTTAGATCACACCTGCAGGTAAGTAAATAAACGACATATGGTGTATCACAATTAATAAAGCTGTTAATTACATAAGGTTTCTCATCTGTTTCGGTCCTAATTACAGAAGTTTTATTGGAAATGAACTCACAAGTGATGCATTTATTTTTTCCACATTTAAAACATCCATTTGTTTTAATTTTTCCTAACCAGTTAGTTTTTTGGTTTACACCAGTTTCTGTTTTTAGAAAGCTAGGGGCCAAACAGTTATTTAGGGATTTATTCGGTACTCTTTACCTAGTACGGCGCCCGTCGCGGGCATCGCGGGTACATTTATGTATGGCCGCGACGCGACCGACGCGATGCCCGCGATTTCCCATTGAAACCAATGTAAAACATGAAAATCGTGTCGGTCGCGTCGCGGCCGGCCATAAACGTACCCGCGATGCCCGCGACGCGATGCTCCCGATTTCCCATAGGAAGCAATGTTAAAAGCCGCGATGGACCCGATTTTAGTGTTAAATGCCTCAATCCACCCGATTTGGCCATAGGAATCAATGTTAAATGGGCCACAGAGCCCATTAACCCTTAAATGTCCCCCCAAATTTTTAACGCCACCCCACGATCCACGGCAACCCGAAGCGTGGCGAGCGCAGCGAGCCCGCGAGGGGCGGCGGTACGCGTCCTCCGACCTTTTCATGCCCTACTATCCACGTCGGCGTGGTGTGAGAATAGAATAGTGTGGCGAGCGCAGCGAGCCACCGAGCCCGAAGCGTGGCGAGCGCAGCGAGCCCCGCGAGGGGACGCGGATACCTTCACAGTTATACGCGTCCCCTCGCGGGCTTCACAGGTGTCCGTGGCGACCCGGACACCTGTGAAGCCCGCGAGGGGACGCGTCTACCTGTGAAGGTATCCGCGTCCCCTCGCGGGGCTCGCTGCGCTCGCCACGCTTCGGGCTCGTTGGCTCGCTGCGCTCGCCACACTATTCTATTCTCACACCACGCCGACGTGGATAGTAGGGCATGAAAAGGTCGGAGGACGCGTACCGCCGCCCCTCGCAGGCTCGCTGCGCTCGCCACGCTTCGGGTTGGCGTGGATCGTGGGGTGGCGTCAAAAATTGGGGGGGACATTTAAGGGTTAATTGGGCCTAATTCAGGGTTAATATGGCCAAATCGGGTCAATTGAGCCATTTAACAGTGAAATCGCGGTCAATCAGCTTTTTTAACATTGTTCCCTATGGGAAAATCGCGGTGATCGCGGTCATCGCGGGCATCGCGACCATCCAATTTTACCCGCGATGCCCGCGATGACCGCGATCACCGCGATTTTTACCCGCGATGACCACGATTTTGATCGTTGGCGCCCTTCTAGGTAAAGAGTACCATTTATTCTTACAGAAAATAAATCTAGGTTCTGCAGGGATAATATTTCTTATATATAGCGTCTTGATTTAAAATGTCATAATGTTTTTTAATAACCTTTTTAATGTCACAAGAATAGTCATTATATGTCGATATAAAGGGGAGTGTTTCCTCATAAGAAAAATCTTTATGTTGTTTGTCTGTATCTTTAATTAGTTTACTTCTATTTTTCCTCTGGGTTAGATCCAGAGCTTGATTGGCCAGATTTAAGGGGTAGCCTCTATCTATGAATGCTTCTTTCATTACTATTGCTTGGGAATCAAATGTTTTTTGGTCGGAACAGTTCCTCTTTAATCTGAGAAACTGGCTCTTTGGTACATTTTGACTCTATGGTGTGAGCTGGAAAAGTGCAAATAGCAGTTTGTGTTGGTTTCTTTAGTGAAATTACGTGTGGTTATGGTATTGTCCAGAGTTATATCCAAAAAATCAATGGTTGTGGGGTGACACTGGTGGGTGAACTGTAAATTATAATTGTTATTGTTTAGATGTGCCAAAAATGAATCAATAGACAATGTATCTCCCTTCCAGATTATGAATAGGTCATCTATATAGCGACCATAGAGGACCAGGTTCGCATCCCACGCCCCCCCTCCCCCACACGAGGTGGTCTTCGACCTCCCCCATGTAGAGGTTGGCGTAGCTGGGTGCGAACCTGGTCCCCATCGCTGTTCCCATAATCTGAAAAAAAATTGATCAAGAAACATAAAATAATTATGTGTTAAAATAAATGTTATGGCTTTGGTGATTTTCAGAGAGGTCATTGTCTTTTCTCAATTTTTGTTCTATGACTTTGGTACCTATATTATGCAGAATATTAGAATATAAACTCTGGACATCCAAGGTAACAAAAAAGTAATCAGGTTTCCATGTTACTTTTGAATTAAACGTAAAAAATGTGTAGTATCTTTTATATGTGATTTTAAAAGTGAAACTCGGGGTTGGAGAAAAGTGTCAACGTAAAAGGAAAGATTGGATGTGAGGGAGTTGATTCCGTATATGATGGGTGACCTGGGGGTAGGGTAAGTGACTTATGTATTTTTGGAAGTGATAGTAGATGGTTACTGATGGGTGTGAGCGAAGGAGGAATCTGTACTCTTCTTTACTGAGTACGCCTTCTGTATGTGCTTCATCTAATAAAGTTTTTAATTCATAAAGAAAAGTGAAAGTTGGGTTTTTTTTCAGTGGGCTGTAGAATTGGGTATTTTTTAGCTGTCTCTCTGCTTCATCTATGTAATCTTTCCTGTTTTGAATAACGACCCCCCCCCCTTTATCTGCCTCCTTTATAATTATAGTTTGATCCTTAGTTCATTTTTTGAGAGCCCAATTATTTAAGTTTTTTCTTCTTTTTTTGTGAGTTCTAATGACTAGAGTTGTTTGTGGTTTTTATCTCTTTACATAATGTTTTAATATCTTTTAGGGTGACCTTAGAAAATGAATCTATGCTAGAACCTTTCGATTTTATTGGAAAAAAATCAGATTTTTCTTTAAATCTACTCCTACTTTCTTCCAAATTGTAAAGGAGTGCTGTTTTAGATGTTCCTGTTTGATTTTCTTCCAATAAAGTTTCTAATATTTTCAAAACGGGTTGGTCATTTTTATCCAATACAATTCGAATTGAATCATCATTTTTTCTCAGTAAGTTCTGTTTGGCAAAGTACTTTTTTCGACATAAGGTCCGAACAAATCGGTTAAGTTCAACAAAAAGGTCATATATGTTAGGTTCAGAATAGGGATCACATTTTAACCCTTTATTTTAGACACTCAATTCACTAGGAGTTTTGGAAGATAAATTGAAAATACTTTTCTTAGTACGTTTATATCTCTCTAGTTTTGATTTATTTTGTCTTTCCTTTTTTCCCCCTCTCCTTCCTCTGAACTGCTGTTTCTTCTCCGCTTTGTACCTAATTACCACTCTATCGTTTGTGGTGGAGTTTTTCTCAGGATTTTTGAGAGAGGTTCTAAAAAATGCTCACTCTCCTGCTCTGGGGTTTTCTTGTATGTTTTATCTTTAGTTCGGGCCCCTAATATATGATCGTTAGTTTGTGGGGAGGTTCTTTTAGTGTCTCTAGACTCTTGGTGTCTATTTGAGTAAGAGTATCCCCTTGACCTTCCTCTAAAGCTTTGGTACCTATTTTTCTGGGGTTTGTAAGAGGAATTAAAATTATATGTCCTGCCCTCTTATCACAACCTACTGGAAAGAAGTGTTTCACCTAGCAAGACAGGTCTTGGATATCCCACTACAACCTACTCCATCAACAGCACTCTTAAACATACTACCAGAAACTGTCCCATCCCATAAGAGCTACGTTCTGGGACACATCTTTATCGCAGCTCGGTCTACCCTGGCCCAATCCTGGAATCAGCCTGCCCTTCCCCAAATCTCAAAAGTTATACAGAAAATCAATTTTAGCTTTACTATGGAGACAGAGTATATGTCATATTAATTTTCTACCTCTTCCGCACTGGTGAGGTGGTCCTACTGGCATAAATATGTTACAGATGGTAAAAACTCTCCAACTCCCCCTGGACCATCCCCTTGCGACCCTGGTCAATTCAGTCTTAATGAACGTGGCTCACTGTCTCCGAATTCTACATAAGTCCTCTGGAGTGTTGCTGTCCCCCAAAATGTACTCCATCCTTAACTCTGTTCTGTGGTTAAATATGTACTATGACACCCGTTACCTCCTAAAATATACATATCACTACTTGAGTTCATATCTTATATATTTAATGTACTGGATTTGTTATAATATTTATTTCTCTTTTTTCTGCTAAACTGTAGATATGATTTTGGAATCTAAGTATGTTACCCCCAACTATGTGCCCCCCACCCCACTTCCCCTTTCTACTTTTTGTACCCCCTCCTTTTAAATTGAAAAATCAACCATTTCAATAAAAAAATTGATGTTAAAAAAAAAAAATATATATATGTGTCTTTATGTCCTTCCAATATAGAGTTGTCTCTCGCTCTTAGAACTTTATTTTTATTTTTGTCCTAACTTGTCCCTGTTGATAGTCCTGAAAATCTCTCTGGGATTTTTTAACCTTATTATATATTACTATTTTCTAAAAATTAATACATTTTTCTGTGAGTTCTTTGTCCTTCTCCATTCTTGTGATTCTGTATCTCCATATTCAATTACCAATTCCATAAGTGCTAGGGAGCATTTATCTAATATAGTCTCCCACCTTTTTTGGAATTCTGGGGTCTCTTGAAAAATAGAGGGTTTGAAAATTATCAAACCTCTGGGAATCATTTGTTTGACAATATATTTCCGTAAATTAGCGCTGTTTGACCAGTGTTTAAGTTCTGATTTATAACCTTCCTAAAATACATAAGTCACTTACCCTACCCCCAGGTTGCCCCATCATATCTGGAATCAATTTCCTCACATCCAATCTTTCCTTTTACGTTGACACTTTTCTCCAACCCCGAGTTTCACTTTTAAAATCACATATAAAAGATACTACACATTTTTTACGTTTAATTCAAACAGTAACATGGAAACCTGATTATTTTTTGTTACCTTGGATGTCCAGAGTTTATATTCTAATATTCCGCATAATATAGGTACCAAAGTCATAGAACAAAAATTGAGAAAAGACAATGACCTCACCGAAAATCATCAAAATTTTATCACCAAAGCCATTACATTTATTTTAACACATAATTATTTTATGTTTCTTGATCAATTGTTTTTGCAGATTATGGGAACAGCGATGGAGACCAGGTTCGCAGCCAGCTACGCCAACCTCTACATAGGGGAGGTCGAAGACCAACTTGTGTGGGGGAGGGGGGCGTGGGATGCGAACCTGGTCCTCTATGGTCGCTATATAGACGACCTATTCATATCTGGAAGGGAGATACATTGTCTATTGATTCATTTGTGGCACATCTAAACATTAACAATTATAATTTACAGTTCACCCACCATTGTCACCCCACAACCATTGATTTTTTGTATATAACTCTGGACATCAAAGACAATGCCATAACCACACGTAATTTTCACTAAAGAAACCAACACAAACAGCTATTTGCACTTTTCCAGCTCACACCATAGACCCTGGGTCAAAAATGTACCAAAGGGCCAGTTCCTCAGATTAAATAGGAACTGTTCCGACCAAACAACATTTGATTCCCAAGCAATAGTAATGAAAGAAGCATTCATAGATTGAGGCTACCCCCCAAATCTGGTCAATCAAGCTCTGGATCTAACCCAGAGGAAAAATAGAAGTGAACTAATTAAAGATACAGAGAAACAACATAAAGATTTTTCTTATGAGGAAACACTCCCCTTTATATTGACATATAACGACTATTCTTGTGATATTAAAAAGGCTATTAAAAAACATTATGACATTTTAAAACAAGACGATATATTGAGAACTATTATCCCTGCAGAACCTAGATTTATTTTCCGTAAGAATAAATCCCTAAAGAACTGTTTGGCCCCTAGCTTTCTAAAACCAGAAACTGATGTAAACCAAAAAACTAATTGGTTAGGAAAAATGAAAACAAATGGATGTTTTAAATGTGGAAAAAATAAATGCATCACTTGTGAGTTCATTTCCAATAAAACTACTGTAATTAGCATGGAAACAGACGAGAAACCTTATGTAATTTACAGCTTTATTAATTGTGATACACCATATGTCGTTTATTTACTTACCTGCAGCTGTGATCTAAAATATATTGGCCGAACTACTAGACCTTTGAAGGTCAGATTTTTGGAACACAGAAGAAATATTCTTAATAGAGTACAAACCCATAGTGTGTCCAAGCATTTCTCGTTGTATCATAATGGTGACCCAAAAGGAATAACCATCACTGGTTTGGAACATATTCACTCCACTAAACGTGGAGGAGACAGATTCCTAAAACTCTGTAAACAGGAAACTCTGTGGATGTTTAAATGAATTCCATCTACCCAGAAGGGTTAAACGAAACAGTAGAATTGAATAACATCAATTAATATCTATTTGTTCTAATACTGTCAATTTCTTTAGACTCCCCATTTTCCAACTTTATTTCTCTTTAACTCCCTTTTATTGTTTCTTCCCAGTCCACCCCAATATACTGGGAAGAATGTCATCCCTTTCAAGTTTATTATTATTATTATCATTATAAATTGTGATAAAATTCATAACCAATTGATTAGCATATAGCTTATTAAATATGTATATCATAGAGAGGCGGTAGATCACTATTGTGAACAAAATTAATCCTATTTACAAAACAAAAACATCAATGGATAAAAATATCCTTTTGTTCAATATCTGATAATAACGGCTTATTAGTAGCCAGTCTTTGTAAAAGTAAATACTCATCTTATATTAAGTAAGCACTGAGTTTATACTATGTATCCAATTCTGTATTCAGATAAATAACAAGTGTGCTCTGCCGTCTCTCATTGAAAAATACGCAACCCGCCTATACACTGAAACGGAGCGGCAGAGATAGCAGTGACAATGCGCTCCACCGCCCGGAAAGACTGTGCGCTCCAAAGGGTGGAAATACGTCAGTAATGACGCCAGAATCCGGCAATACGGCGGAAACGCTGTCACTCCGGTCTCAACACTTTTTATAAAGTTTTTATATGTTTCCTACACTCGTTTTCACAAATAAATGAAAGCGCTATTCTTAGGTTTGCCTTCTGTACTTTCTAATATGTTTAGGAATCTATTTTAGAATAAAGGTTAGTTAATAATGGGATTGCCTGGCACATGTGTTAATAATTATTCATTACTAAGGGTATATAAACCCCCAAAGACCACACCACTCTATCACCTTGAAAAAGCTGACATAGCTCAGTGAAACGTGTTGGTGGCACAGTGAGCAGACCCAAGAGTTGAGGATACTGGCACAGAGACTCTCTCCTCCTAAAGGCTACAAGTCCCAAGAATTTCTGGACTCTAAACAACATCTTTCAGCAAAAAGCAACACCATCCACCATCTGGGAAGCCCCACAAGGTCCTAGATCTTCCTCCAGCGGCCCTTTACCATCTTTGCACAACCGCATCCTAGTGAGGACACAGGACCCAAGCCGGAAAATCCCACTAATTGGTGAGACTGTTTAAAAGCCGACAAAAAGCTATATTTCAAAAAGCCATATAAAGGATACAAATTAGACCAGAAACCTCCCCTTGGGCTCACACTCAGTAATACCCAAACAGATTGTATCTGTCTTAATTGTTTTTAATTTTATGTATTTTTATTTGTATGTGTAAAATAAATTGTTATACTTTTGCAGGCAATCCCATTTCCTGGAGGTGACGCACGCGGAAACTGATACAGACGGCAGATACGCAGTTGCTACAGTTGGTTATCAAGGTAAAAATTACACCATAGCAAACATATACGCTCCACCACTGTCACAACCACCATGGCAGTTACCTTCACTCCCAGTGCTGTTTCTGACCTACAGTGCCCTGGTGCTATGCCCTCCACCTTGGCGCTCACCTCCGCTCCTGGTTCCGGTCCAGGCCTGCAGTGCTCTGCCGCTCTGTCACCCACCATGGCGCCTGTTCCTTCCCCGGGTGTCAGTTCTGGTCTGCAGTGCTCTGGCGTCCTGGCTCCTTGTAGGCCTCAGGTTGGGAAGCACCGGCTGCAGCGCCTCTGCGTAGTACTCCTCGCCGGCTGAATAGTGTCGCCCTTCAGGCGGCGGCCATCTTGTTGGTTCCTGGAGCCTATGCCTCGCAGCACTAGCCGTGATGTCATCCTCCTGGCCAATCACTTCACAGCCCAGCACGTAAATACTGACTAGCCGGGCCAGACCGGCAGTCAGTACAATGTTGTCCTACAGATAGCAGCTCGCTGTGCATAGTCTGACAATTCCTGCAGCTACTGCCAGCTACAGCCTGACTCCCTGTTCGGCGTGTGAAGCCACTACCTTTCTACTTTTGCTGGTCATCCACTGCATCCTCCAAATACTACCACGGAATATCCATTGCCACCTATAGGGATATATGGACTTTAGGTCTAGCACCCCAAAGGTGTGATTCTCTTTTCCTCTTGTCCCGACGGTTATATTCCATGGCCTAGTGTCCCTGGTCCCTGGTCCTCTGCAGCCACGACCTCACTCAGCAATATCTCCATTCTAATTTGGCTTCATCGTTGTCTTCAATTCCTTCATTGTTGTCTTCAATTTCTTTATCATTGTCTTCAGTTCCTTCGTCATTGTCATCAGACATATCATCAATATCATCATTGTCTTCAATTCCTTCATCATTGTCTTCCGCCATATCATCATTGTCTTCAGTTCCTTCATCATTATCCTCAGTAATATTATTGTATCATCACCATCATTACTTTATATCAGACTTTTCCATTAAAAGATTTAATTTTACTCATTGGCCTCATTCTGCTCTGTTTTTTTCATGCAACAGCCCTATATTAAAGCACCCAGCCTTTCATTACACTCCGGCTGGTGCTTCACCAGGTTCACGGATTGTGACAACCACCTTATTCTAAATCATTATTTCACACAATCTTAGCCCTTCTTTCCCCTTATATGGATACCAATCGTATAATCGGGGGTGACTTTATAACATGGTCTCTTCCCAGTCGTTGGATAGATCCAATATCAGAGGCTCCCCTCCTCACCTCCCAAAAATAAGCCTTAACTTACTGATTCAATCCTTGCAGGTGATAGATGCTTGGAGAGCTTTACACACCACAAACAGGGAATACACTTGTTTATCTGCCACACATGGATCCCTTTCTCTGATAGAATTTCTTCTGGTCTCCCATGCACTTTTTCCACTCATTTCTGATTCCACTATTGCCCCTATTCTAATCTCAGACCACGCTGTTAATGTGTATTTTATATCAAACCGGTGGATAATGCAGTTGATACACTATATTCGTTACTTTTATAAAACATACACTTGGTTACCCCTAACAACGGCAAGTTGCAACTGTTTGGGCAATCAATAGCTCAGTGAAGCCTCTCCATTCACTGACCATGTCCTTGGCTGTAAAACACATTAGCATATGAATAGATGTTCTTGGATACATTGTAAAGTGGCCACCACAAGTATAACCTGTTTTAACCCTTCTACTGCTGTATAAGGAATTAAAGCTATACCCTTTATAATGTCTAATGCAGCCACACTGCTATTAAAATGAACTATACAGATGCATCAGCGTATGAGTCAATTAGAGTTTAGACAATAAATATTACTAACTATACCAATCAATATACAAACTGCTTATGGTTAGACCTGATGTTGCATCTAAAACGCTGATACCATGATGAAGAAATAATACACTCAGACATTGGTTATGTGGAGATCACGGATCTGACCCCGTGCATTATATTATTGATGTCCATAGTGAACGCAAGGGGAGTACAGAGTAACACACAATACATATATGTATAAACTATAGAATAGTACAGTACAGCTTTTACATGGAATAGAAACATTACTACAATAGATATAAATGCAAGTACCGCTAACACACACACAGACTGGCACAGCTAAGGAACAGATATTACCGTCAAGGGGAGCAAACACCATAAGCGGTCAGGGGTTTCCCGAATTGTGCTCTGAAATAGACCACAAGTAAGCTCAGATCCTAACACCACACTATATACCAAAAAGGGGAGTGGGGACAGGCTGGGATATTATTGGATGCAGAAAGTTGACTGGGCATCTCTTCATTGGTCCTCCACATCATGGGTACGATTTCAAGTATTTGGACAGAGCCTAGGAAACCAGTTTGAGATGGGTGGTCATTGGTTTCACTACACACAAAGGTTCATCTGATTACATTGATTTAGGTATCTGGGAGTGCAGGTATAGTGAATTGTTTCACCCCCCTCCCCCTTGCACTGTTTGATGGCAATTGTAACAAGTTAAATAATACAACATTGGGGGTTTAATCAGTGAGCTTCGCACAAACAGAAAACAAAAGGGAACATATCTTAAAGAATTTACCATTAATGTTTAACGTCCGACCTTGGTAGTTACATTTAAGCTAATAAGACGCAAATGGCGTAATGGAATTGCGATACTGTGATGCGGCATGGGGGTGTGTGTGTGCGGGCGATACTGCGGCAGGCGATACTGCCGTGCTGAAATCCCCCCAGCAGGAAGTGGGCGGGGGGCGGCACGGGGAGGGGGGGGGGCAGCGTTGATTAACGAGCAGGATGGGGGGAGGAGAGAGGGAGGAGGATTACAGACTCACCTGCTCCCCACTTCCTGCTTTCTGGTACCTCTCTATGGTACCTCGGCGGCTCAGTACCGCCCCCCAGTGGCCGGCGCCCTAGGCAAATGCCTAGTCCTGCCTAGTGGTGGCGCCGGCCCTGGCCTTAGCTCTCCTACAATCTCCATCACCCCCATTAGACCACCTGATCCTTTCACTAGATGCTGAAAAAAACATTCGATCTCATTGAATGGCCCCACCTATATCACACTCTCAAATGTTTCAGGTTTCCCCTCTCCTTTATTTACACACTCAACACTATATATCACAATCCCCATTCCCAAGTCTCATGCAATGGACTACTATCAGATCCATTCAAGATAGAAAGAGGCACAAGACAAGGCTGCCCCCTGTCTCCTCTACTCTTTGCGATCGCCTTAGAACCTCTCGCAATGGCCCTCCGCGCATCACCACATTACAAAGGTATCCCTATTGGCAGATGTGAACTAAAAGTTTCCCTTTTCGCCAAAGATATGCTGTTATTTATATCTAAACCCCTCACATCTATACAGGAAATACTTCGGCTAATTCAAGAATTTGGAACCACTGCAGGATATGAAATCTGTGAACTCCTTCCGATTCTCCCACTGATACTCCCACACCAATTAACCTAACTTCCCTCCCATTTAAGATCACCACATCCCACTTCAAGTACTTAGAAATACAAATTCCTAATAATATAAACCAAATATATGCCCTTAACAAAATCATAACCCAACTTCAAGGATGGCATGACCTTCCATTGTCTCTACTTGGCAGACTTTCTGTTATCAAATCTGCCATATTCCTCATACTTCTTTATGTTATGCATCTCCCATCTAGATGATAAACGTCTCAAAAAAGCAATCACTCACTTTCTATGGCATGGGAAGAAACCGAAAATTGCCCACACCAAATTAACTATGGATAAACTTAATGGTGGTGCCCATGCCCCTAACTTTACCTTATACTCCATGTCAATACTAGCACGTAATAGATTGGATACTGGACATAAATAGGTATACTGGCCTTCCCTTAGAATCTTCCAACAGTTTTCCCTCAATAAATCCCACCACATATACTTTCTCACCCCTTATTCCACGACACATATTTTAACTGGATCAAACTACATAAAATAGTAAAAAGTTTTTATGTCTCTATCTCTATCGC
This sequence comes from Crinia signifera, assembly GCF_055691185.1. Lineage (NCBI taxonomy): Eukaryota > Metazoa > Chordata > Amphibia > Anura > Myobatrachidae > Crinia > Crinia signifera. The sequence goes on along the minus strand of NC_139217.1, from coordinate 205,648,308 downwards.
CGGCGCTCACCAGCGCAAGGGATCTGGTGAGCGCCGGCCAAGGATGGTAGATGCTCCACCTATAACCATTACACTATCCGTGATGCTTTTTGCTGGTCTCTGCACTAAGCACTTCATTGTTGAAATGTTTTCTTAGGTTCACTAGGCAACGCACAAGTGAGCTCCTGGCGGCCGGACCGAAAGTGACCCACCTGCTGCTTCCGCTTACCCATCGGGAGAGCACGCTGGTGATGGGCTTCACACCACTTTCTCATACCAATATAAGGTAAGAGACTTATTGCATTTTTGTCACCATTCTGCACCTTCAAAATGGGGAGTTTCCCCGAAAGGCAGGGCCGGATTAAGCCTTTGGCGGGCCTGGGTCATATTAGACAGGGGGGCCCCCTTGCACTTGTCATTACTGGCCACAAACTGCACGGGAAAATATTACACTGTCAAAACATATATAAACATATAAACTTGGTCAATGCTCCCGATGCTCAGCACCATTAATCATTGTCACATTGGCAGATAGGTGAAGCTGCAGCACTACCCTACTCCCATGCACAAAAACTTTAGCCAAAAAAAAAATACATGCCGATCTAGCATAGAGTAGTACAAAATTACTGATTTACTGAAGTGTTAGTCAACCATCCATATCACAGTGTACTTTAGATCATTTGTTTAGTCGATGTCTTATTTAAGTTTGCTATTCTAAGTAAGCGCTTTGAAATATGAATGCGCTATATAAGAAACTGTTAATAAATAATAAATACATATGTGTAATCAAATTCCGCTTTATAGACCTCGTGTCCATTTTTTTACATTGTCTCAGCTGTTTTTAATATGAAGTAATTCTACATTCATTGAGGTAATAGTCAATGACCTAGTTGCGTAAAATATTGTAGTTTATTTTAGTTAATATCAGTATTATTTAACTTTTACAAAATTGGATAGACACAGAGGATATCTACAAAAAACAAACATTTTTAGGGGATTCCCACAAATATTCTAGATCTCCTGAAAGTATTTAGAAATTTGAAATATTTGTTGTACCACTCTTTCCAATTGTAAAAGCAACCCCAGTAGGTTTTTATGTTGCTTATATCTCTATATAGTAGCCAATGTGTAGCCTACGGAATGAAGATTGTAAACATTTCCCAGATACAATCTCTCACTTTTTTGCAGGGTGGCTGGCCACAGAAACTTTACTTTTACACAATAAGGGAATAGGCCAAAACCCAATTATTGTTAAAAATGCATAAAGATGCAGATTTGCAAATATATTGGTAAGATAGTATAAAGACAGAAGGGTAGAGTAGTGTTTTCAATGATTGATTCTAAAGAGCAGAGACAAGGTGGCATTTAAAAGTTTAGTGAATGTGATAATAAGTTTCAGTTACTGTGTCTAGCTAAAACAATTATTGACCCCTGTTCTCGTAACTATGACCTTAAATAGACAGGTCTCAATAAAAGAAAGCTCTCATATTGAATATTTTACACCTCCTTCCAAACACAAAGCTTTAAACAAATTAACACCTTAGGCATGAAACACAAATGGCAAAATGTCAGATGATTTAACTGTAACTTTAGCCATTTACTTTAGACAACCATTCACTGTGAAAGAAAGAAATACGACAATTTAATTATAAAGCATGGAAATCTGCTGTACTCTGCAACTTCCTTTTACGTGATACAGTTAGAACTAACAAAAGTCGAAAATGTTTGAAATAGTAAGAATGATTATAAGGTAGGACATACATGGAAACCAAGCATTTCTGCATGCTCCCTTTCACATTTTGGTTTGGTCAGCAGGTGACAGGAGAAAGAAGAGAGGGAGAGAGTCAGTGGTAGACAGGAGAGAGAGGTGACAGAGAAGGTGACAGGTGAAAAAGGTGACAGGGAGAGAGTCAACGGTTGACAGGAGAGAGAGAGGTGACAGGTAGAGAGTCAGCAGGTGACAGGACAGTGGCGTAACTAGAAATGTAGCTCCCCCCTGCCAAAAAGATCCTGCCCCCCCCCCCCCAACACACTGACAGAGCATGTACACACTGACCGTGCAGGTACAGGTGTAGGGAGAGATGCTGGGCAGAGAGGGGAGACAGATGTGGGAAAAGGGGGGGCAGATGCTGGGCAGAGGGGACATATGGCGGGGAAATACTGATAGGGGGAAAGATTATAGGCAAGAATATGAGGGTACATATGATGGGCAGAGAGGGATAGGGGGAAATGTGATGGGCAGCGAGAGGAGGGAGAGATGATTGTCAGGGAGAGGGGGCAGATACTGGGGAAATGGGGGCAGAATGGTATATGCAGGGCCGAGAGGGGGACAGATGTGCGGGGAGAGATGCAGATGCTGGGGAGAGATTGAGGGGGCAGATGCTGGGCAGAGAGGGATTGGGGAAAGATTATGGGCAGGCTGAGGGGGTACAAATGCTGAGCAGAGAGAGGGGGCATACACTGGGCAAGAAGAGGCGGACAGAAGGTGGGCAGGGAGAGGGAGACAAATGGTGGGCAGGGAGAGGGGGAAGATACTGGGCGGGGAGAAGGAGCAGATACTGGGCAGGGAGAGGGGGGGAAGATACTGATCAGGGAGAGGGGGCAGATGCTGCCCAAGGAGAGGGGGTGATATATGCTGAGCAGGGAGTGGGGATACAGGTGATGTGCAGGGAGAGGGGGAGATATGCTGGGCAGAGAGAGGGGGAAGAAATGATGGGCAGGGAGTGGGGGTACAGGTGCTGGACAGGTAGAGGGGGGCTGATGCTGGGCAGGGAGATGGGGAGACAGATGCTTCGCAGTGAGAGAGGGAAGAGATGATGGGCAGTTAGGGGGAAGATGGTTGTCAGGGAGAGGAAGACAGATGGTTGTCAGGGAGAGGAGGACAGATGATGGGCAGGGAGAGGGGGAACAGATGATGTGCAGGGAGAGGGGGAACAGATGGTGGGCAGGGAGAGATGGACAGATGGTGGGCATGGAGGGGGGGGGTGGTGGGCAGGGAGAGGGGGAACAGATGATGGGCAGGGTGAGGGGAAACAGATGGTGGGCAGGGAGGGGGGACAGTGGGTGGGCAGGGAGGGGGGGGGCAGATGGTAGGCAGGGAGAGGGGGAACAGATGGTGGGTAGGAAGAGGGGGACAGATGGTGGGCAGGGAATGGGGGACAGAGAGTGATGGTTCAGATGCTGGGCAGGCAGAGGGGGAAATGCTAATGGGCAGAGTAGGAGACAGCTGATAGGCAGAGTGGGGGTAGATACTGGCCAGGGAGAGGAGGGACAGATGCTGGACAGGAAGGGGGTGAGACAGAGAGATAGTGAAGCTACAGGGGGCGGGATGTATTAATATACATCGCCGCCCCTCGCCGCCCAGCCACCGGGATGCTACCGCATATGTACTAACATATGCGGCTAGCATCGTGGTGCGGTGACGGAGACCCCCGCGTTTCCTGTAATGTGGTGTGCGGGGGTCTCCATCACATCCCGTCGGCTGTCAATGTCCCTGGCGTCTCCTCCTCCCCCCTGCAGCCGGATGTCCTCCCGGCTGTGACACTTGCTGGGGGAGGAGAAGATCGATGGAGGACGGGAGGGGGGGTCACGTGGATGGCGGGTATGAGGGGCTGGCACCGCAGTGAGGGAAGTGCACGGATGATCCCACCCTATATGACAATATACCCCCACAGGCATTATTATCATGGTACTATCCCTAGTGACATGTCACTAACACTACCCCACACATTGCTAGTATAGCATTATTCTCCTCCCCCCTTTTTATCTGCAGTAGAACAGACCTGAGGCATTGCTGAGTAGCTGCTCCTCTGTGTACAGGTGGTGTGGGCTCTGCTGCAGGCTGCTACACAAGCCTGGCTGCTCCTCTAATGCCTCCTGGCTCCTCCAGTGTGTATTAGTGGCATAGCTACTGTAAGGCTGACACCACTGCCGCTTGGGGAAGCGAGCATCAGCGGGGTCTGTGTGGGTGCTGGCACCTGCCCTGCGCACTCACATTAGGCTGCGCTGCAGCTGCCTGAGCCGACACAGGAGGAGAGTCAGCAGCAGTGGCATAACAATGGTCCAGACCCTGCCAGTGGCTTGAAAGGACGGAGTCTGCGGGGGCGAGAGGGACTCCCTGGGCTGCCAGTGTAGCACTCCGCAGTTCCTCTCGTGGCTGTGAGCAGGGAGGAGGGGTTACTTCATCTCCCTGTCAGTGCAGCAGCGTTCATCGTATAAACCCACCCCCCCCCCCCACACCCCCATCCTGCTAGAGTGCAGCCGCTGGCTTCTCCTTCTTTTAAGTGGCGGCTGGGAGAAAGGTGGTCTGCCCCCCAATCTGTTAAATCTTGCTGCTGCAAGCTACAGTATTACACACACCATGGTCTGGCCGCATCCTAGGAGCTGTCTGGACCTATAGCTTCCCAACAGTAGCTAAGCTCAGCTCCCAGTCAGTCCCTGCAGCTTCATGACGTTTGCCCAGTGGGGAGGAGCAGGGAGCCAGGCAGCTGTCGGCCAGTGGAGAGGAGGAGCCAGCCAGGAGAGAGCTAAGGTACTTTTATTTATTTCATAAATACCCTACATCTTATGAATGCACATAACTGGAAAGGCCAGCTGCAATAAATACAATGCAGATTTTTTTAAAGCAAAACATAGTATTATAATTATAAAAGTTGTAATATTTGGCAATGCAAACTTTGACCAGGGCAGGATTCTGGGTTTGTTTTTAATCATCACATGGTATATTTTGTACTTCATAGACATTTAACTTTTGAACAATGGAGGAACAACTGTCAATGATTGGCTGCTTGGTTAACACTAGGGTGCCAATTTAAAAAAAATTGTAATGCCATATTGCATTGGATAGCTAGATGGCAGGATTCATGTACAATACACTCCCTCTGCAGTGAGATTAGCCATTAGAGAGGGACCTTGGCATACCACTGTATAATATCAAAGCAAAACAATACATTAATTGGATGACTTTGTTTCAGTCATGTGTGCATTTACATTATTTTAATGTATGCGCAATTGAAATGGTGAAGCAAACGGTACTGTGCTGTGTGCAACAGCAGGCAGATATGGTGCACAGCACTGTACATAGGCATGACAGTCCCAGCACCCACAGGCATGGTGCAATGGGGATATATACGCTATCCCGCCATTTAGGATGCGGGCAGGGGCGAATTTAGGGGCCAGGCCGCCCCTAGGCACAACATTTTTGTGTCCTCCCCCTCTCCCTATTTTAATGTAAATATACGTATATACATTGTTATTTATATATTTCATAAAATTTTTACTGTAGCCCACCTTAATATTTTTTTAAGCACTCTGGACTGCTCACTGTACGGAGGATCCGGAGGGAGACACTTATTAGTACAGTGATTAGCAGAGTGTCTCCGTCAGTCTCTCTCTGGCTCACACACTGTGACTGACTGAGCGCAGGGAGGATCTGCACACCGCTCAGCTCAGCTGCTGGATACACAGCAGCCAATAGACTGTGTGTGTGTAGAGTAGCCAATGGGCGGGATCCGGCAGCAGTGAGCCTGAGCCATTTCCTGACGCGCTGGGGGACCGTCGGACCCAGCCACTAAGCGGTGATGTAATGTGCATGGCAGAGTGGGTGGGCAGTGGCGGGTGATGAGCGGCGACATATAATAATAATTCATGTCTGCGGCGCTCGTCACTCGCCGCTGCCCACCCACTGTGCCATTTAACAGAATGTCAGCCTGCCTGCCGCCCTTAGTTGGTGCCGCCCTGAGGCCGGTGCCTCACGGGCCTAGGCACAAATCCGGCCCTGGATGCGGGCGGTCATAATACCGACCCCAGCATCCCAATGGTGAAAATTCTGACAAGGGCAACCTACCCCTCTCTTCTAGCCCCTAAATCTCCCTCCTAGCAGCCTAACCCTCCCATTCCCGCTAGTGCCTAACCCTAACCCCTGCATCCAGCCACCTAAACCTAATTCCCCCTCCCTGCAGCCTATCCCTAAACCAACTAGTGCCTAAACCTAACCCCCCACCCCAGGCACCGGCTAGCTTATCCCACATACTGATTGGGATTCCGGCTGTCATTATTCTGGCATCAGGATCCTGATCTATTCAGAGTTTTGATGCCAGTATTGATGGGGCAGGCTGAATGCCAAATTGTATACTGAATTCTGGCATCCCGACTGCTGGGGTGTTAGCCACCTCCAGCACAGGGTGATATATAATAATCCATATAGCAAAGGTGATTGCATGGTGAGCAGCTGGATACCTGGAGTAATGTCAACATATATCCAATTAGGGACATCACAATGGTGCTCAACCCCTAGGCACAAATGCCCTTATTCTAGTTGAATCGGACGGATGCAAATTTTCGGACGGCCACCGAGTGTTCTTAGCCCCGCCTACCGTACGGATCACTCACACCGTCTGAATGTGGTAAGACACAGACTGAACAGACCACGAGTGGATATTTCATGCGAACACCTCCCCTATTTGTGGAAACCTCCCCCATCCTCCGATGGTCGCCGACCATCGAATGATGGACCTAGTGGTCAGGCAGCACCAAGTGCTCCAGACCACACAGACATTTTTCCGAATGAAAGCAGGGATATGGGCGGGCAGCTGACATCCGGCTATGTCAGTTGTCCGCTCCCCACAAGTGCGTCACGACTGCATTACCATACGGAACGCGAGGCGTACGCATATGGTAATGAGCCCAAACAGCCCTTCATGCCACTCTCCATCCCCTGATCGGATGGTACTGTACGGAACTCGCGCCATGTTTGTACGTGTGAGGCGTTCGCACATGCACAGATACACCTCTGCACATGCGCAAACACCAAACATCGGCCGCCCATCTGCATTCAGAGCCATCTGACTCAACCAGAATAAGGCCCAAAGTCCACAATATAAAGAGAGAAGAGGGCACTCAGTAAAAAGTCAACATACTGGAATTAATTTATCACATTCATTGTGGCATCTTACATCAGTAGAGGTCAGTCAATATTTTGGTCTGTATCTCAGACCTTTTTCAAGACATCAGGCCATATTGCAATAAGAGATCATGTTCCCTTTCTGCATTTACCCCTGTGGTGTGTATAAAATGGGCATTACGTTGTGTGGCATAACGTGTTATGGGCATTACGGTGTGTGGCATAATGTGTAATGGGCATGCCATTGTGTGGCATAATGTGTTATGGGCATTACAGTGTGTGAAATAATTTGTTATGGGCATTACATTGTGTCGTATAATGGCCATTACAGTGTATGTCAATGTGTAATGGGCATTACGTTGTGTGGCATAATGTGTTATGGGCATTAGGATGTGTGGCATAATGTGTAATGGGCATTGCATTGTGTGGCATAATATGTTTTGGGCATTACAGTGTGTGAAATAATGTGTTATGGGCATTATGTTGTGTGGTATAATGTGTAATGGGCCTTACGGTGTATGTGTGACAATGCGCCTGTAACTGACCACTGCAAAGGAGTACCTGAGTCTGGACCAGATGGCGGCAACAGCTTCTGAGGTCTTCACGGCCCTTTCAGTTGTGGAGATCCTATGGCAGGGAATGAAACACCCGGGAGAGGCCCACAAAGGAGTAAGCACATTTGACAGCAATATATATTTATTTAAAGAAAATGCCTGTACCAGTTGCTGAGATGCATTTACACCAGTGGTTCCCAAACTTTTTTGAATCACGGCACCCTAGAGCATCAAAATATTTTCAAGGCACCCCTAGGCCAAATACTTCTTATCGAGAAATTCAGAAAAAAAATATCAAATTAAGTGCATTGTGTGTATATGTCACAGTTATCTGGTGAGGGGCAGGATTTGCTTCAGTTTGTCCCCATATATTATGATTGACAGCCACAAGCACTGGTTTTGCCTGGTACATTGACCATAAATAATATGAATTGATCTTGGTCCACCAACCCAAGGGAGTGCAAGTGTCCTGAGGCACGTGGTCCACCAACCCAAGGGGGTGCAAGTGTCCTGAGGCACCCCAGGGTGCCTAGGCACACAGTTTGGGAACCACTGATTTACACACATATGTAGACATCAAGAAAAGGTGCAGCATGTAAACATTCACTTTAAGGCACTAGATCAGGCTTTCCCAACCACGGTCCTCAAGGCACACCAACAGTACAGGTTTTGTAGATATCCAGGCTTGAGCACAGGTGACTTAATTAGTATCTGAGGGATTCTGATTAAACCATCTGTGCTGAAGCCTGGATATCACTAAAACCTGCACTGTTGGTGTGCCTTGAGGACCGTGGTTGGGAAAGCCTGCACTAGATACTCAATGATCACTTCACTCTATTTTACCGGTCAACCTGCATCAACCATAAGAGATTTTACCACAAAGACATTAAAGAAAGAATGACTGCACATAAAATGACATCACAGCAATAACAATATGGAAGATAAAGACATTAAAGAAAATAATAATAAAGAGAATGTTACTACGTCACCAAGACACTTTACTGCACATGTACTAGAATTGTACCTCAAAGTGTCCGCCAGGTGGCACTATGCACCCTGTATACACTGAACTGTAGTCCCTGGTGCAATCAAACAGTTACTGAACTTGAAGGAAGGTCCCGCAAAGGAAGATCGTTAAAAGAAAAGTTAGGGCCCTATCCTAGTGTGCACACTAACTTGTAATAACTAGAAAAGGGTTAATAGTTAACGATCCCCAAATCAGAGGGGCAGGCAAGTTCCCTTTTCCTTAGGGCAGGGCCGGCAACAGAAATCTTGGGGCCCTGTACACTGATATTTCTGGGGCCCCCAGTGTAACAGAGTGCTAAAAATAAACATGCAATAGAAATAAATCAAAGAGATTGTAATGTTAAGCTCCATACACACGAATACTAGATGATGGTTGCTGATAAAAATGAGACTCTCTGCTGGGGGAAGCCGCTGGTCGCATTAGCATGCTCGTGGGACCAGTGACCACCACCAGGGCTGGTTGCGGGAGCACACTCCTGGCGACAGTTGCCCCATACACACAGGGATATGGTTGCTCAGTGACCATATCCCCGGTGATTATGGCTAAAATTGCCCCATGTGTATGGGGCTTTACAGCTATTTTTTTATTTGTGTGGTAGCCGGGTTTTGTATTGCGGTGGTACAGAGAGTGCACGCTAAATTTCCTTACTATTATGGGGCCTCCGGATCTGCTGTTATCTGCGGCTTCTACTGCAGGGCGATCAACAACAGAACATATTTTGAAAATACAGTATCTGCTTTTTGGGATTCACAGAAGTTCCTATAAAAGTATTCTTGTTGATCGCCCAGCAGTAGAAGCCGCAGATAACAGCGGATCCAGAGGCACCATAATAGTAAGGGAGAGTTAGCATTCACTCTGAGTCTCTGTACTACCACCGCAACAAATCAAAACATAGCTGTAACGTTACAATCTCTTTGATTTGTTTTTGCATGTTTATTTTACTGCACTCTTACACAGTAACGCACTAAATGTAGGTGAGGGACCCATAGCATTCAAAATCCACAGAGCAACAAGTAGACATTTTGGTGCCCTGTGCCATCAGGAGAATTGGCACCCCCTTAATCTTAAATGGCACAGCATGTGCCAAAGGAGCATGTTCTTGCTGAGAAGGGGAGTGATCACACAACAGTATCCAACAGTACCCCAGATCTTACCACACTGTTCACATAGTTCCAAGAAACTGTCATGTACTGTAAATTAGTGTATTTCGACATTATCCTTACAGTGACCACAATTTAGATACATATACGGGGAGATGTATAATCAGTGACCGTATGATCCTTATTACCACAGTGAAGCAGGAAGCTACACCTTCAAGATTAATTCAAACCTTGTCTGAAGAAGGCATAGAGGGACAGATTGGTTGCAGGGAGTCTGGACGTGCAGACGGGGTATCGGCGGACAAAGCACCATATGACGGTATAGACTAACGTTGGCAGCATTGCAGAGCATCATATGGGGGCATAGATGGACAGACAGAGAAATGGGAGGGTGCACTGATGGCCAAAAGGGAGGGGGCATAGACTGACAGATGGGAGAGGTAGGAGACATAGACAGACCGTTAAAAAGACAGAGCATTATATGGGGGTGTAGACGGACAGAAGGGGGCATAGATAGATGGATGGATGGGAGGGGGCACATATGGACAGAGAAGTGCCCGGAGCCTCTAAATATAAGTGTGCAGCTGCTATGGGGCCTGATGGATTAGGGGCAATGCAATCTCACTACACTCTCTAAAAACTATATTTTTATTTTTAATGACTGCTGCAGCACAGGGTTTGGGGCCCAGCAGCAGTCAGTAACAGTATGAGTTGATGGTTAATTGAGAGGGGAAAAGGAATAGATAAAGTGGGCACAGAGAATGATAGGTTGTGGGGGGCACAGGGAAAGGTGAAGTGGGCACAGAAAGAGCTAATGGTGGCACAAGGAAGGCTAAGGGGGCTCTGGGGAGTAGGGGTATCTGTCAGGTGGGGGTAAGGCTACATATCACTGAGAAAATCAACCCCCAGAATGAGGGGACACACCCTGGTGTCCCATCATGTACAGCAGCATCACCCCATGTACTACCGTACTGACCACTGTGCACTTTGCAGCTCCGGCGCTAGGGATGTACCATCTAGTAGTAGCTTCTAGTAGCTTCTCCTCAAGCTAGAGTCCAACTTCGCCCACATCAGGGCCCGGGTTGCGCTGCAGCTGCCGGAAGTTCCCGTCCGACTCCTCCCTGCACAGCATCGGGCAACTGCCGGTCCTGGAGACAGTACTTGCTGGGGGAGGGGGGCGGAGTTACAAAAGCACCGCACACTGCTTCTGGCTGTCCTTGTCCCGCCGGCGCCGCTGCCCTGTCAATGTAGACTGTGTGAGCGTCCTGCAGCACTGTACGCGCCGCGGAAGGACGGACACACACAGCAGGAGAGACCCGGCGGCGGCACGCTGCAGTAAGGCACACAGACAGGGGGCGGGGCGGAGCACACAGTAGATGGCCGTGGGGTAATACAAAAACAAAGCTATACAGCTTACAGACGGGCTGCGGCTGGGCTCTGGGGCCCTTCAGATTGCCGGGGCCCGTCACACATGTCCCCCTTGACCCCCCCTGTCGCCGGCCCTGCCTTAGGGTAACTCCCTGTGTTGGATGCAGACAACAGGCTGTAGGGGTAGTCTTACTATAACACTGGCCTCGGTCGATGGGATCAGAGGCCCTGCAGGTGGCTGGTAGGAGCTGGGTTAGGGATGTCCCCATAATTGGAGGTGCCGGGGGGCTCCCCTTGGATAGGGCAACAGGACTGCTGAGTGGCTAAATTAAGCCGGGGTCTTAGCACCTCGAGGCACCGTGGCAGCACTTTCTGTTAGGTCATGACAAACTCAGGTTGGCCAAGGTAGATGGCAGTGTCTCTGGGGCTGACAGGGGCCTAATATACTGTGGCTGGGGAAGACAAGGGTGCAGGGAAGGCACAGATGACCAGGTCCCTGGAGTGGGGTCTGGGTACCTGTTTTTGTGCTGCCATTGCCGGCTCCGGCCCGTCACGATCCTGTGGGCCCCTTGTGCGGCTCCGGGCTTGGCTCCTCTTCAGTCCCTCTGTCTCCTCTGCTGGCCCCGGGGGGGGGGGGGACGTGGGCTGTCAATCACCTCCGGCCTCTGTTCCCACCAACGGCTGATGGGCTCACTTGTGCGGCAGCTGGCTCCCTTACTTGCGGCTCTCTCTTGCCTCTTCTCCTGGTGGGGACACCCGCCGTCAATCACCGCTCGGTCTGCTTGGGGGAATCTGGCCGGGTCACAGGCAGCCTGCATTCTCCTCTCTTGATGCCCACTGCACACCACTCTGCCAACAGGTCTGGCCCACTTCTCCTTGCTCCTGCAGCATGCTGGATTCTTCTCACACGCTTCCTGTCATGCTGCTCAGCTCTGCTGTCTGGTCACCTCTGACCTCTCCCTTGGCATCGCTGGAACAGCCAATCACGAGCATGGCAGGCTCCTTTCACGTGCAAGTGAGCTGGGGCACTCGCTGGGTCCTAGTACCCTGATGTTAACTCTTCATGCCCCAGTCCATGGGCAAAAAGGGTTGGTTTAACCAACGCTGGGGTGATTTAAAGAGGGGACACCACTGCAGTGGGGTGCCACATATGTCAATGTGTAATGGGCATTACAGGGTGTGACATTATATGTAATGGGCATTACAGTGTCTGACATAATGTGTTATGGGCATAAAGGTGTGTGGCATAATGTGTAGAAAAAGAGCAAAAATGACAAAAAAGGGCCATGAGTTGGGCATTTATTTTTCTTGTGGTGGCCAAAGTTTGAATGTGTAGGTTGTAAAACGGGTATAAGGTAATCTTTTCTTGCAAGTCCACACCCCTTGCAGCAAGGCCACAAACCTGTTTTTCAGAGTGTGCCCCATAGTTATGTGCAAATCGTTTATTTTAATAATATCTATGGGGGCACCATTTTTACTGTTCACACTGGGAGCCATATCGCTTAGAAACAGCCCTGTTTGACCAAAATGCTATGGGGAGGGGGCGCCAGGAACTTTTTGGCAGGGGTGAGCAAAATTTCTAGTTACGCCACTGTGTGCAATCATGTGACTTTCTGTTCTTTTCTCAGCAGGAAGCACTGCAGCACATGCAGCACAGCATTAGGAGGAGCTGCCCGGTGTCTGCTGTTAGAGCATACAGCTGCATAGGGCTGCAAAAGAATGGAGAGAAGTCACCCTCCCTCACTTCACTAATCTGCCACTGCGTATTAGTGTAACAGGCGTCATAGTGAACCATTTATCCAAGGTGCTTAAATATGAAACCTGCAATTACCTACAGTAGGCATTGTCTTATATATAACAAACACACAATCAATGTAATATTATAGTATATAACTTATGCAATCACTTTAGTGTACACATTGCTGGGTTTGGCCTATTATTTCCCGAATAGTGGCCCTTATTCAGATCTGACCACAGTACAAATTTGTTCTCAAAATGGGCAAAACCATGTTCACTGCAGGTGGAGCAGATGTAACGTGCAGAGAGAGTTAAATTTGGGTGGGGTGTGTAGAAACTGAAATCTAAATTGCAGTGTAAAAATAATGCAGCTAGTATTTACCCTGCACAGAAACAAAACAACTCACACAAATCTAACTCTATACATGATACATCTGCCCTACCTGCAGTGCACATGGTTTTGCCCATTTTGAGAACAAATTTGTACTACGATCAGATCTGAATAAGGGCTAGTGTATAGAGGAAATTCCTTTTATCCAGTCTAAACCTCAGTTAATAGTAAATGGACCCCTTAATGTTGTATTTTTCTTTGTAATATACTACTGTCTGCATTCCCCATAGTGTATATGTACAGTATATAGAGATAGATAATGCAGTGGTGTAAATGGTCCTGCCGACCCCGCAGCGGCTTGGGGAATCCAACACTAGAGGAGTCTGCGGGGAGCGCCGGGATGCTTTTGTCTCAGAATTCTGCTTCCCTGCAAAGTAGGGATGGCCATCGACCATCGATGATTCAAAATCATCGATGGTTTATGGCCTGAGGTAGAATAGTTTTGCCATTGATGGGGGAGAACCACAGGGTTTCCCTCCATCGATATCAAGCATAAACTAATAGGCTTTTTGGTACTTATATGTTAGTTGGGTGCCCACTAAGCTATTTGCTTAGTTTTACGCCTCCTCTCGCCACGCTTCGGGCTCAGTGGCACGCTGCACTCGCCACACTATATAACATCAACTCCGTGCCGACATGGATAGTGGAGGTATGAGCATACTTACTATAGTGGGCGCCCAACTAACATATAAGTAAAGGCTTAGGGGGCTGGGACATGGAGCATATCTCCACCCCTGACACCCATGAAGCCCTGCCACCATGTTTAAAATGGATGACCATCGATAGGTAAAAACATCAATGGTTATCCATTGCATAGTATGACACTATTGATGGCCAGTTGCACTTTTGCCATCGATAGCAACCATCGATGGCAAAGGCAATGATGGCCATTTCTTCTGCAAAGCTTCTGTATTCCACCCCGTCCCCTATCACAATCCGGACTATACATGTGCAACTCGCATGTGGAAAGACTACACGTGACATCAAAATACTTGCCAGCTACAGCAAAGTAGCGGGTAGTGCCATAGAACCCGCATCGGGGCAGGGAACTTAAGGGTGCACCACACAAGACAGATCTGCTCACCCCTCTCACTCCCTTCCTACTGTAGGTTGCAGCCTTTTGCCCTGTGTACAGGTATCACTTAGATTTAGTGCAGCTGCAGTCAGGCTTGTCCTGCTGGAAAAGGAGTTTCTGGAAAATACAAATCAGCAGTGACAAACACTTAACCCCTGCTGCACCTGACTGTGGACACGCTGACTACAGGTTCCTATATATATTATAGGTGAAAAAATATTGATCTTTAACAAGTTTTAGGCAGAAATAATAACTACAATTAAATTAAGGTTACAAAATTATTTATTTGATAAAAACATTTAGGGATATAACCGGTAATCAATGGTTGAACTTGATGGATGTAAGTCTTCTTTCAACCTAAACTACTATGTAACTTGAATGTAAGCTCCATCATAGATCATTTGGCAAATGCACCATATAGATGGGATGCAATTAGAATGCCAGCAGACAGGATGCTGGCATTCTTAATACTGACACCAGCATCCTGACAATCGTCCAGAACATCAGCACTAGAATTGATGAGGATGTTAATTAGATGTCAGGGAGAAAGAAGAAAGAAGGCACTAGTGGGGGGTGGTATATATATATATATATACATATATATACATATATATATATATATATATATAACTGGTGGCCAAGAAAGAATGGCTAATTAACTAAAACTCCACCACAAACTACAAATGTAACTGGCCTAACTCAAACAAGCGGTATCCACTCCCCCTACTGCATTGACTACCCACCCAGCCGGGTGGGGTCGCTGTCCCCGAACGGGTAAGCCAGCGAAGGCCTAAGTCAATGAGAGGTGAGTGCACCGGAAACAAGCCATATACGTAACTTCAACACATAATGTAAGCTAAATTGATTAAACCTGCCGTTCTTTCTCACCAATCAGCTAACGCAATGAAACCCACCACCCTCACATAATTGCAAAAAAGGGGAGGGAGGGTGGGAAAATTCAGCAGGAAGAAGAGGAAGCCTCCTCCTCTTCCTGCTATTATATTCCAGTTAACACTGCCAGCCCTATAAACCCTATTGGATCCCCGAGTCACATGCTTCCCAAGGATGACACACAGACTGGGATGTTTAACCCACTCCACGCCTATTGCTGGCATTACGTTATTCTATATCTGCAGGAGCATTCTAGCATGGTCAGCCAGCTTTCCGCAGTCCTCCAGCTCTTTTTGTCTGCAGCCCCACTGCCCAGTGCCGGCATCTACTACTATCTACTACAGTCACTAGCATGTGTCAGCAGTAATTACCAGCACTGCACCCGCCGTAATGTACGTCTGGTGTCGTGATGGTTCGCACTTACGAATCATCCGCAGATAATAGGATCGACCCCATTGTATTGTACAGCTCACATTAAGTATAATAAGTATAAGTATATGTAAGATAAGTATACAGTAAAAAAAAATCACAGGCATATATAACAAAAGTGAATTTTGTACTTTATGCAGTATGAATAGTGATCTCTTAGAAGGGATCACTTTACTTTATACTGTGGACCTACTGCACATGCAAGGTTATTAGACAGACCATGCCCCAGTGGCCATTACCATAGACTCTATCGCTCAGTTTATTTGGGAGTGGGATTGTTAAGATGGATCCCTCTATGGCATAGAGGAATCCATTTTAACAATCCCACTCCCAAATAAACTGTGCGATATGTAGCTCATAGACTACAATGGCTAACACCATCGCTATTATGGTAGGAAACAGGGAAAAGTGCTGCAAATAATGTTGATGTCTGCTGCAGAACTCCTGTAATTACTTACATTTTAAATATATCCTGATTTTCAGGGGATTTCCCACAAAATGTGTTAAGTAAGTACACCCCAAAAACATAACTGTAACTTGTGAGTAATGGGGTGTACACACGGTGAGATGTGCCGTGCGATGCGATGGCATAGTATCGCATTGTATTGCACGGCATGCATGCGATGGCATAACATTTTGACTATATAGTGCAGATCTGCACTATATAGTCAAGGCAGCCAAGACTTTCTGCCGTGCGATACGGGAGGGCGCATCGGGATTAACCCTTGCGATTCTGACTGAATCGCAGTGTGATTGTACCCGTGTATACACACCACAACTTTATGTTGTAAATGAAGAGACGGGATCACTCATACTGTAGCTCACACCCCGGCTGAGGCTGTGCATGGAAGGTAATGAGCACAGTACTAGTCCTAGAGTTGGGGTCAACCCACAGGCGAGTGGGGTGGCATTGCCCTGTGCTGGACCCCCCCCCCACACACACACACACACACCCCGCAGACATCCACCTCCAGTTGTACTTTTGCAAAGTTTTGATGATGCTATCGGCTGTGCCGCAAAATGATCGATCCACTGAATGATATCATTAACCATATTGTTTAGTGGTGTCACTCAGAGCCCTGCCGAACATGCAGCCACTGACAATATTGTCAGATTGCATGACTGCATGTTCAGATGCTATTGTGCATTTAATTCATGAAAACGATATACTGTAGCGCAGGGCTGGGCAATTGCGGCCCTCCAGATGTTGATGAACTACACATCCCAGCATGCCTTGCATCAGTTTCAGCATGGCCACATAGCAAAACTAATGCAAAGCATCCTGGGATGTGTAGTTCACTAACATCTGGAGGGCCGCAATTGCCCAGCCCTGCTGTAGCGTGTACTCAGCTTTAAATCCCATTGAACAAAGCAACCTACACTACAAGTGCAACACATTTGCAAGCACTTCTCTAACAGTGTTGGGAAGAACTTCCGGAGCAGATAGATAGATAGATAAATAAAAATAAAAAAATATATTTTTTAGCTGTAATTGTTTATTTGTTTTATGCTCTAATTTCAGAGTACATTAAGACATTAAACTGTATAAACGTGGAAAAATGGGGTGCATTAAACCTTTTGACCACTAGTACCTCTGCCTTTTATATCACTTTGCCTCTTCCCTTCCTCCATCATGGTGTATTGAATAACGATCCTGCTATTCAGAATGCGGCTTAAAGCTTAACAAAGGTGTACTTTATTCTTTAGCTATGTGCTTAAACAATTCCTATTGGCTACCACAATCTCGCCTTTTCAGGTGCTGTAATGTAGGAAAAACATTGCATTGCGTGCTGTCTAGGCTGCACAAAGAGAACAGGTGCAGGAAAAAGACTGCCTGGGGAAACCTGTGCACTGATCTAAAGGGTGGAGTTTGCTCTTCATGAATAACGCACTACACTACTCTTGTGCTTATTCTCTTACATGCTGCAAGTTTCCTGTTATCATTTTCCCTGGACCACAAGATCTGTAATCACATCAGCTACAACATTTCTGGTAAGCAGATATCTTTCCTTATAAAGGTGAAGATCGCATTATCTTAACGAAAATATAAAATCAACATTCACACTTTTATTTGTAAGTAAAGGAAATATTGTAATGCTTATAGCTTATAAATGTTGGTTTTCAATATTTTACTGCCATAGCCAGCCTCTCTGAGACTTTATTGTGCAGTCTGAGGCTCAGGGTTCATTGTGTGTGGCCAAGCAGAACAAGATATGCATATCTGCAGAAACAGGTCATGTACATGTGCAGACACCACACCATCGGAGATGCACGTATATCATTGGATGTGTGTACATCTCTGAATCAGGCCAATTTTTACCAAGTAGCTGGACTTGCTTTCAGTACAGTAATTATAATTCTTGTTGCTGCAAACCCGATAACTGACCCGTTTTTGTGAACATGGCCATGGAAATACATGGACCCAGGAACTTATCCCAGATCCATACATGTTCAACAGAAACAGGTACTTTCCCCAGTGAATACAATACAGTTATGTGAGGCGAGGCGTGGCGCAACTCTACCAAACAATGTTCAATACAATTTTGCATGAATGGCAAAAAGGTTTTTATTACATCAAGCAGAACAAATTAATTCATAAAAAGCAACATACAGTAAAACAGGACAAATACTTTACTTCTGGGTTCACTTTGTTCTGGGTGCAAGCTTACAATGCATAAGGTATCTCACCATATGTGTGAACTGCGGTGGGCTATGTTTGTGGTCCAAACCGCAGTGAGCTTGAATGATGGATATCCCCAGTCGATAAAGTGCAAATGCGTTTATTTGGATGCACTGACACTTTTGGACGCATTTGCACTTTATCGACTGGGGATGTCCATCATTCAAGCTCACTGCAGTGGTGCCGCAGATTTGGACCACAAACATAGCCCACCGCAGTCCACACATATGGTGAGATACCTTATGCATTGTTCACCCAGGCATAACTGAATTTCCCCCAATAACTTTTTAGTTTTACTATTATATACTATTTTTATTAATACTGCTTTTGTACAAGTATTGTATTATGTGCTATTTTATTGTGACGTCATAGACTGCTACATTTCTGTTATAAATTCTTAATGATTTATACCGAAACAATCAGACTGAGGAATAAATCGTTTTGAATTTTTGTGCACCTTGATATTGGAACCACATTTTACCTACAGCTTTCTTATTTGTTCTTAACCATCAATTTACCCCCCTTTTCCCATCCACACTTTAATGCACCATAGGAGACGATGGGGTAAATCTTTGATCCTCTTTTATGAGTAAGAAGTGGTATCAGAAGACATTATGCTATATGCCCGTTTATATCAACGGTGCTATCTATAAAATGTTGTGTGCCAATGTGCGGGATAATAGGGTTAATTCAGACCTGAGTAAGTAAAACAAGACATTTTTCCCCCAGCTCACTGAATAGTATTAGTAACTATTCTTGAACATTACATGATAATAGAATTCAGAGATATTGGTTACATATACCTGCGCAGGTGTATGCCATGCCCCCAAGCCAAGTCAAGGCTTCTCTGTATATTGGGGGACCCTAGCGCTATATCTAGGTGCAGGGTGCGGCACCCCAAAAACTATCATTAGCTAGGAAGCCCAGTGTGGCACGCCAGTGAGATACCATAGTGTTAACAATTAGTGATAGGAAGCTGAAGCTATATATAAAGAGAGAGATAAAATAAAAAATGAAATGTAATTAAAATAAGAGAGAGATAGTGTTAGTGAGGGGAAAGTGTTAATAGAATGTAAGGCCGTGCCGCACTAAAGCCACCCAGCCCATCCAGTCCAGGAGCACCACACCCCATACCACCGTTACCCTAAATTGGGTCTACGATTAACCAGCAAGGAGCCACATGATAATGGCTCCTTACTTGATATATCCAAACTAAGAGCTACCTACCTTGGAGCAACCCCAGACTACTCCATGTGGCATATCAGGACCCATATCTCCTCCTAATATGGGCTCTCTTCTGCCTCTCACAAGATACATACAGATAGTGGTAGATGCTCAATTAGTTCAGTAATATTACTCAGCTGCATGAGGGAGGGGTTAATACTGAGTAAGTAAAACAAGACATTTTTCCCTCAGCTCACTGAATAGTATTAATAACCAATCTTGAGCCCTACATGATAATAGAATTCAGAGATATTGGTTACATATACCTGCGCAGGTGTATGCTATGCCCCCAAGCATAGCACAGACCTGATTGCACGCCAGCCAATATGCAGCATCCAGCATTCAGGTAGACGCTGCCCTGCTAGAGTGAAATCCTGCCTTAATTTGATCACTGTGCTAATGGATGTGTATGGCTACCCAATCTATTTGCACCTGAGTAAATAGGTCCAACATCTATCGTAACACACCCACCATCTTCTGATATTTACACTGGGCAGAAGTCATCGCAGGCTCAGAATAGCCAGAGACATACTCAGTGGTGCAATGGAAAAAGGCATATCCGGCCTGGTGGGGATCTCTGGAGATACAGATGTAGCGCCTCTCAGCCAGCCCAGGGAATGGCTGGTGATCGCTGCTGGAGAGGCACTGCACCTGACAGGGATGTCTCTGTGGAATCCCTGCCCGTGTCCACTTCAGGGAGATGGGCAGGGTTAGGGGGTGTGCGGGCAGAGGCGGCGAGGTGGTGGAGAACAGTGGTGGGCTCAGACAGGCTCAGGCAGAATGAGAAACGCAAGCGTCTCGTGTGCATGCCCCCTTCTGGCTGCTGGTGAACGGCGGCAGATGGCGATTGCATCTAATAAGAGCTGCTCCATCTGTATATGATGTCTCTAATGAAAACATTTTTTACAGAATTATCTACAGATGGAGCCTCTGCCATCCTTGGCCGGGGCTCGCCAGACCCTCCCTACTGGCAATCGCCGGCGGCAGGGGCTTCACTGAAAGGTGACGCGCGTGTGTCTCACACGCACATGCATCCCAGTCTCTCAGCGGGAACGCTGCATGTCCCTTCCCGTATCCACTTCAGGGAGATGGGCAGGGTTAGGGGCGTGCTCGGGGCGGCGAGGGCGTTGGTCGGCGACAGCAGGGGAAGCGGCAGGGACTGGAGGAAGGCTCCGTTGCCCAGGGGGTGTGCGTGATGGCAGGGCTGGCGTTAGAAACGCCAGCCCTGCAAAGATGAAGCCAGCCCCATCTTTGTAAGCATAATAAGACAAGAAGTGCTTGATTACATTCTGTTTCTGTGTACTGTTTGGTAGTAAAAATGTTGGTGTCCCTCTCACAATTGATCTCCTAATACATTTCTTATTTTACTAACCTACCCTCTACAATCTGGAAACTGTAATGTGAATCTGAGTATGTGGTTTATCTACTTTAAGGTGCTAATGTGTACATTACATAAATATAGTATTATCTTGATAGAGTCTTTAATGTAAAGTTTTTGTTTCTCTGAGTGGGTGTGCATCATAGGGTCAATAGTAATTAGGTCAACATAAGCAAATATGACATGGGAAAAAGGTCAACTCAAATAAAAAAAGGTTAATGCGGGAATGGTCTACACATGAAGAGGTTGATGTGAGTTTTTCATGTATTTTTGGTGTCATTTTGTACATTTGAGCATATGGACCCCCAGTTAGTGTAACGCACACCCTCTCTAAGCTCAATTCACTCATCCTGCTTTAGGCAACTTTACTGATCCCAATCGTAGTCCACATGGATGGAAAAGTATGGATGACTTCCAAAAATGATGAACATTATGACAAACAATTTTTCTTGTATCAACCGCATGTCCATGTTGACCTAACTCATGTCACCCAATAGGGTGTTGACCTATTGACTTTCAACCTAGTGCATGTCGACTCAATGTCCAGATCTCTGAGTTGATTTTGAATGAGAGTGAGGGGGATGAGAGTAACTAGCAATTTAGGAGCCTCTCACATATACTGGGAAAGTAGTCAAGTATGAGTTACAAAAAAACGGCAATATTCAAACACCCTTTGCATGTAGAGCGACCAGTTTCTTATGGGGCCTACACACGGGGCGATTTTAGGGAACTTTCTAAGCTATCTGACTACACCGCTTAGAAAATGCCGCTACATCGATCCGTGTGTATGGGGCCATAGCGATAGCGCGGCACGGCCCCGCGCATTGCTGACAACCAGCAATTATGCTGGATAAAACTAGTTAATTGCCGGACAGGGCTAGTATTGTCACCGAAGAGCACTGGCCCTGACAGATCGCTCAGCACACAGTGTTGACACATCACTGTATGGTGAGAGATCTGGCTGAGCGTTCTGAGCACTCAGAACGCTCAGCAAATCTCCCCGTGTGTAGGCCACTTTACACTTAAGACACTTGAAAGGCAATTAATCAATGATTAATAACTTGCAACTTAATATATATATATTATACACTCTCATTCTGTAAATTCATATGAACATTTTTTTCTTTATAAAATGACAGATACAGGTGTGGTAGTAGTATCAGATAAGACAAGAATGTGTAAAATCATAGCACACATATCTTAGGCTATGAATGAAAAAATAAATAAACTTTATATGGCCTATTGTTTTTACTATGTGAAAAGAATACCTTGTTTTAATTTAACCAGGAGTATTTGTCATAGCTACAGTACATTATTATTAGATGATTCCAACTTCTCCATAACAGTGAAGCACAGTATGTCAAGGGATATCCTTTCCCTACCGTAGTTACAAGGTAAACAGAATTTGCATGCTGGCAAAATATTTATTTTTTACTAGAACAACAAAAGAAAATGGAAGTTATTTATTTTCTTAAAGATAAATCTTCCCTAATTCCAAGTGGTAGAACTGTGGCACCCCCACTATTGCTACAGTTCCCAAGTTGGTCTACTAAAGCCCACTACTATAATGAGCCTGTATCTTTAAAATACTTGTTTGGTGCATATGGTAATAAAAACATAAAAAGTACTTATGAGACCATGACTTTAACTGTGCAGAGTTTGTATATTCTCCCCGTGCTTGCGTGGGTTTCCTCCGGGTACTCCTGTTTCCTCCCACTATCCAAAAATATACATGTAGGTTAATTGGCTTCCAATAAATTAACCCTAGAATGTCTGTGTGTATGTGTGTGTATATGTGGTAGAGAATATAGATTGTAAGCTCCACTGGGGCAGGGACTGATGTGAATGTTCAAATATTCTCTGTAAATCGCTGCAGAATATGTGTGCGCTATATAAGAAACTGTTAATAAATAAATAAAATACTAATGATTAAAAAAATGTTTGTTTAAGGTGCCAACACACGGTTCTATTTTACCTTGCACCCCACGCATATCATATTGCAAGGTACTTGACTAGATTGCATCTGATCTAGTTCAAAACACGCCCTGCTTTAGCATAACGCCTGCGCTTTGAACTAGATGCAACTCGATCTACTCCAAAACATACAGTGCACAACGTATATGGGCAGCATTACTGTTGTATAAAACAAGGGATGTTGGGAATTATTCTGGTACACTCGCAAAGGCAAATTCACTCTATAATGGACAAAAACCATATGCACTGCAGGTGAAGCTGATGTAACATGTGATTAGATTAGTAATTAGATTTGGGTGTTATATTGTTATATTGGCTGCTTTAATTTTTTACTGCAATATAGATATCAGTTTGAAGTAGAAACCCCACCCAAAGCTAAAGGCCCATACACACTGGGCGACTTTGAGCTGAAAGCCGCTCAAAACAGCCTGTTTGAGCGGCTTTCAGCTCAAAGCTGCCCAGTGTGTATGCACCAGCGATGAGCGGTGAGTGCTGCTGCGTGCTCCCGCATCATCGCCGGGAAAGCCGCTCATCTGCTGGTTATACCAGCAGATGAGGGCTATGAGGATGGCTTTGCATAGCTCAGCACTATGCAATGCCACCCTCCCCCCTCCGTCTGCGCCGGGCAGGGGGAAAGCCGCTCAGTGTGTATGGACTTTAACTCTCTCTTCACATGTTACATCTGCCCCACTTGCAGTGCATATGGTTTTGTCTATTAGAGAGTCAATTTGCCTTTGTGAGTGAACCAGAATAACCCCTGATATCCTATTAGCAGTGGTGAGCCACCTTTGCTAAGCGGTTCGCCTGGAGCTATCCTATTAGTGTCTGATTTTGGCATTCCTACTACTGTTATTGGGCATTATGCTTTGCGTGCCTGAGGCCCAGGTAGAGAGAACTACTTTGCAGTAATATTACACATAGCTGAATAAAAATGCTATATGGGCTAAGTCTGATTTACAACTAGTACAGAAAAATTAAATATATTGTTAAAGGTCAGAAGACAACATATTGCTCAACTAAAGCCAAGCTGAGTTGGCCAGAATAGTTTAAGTAAATACAATAATACTGAATAAATAGAGTATAATCCATGCATAAAGACAGCATTCAAAATCTATTGTACAACTATGCAGTGGCATAAGGTCGTCCCAGTTTCCTAGAGGCAATAGAAATAGTGGTGTGTGTCCCTCACACACCACCTTCTATAAGTATGTACATGTATGTATGTATGTTATGTATATTATGTTTAAAATAAAGAAGGTGTGACCTTATTGGTCTGCTACAAGGGGAATCAGGATAATTAAAAAGGTGTATTCTGCACTCTTAATTAGCAGCTTTAGGGTTTTAGGTTAACGATAGGTTAGAAAAAAAGCACGTGTTCAATGTAATATATATATTATGTGTGCATGGTCACAAGTATGACAACCAAAATAAAATAAACAAAAGAAAGATGACTAAAATATATAAATAAACCATATATGAATAAAACAATTACTGTACATGTTTACACTTCCCTTTTTTGAGCAAATGGTATGGGGTCCACAGGGCGGGATGAAGCAGGACCATGTCCGGCACTTGAGTCCAGGCGGGGGAGTCAGTCAGGAGGGGGAGTCAGTCACAGAAGCGATATTGAGCTGTCAATTAACTGATTCAAACTCGCAGGCTAGGAGAGGTGTCCCCTTCAGAGCGGAAGCCCAGCGGAACATGACTCCATTGCCTCCCTGAGTTCCGCCTCTGTGTATATGGAGCATTTTGAATTTCAAATTAGCGAAATAAAATGCTAGTCGGTAGTTTATTGTTCCCAGGCCCTGGTGACATTAAGTGGATATTAGTCACACAGGTCTGCTGTATTAGGGCATTCTATTTTTATCCACACCAGTTAAGAACGATTGTGTGAATATTTGTACCTTGGTGTACAGCTCTATCTTGTTACAGAAGAGCACATTTTGCAGTTTGTCCATTCCTACAAGGCAAATGGTAGGGTCTAACGATGCAGACATATAAACTAAAATCGAGTCTGCTCGTAATTGTGTATTTATAATGGGTGCAATGTTCCAGGGGTGCCCACACTGTAAACACTGCACCCATTTTTAATATTATTTAAAGAAAAATGGGGATAATTGCGCCAATATTTTTGTATAGCACCATGGATGTATCCACCTGAATAAATCATTTAGATACAATTACAACAAATAACAATATTTTAATATAAAATTTGAGGTGGCCACCTACAATAAACAATAATATGCACAAATACGCAGTAAAATATTAATAATGAGCATATATTTAGAAAAGTATGTCATATGACAATTTTATAAAAGCATCAAATGAATGCAGTTATCAGAAATACTGAATATATATTCTGGATCTGTTCCGTATTCCAGCCTATTTATACATTCCGGTGATTTAGATATGGAACATAGGTGATATAGTTAGTTGAACATTCAGCAGTATTCACTAAGTTCAACAGTACTCAGTATCCCAATAGGGAATATAAACATCGAAATAGATATAGATTGTATATCTCACCGCCAATAAGTTTCTCACCCGTGGAGTGGTATATCTCTGTTCCGGAGGGTGGCTTTAATGCTGACTACAACCCGCGTTCAGATGTTACTGGCGGGGAGTCAGTCTGCTGTCGATGACCATACGGGGTGCTGGTACAGATATGTTGAAGTGTCAGCTCAAACCGGAAGGTATCACTTTTGACGGGGAGCTAGACACTAATAAGCCGGACGGTTTTCCGGAGTATGCAACTCTCCAGAGCAGGTAGCGTGTCTCTCACCCAATATTGTTATATATTGTAATTGTATCGAAATTGTATGTAATTGTATCGAAATTATTTATTCAGGTGGATACATCCATGGTGCTATACAAAAATATTGGTGCAATTATCCCTATTTTTCATTAAATTGTATTTTTCCCAGACCCTTTTCACTTTCTAGTGGATTAGGGATAGGAACATTGGTGTGTATACACACTAGCACACCACGGGATTTGCTGCCTGTATTTATAGATCAGTGTATTGATAAACTGTTCATATCAGTATTGTTATTTAAAATTTTTCTTTTATATACATTTTCATTAGCGCCCATTACCTGCACTATTCTATAGTGGTTGTTGCTTTGCCCATTTTTAATACTTACCTCTCCGGAGTCCCACGATGTAGGCAGCAATTTTGCCGGAATCAATAAAAAAATAGTTTTTAGCAGTAGAGTCTGAGGGGGTCCAAACAGAGGAGGCTGCACACCTCCTAATCTCTTAATGCGCCTCTGAACCCTAATCAGTGTTTATCCATATTGTATAGAAATTCCCCTTAGCAAAGTCAAGTCTCCTGCAGTGATCATCATAATTAGGGATAAATTAGCATCAGCGCCAGACAAAGTGGTAAATTTACTAAATCTTCTAAAAAAAATTAAAGAGGTGATGTTGCTGATAGCAATCAATCTGATTCTGTGTATTATTTCTCTATTGCATCCTAGAAAATGATATATGGAATCTGATTGGTTGCTATGGGCAACATGACCCATTTTTAGAAGCCTTTTTAAATTTACCCCAGAGAGGTACATACTAAGGGCCAGAGAGAGGTACATACTAAGGGCCAGATGTTTCAAGCTTCAAAAAGTGATAAAATGGAGAGTGATAAATCACCAGCTAATCAGCTCCTAACTGTCATTTTGTTTTAAAAAAGTGGAGAGAGTAAAAGTACCAGCCAATCAACTCCTAATTGTCATGCCTGAGGGTTGGTCAGAACCAGAAGGTGCAGGCATAGGGGCTGACTGATAATTATGTAACCGGTTAGATGAAGTGAGAACCACTTCTACCTTACTAAGCTAAGGTTAAACCTGTCTATGCCCACAATGTACCCCAAATACTTGGCTTCCACCATACCAATGACACATTTCTCAGCGTTTGCTGTAAACCCATGTGCCCGTAGAGACTTTAAGACGGCCTCTACTTTTAGTAGGAGTGATTCCCAGTCAGAGCTAAAAATAACAATGCCGTCAAAATATGCAGCTGCATATTCCCTGTGGGGCCGTAACATGAACAACTTGTTCATACAGTAGTTCTCTGGAAGGGTGCTGGGGCACCATGTAAACCAAATGGCTACACTTTGTACTAAGTGTCCTGTCAAAGGAATTTGCCAATATCCTTTATGTCAAACCAAGAGTGGTAAGACACAGACTCTTGGCTAAATTTTCTACCAACTCATCAACCCGGGCATAGGGTACGAATCAAAGCCAGAAACTTGATTTAATTTATGGAAGTCATTGCAGAATCTTAAAGCACCCAAAGGCTTATGTTTGATTCCTCTATGACCCCTAGGCATAGCATCTCTTCCACCTCTTCGTATGCGATACAACCTTTGTTTAATGACCACCCTGGGTGGAGTTACAACATGTTCGATGATATGTGTCTTTCCCTGAATGGCAGAAAACATATTTTGGTACTTGGCTACCAAATTCACCACTTGTTTCTGTCCAGGACTAAGAGTGACTTCAGTGGGTACCTGTGATTCTGGAACCTTGTTTGCTACTAAAGAGAGCTGACTGGCAACTCCTTTCCAAGGTTCCGACAGGTTTATATGGTAGATTTGTACCTCCCTCCTCCTGTCGAACCTTGTAATTGACCTGCCCCACCATCTATATAATCTCATAAGGGCCTTGCCATTGAGACTACATTTTACTTTCTGTAGTGGGCACAAGCACTAGCACCTTGTCTCCTGTTTCCTGGGGTGGTTCAGAAGTTGCAGTAGCTCGCCTGGAAGCCAAGCTTTGGTAGTCTCTGGTCTCTGGCCCCTGAGATGCCTCAGCCTTTTCTGGCTCCCCAGCCAGCTGCACAGTGTATAACCCCCCCAAAAAACTTACCAGTTTTCAAAGCAGGAAGCTGTCTTACCCATGGTTCTCTGCTATGCGTAGATTCCAGCTGAGATGCAGGCCACACATTGGGTGCCAAATGTGTCAAGGAATCACATACACTGTATAAAATGAAGTCTTGGTCTTTATTTTGTAACAGGTTAACAGCACACCAGGTAAACAGCATAGCCAATCACGTTATTAGGACCGCACGTTTGCTGGACTGCAGGTTCCGTGCAAGGGGTGCCCATTTTTTTCAGGGGTGTAGGTAGGGCCGGTGCAAGGTTTTTTAGGACACTAGGCAAAACTTCTGATTGCTCCCACCACCACCCACTCTCCAGTACCGACTGTCCAAAACCTCAGGTGAAAGTGTGGAGGTGGCCTCTTAGAAGTTTAATACATGTTGTTTTCATTAAGTTCAACAAGGATGCCTCTCCTAATATAATCCCTAATTTTGTGATAGTCTTAAACGCCCCTTTTTCCAGATTTTGTAGCCCTTAGGCAGCTGTCTTAAAGCTGCCTAATGGTAGATCTGGCCCTGGGTGTAGGATCTTCCCAAAAAATTGTGAATCTTTTGCATGATCCAGGAACTAGATCATTGTGCAACTAAGCTGATCATCCACTGTGCAACTAAGCTGATCATCCACTGTGCAACTAAGCTGATCATCCACTCATTGGTCATCTCACGGCTCGACTACTGCAATGTTCTCCTCACCGGCCTCGCTCAATCCCAACTGGCTCCTCTCCAATCTGCCCTCAATGCTGCAGTCAGGCTTATCTTCCTCTCCCGCCGCTCTAATTCTGCCACTCCCCTTCAACAAAATCTGCACTGGCTTCCATTCCCCTACAGAATCCTCTTCAAACACCTCACACTCACATACAGGGCCATCTCTAATTCAATTGCTCCATATATCTCTAACCCAGGGGTTCCCAATCTTTTTTTGAATCATGGCACCCTAGAGTATCAAAAAATTTTCATGGCACCCCTAGGCCCCCCAAAAATGAATTTGATTGGGTTTATATGCGATTCTTAGGGTCATTAATGTGGTAAAGGGCAGGATTTGCATCTGTTTGTACACATATTTCATGATAGGCAGCCACCAGCACTGGTTTTGCCCATAAAAATTAACCATAAATAGTTTGAATTGGTCCTGGACCACCAACCTGGGGCACCCCTGCAAGTGTCCTGAGGCACCCCAGGGAGCCACGGCACACAGTTTGGGAACCACTGCTCTAACCTCATCTCCATTCATACACCCTCCCGCCCTCTACGGTCAGCTGACGACTGTCGTCTCTCCTCCACCCTGATCACTGCTTCCCATGCTAGAGTACAGGACTTTGCCCGTGCTGCACCCCTTCAGTGGAACGCACTCCCTCGCTCCATTAGACTCTCCCCGACCTTGCAAAGCTTCAAACGGGCACTGAAAACTCACCTATTCGTCAAAGCATACCCTTCCACTGCATAAACCAGCTGGTTCTCCGACCCCTTGCCTGCTACATCCTGCTATCTAACCACAACCCACTCGCTTGCACCTCTTGTAATCTGTCTCCCCTTCCTCCTACTTGTAAGCTCCTCCGAGTAGGGCCCTCTTCCCTCCTGTTGTCAAAGCCCACTTCTCTTCACATTTTACTCACAGCTCTCCTATACTCCAACAATCAGTGACCATCTTTGTCCGCATACTCATCTCCATCATTGGCAGCAAGCCTCTAGTTGTATGTTTATTGAGTCCTCACTACTTACATTAAAGCTGTAATGTGTATTGAACTGTGGCGCTCTTTATTTGTACTGTATTTTTGTTATTTATTCAATGTTATGCCAAGTTGTGTCTCCCTGTACTGTTCCTTTGTACGGCGCTGCGAAACACTTGTGGCGCCTTATAAATAAAATTATAATAATAAAAATAATAATAACTAGATAAGATGCTTTTATATAATGTAAGTGTGTTTTTGTTAAAAGTGTAACATAATGTCCTTAGGTAATGCATAGGCTACTGTTACTTTTAAAAGACTTACAATTTATGTCTTCATTTTTAGATTTCTCTATCTTATCAATATGAGCAAACACAAGAGCCAAAAAAGGGACAAGAGTAGAAGTGATGGTGATTTAGGTAAGAAAATACTATACTGTATGTAAGTGTGTTGGCAGCAAAACCTGAACTTGGTGTCTGAACCCAGCAAAGCTTAGTAGGTCTATTATTTTACAAGGTAACATACAGTAGATTTCCTTGCTACACATTGTGGTAGTAATACCCTTAAAATAAATTATTAGCAATTACCATAAAAAATTGTTAATGTAGTAGTTTAATAAATAGTGTACAAATAAATAGCATACATTACATTATAGGAAGGCAAACAAGTATATTACGTATAGAAAGCTTCTTAAGGATACCTAACTTGTCAGAATGTCCCCGCTGGCAATCGCCGGCGGAGAGGAGCTCCATCTGACTGGGACGTCCGAGCGTCTTAAGGAGCCCATACACGCTCCGTTTTGCGGCTCCGTTATGTACTTTTAAAGTACACATCGTATCGGATCATATGCCTTGTGCATGCATTGTGCGTGCACTGCAATCCGATACGATGTGTAGCTAGTACAAATAGTATGTGCAGCACATACTTTTTGTACCGTACTATGTGATGCGCGGGAGCGCGCATCGCATAGTACAGGACGGAGCCGGACCACAACCGAGCGTGTATGGGCTCCTTTACAGGCACAGCCAGTTTTCTGGCGGCGAGGGGACGGGAAACCTGCATTTGTCTGCTTCAGGGAGACGGGCAGGGTAGGGCAGGTGTTGAGAGGTGGCAGGCACTGGCGGACAGGCTCGGGGAGGCGGCGGGACAGACGGGGAGCTCCGTCGGGACGGGTCACACGCGCATCTCATGCGTGTGCGCCCCTTTCCGGCGGCTGGTGGGGGCTGGCAGTTGGTGATCTGACCGCCAGACCCCTTCTAAACAAGAGCGGCTCCATCTGTAGCTCCCTGAATTGTGTACAGAAAGTATTATTCCAATTAAAATGTAGAAATTTTGTTAAATGCCAAGGTGAATACATTTAATTTATTAAAAGGACAGTCCTTATCGACATCTGGTCTCTGTGTCAACAATGTCTAGGTTGACAGTCATTGGGTCGACCACTAATGATCGAAAGTGACTAGGTTGACACCTGAAAATGGTCAACATGCCATAGGTCGGCATTGACTAAATGTCAACACAAAGTTAAGTTAAGGTCGACATGGACATGGTTGACACTCAAAAGGTCGACATGAGTTTTTCACAGCGGCACCAGGAGCAGTAGAGTCTGAGCTCTCTAGCACTCTGCTCATGCAAAAACCTCTACTGCTCATGCAAAAACCTCCACTGAGCACTAGAGCTATTTGTGCACAAGAGCTATCAGACTCAACTGTGCATGCACAGATCACTGGGAAATGGCCGCCACACCATAGTTAGATGTTTGTCTCAATGCAGGCTTTATGTAGTGCAATCACAAGGCACTTGCATATGTCTCTAGGCTTGTGGGGTCTTTGGACATCTCTGCCAGCTAAAGCTGTGGACACATGGGGTGATATGCAATAGGATGAGACATTTCAACTTCTGTGATTTTTAGTAAAAATGTCCGAATTTGCACGTTTTCCAAAAATCGCACATGTAAAAGGATGCGAATTGAGGTAACAATTGCACTTTTTGCTGAGAAAATCACACATTTTGACCTGTCGATTTTTTTCTCACACTTCAATTCGCATCCAGAAGTTTTCCCTTTATAAAGTATACAACTCGCAAATGTAATAGGGTGCGATTTTTTAAAAAACATTACCAAATATCACAACAACAAAAAAAAAATAGACAAGGTTCTGGCAGATGAGTTTGACAGAACTATCAGTGAGATCTGTGCATGGTTCTGGCCCAAAAAAATGTGTTAAAGTGAAAATAAAGAAAAAACATGGCGTGGGGTCTCCCCTCCTGTGCATATTGAGCCGGTCCTGATGTCAAAAATACAGGGGTCAAAATGTGTAGGAGTCCCCCGTATTTAAGAAACCAGCACCAGGCTTTTGGACCGATCCTGGTTCCAGACTCTTGGACCGGCCCTGGTTCTAATAAAGGGGTCCCCCCTCCAGGTTTCGCCCATCGAGGGCTGAAGCTGGTGTCCCAGCCAGGGTAATGGACGCCGGGCTGATGTGTGCACAACTATATTTAAACACATTGCTTAATACAGGTGAACTACAAGACCCAGCATGCTGGGTCTTACTGTTCACTTGTATAAGAATGTTGAAATAACAACACAGACACCCATAGAATACAAGTAGTTCATTAGGCTAACAACCCCCACCCTCTATCACCCCAGCTACACCCCTGAGTATATCATTGAGGACAAGGTCATAATAATATCATTCAGTGACCAACCATACTCCCAACCATACTTCCATCCCACTGACGGCCTGCATGAGGGCTACACACTCTCCCAGTATCCAGGAAAACTCTCCCAAAATTTGTGATCTCCCACAAAATTCAGGAGAGTTGGCAAATATGCTCTAAATCCACTAACAGCAATGTAGAAAATGACATCTGCAAAATGGACTTGCATGCAAGTAAGTTCTATGTGTTGGAAGATCTTTAAGCACCCCCTATATTCAAGAAGTTGATGGACAAATTATAAGATTGTGTAATTGTATAGGGCTGATACATTTAACAGGTCAAGATAATTACATGCAGATTACAACACAAGAAAATTATAAAATGTATAATATTCAGTTTTAAATCCATCATCAGTACAGTGTCATGCAACGACTATGAATCAGCAGGATATATGTACTTATATGTATTATGTATGTGGGAAGTATTTATACCATATATATATATATATATATATATATATAAGGGGAGTGGATAACCCGGCACTCGTGGGACTTAGCAGCAAAAGAATCAATGACGCTCTGTGTCAGATCGACGTTTCGGTTTTAATACCGTTTTCAAGATCACAAAGAACATCAAACAAACACTGATATAAATACCTGTCGCCCGACACCACGCCGCCGCCGCAGCCCACCGGGTTCGTTTCTGGCGTCGGTCAGGACCGCCCCTGATCCGGCGCCACCTCCGACGTCACGCTCCCGCGACGAGCACGCTCCCGTGCATCCCGGCAGTGTACGTACGTGTTGACGCTGGTTGCCTAGCGACCACCCATACAAAAGAAACACCTACGTGAAAAAAGAAAAACAAATGAATGACAGATCACCATCATCACAGTGTGCAAAAATACAATTACCAGGCATAGCAAAGGCAATACAGAACTGTAATCACCAAGTCAGACATACTGACTTATAGAATACAAAATATATCTGGATATGCGATGTATCGATGGTCCTAGTCAGGAAGCGAGATATCATACTAAAATGATATTTGGGATCAGAAAAAGTATATCTATAAATATATTAGAAAAGATACATCTCAATGAAGGGTAAGGGAGGGATATATACTGAGTATACTGGAGATGGAGTTAAACGTGAGGGCAACCCCTATCCATCAGGTTGGACTAAAGAAAACATCCCAGATAGATGCTGTCGTTCAGGCCTCCAGGGGAAACTGTTTTTAATCGATGTATCCAGCGGGATTCACACTGGAGCAGGCGTTTGTCACGGTCGCCCCCCCTCAGATTTTTAGGGATACAATCGATTATTTTATATCGAAGAGTTGCCAGTCCATGCCTTGCTTCCTTAAAATGGCGAGCAACAGGTTGTTCAAGCGCGCTCGCTGTCCCCTCAATGGCATGTCGAATGCTGGACCGGTGCATGGCCATCCGTTCACGGAATTGGCGAGTGGTCTTTCCAACGTACATCAGCCCACACGGGCATCTGATGAAGTACACCACGTGGGTTGTGGTGCAGGTCATGATATGTCGAATGGGGATTGCCCGGCCAGTATGGGGATGGTAAAATGATGGACCAGTCTCTAAGTAACTGCAGGTTGTGCACCCGGTGCACCGATAGCATCCAGCTTTCCTAGTCAGGAAATTAGTGGGTACTGGTTTGGTGAAGTTGGAAATGTCATTCCGTACCAGGATGTCCTTCAAATTGCGATTTCTGGAGAAGCTCGGCATCAGGGTGCTGTCCTGTAGTGTAGAGACTGTCGTATCTGTTGAGATAAGAGGCCACAATTGTTTGCAGGCTTGGACCAGCTTTGGACTGGAGTTATTGTATCTCTGAACGAATGGTATTCTTTTCACGGGAGTCTTAGTCTGCTCTGTTTTTGGGGTCATGGTCTCTGCTCTGGGAATACTCAGAGCTTTCTCTTTTGCTCGGAGTAATTCTACCAGGTTGTAGCCACGTTTCAAGAAGTCAGATATCATGATGTCAATATCCACATTGGTCCGTGCCAGGTCATCTGTAATTCGATGGATACGCAGGAATTGCGAATATGGTAGGCCTTTGATGGTAGTGATGGGATGTTGACTCTTCGCATGTAGAGTCGCATTCCGATCTGTACTCTTTTTATACAGGCAGGTGCTAATTTTGTTGTTTGAAATCGAGATCTCTACATCGAGGTAGTGCACAGTGGTAGGTGATAACTCATAGGTAAATTTGATTGTTCCAGCTTGACCATTCACTTTGGCCATCAGATCATGGAACAACAACTCGTCGACCTTAGCAGAGATGATACCATCATTATTCGCCCCGCCGATAAGGGGGGCGGGATAGTGATCCAAGATCTGGGGGCATACAAGCAGGAAATATACCGCCAGCTGAATGACCCAGCAGTATATCTTTCTCTACCTGGAGATCCCACTCAAAGATATAACCAAGAATTGGGGCTCCTTCTGGAACAAGCAGTGAAAGAAGGGAAAATGTTGGATTACATCCGCAGAGCATTATACCAGCCTCACCCGGTGGCACCTGTCCTGTACACCTTGCCGAAGGTGCATAAGGACCCAATTTCTCCACCAGGCCGACCAATTATCGCGGCCAGGGACTCCATTTATTATACTGTCTCTGCCTACCTTGATTCCCTCCTACAGCCAGTAATACAGGCTCAGTCCACCTATTTGAAAGATACGACTAGCCTGCTCATAGATCTGTCCGCCCTGACATTACCCCCCCACAATGCATTTCTTTGTACCCTTGATGTAGTCTCCCTCTACACCAATATACCGCATGATGCCGGGTTACTTGCTGTTCGTAAACTTCTCACGGACAATGTATTATATCAAGGACCTGATTTGAATTTGGTGATGACCTTGTTAGAACTCACACTCAAGAGGAACTACTTCTTATTCGACCGCAAGTGGTACCTACAAATGCAAGGATGTGCCATGGGATCCTGTGTGGCACCGGCATTCGCCAACGCCTTCATGTTCGCCGTTGAACATCAAGCCTTCTTCACGGATCCAGAGATTGCACGACACATCCTTTTCTTCAAAAGATATATAGACGATTTGCTCTTAATATGGACTGGAGACGAGTTGTTGTTCCATGATCTGATGGCCAAAGTGAATGGTCAAGCTGGAACAATCAAATTTACCTATGAGTTATCACCTACCACTGTGCACTACCTCGATGTAGAGATCTCGATTTCAAACAACAAAATTAGCACCTGCCTGTATAAAAAGAGTACAGATCGGAATGCGACTCTACATGCGAAGAGTCAACATCCCATCACTACCATCAAAGGCCTACCATATTCGCAATTCCTGCGTATCCATCGAATTACAGATGACCTGGCACGGACCAATGTGGATATTGACATCATGATATCTGACTTCTTGAAACGTGGCTACAACCTGGTAGAATTACTCCGAGCAAAAGAGAAAGCTCTGAGTATTCCCAGAGCAGAGACCATGACCCCAAAAACAGAGCAGACTAAGACTCCCGTGAAAAGAATACCATTCGTTCAGAGATACAATAACTCCAGTCCAAAGCTGGTCCAAGCCTGCAAACAATTGTGGCCTCTTATCTCAACAGATACGACAGTCTCTACACTACAGGACAGCACCCTGATGCCGAGCTTCTCCAGAAATCGCAATTTGAAGGACATCCTGGTACGGAATGACATTTCCAACTTCACCAAACCAGTACCCACTAATTTCCTTACTAGGAAAGCTGGATGCTATCGGTGCACCGGGTGCACAACCTGCAGTTACTTAGAGACTGGTCCATCATTTTACCATCCCCATACTGGCCGGGCAATCCCCATTCGACATATCATGACCTGCACCACAACCCACGTGGTGTACTTCATCAGATGCCCGTGTGGGCTGATGTACGTTGGAAAGACCACTCGCCAATTCCGTGAACGGATGGCCATGCACCGGTCCAGCATTCGACATGCCATTGAGGGGACAGCGAGCGCGCTTGAACAACCTGTTGCTCGCCATTTTAAGGAAGCAAGGCATGGACTGGCAACTCTTCGATATAAAATAATCGATTGTATCCCTAAAAATCTGAGGGGGGGCGACCGTGACAAACGCCTGCTCCAGTGTGAATCCCGCTGGATACATCGATTAAAAACAGTTTCCCCTGGAGGCCTGAACGACAGCATCTATCTGGGATGTTTTCTTTAGTCCAACCTGATGGATAGGGGTTGCCCTCACGTTTAACTCCATCTCCAGTATACTCAGTATATATCCCTCCCTTACCCTTCATTGAGATGTATCTTTTCTAATATATTTATAGATATACTTTTTCTGATCCCAAATATCATTTTAGTATGATATCTCGCTTCCTGACTAGGACCATCGATACATCGCATATCCAGATATATTTTGTATTCTATAAGTCAGTATGTCTGACTTGGTGATTACAGTTCTGTATTGCCTTTGCTATGCCTGGTAATTGTATTTTTGCACACTGTGATGATGGTGATCTGTCATTCATTTGTTTTTCTTTTTTCACGTAGGTGTTTCTTTTGTATGGGTGGTCGCTAGGCAACCAGCGTCAACACGTACGTACACTGCCGGGATGCACGGGAGCGTGCTCGTCGCGGGAGCGTGACGTCGGAGGTGGCGCCGGATCAGGGGCGGTCCTGACCGACGCCAGAAACGAACCCGGTGGGCTGCGGCGGCGGCGTGGTGTCGGGCGACAGGTATTTATATCAGTGTTTGTTTGATGTTCTTTGTGATCTTGAAAACGGTATTAAAACCGAAACGTCGATCTGACACAGAGCGTCATTGATTCTTTTGCTGCTAAGTCCCACGAGTGCCGGGTTATCCACTCCCCTTGTACATTGCCAGCTAGTCTGACTTCATCGGGCACCGGGGCGTCTAAACCCCTATTGGGGTTCATCATCTGGAGTGCCAGCCATACCCCTGCATCTATATATATATATATATATATTCTACAAACACCTATCCTTAAATGAGTCAACTTGGTGCACCACAAACTGAACAACATATCCACCACATAAAATGAATACAATTCACTTCACTAATGCAATAAAAGAGCCATGCATGAGCTGGCATTTCATGTAGCTTCTATGTACGACACAATCTGGGTAAAAAGAAACATTTATTTGCCATGCTTTGTTTGAGGTGTAGTTATGCTGAAGAACTGGTATAAAGTACTCATCCTGTACCTGGTATACTCTAAGTTACCTTGTATGAAACTATGATGTACAGTAAATAAGATGCAAAATGCAGGAAAAGCATAGAGATTGCTCTCCATGGAGGAGGGTCATGCTTGTACCATATGGACATAGGCAAATCTAGGGGGTGGTCCGGGGGTAGCTGAGGGATGGGGCTTTCCAACAAGCCCAGCCCCGTGTCTCTAACCCCCTGGGAACCCGAGATACTGCCAGGCAAAACTGGAACGTTTTCCCTATAGGATAACATGGGACCCGCTAATTCCAACCCCCACCCAGTTCAATGGCTGCCAGTTCCCCCTTTGGCATCACTGAAGCTCGAGGTTGATCTCAGTCGAACCCAAATCGCTGGGCCTTCAATCTGATACCAGGCTGGATCCATATGGGTTCATTGGTTCCAGGGATATTGAGGTTAAACCGTTTTTTTTTTTTTTTTCTTAAATGTAATTTCATGACTGTTTATGTTCTTTGAGGGCAGATTTCTCTGGAACCAAACAGCCCAGTTTCACGGGACCATTTGTGAAAAATCATGCAGCCAACTCAAAAGTTCTTCAATATGATACTGGTCTCATGTAAATGGGTCAGTTGGTTCCGAAGATATAGCTGGTTGGTTAAAGGGGGGTAGGGAGAGGGGAGTTGTTGTCTCTCCCCCTCACACCAGAAAATTCAGGGACTAGGCTGGTGTATAAGGGGTCAGCCTGGCAATGTCTCTGCATGATCCTGGGACCATTTTCCCTGGGTAAATCCCTGCATTTTCTGTTGTGAAAGGGGTATTATTTCAAACAGCCGTGACCTGCAGTGCTCGGAATACAGCCGGGCAGCCCCCTGCTCTCTGCCCAGCTGTCATTGACTGTCACCCCTGCAGCTTCCACTCCAATTCTTCTCCCGGCTTTCACCTCAGCCCGCCTCCCCTTTAATCATGTGGTGCCGGCGCCCAGCATGCTCCCCCGACGTCACGCACAACAACAGCGTGCACAATATTTCAAATGTCCACTTGGCTAGAGGGGACACCAGGAGGGGAGTGGGAGCGTTCTCTGCGCTGCGCTCTGCTCCTCTCCCCATAGAAGCAGCTGCACTGCTCTCCATCTCTCCCTGCAGCAGCAGCAAAGGCTCATATAAAAATTTACAGTAAGCGGCCCTTTTGGGGGCATTGCTTAAGGGACGCTACAAGTGGCGGTATGTGGGGGCATTACGCATAATATGTGGCTTAATGTGTAAGGGGCATTACGGTGTGCAGCATCATGTGTAAGCAGCATTATTTGTGCAGCATCATGTGTAAGGGACATTATGTGTGCAGCATCATGTGTAATGGGTACTATTGTGCGCGGCATCATGTGTAATGGGTACTATGGTGTGCGGCATAATGTATAATGGGTACTATGGTGTGCCGCATCATGTGTAATGGGTACTATGGTGCCATCAAGCAAGAACCCCCTAGCAATGAGCACGTAGGTAAGCAGCACTTATGTGGCAAATATGTAATGGGCATTACGGTTTGTTATATAGTATGTAATGGGCATCATGATGTGTGGCACAATGTGTAATGGGCATTATGGTGTGTGGCCTTATGTGTAATTGGCATTACGGCGTGTGGCTTTATGTGTAATGGGTATTACTGAGTTTGCTAAAATGTGTAATGGGCATTACTGTGTATGGTCTAAAGTTTAATACCACACCCCTTTTTGTGATGCCATGCCTCCTTCTCATGAGACCACGCCTCCTTTTTGACGCGCGGCTACGCCGCACAAAAGGTCCCCCTACTGTTATGTCTAGATCTGGGACCACCCATTACCATAATTCTAGATTCGCCTATGCATATGGATAGATGAATGAGGACACATCATAGTGCCCAGACCAGAGGAGGATTTTCCACAAGGCAACCTAGGCAACTGCCTAGGGCCGGCAGTTTCCAAGGGGTCCCATAAATATACTATGGCTGTCCACAATGTTCTCAGTGGAGTATTGAGCTACAATACTACTGCGCAATGTCATGATGTCACATGGACCTGCTCACACTTCCAATGTCCCTTTGGTGTTCTTGGATAGGGTGAAACATTTTGTAAAGTAGAATGGACAGTTTACTTTAAATGTGACACAGGTAATAAGCATTCCCCGCCGGGTAACATCACCAGAAAAATCTGGCGATACCCCATAGAAGCTAATGGACTTCTAACGCGAACTCACCGCCACCCCGCACGGACCCCCGCCGCCCCACATCGCCCCCTCACCTGTGTCCGGTCAGCACAGAGCTGTGCTGCCCGAACCTGTGACCTCCTCCCTGCACTGATCCTCTTCCGGGTGCAGGGAGGAAGAGACCCAGGCGCAGCAGCAGCAGCGCCGGGTGTGGGAGGGAGGGGGGAGCCGCCGGGACCTGCTGGGACCCGGCGACTCTCACCGCAAAGGACAGCTCTTAATGCAAGAGCTGTCTTTTGCTATAATTATCGCATATGTTAAAACATATGCGATAATTAGAATTGCGATGGGCGGCGAAGGGGGGCGGAGCCTTTTAGAGAATCTCCCCCCTAGAGCATGATTCAGATTTGTAGGCAATGCTGATGTTCATGTAGCGGAACATTTATCAGTAGACTGTGCACGTCCCAAGGTACTCTATCGATGCCGCATACAATCAGAAGCATAAATATAGTGCTATGGATTGATCCAGGGAAGAGGGCCCCAAATGGGTATCTTGCCTAGCGCCCCATGAGGTCTAAATCCACCTCTGAGCTAGACAGTGAATAGCTGTTAGTAAGCTGCTTAGTGGAAGACTGTAGTTATCCACCAATCAGAAAGCTGTAACAGGCTGCCTCTCCATATGCTTCCAAAGCTCATCTTATGGAGAGGCAGCCTGTTACTGCAGGTGGGGTACAGTAAGTTATTATTTTAATTAACGTGAATGGTTGGATTCAGAGACCCCAGTGCATTGCTTTGCTCAAGACTGACATTGCTAAAAGAGATGGCACTGACCTATATTACATTGATAACCAAATATATAGATTTGCTTTTTACAGCCCCAAATACATATTTATACATATTTTATTACTATAATGTGACAAACTCTTTCTTAATGTATTCACCCACATCTTAGTCAAAGAGTCTTAATAAAATGTATTTATCATCAATCCCTATGATATTTTTAAACAGTAAATATCATCCCAAACCAAAATGACAAATTGTTGTTCCCCACCTATGGCCTGATTCAGCAAAAGGTTTTTTTTTTTGCAGTCACACAGAAATTAGTGGTTATAATAGTTTGTATTGTATGAATTGTCTTCAATCTATATATAACAGTAGAGGGTGTGCTACCATAGACACTAGCTAGGAACAAAATATAAGGGTATGGGAAAAAGAGTGCCTGGGGCTGGTGCACCTGAAGAAAAGACCTGACTCATAAAACTTAATATTTATTGGGATATTTTTAAAATAGTTGCGAAATAAAAACCAAACATACCAACATATAACAACATAGATTTAAAAAGGATAAGTATCCTCACTTAGTGAACCCCACTCTATTAGATTTCTCCCATGTATGAGATATTGCAGTGCAAAGTCAGAGTGTGTTTTGATTAGTGTACAATTTAGGGACCATGCCCGTACACACACTTTCACACAGACCTGTATCAATCTTCCAATTGCAATTATTTTATAAATTGTAGCGATTGTTGGGAGGTCTAACACCAGCCAGCTGCACTGTTAGAGCCGACTGCGCTATGCCCGGAAATGTAAATCCCGTCAAGCGCTGCCACTCTCAGACAGGAGCCGCTGATGGAAAGGCTGTTCTGCCATCTGTAACCTGGGTTTAGACAAGTGCCATGTGCACCATTTCAACAATACGGGTAGGCAGAGACAGCCCTAGGACGTGCTCAGGCACCTGAGGTCACGTCACAAACAGAGTCACCGTACGTGCCGGGACACGCTTTGCACTGCTGGTACAGGTAATCAAAAATACATTGTATGTGGGGAAGGGAGAGTGGGGTATTTCACACACTAAGTGTGTAGGAGGTCTGCGTACGCTTCGCACAAAAGCTTCCTTAGGTCCTAAGGAAGCTTTTGTGTGAAGCATAAGTGAAAATTGTAACTACAGTATGATAATTAAAAAAAGGAAACAAAGCAAAAAGCTCTCTATTCCTGTAATAAAGTGCTGTCTGCAAATCAATGTTGTGCAATTGAACTTCAAGATAAAAAGGGTTATTCAGACCTGGGGCCAGATTCTCTAAGCTTCAAAAGTGATAAAATGGAGAGTGATTAAAAGACAGCCAATCAGCTCCTACCTACCATGTCACAGACTGAAAAATGTCAGACAGGAGCTGATTGGCTGGCTGTTTATTACTCTCCATTTTATCACTTTGAAGCTTAGACATACCTCCCAACTTTGGCTGGGCTGGAGACGGGACGTAGTTGCTGCGCGCCGCAGGTGTGCGGAAATTTAGGGGGCGTGGCCTAATTTCGGGGGCCCCCATTTTGACGCTATGGGGGCATGACCCAGAGGCTCTGTGAACCTCTAGCCATGCCCCCAGCCCCCTGGCTGCGGGAATAGACGCTGTGAGCATGCGCACAGTTTTATTCCCCGCTGCTTAGCAGCCGACAGGGGGGACTCCCAACAGCCCCCCCTCACCGCAGGACTGTTGGGAGGTATGCTTAGAGAATCTGGCCCACAATCACTGTGCTGCTGATTTGCAGAGCCCTGCGGTCAGAAAATCTCTGCCCGGCCAGAGTGCCTTTCATAGCTGCTGTGTCTCTGGTGGTTTCAGATGCTTGATTTAAAGGAGCAATAATATAAACTACAAAACCAGGTTTGTTAGTAAAATCCAGTGGCTACAAATGCAATGTAGAAAACAGTCCTGAGAAAATCATACAGTGCTTATTAAGGTTGTTATCGCCTAATTGGGTGACCTGAATTATCCTGTATTTAAAATTTGCAGCTACTCAGAGTGCTTTGCTCTGCAGGATGCCATGTTATGCAAGCTCTATTTATAAGCGATCTGACTAGATCACTTAAAAATGAAGTGCAGATTGCTCCGCCTATAGGCAACAGACTGCACTGCGGCCGGGGCAGTGTGGTCAGTGCGGATCAGCCGGGGTCAGCGAGAACCAAGCATGGGCAGACCCCCGGCACTGCAGATTGCATTGGAAAGGAACGCATATTGCAATGTGATGCCTGGCTGTAGATCCCACCAAGATTGCATTGCATAAGCGATCCTATATAATAAATAGGCTTCAAAGAGAGATGATGAAAAAGTTATGTGTTCCTGTGTATCATGCACCTGCCCTTCTCAGGAGAAGCTGATTACATCTATTAAAACTCAAGCTTTTATGGTGCAGGCCAGGAGATTGCCACACCGCTCTAATTTATGTGACAAGCTGCTGCTCTTCTCCTCCTCTCAGGAATGATCATTTGCATGTGCACTGCATAAGCCCTATTACTGATGAGTCACAAGGAGAGAGACAATCTGACAGGCAAACATAAAATGTCATGTCAGACAGAGTTCATTCTTACATTAAAGGGTGCCTCCCTGCCAGCAGAAATCAGTATTTATGTTACAGTACAAGTATGTGCGCGGTCTTCTGATTTTATTCATAGGCCAAAATTGACTAAGATCGATTACATAGAAATGCTCTGGTTCGTACCCATTCGAATGCAATCCCTTCCGAAATCCCTGTTTGTCTAATTTACAAATAGGTAAAATTGTACGAGATGGCGTTTTCTCATCCAAATTTGGCATTATAAATGGTAAAGCTCACTGTAAAGCTCAACTGTGTGGCCTATAAAAGCCCATTAAGCACAGCCATGCACTTCTCTGACTTATTCACCATGCCTTCTTCTGTGTTGGATGATTTGTTAAAAGATAGGTCTGTGGGATAATTATTTATTACGTTTCTTATATAGCCCATACATACTCCGCAGCAGTTTACAGAGAATATTTAAACATTCACATTAGTCCCTGCCCCAGTGGATCTTACAATCCACACAGATATTCTAGGGTTAATTTTTTTATTAAGATCCAATTGACCTACCAGTATATTTTTGGATTGTGGAAGAAACCGGAGTACCCAGAGGAAACCCACGCAAGCACTGGGAGAATATACAAACTCCACACAGTTAGGGCCATGGTGGGAATTGAACCATGACCGCAACACTGTGAGGCATCAATGCTAACCATTCCTGATGCACTGGCAGCAGCGCAGAACAAGATGCCAGGGTCAGGAAACTGATCATGATCAGCAGATTGTGCAGGTACCATAGGATGACTTATCTGCAACTATCCGTATTAACCATGTACTTGTCCTAAACTGTCTTGTAATGTAATTTGTTATGTGTTTGCTCATAACTATGCTCTGTAAAGTGCTGCGGAATTTGTATGCGCTATATAAGAAACTGTTAATAAATCAATAAATAAATCTGATTTCTTTAAGAAACCCGATGAGAGCGCAGAGCAGGCGGGGAAACGCGTCAGTAACATCAGAAACCCCATACCTTTCGGATATCACTACAACTGCTAGCAGAACCTGAAGAGGACACGGCACATATTTCCTGTTAAATCCTCAAAACTCTGGATAAAGCTGCATGATCCAGGTGATTCAGCACCAGCAGCTGGGAGATGAGTATTCTACACTACGTGTTAACACTAAAGGTATAATTCATTTAATGTCTGGCCAGACATTAAAAGGACTATGTTGTACAAATATTCCTCTGTTGGAACTAACAACCCCACTAATTCCTGCATTAACAGAAACTTGCAGTGCACTATTCTCATCAATTATGTGCTTGCTTATCATAACAAAGAACTAACACTGCTTGATTAACACTGCATGAGTGCATTACTAACTCTGTCCACTAGGGGGTCTATTGGGCTTAACATTGGTATTGTTTCCATCAGATTGTCGATATTTTAAAGCTAGTTACTAAGGCCAACTATGACATTATGCTTTATTTGTAATTTTTTGTAATTTTTATCCTTAATAATTAAATTTTATTGCTTAAATATTACCTCGACCTCTGCAAAGTTTTGATTTGTGTTGTCTATGTTTTGTATCTCTCTCTCTGAGGAGCTGGATAAGGAGTCCCAAGATGTTGAAGGGGACAGTGGGGTCCTCTACTGGGCTGGTTCGGACTGCAATCCAAAATGGTGGTGGTGGATGAGGGGCAACAGCACTGCTGATGCGTTTTGCTGCCACACCTTTGATAAAGCTGCTGTAGCAGCGAAACGCATCAGCAGTGTTGTTGCCCCTCATCCACCACCACCATTTTGGATTGCAGTCCGGACCAGCCCAGTAGAGGACCCCACTATCCCCTTCAACATCTTGGGACTCCTTATCCAGGAATATTACCGCACACCATTTCAAAGTACACCACTCAGGTACCTGAGGTTATCCATCTTATTGTCCGAGATCAATTCCAGTGGACTTCAGTTATTTGTGCCATCTTGGGCTGACCACATGGATACCAGGACAGTACATTACCTACATGTGTGGAGTGGTAAATATATCTTCCTCTCCTTTAATCTGGGCTGCTATATTGTGGAAGTGGGCGGTTTTAATCAACTGTATACTAATTATGCAAATTTTACTTATGTGTTTATATGTTTGTTTTTTATCCCAGTAAAATATATTTGTAAAGATCATCCAATTTCTCTTTACAATTTTTTTTTTTTTTAGCACTGCTACTACCCCTCTATTTTTATGTTTTTATCTATACAGGAGTAACTAACCTGTTTTATAGCAGCT
Organism: Crinia signifera; assembly: GCF_055691185.1. Classification (NCBI taxonomy): domain Eukaryota; kingdom Metazoa; phylum Chordata; class Amphibia; order Anura; family Myobatrachidae; genus Crinia; species Crinia signifera. The sequence goes on along the minus strand of NC_139217.1, from coordinate 205,603,467 downwards.
GCTGGGAAGCCACTCCTACCAAGCGCCCCCTTAGATGCCTCCCCCATCCGGGGCGGGCTCGTTACCTTCTCTTGTTCTTGTATTAATTTCTTACAGCCAACTTAATAAGGCTCCACATGTTACTCTGCAGCCATCCGGAAGGGCGTTTGGGGACTGTAAAAGATTATCATATTGCTTTATATTTTTTAGTCACAATGATAATATGTGTATGTAATGTTATATACACATGTCAATACATTTTGCATTAACAATGTTATTAAAATATGATTTTAACAATTTTGAATCGGAGTATTTGCAATGATTGGATTATTTATTATTCATTTTGGTCATCTAATGTTATATACATTTTATTTTACACTAAGAAATGTGTGCGTTTAAAAAAAAACAACAAGTTTTCAACTTCTTACATACCTGTGCACAAGTATATTGCAAAGTCACATGATTGCGAAGGCCTATGAATTAATAACATGTTTGGATGTCTGGAAGATGTGCTGTTGGTATGGTCAAACACTGATAATGATGTAGTAATACTTCTTTTACATTTGTGTTACAATCTCTTTGTGTGGCCATAGCCACATGGTATATGTTTTTCAGGACTAATTTGATATATTTATTTTGATTTGAAAAAATAAAAATAAAAAACTATTTTCAAAACTACACCGCCTGCTCCCCAGCCCAACATTGCCCTCTGCCACAGGGTGGTCTTCCAGCTGGAAAAGACATTGGCTGCCTCAGGGCTGAAAAGCTCAGCTCCATCACCAGGGCCATGTTTTTAGCATACAACCATTTTACGTTGCTGCTCATCTTGGTCCTGCTCCGTGTCCTGAGTCTCCTCCCCCAGAAGACACAGGATCCTCCCCCATGAGCTCAGCCTCCACCACTTAGCTACCTTCACTGTCAGACATAGCCCAAACACACAAATACAAACACTGAAAAAATAAACACAAACACAAAACGCACTTCTCACCTTCCTTCACACACCACACCACACATACACACACACATACACACAAAAAAAATACCACAAGTACAGAAAAAGGAGACAAAATAATAAATAAACAGGACTAAGATTAATGACAGACACCACACACACAATACCACACTCAAAAATAAAAAATAGCAACAACCCCTAAATCACTCACCAGCTCCTTACAAACTCACTCTTTCTGCGCCTTACTAAACCGACAATGAACAAAGGGGTGTTGGGGCTACATACTTGCCTGCTGAAAGTCACTCCCATGTCAAAAACTTTGAACCAATCATAACATACTTATACGAAACACATGCCATCGTACCATTTTTTTTTTTTAAATGCGTACGTAATAACACAATCTTAACGGATGTCAATTTCATATGGTTTTAACAATATGAAAACAAATACAAAAGAAAAAATACCAATAACTACAAATGGATTCACCATCTGAAAATACGAATTTAACAAACTCGGCAGCTTAATAAGTAATGCATTTTCATTCGTAAAAAAAAAAAACAAATACGACAACATTCAATGTCATTTGTCTGCAAACATGAATGATATCGAATGAAATACCACAGCTTAGTTAATTTCCATCTCAGAATTTTCAGAGATTTTTTTTTCCCAATTCTATTCTATTGTACTGTATGTAGTTTTATTTGGTTTGTATTTTTTTAATTGTTTGCAATTAAGCATTATGGATGATGTTTCAATATTAAATCAATCCTTCAATAATTTTTTGCGAGCCTGATTTGGAGATTTATGCACCTCTGATGTTTTGTGCGCATCCAAGATGGTGAGGCATCTGTAAATGTGAATGTCCTGTTCTGCAGCCTGATTGATAAGCTGCAGCTTTGTGGGGGTGGGACGGATGTAAAGTAGGGATGTGCACCGGCCACTTTTCGGGTTTTGGGTTCTGATTACCTTGAGGTTTTGGGTTCTAATGGGTTTTGGCAAAACACCTCCTAAGTGTGTTTGGACTTTTTGGGTTTTGGGTTCTAATTTTTTTGTTAAAAAAGCATAAAACTGCTAAAATCACAGAATTTTTTTTTTTTGCTCCTACGCTATATTAACCTCAATAACATTCATTTCCACTCATTTTCAGTCTATTCTGAACACCTCACAATATTGTTTTTAGGGCAAAAGGTTGCACCGAGGTAGCAGGATAACTATACTAAGCCACACAAGTGTGCGGCACAAACACGTGGCTCATGTAAGAGTGGCACTGCAGCGGTAGATACGGCAGTACTGGGCACCAGACAGGTAGATAAGACAGTACTAGGCACAAGACAGGTAGATACGTCAGCAATACTAGTATGTGCACCAGCAGAATTTATAATAATTAATTTTATTATTAGGTACTGCTTGGCAGTGGCACTCAGTGGCACACGTCAGTGCACCAGCAGCATGGAATTATTTTTTACAGTCCCACACAGCACAAGTATTATTTTTTAATTAAATGAGAAATAGCAGCCTAGTATGTAGTTGTACTACTAGGTAGGTACACTTAGGCAGTAACACTGCCAGTGGCAACAGTGGACTGAGTAAATAATACTGGCAACCTCTATTCACAGTATTCAGTGCAGGCAGCACCAGTGGACTATATATAATTCAATTAATTAAGTATTAATAATATAGCAGCCTAGTAGGTAGAGAAAATAAACTACTAGGTAGGTAGGCAGGCAGGCAGTAGCACTGCCAGTGGTCACCACAAAAGGTAGTTATATTACACACCACCAGTAGCTTTATGCAGTGCACCAGCAGAATTTATAATAATTAATTTTATTATTAGTTACTGCTTGGCAGTGGCACTCAGTGGCACACGTCAGTGCACCAGCAGCATGGAATTATTTTTTACAGTCCCACACAGCACAAGTATTATTTTTTAATTAAATAAGATATAGCAGCCTAGTATGTACTAGGTAGGTACACTAGGTAGGCAGTAGCACTGCCAGTGGCAACAGTGGACTGAGTAACTAAATAATACTGGCAGATTCAGTGCAGGCAGCACCAGTGGCAGCACCAATTAATATAATTAATTATTCATATAATAAATATTACAGCACAGCACCAGAGGTAGGCCCCAGCACAAAGGAGACAGTAGTACTACAGGTACACAGTTAGACTGTCCTCCTTGCTAGGGAGAGCCCACCCTAAGCAGAGAGGAGAACAAAGTACACAGCAGCACTGAGGGAGACAGCCCCAGTGAATAAAATAATTACAGCACAGCACACCAGAGGTAGACCGCACAGAGGAGACAGTAGTACTACAAGCAGTGGCGTATTCAGGGGGGGGGGGGGCACCCAGACACGTGCCCCCCTATCATTTCATTTTGTAGCTGAGGACCAGGGCTTTAAAACGAGCCCAGCCCTGTGTCTCTAGCCCCCCGGGAACCGGAGATATCGCCTGGCAAAACTGTAACGTTTTTTTCCCCATAGGATAATATGGGACCCGTCAATTCCGACCCCCTACCGGTTCCGACGGCTGCCAGTTCCCGCCCTGGCATCACAGAAGCTTGTGGTTGATCTCATTCAATTCCAAATCGCTGGGCCTTCAATATGATACCAGGCTGGTCCATATCGGTAAATGGGTTTCCAGAGATATTGCGTGTAAACCGATTTTTTTATTTTTGAAATGTAATTTCATGGCTGTTCATGTTCTTTGAGGGCAGATTACTCTGAAACCAAACGTTCCAGTTTCACTGGACCAAAATCATTCAAAGCCCACTCAAAAGTTCTTCAATATGATACTCATGTAAATGGGTCAGTTGCTTCCGAAGATATAGCCGGTTAAATGAGATAACTGGTTAAAGGGGGGGGGGGGGGGGTTCTCTCCCCCTCACACCAGAAAATGCAGGGACTAGGCTGGTGTAAAAGGGGCCAAACTGGGAATGCATTTTCTGGTGTGAAAGGGGTATCATTTAAAATAGCCGGTACCTGCAGTGCTCTGAACACAGCCAGGCTCTGCCACTGTCAGTGGCTATCACTTATGCCTGGCGGCGGCTGTCCCCCATTTACCGCGAGCATGTACTCCCCCCCTTGGCAATGAACATGTAATCCCACATGGCAACGAGCATGGAACCTCTGGCAATGAGCATGGAACCCTTGGCAATGAGCATGTAGATAAGCAGCACTTATGTAGCATAATTTTTAATAGGCATTATGGTGTTTGGCATAATACATAATGGACATAATGGCGTGTAACTTAACGTGTAATGGACATTATGGTGTAAATGTTTAATGCGTGCCTTTGGTGGACAATGTCCCTGTTTATGAAGCGTATTGTGAATTTTTGCTTAATCTTTGTGGCATTATGTGAATTCTGGCTCAATCCGTGTGGCATTATGTGAATTTTGGCTCAATATATGTGGCATTATGTGAATTTTGGCTCAATATATGTGGCATTATGTGAATTTTGGCTCAATCCATGTGGCATTATGTGAATTTTGGCTCAATTCGTGTGGCAGTATGTAAATTTTGTCTCAATCCATGTTGCATTATGTGAATTTTGTCTCAATCCGTGTGGCATTATGTGAATTTTGGCTCAATCCATGTGTCATTATGTGAATTTTGGCTCAATCCATGTGGCATTATGTGAATTTTGGCTCAATATATGTGGCATTATGTGAATTTTGGCTCAATCCATGTGGCATTATGTGAATTTTGGCTCAATTCGTGTGGCAGTATGTAAATTTTGGCTCAATCCATGTGGCATTATGTGAATTTTGTCTCAATCCGTGTGGCATTATGTGAATTTTGGCTCAATCCATGTGGCATTATGTGAATTTTGGCTCAATCCATGTGGCATTATGTGAATTTTGGCTCAATTCGTGTGGCAGTATGTAAATTTTGGCTCAATCCATGTTGCATTATGTGAATTTTGGCTCAATCCATGTGGCATTATGTGAATTTTGGCTCAATTCGTGTGGCATTATGTGAATTTTGGCTCAATCCATGTTGCATTATGTGAATTTTGGCTCAATCCATGTGGCATTATGTAAATTTTGGCTCAATCCATGTTGCATTATGTGAACTTTGGCTCAATCCATTTGGCATTATGTGAATTTTGGCTCAAGCCGTGTGTTATTATGTAAATTTTGGCTCAATCCATGTGGCATTATGTGAATTTTGGCTCAATTCGTGTGGCAGTATGTGAATTTTGGCTCAATCCATGTGGCATTATGTGAATTTTGGCTCAATCCATGTTGCATTATGTGAATTTTGGCTCAATCCGTGTGGCATTATGTGAATTTTGGCTCAATCCATGTGGCATTATGTGAATTTTGGCTCAATCCATGTGGCATTATGTGAATTTTGGCTCAATATATGTGGCATTATGTGAATTTTGGCTCAATCCATGTGGCATTATGTGAATTTTGGCTCAATTCGTGTGGCAGTATGTAAATTTTGGCTCAATCCATGTGGCATTATGTGAATTTTGTCTCAATCCGTGTGGCATTATGTGAATTTTGGCTCAATCCATGTGGCATTATGTGAATTTTGGCTCAATCCATGTGGCATTATGTGAATTTTGGCTCAATTCGTGTGGCAGTATGTAAATTTTGGCTCAATCCATGTTGCATTATGTGAATTTTGGCTCAATCCATGTGGCATTATGTGAATTTTGGCTCAATTCGTGTGGCATTATGTGAATTTTGGCTCAATCCATGTTGCATTATGTGAATTTTGGCTCAATCCATGTGGCATTATGTAAATTTTGGCTCAATCCATGTTGCATTATGTGAACTTTGGCTCAATCCATTTGGCATTATGTGAATTTTGGCTCAAGCCGTGTGTTATTATGTAAATTTTGGCTCAATCCATGTGGCATTATGTGAATTTTGGCTCAATTCGTGTGGCAGTATGTGAATTTTGGCTCAATCCATGTGGCATTATGTGAATTTTGGCTCAATCCATCTGGCATTATGTGAATTTTGGCTCAATCCGTGTGGCATTATGTGAATTTTGGCTCAATCCATGTGGCATTATGTGAATTTTGGCTCAATCCGTGTGGCATTATGTGAATTTAGTTTCATTCCATTTGGCATCATGTGTAAGGGGGAAGTATAAAGGGGTCTAGTATTTGGTTGCATAATGTGTAGAAGTTGTATATGGTGTTGTAGACTACACTCAAGGACACACCTCTGTTGAGTGGCCACACCCCTTTTCCGCAGCGCGCCTTTGGCGCGCATACAACTACATCCTTCGCTTTTGTCGCCATGGTGGGCCTGCATACTTTAAATGCCAGGGCCTATTTTTAATCCCATTCCCACCCTCTCTCTGCCACTCTCTTAGCATGTACACTGGCACCACTAACACTGCCCCTCCCCCACCTAAACCCTCTTTTATCATGGTGCCCCCCCAGTCATTTTATCCTGGATCCGCCCCTGACTACAAGTACACAGTTAGACTACACAGCAGCACTGAGAGACAGCCCCAGCGAATAAAAAATATTGCGTTCAAGGTCAAGCTAAAGTTTAAGCCCCAGCAGCAGCACCAACACACCCTCTCCCAACCCACTACTAGACTGGAGTGAAGATGGCGGGCGCAGCAGCGATATCCGGCGCCAGGAGATGACATTCTGACCACGTGGACGGACCCGAGTCAGGCGGGAATCTCCGAGCGCTGCTCGGATTGATGACGTTCGTGGGGGCTCGGATCTCTGGAATCCGAGTCTGCACATCTCTAATGTACAGTGATGCCCACATTTTCTGGGAATGCCTAGAGTTTCAAGACCAGTGAGGACCAATCTAACCTGGGACGCAGCACTGAGATCTGTGTTGCCAGTTGGGGGTGTCCTTTCTATAGATGCAACAACAATGTGAACGATATCCATCTACGAATCAGAGTCTGTGATTTATGCAACTTTGGAGGGGAGCCAAGGATAGGCAATATAGGATGGAGGAACAGGCAGAGCCAGTGCCAGTGCCCCCTTCAAACTTTAAATTTGTACCCTTCCTCCCATACTTTGTAAAGGGATGGTGCATGCTGCAAAGAAGGCGTGTGTTCTCATATTATTCCACACAGTAGCATAGCCTTATACAGTAAACAATGCACTGTACATAGAGCCCGATTCAGCCATTGTTACAGGGCTGCACATTCATTGAATGTTCCGCAGTACGCATGCACATGCCCTCTGTGTGATCACATGCTCCGAATGCCTCCATTGTGCTGCCTGATTCTTCAATGTTGGCCACCAATTAAAATCTTGAAAGTTTTTCATTTCTGGAACAGTCATTTGAATGGCATGTACATCAGGCCCCAGTTGACAGGTCTGGTCTCATACTATCCGAGAGGCCAAGTAGTGATTTGACCTGTTGGTCCACAATAGGGAAGAGCAACTCAGCACGGGTTAACTGTATTTGCGTGGTGCCAAGTGTGGTGATGACCTGGCCTCCATATGAAATTAAGTTTATTTTGTCCTGTGGGTTGATTTGTGCAGCAGGGTCTAGCTCGCGTAGTTGTCTGCGTGACATGACATTGCACTTGGCCCCTGAGTCTATCTTTGACTGTGGCCACTCTGTTGGTGTATTTAGTCTTGAGCTTGATGAATATCTCACCCCTCTCATCTGTGTGGTCGACACTATCACAGACTGTTGTGCGTGCTGTGTCATGCACCAAGTCTGTGTCTACCTGCTGACCTGCCTTGGGTATGCGGCTGTAACGGGGCTCAGTTTGCTGTTTTGTGGGTGTCTGGTCTTTAGAGAGACAGCACCTGGCGAAGTGATTCCATTTGTCACATCCATTGCAGTGTTTATCATATGCAGGACAGTTCTGCCTGCCTGGGGGGTGCTGTGCTGCGCAGTTCCCACATGAGAGTGATCGGGGTGCGGTGGCCGCCATGACACAGACTTCAGCGTCCCTCTTTAACTCCCTTGTGCCCTTTTCTGCCTGCTCATGGAGCATGCATATGCTTATGCGGTTTCTAGTGTGAGGCCCTTCTCCCTTAGTAGCTGTGCACGTACCTTGTCATTGCGTATGCCGCACACAATTCTGTCACGGATAAGCACATCTGTGAGTGTTACAATGTTACACTTCTTTGCCAGCAGCTTTAGTGTTGAGGCGTATGATTGCATGGTGTCATCGCCCTTTTGATTTGTGCTGTTAAAGATGTGCCTGTCCATGATGACGTTCTTCACCGGCATGCAGATCTCTTCAAATTTGGTGAGCAGGACTTCAGGATCCTCTCTGTTCTCTGTGTCCGCGTATATGAATGCCTATGAATGAATTTGTCCAGGGCGTCTGTGCCCGCGAGGTTCAGCAGTGTTTATGCTTGTATCTTCTTTGACTTGTCTGATAAGCCCACGATGCAGTAAACGTGCCATTCTCTCTTGAATTTGAGCCAGTTGTCAGCGATGTGTTAGTTGAAGACCAGCGGGTCAATCTTCCTCAGCCCATGTGCCATGTTGATCCCGCTTCTGACACCATGTAGATGTGTGTGTGTCAATCAACTCACGGACATCTTTGCAGCTTGAATCAGGTGCGTCTTTATTCAGCTCCGGCTAACACTGACTGACTGACTGTCCGGCCGCCTGACCGGAAGTGAGTCACACCTAGATCCTACAAGTACCAAGAAGCACCACATGCATCTACGGGGGGGGGGGGGGGAATTCAATTTGAGCATCCTCATACACAGCAACACCACTCGCCAGGCTGGGAAGCCCCGGTGCTCTTCGTGCTGCCATCACCCTCCCGGGTGCCGCTGTGTGCCAGAACCTGGGTTAACTATCCCCTCTGTGCATATCTAATGAGCGCAGTGCAAATTTAATGAGCGGCTCCCCGCCCCCTGCATATGCAATGAGCGGGTCCGGCTCATTGCATATGCAGGCGCGGGGAATAAAAATATTCACTGCGCTGGGTCCCGATCATTAGATATGCATGGAGCGGGACCAATAGTGCTCACTGCTGCCTGGGTACCATTTCAGACCCGTTCAGACTGCAAAAAAAAATAGGTCTGAAACGGGTAGGACCCTGCTTTTTTACTGTTTCCAAATACCAGATTTTTGGAAACGGTAAATTCACTCAGACTGCTCATATTACCGTTTTAAAATGGTTAAAAAATGGCAAAATACAAGCTTATACGTGCGGTCTGAAAGGGGCATTAATGTTACATGTTGGCATGGAGGAGATGCTGGTGCACTATGTGGCACCGCCTGACCCGCAGCTATCACCAGCCATGCATAAATGACGTACTGATATATCCTTGAGTGTTTTGTTTAACAAATTCAGTGGCTCCCTCCAGCAGCCTAATTTTAGACCCTGCACTGAAGGGACACTGATATATAATGCAGGCCCGCATACCTTCAAATACATTTTATTAAATCCAATCAAACAATATTGTGAGGTGTGAGGTGTTCATAATAGACTTGAAATGAGTGGAAATTAATGTTATTAAGGTTAAAAATAGCGTAGAAACAAAAAAACATCCCAAATTCTGCGATTTTAGTAGTTTTTATGCTTTAAAAAAAAAAAAAATCAGAACCCAAAACATTGAGGGGGTGTTTTGGCAAAACCCAGTAGAACCCAAAACCTGCAGGTGATCAGAACTTAAAACCCAAAACGCGAAAAGTGTCCGTTACACATCCCTATATTTCATACCACCCAGCATTTTTGTAATTGTAGTCAGGATTGCCATGTGGCTCAGCCGCGCAAGTTCCTGGAGAGGGAGTGTGGCTGCAGGAGAAGGGGTGTGGCTTCACAGTATTGTCTGCAATTGCGCATGTCCTGTTTCGACTGTGGGGGGCATGGCCAGCAGTATGAAAGCTTCTGGCCATGCCCCCTGTCCCTCTGCCTCCTATGAATAGACAGTGTCATGTGTAGACACGCATGCCAGAGCAGAATATGGGCAGATCTACTACATAAAAGGGTATACACATGTGGGCATATTAAGTGATCTAACTAGATTGCTTAGAAATTAAGAATGGATTGCTTTGTGTGTATGCCCCTGGGGACGGTGATGCACGGTCCCATGCACAGACTCTCCCTTCACCCTGTGTGTACCAATAACCAACCAATCACCTCCACTCTTTTTTTAAACACAGCTTGTAACATGGTAGTTGGGAGCTAATTGGCTGATTCTTTATCTATCTCCAGGTTATTACTCTCCAAGGCTTAGTACATCTGCCCCAATGTATTTACGGCCTACTGTTCACCCTGCATGCTGTTGTTCTTATTTTACATAGTATTTACTGTTGGTGATATTATTACTGTTCTTTTGGCAGATTACAATTGGGAAATCAAAGCAAATGGCAGAACATTTAATCGATCATTTACAAAGAAGAGTTACTGTTTTTTTACTAAGAAGAAATATGCTGTAAGTTTTATGCAAGTCATATTATAATTATTTTTAAACATTAAAAGATAGTTTGTTGTGGACGTAAGCTGCGTCTATTAGCATAGCGTACCTCTGCAGTAGCGCACGCAGGGGGGGGGGGGTTCTGAGTACCCAGAAACCCCTCCAGGAGTCTATGGGGTACTTATGTATTATCTGGGCTCCCATGTTAAATGCACCCATTTTTTCATACCCCTACTATCCAACTAGGCATGGAGTTGATTTTATATAGTGTGGCGAGCGCAGCGAGCCACCGTGCCCGAAGCGTGGCGAGCGCTTTTTCATAAGAAAAACGGGAGGCTGTAAGCTGAGGGTCCCCTCTTTCCATGGTTACAAGAATTTTAAAAATCAGCCCTTGGGAACCGGAGATATCTGACTTCAAAGCAGTGGTCCCCATCCAAGCCTGTTAATTGCTCTTCCCAGTCAGATATTTCAGGTTTTGTCTGACTTAGAGTTTTTATGAGGGTATATTCCAAATGCTTGGACTCTCCCCCTTTGATGGACACTAGTAGCTTGTCTCTACTATTCCCACAACCAGAAATATCAGCCTTCCAGCAGCTGGTTACTGCTCCAGCTCCACACACCTGGTATGTAATTTTATATTCTCTTTGGCAGATTGCTCTGCCTCCTGAACTCTGATCCCCTAGTCCCCAATACCATTTGGTAGGTGGGATTCTCTAGTTTTTAATTCCATTAAAATGTAAGAAATCTATTTATTTGAAGATATCTGCAGTGAAGCAAGCTGTCCTCCAACCGGAAAATTATGAATAATAAGCCCACTCCAATATACACCCCTGCCCTGCATATTAAACATCCTCTACCACCCTGGAAGTTATGTATCAGGGCCCCTTCATTCCGCCCAATGCCCCCTTCTCCCACCATCTGTGCAGTAAAGGGGTAATTAGTGGAGATGACTGATCCAGGCCCTACATGCTGAGCGGTTGATATAATACCCCTTACCACCCGCGGGACATCAAAGCTTCTCCGACCCCTACCGCTGGAGGATTGATAGGGGCCCAATACATTGCTATGCCCAGGGGTCTAGCAGTGACGCCCCTGTATATATATATATATATATATATATATATATATATATACATACATACACAGATATATATATAAGAAGCAGGAACTCCGGCACTCTGGCTGTTTGCTCTCAAACGGTCTCCTTACCCCGGTGCCCTCCTCAGACCCTTGCAGGTCTATGTAGACAAACGATTAGGCAATAAGGCGTCACTCGGGGAGTTTGTTCAAGTGAAAAAAGTCAGGTTTATTCCGACATGTTTCGGGCTGCTTTGCCCGTCCTCAGGGAACGACGGACGGGCAAAGCAGCCCGAAACATGTCGGAATAAACCTGACTTTTTTCACTTGAACAAACTCCCCGAGTGACGCCTTATTGCCTAATCGTTTGGCCAGATATATATATATATATATTTTTTTTATTATTATTATTTATATACATTTGATCTATCTATAATACATTAACTGACCCGGCATATACTGGTACCCTAAGTGTCCGTTTCCGTGCTTTGCCCCGCCCCTCTGGAAACCCCCTTCTGAAAATCATGTGTTTGCCCCTGCTCTGGTGAGTGAGATACTCGTAGAAGACATTCGCACTGGGGGTTTGCACATGCACAGACCCCAGCCATTGAAAACGGGGGCGAATTCGGACCCATACTAACTGGTCTCAATCAGCCCCATAATTACAATTACTTGTTTTGGCCAAAAGATAGATATAGAACACTCATATCCTGCTACCATATTATTACTTTAATAATAATAATACTATAGCTTTCAGTACAAATATTATTTGATAATGATTCTTTTTTTTTATATTTTATGTTTACATTTTAAAGGACAACAGTATTAGGACCAGTAAATACAACTTCTTCACTTTCATACCGCTTAATATTTACGAACAGTTCCACAGGGCGGCTAACCTCTACTTCCTGTTTATAATCATCCTGCAGGTAAGTGTTCCCATGTGTGCTTTTTTTGAACTGATCATTAACCTAAAATTACTGTGGAAATATGACATGGGGACATTTCTTGTGACTAAGCCTTGCTAGCTAATTTAGCTATCCCCCTATAGCTGGTATAGGAGGGAGATTCATTTTAAGTGATGTAAAATGATATAACAGTAAAAAATTTCCATTCAATAAAAAAAAAAACTGTCTAAAACTGCAGATTGGCTTTGTAAAAGCATCTGAAATGTCAGATTGGATGCATCAGCTGTCCTTATGGTGGAATCTCCTGAGAACAGCAAAAAACACCTTCTTACACACTGCCTGCACTGTTTAAACATTTACAAGCTGAAATAAATACTGCCAAGGTGAACAAACCTTGATGCTAGTATTGTTTGCACTAAAGACACCTTTAGATTGCCTTACATAACATGGTTCCCTGATAAGTAAAGAGTCTGATGTTACATCCTTGTGAGAATGTTTGTAAATTTAAGACACTCTGATTGGAGCAAACACAGTATTGTATGTTTTGTTACTTGAGAACATATGACAATGTAACTTTATGCACAGATCAGGTCCATGACAAGAGCCAGGAAATAACAGTTTCAAGTTAAAAGTTCCAGCATTTTTCTTCTGGACAGTCTATAGTATCTATACCATACTTGCCTACTTTTGAAAACTAGTTTCAGGGAGATTATAGTTGGTTGTAAAATTATGCACCCCCCATTGAGAGGGTGTGTCATGCTCCACCCAAAGGGTGTATCTAGTTCCATATATGGAGAGATTGTAAAAAGAGATTGTGAACGTGACATCTAGAAGCATGGGTGTGTACTGCTACATCTGAGAGGAATTGTGTAAATGATTCCAAATGTAGATGAGCCCCAAAGCACTTAGTAAGAGATACTATACTTGGTAAAGTGCTGATGATTCAATGTAAATGTATCCATTGCTCATTCTTTTTTTTCCGAAAAAATGTAACAGTGTAATGTGGGCTAGGTGACATGAGGGACATTGCTAGACTAATGAGGGTGAGAGGGAGATTGCTGCTATTTCAGGGAGTCTCTTCCAGAATGCAGGAGGGTAGGCAACTATGGTCTATACCAGGGTTGCCTGGTATCGTCGGGAGGGTCCTGGAAATTGGGTCCCCCTCCCACTTTGCCCTCCATGTCCCACGAACCCCCCCCCCCCCCGGCATTTAAGCCTCGCCGTGCAATGCTTTAAATACTGGTATTGCACTGCAAGGACGGGGCCAATAAGGAAGCCCGCCTGTAGCTGTTTTCCTCCCGGAGATGGCCCCGCCCCCCGCTTCACTGGGCTGGCTGCCCTCTCCCGGACAGTTGGCCACTGTGGTCTATAAAAAGTACTTTATACATCACATTTAAAGGCCCATACACACTAGATGATTTTGAGCTGAAAGCAGCTCAGTTTCACTGTTTGAGTTGCTTTCAGCACAAAAGCCGCTCAGTGTCAGGGACATGCGGTGGGGTAAGTGGCTGAGGAGTCCCTGGCAAGTATCAGAGACAGTTTTGCACCCAATTTATGAGCCATGGGGTACATGCCGGCATTATACACATGTACAGCAGTATATACTGCTGGAGATTCACTGAGTTTTAATAAGAGATGCGCAGAAAAGGTAGCCAGGTGAGGCACTGCCTCACCTGCCATAGACTTTTTACTCCAGAGTTTTGACTATAACAATTATTAGAATAGTCAAAATAAGATTTTTTTTATACATATTCTTTGTATTTTTGACATACTTTATAAACTCAAAACTCCAGCATATACCTTAGTATGACAGGAAAGGCTGTGCCTCACCTGCCTCACCCCACCGCATGCCACTGCTAAGTGTGTATAGGCAGGTGAGCAGTGGAACTGATGTGTACTCCCACATCATCACCGGCAGCCGACGTTCATCTGCTGGTATTACCAGCAAACTGAATGGCTTTCCATATTGTCCTGCTATCCACAGCGGCAAAAAAATGATGAGCAGGGGCGGTTTTCAGCCCAGTGATTTCAGCGATCACCGATGTGCATACACGCTGGGCAAAAAACACCTTAAGAACCCTGCACTATGGAGGTAATTCTGGTTGATTACTTCGCATGCCAATTTGCACGCAGTGCATTTTTTTTCTCAGTATGCATGTGCATCATCTGCACTGCGCATGTGCAGGTTTGATCACCCGTACACGCTCGCACCCTTGCGAACAGAAATATGCTTGCAAACGATCTCTACCAATGTAGGCATGACATGGATGTTTCTGTGGGCACAGCCTTGAAAGAGGGCAGAAATGGGCATAAACTGGGGCGTAGACAATGGTGTTGCCCACAAATGCTGGGTGGTGGCTTCGCAGCACTGTGCGAACAATCGCAGTGCTCGAGCTCTAATTCATTTGCAAGAAAAAAGTGGCTCACAAGGCAGCAGCTTAGCGGACCAACGTTCGCAACACCAATCAACAAGCACAATTGCTCAAAAACATACCTAGGGTGACATTTAATAGAATGCGATTTTTTTTTTTTTTTTTTTTTTTAATATATTTTATTGGGTTTTCAACACAGGATAAAGAAACAAAAGTCAAACAGATGACCGATGAAAATTAAGCGGAACATGACAGAATCATGGTATCGATACAGTATATACAGCAGTCCTATTTGACAGTGTCATATACAAATAGCTTTACTGTAAATCAATAGGAATAGTAGAGTGGAAATCCTACAAGATATAATTATATCTAATGCAGAAGAAAATAGAGATAACATAAAATAAAACTACTATCTGAAAATAAAAGAGCTGTATAAGGGGACGACGGGCAGACAAGGGAGGGGGGGGGACAAACATAAGGGAGGCAGTATAGGGGGGGTATATAGTGAAAGATCAAGGGCAGTAATTCTGGTGTAACTGGAGTAAAGTACAAATAAAACATAGCATGATTAATCTGTCAGGAATGTCAATTACCAGTCGCTATCCGACGCAGAAAGCTCCAGGAGGTATTTTCAAACAGTCTCATGATGTGATCTTAAGATTGGGTATCAAGGGTATTAATAAAGTACTCCCATTTTTTATAGAATTTCTCTACCCCTGCCTCAACGTCTGGGATCGTAGAGCGTCTATCGCAATATAAGATTTGGATCATTTTCTGTTTGACCTCTGTAAGGGAGAGAGCCGACCGGGTAGTCCAATGTATAAGGATGGTTTTCTTGGCAACTGTGATTATCGTGGCCAGAAGTCGAATTTTATATTGTTTATTCTGTTTGTCGGGGCCTAAGTTCCAATTTTTGAAGTTCCCACAGATGCATGCCAGTGGATCTGTGGTCAGGTGAAGGGAGAGCATGGAGTTAATAAATTGAGTGACTTTGTTCCAGAATTTCCGTATTTTCCCACAACCCCAGATGCAGTGAAAGAAATCTGCGTGCGAGAGTGTGCATTTGACACAGGCACCTGTCTCTGAATTTGTCATGTGTTTCCTCTGAGCAGGGGAGATATATGCCCTGTGGATCGTTCTGATATGAACTTCTTGTAAATAAGAGGAGTGTAGGTATTTAAGGGTAGTGTCGTATTGGGACAGAAGGTCAGGTAACAATGAGATGCTGGGGGTATCTGTGGACCATTTCTGTAAAGTTGTAGACCAACTGGAAGACGCTAGAATGCGATTTTTTTGCGTTTTCAAAATCGCATTTTTGGCGCGAATTCGCATATTTAATGAGTTGCGTATTCCAGAAAGAAAAATGCGATTAAGTGCGATAATGGGCTATTTTTAGGCATCAAAATGTGCGAATTTTAGGCATGAAAATGTGCGATTTTGTGTTTATAATTTTATTTTATTTTTTAAACGGTGTGAGGTCCCCCTACCTGAGCATAACCAGTCCCAGGCTCATTGAGCCGGACCTGGTTACAAAAATACGGGGGACAAAAAGCATAGGGGTCCCCCGTATTTCTGAAACCAGCCCCGGACTCTTGGACCGGTCCTGGTTCCAAAAATACGGGGGACAAAAAATCTGGGGGTCCCCCGTATTTTGAAACCAGCACCGGGCTCCAACAGCCCGCAATGTCATGCCGCAGCCGGGAGACACTTTTTATATAAGGTCCCCTGGCCGAAATATGAGCACTGTGGCTGGTCAGCCTTTACGGGGTACCTGGAGGAGTGGGGACCCCCCCCCAATAAAGGGGTCCCCCCCAGGCTTCACCCGTCCAGGGCTGAAGCCCAGGGCTGTCACCGGCGTCCATGGCCAGTGGACGCCGGCCTGATAGTGTTAAATCTCACATAAGTAGCATTGCTTTATGCAGGAGAACTACAAGTGCCAGCAGACCTCCTCCACATGCTGGGACTTGGAGAACCACAAGTCCCAGCATGCAGGGCATTAATGTGCCTGCTGGGACTTGTAGTCCACCTGTAAAAAGAATGTTAAAAGAAAAAACACACCCCCAGAAAATTATAACTTTATTTTACACACATACAGTACACACACCTCACTTTTGCACCAATATACTTACCAATCCAGGATCCAGCGCTGGCTCCCTGCTCCACAGCCGGCTCACCCCACATTTTTGCATCTCATTAAATGTCACGCATAGTTTCTCTCATTAACCAATTAACTAACCACATCTACTCAATGCAGGCCCACGGTAAGCACACTATTACACTTTAAACATTTCTTCCTTTCATGCTTCACATCTAATATACTGTATATGTATGTGCTGATATGTAACATCTTCATAACATTCACTTTAAAAACTGTTGCAGTCTGCATGTGGACACTATCATTTAGAAACATGACTTCTAAAACACTATAATGACTGACAATCATTGTGACAAACTTCTTACATTTGTAGGAGACATACTGTATTCTTAAATTTAATTGTGGAAGTAATACATAAAAAACACATTAATCATCCATGTAATAAAGCTTCCTTGCTAATGGACAGTAATTTAGTTAATTAATTCAAATAAACACACTGAAATGAGGCAAATCATGTAATTAACTAATAGGTTGAGAATGAGTTGGCTGCGTGCATATGGTTGGAGTTGCGAATGAATTCACCCACAGAGGATGTTAGCACGCACAGTGCCTGATCTTGTGGACAAGGCAATGTGCTTGTGAGCACGCAAGTGTGCTTGTAGACTGTGGCCACTCCCATTTGAATACCGTTGCGAACACTCATGTTCGCATGTGATGTGGGCGTTGCTTCACAGACTGTGTGCGTGCGATTGCTGTTCGCACAGGTGCGAGCGAATGTGCATGCAAAATAATCAACCTGAATAAGGTCCTATGTTCGTAAAATCTAGTACGTGATTTCTTTGTTGCAGGTTACTGCACATTTGATATTCATATTTAGGGGTGTTATTCAGACCTGATTGCTGGGCTGCGAAATCGCAGGCTGGCCAATTATCGAACGACTGCACATGCATACAGAATGTACCGCACAAGCACAAGGGCAACCATCGGAAAAACATCTGATCGTAATCTGATCGCAAGGTGATTGACAGGAAGCTGACGTTTGTGGGGTGGTAACCAGCTCTTTTTGTGAGTGTCCGGAAAATCACAGGAGCTACCAAGCATTTTCCAATGGCCACACACTGGAAAAATCATTCAGTGGTGAGTGATTGGCCAATGAATTTGCATGCGAGTTATCCTATGCAAAACTTGGCACATCAATTGCTTAATCGTTTGTCCCCTCCTGAGGAGCTGCCGAGGAAATCAGGTCCAACTTGTCCTCAGGACAAGTCAGACTAATGTATGTGGGCCTTTAAGTGGGGCATTAATTGTATGGGGCATTTTTGTGTGTGTGGGACATAAAATGGTGTCAACGACATACATGTGTGTTGTATATGTGGCATTACGGTGTGTGGCATATTGTGTAAGGGGCATTACGGTGTGTGACATATTGTGTGTGGCATAATGTGGTGTGTTGCATAATGTGTAAGGAAAAAATATGTACAGTATACTGGCAATCAGGACTGCTATCAGAAATTGTGGGGTCCAGGACTGACCAATTAGGCAGGGTCCACTCCGTTTCTCAAATCATTGGCAATGCCTGTGTCTGCAGCACTGGCCGCACTACTCAATCTCTACATTGCTTTAAGGGAAATGTGAACTTTGTTTATGACAAATTAGACTTTATTATCTCCAGTCCTGGGCCCCCTTCCTGTCCTGCTGGCAATTGCCAAGTTAGGACTTATAACTTAATAATGCAAAATGCTGTGCCTAGGGTCGGCCTGACAATTTAATATGGCACTAGGTCCATGAAGGTGAGTGGCCTTGCCTCTGCCTACCTCTCTCCTCCAACAGTCTAGTCCAAACCATCTCCTCTTGCAGACTAAACCTGACCCGGGTGTGTTATGGTGGTCCGACAATCGGGATCCCAATGGTCAGTATTTCCCCAACATTGGAATCCGGACCGACAGGGGGGCGAGCGCAAAGAAGCACCCTTGTGGGCTCGATGGCTCCCTGGGTGATTATCACTCTCCATTTTAGCACTTTTTGAAGCTTGATACATCTGGCCCCTAGTCCCTACACTACACAGATACAGGGCCAGATGCACTAAGCTTCAAAAGTGATTAAATGGAGAGTGATAAACAACCAACCAATTAGCTCCTGCCTGACATTTTTCAAACATAGAATGTGACATGGCAAGTAAGAGCTGATTGGTTTGTTGTTTATCACTCTCCATTTTATCACTTTTAAAGCTTATGGGCCCCATACATCAGCAATTAATTGTGACAATCCTCCGTTCTGGAGATGATTGCCACAATTAATCTTTAATGTGTTTGCTCCCCCTTTTGGCAATCCCAATCAAAAATGAATAGGGATCGCCAATCGATTGCTGAATCAAATTTTTAAACATGTTTAAAAATCTGGTTTTATTGGAGTTTCATTTTTGTATGTGTGGGCATTCTAACCATTTATCTGGGCAAGAAAATAACTGGATCTGAGAAACAATTAATTGTGATTGCTGATGTATGGGGGCCATTACTGCCTCTGGCCCACAGTGTGTAAACTAATATATATGCTGAAAGCTACCACTGGGGGCATGCATCCTTATGGGAGCGCAGGGGGCCAAAATGGCCCCCGGAGCAGGATAAGGGGGTGGGGCGCTAGGCACCCTGCAGGTCAACGGCGGGAAACCTGGGTTCGGGGGGATGGGGGGGGGGAGGCAGCAGCCAGGGTAGCCGGTCCCCTTCTTGTCACCTAGCCAGTGAGAAGGAACAGGTTTAATTAAGGGGGGAGTGAGCAGCAGCAGGAACAAAAGCAGAGAGCAAGGGGGCTGAGCTCACTCATCACCCAGCTAGGACAGAGACACCCACCGACCCAGCCCAGTTGTTTGGGTAAAAGCCGGGGAAAGGCACTTGACAGGTGTCAGGTTGTAAATCTTGTATTGGACATGTTTAAAAATGTTGTAGTTGTCACGTCAAAATGTTGTGTTTCAAAAAAAAAATATATATATATATAAATAAATAAATAAATATAATAATAATAAAAAAAAAGAATACAAAATTAAGAAAAAAAAAAGGAAATATATATATAATATATATATATATATATATATATATATATATATATATATATATATATATATATATATATATATATATATATATATATAATGTTTGCATACTTGTTGTATTATGTTGCATAGGAAGGCTATATTGGCTATGAGTGTAATTGTAACGTTGGCTTGGGTTGTCATTGTCATCACGGTGTATAAGATGCTTGAATAAGAATGTTGTCACAGTATTGCGGGAAGGGAGCGGTGCACAAGGCAGGAAATGTAGGGGAGTTACAGAATGCCTCGCATACTCACCATTAGGCGGCCGCACGCCTGGTTCCAGCATTAATACGGCAGGGGCCATACGGGTTGCGTGCCAGGTAGGGTGAGGTGCGGATGGTAGCTGATCCCATAATGGTAAGGGGCGTGTTCACGTGAGTCACATGACGGTGGCTGGCACGGCCCATAGCGTGTAAGGGGCGTGTTCACGTGAGTCACATGGTGGTGACTGGCACGGTCCATAGCGTGTAAGGGGCGTGTTCACGTGAGTCACATGGTGGTGACTGGCACGGCCCAGGCGGTACCAACTTGGTAGGGGGCGTGGTCGCGTACCCACGGCGGTGGAACGGACACGTCCCAGGGGTACCACATTAGCAGGAACAGAGCGCACCGCTCCCCTTTTCTATCCCTTGCCCTGCAAAAGTGTTTGGTTATGATTATGGATTTGTGAAATAAAGCTGTGACCATTTTAATTGCCACAAACTATGTCGTCATGTTTCCATTATTTCGTTGACCAGAGCGGGGTGCCGGTAAGTCGCCCTCTCCCGCCTTATAGTTGAATGGTACATAAAAATAACATGAATAATGCTTACTACAACTAGTAATGCACCTTGTTGTCATGTACTATTTTCAGACTGTTCCTGCAATTTCTACCCTACCATGGTTTGCAATAATGATGCCCTTGCTCTCACTTCTCATTATACGAGGCATTAAAGACCTGCGTGATGATATTGTAAGTACTGTGTATTTAAACAATGTAAGATATAATTCTGCCATAAGAAGATAAATGGTCTTGTGACTTAGCTGACAACTCCCTACACCTAACGCTAATATTTACCATGAACACCTAGAAAATGGTTGTCCTACCCTGAATCTGAACAGCATGATCCATTTCCAGTTTGACCACACGTTTTAGACCATTTCCAGAATACGTTCGGGTCTGTAATAACATCCATCTTCTGACTGTGAGATCCAATGATTGCAAATGCATACCTCCCAAATTTTAAAGTTGGGAGGTCGGGACGTTCCCGAAAAGGGGGCGTGGCCTCAAGAAAAGGGGCGTGGCCTCACGGGGTGACGCGAACTCCGGCCACGCCCCGTTTTCGCCGCTCGTCGGCGCTGAATAGACGCTGTGCGCATGCGCATAGCGTCTATTCTCGGCAAGCTGGGGGGGCTCCCAACTGTCGCCCCCACCGCGGGACAATGGCGGCCCCGGGCGGGACGCGGGAACGTCCCCGAATATCGGGACTTTCCCGCGGAAATCGTGACAGTTGGGAGGTATGGCAATTGGATTATTTCTGAGCATCACACGCAGTTTGGTAAGACATATTAGGGGAAATCCTATAATGATCTTTGGGTCCGAATTTGGCCCCGTTCCGATGCACGTATTTATGCATGTGCAGACCCCGGTACCGAATGGCTTTAGCGAGTTGCACACTCACCGGGGGCGCAAACGGGGCTTGAGCAGAGGAATGGTGGACCAATGCCTGCCAGGGGTGGGCGGCTAACATCACATGACATCAGCTCCCGCCCCCTCTTCAGCAGACTCCGACAGAAATAATACAAATTGGTCAAAAGGTAATGTGTACTGGGCACATAGATTGTGTTAAAAAACCCTCCTGCAAGCTAAAGTAGGGGTGAAAAACAACGTTCCTATCTCACGGGGAACGTTCCTCTTCTCTGCCTTAAATGATCATACACAATATTCCACTGCGTACTCGTGTCTGGATCTCTCAAATCGATCAGATAATTGACCCTTCACCAAACTTCAAGGAAGAAAAGGTACCATACACCCCTTAAATGGGATTGGCCAGTAGCGCACGCAGGGGGGGTTTCTGAGTACCCAGAAACCCCCCCCCCCCAGGAGTTTAAGGGCCCTCAGCTGAAAGCTGAGGGTCCCCTCTTTCCATGGGGGTAAGAATTGCAAAAATCGGTCCTTGGGAACCGGAGATATCTGACTTCAAAGCAGTGGTCCCCATCCAAGCCTGTTAATTGTTATTCCCAGTCAGATATTTCAGGTTCTGTCTGACATAGAGTTTTTTTAATGGTATATTCCAAAAGCTGTGACTCTTCCCCTTTGAGGGACACTAGTAGCTTGTCTCTACTGTTCCCAGAACCAGAGATATTAGCCTTCCAGCAGCTGGTTACTGCTCCAGCTCCACACACCTGGTATGTAGTTTTATATATACATATTTAAATATAATACCCCCTATCACCTGCAGGACATCAAATCTTCCTCCACCCCTACCGCTGGAGGATCGGTAGGGGCCCCAATACTTTGCTATGCCCAGGGGTCATACACTGCTGTTGACGCCCCTGTATATATGTATATATATATATTATTATTTATATACATTTGGTTTATCTATAATACTTTAACTGACCAGGCATATACTGGGTCACCTAAGTGTCCATCTCCGTGCTTTGCTCCGCCCCTTTGGAAACCCCCTTCTGAAAATCCTGCGTTTGCCACTGTTGGCATCTCCTCTTCTCAGAATAGATGCTTTTTCAGACACACTGATTGTTCCAGATGCCGACAGAAATAATGGTCGTAGACCATCAAATGCTTTCTCTCCCCTTTGGCAGCATGCGAGGGGATGTGTTTGCGTACATCCCCTCGCATATTACTGATGGGATTCGAGTGGGTGGCGTTTCATGGCTCGCTAAGCAGCGAACAACTGCTGCTTAGTGAGCCTTACTGAATCAGGCCCTTTGTGCGACAGTCTGTTGATATTGTCAGCATAATAAAAAGCAGCATCTTGAAGAAGATGTAGGGATTAATTGCATGATTTAAGCAGAGACACGATTAGTGTACAGTAAAATGAGGTTCTATTTAAATAAAAAAGATGACAAAGATGCATTATGCAACATTACATTAACATCAGTGGATTATTAATGCTCTCTCTCATTAATCCCGTATTTAATATAATTGTATTACTGTATATTACTTAACTATCTTTCTAGCCTCGTACTCAAACTCCCTCGTACTTTCATATGGGAGTTCGATGGTAAAGATCTGCGCATGCGCACAAGCAAATACTTGCATGTGCCGGTCTACATTGCGTGGCGCCATCAGTAATTTGCATAGTCTCCGAGGCACTCGCACCGGGGGGGGGGGGGGCGCGCAGGAGACGGGCAGGGGGCGTTCTAATGCGAATGTTCTGCGTTTCCTGGGCATATCCACGAAAATGCTGGGTGCGCCCTGGAAAATGCTGGGCGTCCACTTCCAAATGGGTGCGGCCTCCTCCAAACAGGAGGCGGCTGATGTCGCTGGATGACAGCTGCCCAACCTGTTCTCGGAGCAGGGTGCCGCTAATCTAAGTCCTAGTGATTTAGATTAGCGGGCGCTACAGATATCGGCAGGTGGAGTTACATGGCTTACAAAGCAACAAACTACCGCTGCTTTGCGAGCCAACCAGAATCAGGCCCTTAGTAGCCAACCAGCTCCTAACTGCCATGTGTTTAAAAAATGATAGTCAGAGCTGATCGGTTGGTACTTAAGCTCTCTCCCCCAATCTGTATATGCAAACTTGAAAGTTTGTTAATTCAAATTTGGGTTTAGATATTTAGTTGGCATAACTTGTATAATAATTTACAGGCACAACACAGGAGTGACAATGCCATAAATAACAGACCATGTGAAATACTCAAGGATAAAAGGTTAGTATGTTTTTGTTTGTTCTATTTCAAATCTGGTGCCTATTTATCAAGACCTTTTTACTTTCATCATGTGGAAAGTGCAGTTTTACTGGTACAGTCTGCATTATAGACAAGGCATGCTCTCCATAGTCTATGATAGCCTTTAGAATTGTGTCTGCTGTTTCAAGGATGCCAGTTCACCTACCTACTGTGGAAGACACAGATATGGAGACAGCTTACACTCATACTGGAATCCCTGTGTGAATTCCATCCAATGTACATTGAATAGCATAGATGTGCTCTGTATTGTATAGAGTGTCTGATCTTACCTGTTGTAGGCCTGCAGCACCCCAGTAAACCTGAGGCCTGAGTGAAAGGCTGCCTAGCAGTAGAAGTGATTTCTCCCTACCAACTGCAGTCCAGGTAAGCAGTTCCAGGAGAAGGAGTCTTCTCTCCATGGGGGTTATTCTAGTTCACTCTTTCTGACAAATTCCTTTTTAGATGGACAAAACCATGTGCACTGCAGGGAGGCAGATGTAACTTGTGCAGATATAATTAGATTTAGGTGGGGTTTTACTTCAAAGTGAGATCTATATTGCAGTGTAAAAATAAAGCAGTCAATATTTACCCTGCACAGAATCAAACTAACTCACCCAAATCTAATTCTCTCTGCACATTTTACATTTGCCCCCCTGCAGTGCACATGGTTTTGTCCATCTAAGAAGGATTTTGTCAGAACGACTGAACTAGAATAAGGCCCCATGAGACCGTTATTCAAGACTGCAATTAGTAGTGAGTACCATACAATGCAGAAAGCATTCTTTGATCTCCGCACAATACACAGAGCATCAAAATGACTTCCATACAATCAATTGGCCATCATGTGTTAAGGTGCCCATACATGTACCAATTACCCAGTACTTTTTGTGCTAAAATAGCATTGTTGTGCATATGTTGTGCATGGGATGCGATGCTATTTTAGCACAAAAAGTACTGGGTAATTGGTACGTGTATGGGCACCTTAAGTGTTTGCCATACAATACAGATAACATCCTAAAGGTTGACAATACAGAGAGAATTCTAGTGATTGCTATACACAATCAAAGGTGGATCCTATTTACCAGCATGGTCTGGTGACAGTCTTAATTGTGAGCATGCATTGGATCACAATGTTCTGGATATTGTACAATCAGAAGAATGCTCTCTGTATTGTATGGAGGATACATTATGCATTGGTTAGTCAGCACTCCCCTTTTCTGTGTTTGGTATGATAGTCCTTTAATATTCTTTCTGTATCGGTTGTAAATAGAATGTTCTTTGTATTGTATGTAATTATAGGTCTCCCATGTTCTTAATAAGCTGTTGTAAACATAGTTGTGGATAAAAACAATCTGATAATAGATGCCATCCCTGTATAGCTTTCCTCAAACTATTAAACAATTGTATTATTTAATTAATTTAATGAAGGCTCTGACTGTGTCATCAACCATATTAGACACATACTGGGCTTACATCATCTACAGGCTTAGCAAGATCTATTGTAGCTGTATTTTATACTTACAGTATTTGCTATTAGCTCATTGGTGTCCTCTTTGACTTCCATTAACATAACAGTTGTCTGTTTGTGTATATACAAATATACACTTGCACAATAAACTAAAGATGGGTTTGGCACAGTGGAGAGACCAGTTCACATCTCTTTGCACATAACAACTTAACATTGCATTTAAGTGTAAGGAGTTGTAGAAACCTGGCACTCATGATACAGTACGTACATACCTCATAAAGATATATTTTCCATGAAGTATAATGAGGGGTTATGGTATAAGAGATTGACAATGTTTAGGTCCACAGTCACTAGGTCGACCACTAATGTTCGAGAGTGTCTATGTCGACACCGGATGCATGTTGGTCGACAGTCATTAGGTTGACACCACTAGGTCGACATGGGTCTAGGTTGACATGGTACAAGGTCAACAGGTCATTATGTCGACACAAACATTAGATCAACATGGTCTAGGTGGACAGTCAAAAGGTCAACATGGGGTTTTTCACTGTCTTTTGAGCCGACATGTGCCGACAGGCGGTATTTCATGACCTACAGATGTAGCGGGTCTCATCGTTGCCACCTAGGGCGTGGTGGAAGAATAAAATAGTGTGCCGAGCGTAGCAAGGCACCATGCCCAAAGCATGGGGAGCGCAGCAGTGAACTTTATCCTGTGTCCATGTCGACTGTGTCCCAATTTGGGTCAAAAACAGTGAAAAACACCATGTTGACCTTTTGACTGTCGACCTAAACCGTGTTGACCTAATGCTTGTGTCGAACTAATGACCTGTTGACTTAGTGCATGTCGACCTAGACCCATGTCGACCTAGTGGTGTCGACCTAATGACTGTTGACCAACTTATGGTCAACCGTATGACCCACACCTTGTACTGGTCGACATACAATAGGTCGACATTGGCAGAAGGTCGACACAAACCTAAGGTAGACATGGGCATGGTCGACATCCATTCTCACTCTATGCTATGCCTACTTGGACAGAAAAGTATGAACCAAGTAAGTCTACACCAAAAAAAACTTGTAAAATGCATGTTGACCTTGTGGGTGTCGACCAAGCCCTTTTAGACCTTAAGCTTGTGTTGACCTTCTGTCAATGCCGACCTATGGTTTTTAGACCATTTCAAGGTGTCAACCTAGTCACCGTAAACCATTAGTGGTCAACCTAGAAACTGTCGACCTAGACATTGTCGACCCAGGCACTGCAAACCTAATGAGGATGTGTAATTATAAAGTGAAAATGTATTTGTGTCCAATTCCCAAAAATGTCTTAGGGTCTTATTCATGGTAGCAAGGAAACTGAGTCGGGTATGGCGCTGTGGAATCCTTGTGGCACCATAAGTCAGAAACACCTTTATCTTGCCTGTGGCTCCCTACCTTTGATTTACCTGAATTTGTTTGACTGAAGTAAAATTGTAGGCTGGGCTATACTATATTACTATATTATACTATATTACAGCACAGATATAAGAACCTAAAGGCTCCCATACATTCAGGGCAGGTGATGTGGGGGGGGGGGGGGTCAAAGGGGACACCTGTACCGGACCCAAGCTTGTGAGGGGCCCCTAAGTTCTGATGGCTGTAAGCATAGCTGCGGCAGTTCAGTGCCTAGAAATGGTTTATAAAGGCACCCACCTGGATTCCTGTAAGGGTACTTACCCAGACACCCCTCCAGTATTAGTGATTATTAATTGTCTTTTGTAATAATAAAAAAACACATTCAATATGCAGTATACTAAAAATATTCTGCTCAAAGGGACGTGGTTAGGGGGGCCCCAGAGATATCAGTGTACCGGGCCCCAAGATTTCTGTTGCCGGCCCTGCATACATTGCAGCGACTTTTATCCTCATAGAAGTTGTCTTTTGCATGCTATATATCGCATGCAATTCCAGCCAAGCCGGCTTAGCTCAGAAGCAATCCAAGAGATTGCTTCTGCAGCAGGGGTGACTCGGAGGGTCTGGTGTGATGCGCATGGGACCATGCATTGCATTGGACCCATGTTCAGTCAACTGCCATTTGGGATATTTTCCTGTGATTGAGTGGTTCAATCATAGGAAAATAACCCAATTTGCAGGCCCTAAGGGTCTTGTATTATGTAAAATGTGAAGCAAAATAAAAGCAAATAGTGAATGTTTTATGTACAAAGTATTTCTTATTTGTATTAAAGGTGTGTCCTCTGCAGATGGGGCATTTCATGAGCTAAGGGCATGGGATTTGGACAAAGGGCTTCCTCGCTGTGTTACACGCTAGCCAGATACTTGTGCTGATATTAACTTCAAATTTGCGAGCTGCCCCAATACTTTCTCCAGTCTGATTGATACAGTAGATCTGCAATGTCTAGATCACGGGTGGCCACGCCTGACCTCAAGATTTACCAACAGTTCCTGTATTTCACGCAACCTGTGGATAGTAGGAATGTTTGAAAATGTGACAGTTAGTAATGACTGCAGCTGTGCATTGGCTAGGTGATTTCGAGGACCGGTTTGGCCACTTCTGGTCTAGATAGACAGTCAATAGGTCTACCCCAAAAGGTCGACATGCCATAGGTCAGCAGGGTCAAAAAGTCCACTGGGTCAAAGGGTCGACATGAAAAACTTAAATGAATAGGTCGACATGAGTTTTTCATGATCCAAATCAGCAAAGAGGGAGGATATAATACTGAGAGTAGCCAGACACCGAGCCTGAAGCATAACAAGTGAAGCGAGCCATGCAAGGGTAGGTTTAACACTAATTGGAGGCACATGTAGAAAGTTCGACATTGACACCGGAAAAAAAACTTGCATTTAACGATAAACTAGGAATCAAACAAAATACTGAAGAAAGCAAATAATGTATTTGAAAAAGAAAACATCAAATATTCTTTGTGTTACTATAGATGAAATGTACTAAGCTTGAAAAGTGATACAATGGAGAGTGATAAACCACCAGCCAATCGGCTCCTAACTGCTATGATTAGACATAAATAGAGGGCCCATTCAAGCTTTCTCAGCACCCTAGGTAACACTTCAGTCTACTGACCTACACCTCCCCAACCCAAACACCAATACCCACTTTCTAGTCTTGCATGCGATAGTGTGGAGCAGTGGCGTAAGTTCATCCCAGTTGCCCGGAGGCAAGATAAGTATTGCCCCCCCCCCCCAAATACCAATTAGTAAAGTGTCTGTCTCCAGTAAAGTCATGGGATCTAATACAGGGTGTGACACTTGCAAAATTATGTTAGGGAGAGGGAGTCAGACACATTAGTTAAATCAACTGCTTTCAATTAACTGATTCAAACTTGAAGGGGAGGAGAGGTGCCCCCTTGGAAGCAGGAGCCCGGTGGAAGATGACTCCATTGCCTCCCAGAGTTCTGCCACTGGTGTGGAGCTGGCATCTTATAAGAACAAATGCAGGCTGCACTAAATGCAACAAGATGTCGGAGACTTCCTTAAATTTGTGAAAGGCAGACTCAGGGCCGCCCCCTGGATCTCAGCGCAATTTTGCAGCTGCCTAAGGCTGGTCAAGCTGGCAATGTATGATTACAGCAAGGGGAGCAAATTCCTACTACAATCTTTACCTACAATAGCCCTCAATAAGTAGAGAGGCAGCATGTATGATTACAGAGTTGCGACTTGCAAAGATCAATACTTTTGATAGCAAATTTTGCTGTAAAGAGCATTGCCCTTCTGAGAAAATAAACCCCTTTAATGCTGCCCAATGCACTTTATGATTCTGTTTAATCGTTTAACATATACAGAATTGAGGAATCTTGTAGTAAGAACTTTCTTAGACTTCTTTTATATATTCTACTATTTTATACCTGTAGTTTCTCTTGGGAGAAGTGGAAAGACATTCAGGTTGGAGACATAATTCGGCTACAAAAGGAACAATTTGTACCTGTGAGTGATATTATTTTATATACTGTTAAAATTCTTCTTATTATATTAGTTGCTTCTGTAGACCTTAAGCTTGTGTTGACCTTCTGTCAATGCCAACCTATGGTTTTTAGACTATTTCAAGGTGTCAACCTAGTCACCGTAAACCATTAGTGGTCAACCTAGAAACTGTCGACCTAGACATTGTCGACCCAGGCACTGCAAACCTAATGAGGATGTGTCATTATAAAGTGAAAATGTATTTGTGTCCAATTCCCAAAAATTTCTTAGGGTCTTATTCATGGTAGCAAGGAAACTGAGTCGGATATGGCGCTGTGGAATCCTTGTGGCACCATAAGTCAGAAACACCTTTATCTTGCCTGTGGCTCCCTACCTTTGACTTACCTGAATTTGTTTGACTGAAGTAAAATTGTAGGCTGGGCTATACTATATTACTATACTATATTACAGCACAGATATAAGAACCTAAAGGCCCCCATACATTCAGGGCAGGTGATGTGGGGGGGGGGGTCAAAGGGGACACCTGTACCGGACCCAAGCTTGGGCCCGTTCAAGCTTTCTCAGCACCCTAGGTACAACTTCAGTCTACTGACCTACACCCCCCCAACCCAAACACCAATACCCACTTTCTAGTCTTGCATGCGATAGTGTGGAGCAGTGGCGTAAGTTCCCAAGATAAGTATCCCAAGATAAGTATTGCCCCCCCCCAAATACCAATCAGTAAAGTGTCTGTCTCCAGTAAAGTCATGGGATCTAATACAGGGTGTGACACTTGCAAAATTATGTTAGGGAGGGGAGTCAGACACATTAGTTAAATCAACTGCTTTCAATTAACCTCAAACTTGAAGGGGAGGAGAGGTGCCCCCTTGGAAGTAGGAGCCAGGCCTCTTAGTCAACCAGAGGAGGATTTTGGGGGAAATTTACTAAGATGTGTATTCTACTTCACATGTGATGTTGCTATGGACAACCAATCAGATCCTGTCTACTATCTTCTAGAGGGTGCTAAATAAATAAGAAGTAGATTCTGATTGGTTGCCCATAGCAACATCACATGTGACGTACTGTAGAATACACATTTTAGTAAATTTCCCCCTAAGGCTCTGGAGGGCCCAGGGTACTTAAGACTGGGGCCCTAAGGTCTAAAATGAAAAATCATAATACAAATAAATATATATTCTACACACAAACACATATAGCTGCACCTCTCCGTCCCCACCCCTCCATCTCCCTGTCCCCACAACAGCACCTCTCTGTCTCCATCATCCTCTCTGTCCCCTCATCACTGCTGCACCTCTCCATCTCCCCATCATCCCTACATCTGTCCATCCCCCCATCACCTCTACACCTCGTCCCTGTAACTGCTGCACCTCTCCGCCCCCCTACACTTGTCCATCCCCCATAATCTCTACACCTCTCCCCCTCGAAACCAATGACACTTTACGTTCACACTCTTGCAACTCTCTGCCCCTACCCCAGCACCTCTCCATCTCCCCTGTCATCTCTCCATCCCTCTGTCACTGCTGCACCTCTCTATCCCCTCGTCAGTGCTGCACCTCTCCACCCCTGTCAACGCTACAGCCCCTCCGCCCCCCCCCCCCCTGGAACTGCTGCGCTTTTATGTCCCCTCATCACCGCTGCACCTCTCGCCCCATCACTGCTACACCCCTCTGTTCCTGGTAACTGCTGCACCCCTCTGTCCCCCTGCATCTCTCCATTGCCCTGTCATCCTTGACCTCCCACCATCACCCTCTCTGTCCCCCCTACACCTCTCCATCCCCTCGCCACTCCTGCAATTTTCACTGTGCCCGTCTCTCCGTTCCCATGTCCTGCACCTCTCTGTACCCACCCCTGCATCTTGCCGCCCCCTCCGTCATGCTCTCCATCCCCCCTACACCTCTCCGTCCCTCCATCACCGCTGCACCTCTCTGTAATCACCCCTGCATCTCGCCGTCTCCCCATCATGCTCTCCCTCCCCCCTACACCTCTCTGTCCCTCCATCACCGCTGCACCTTTCCATTGCCCCATCACTGCTGCACCTCTCCATCCATTCGTCACCCCTACACCTCTGTATGGTACAATGGTATTCCAATAATAATAAAATCTAAATCATAAAAAAAAATCCACAAACCTGCAGGGCCACCGCTGGGCAGATGGCATGTAGTGTCAGGGTGATAGCAGGGCCTCGACCAGGTGGGTGGCAGTTGATGGGCGGGCAGGCAGCAGAGCGATGGCAGGGCTACCACCAGGTGGGCAGCAGATGATCAGCGGGCGGCAGGGCCACAGCTGGGTGGGCGACAGGTAATGGCCGGGCGGTCAGCTGGGTCTTGTCTCCTTCTATGCTGCCTGCCTGCCACCCTCTCCCGGAGCAGGCTGCAGGCTTAAAATTAATTTGAAGAAACTCAGGGAGCCCGAGGTGTGCTCCCACCACCAGTGCTGTGCCTAAAAAAGTGCATAGGGGGCCGTGTGATCGATGGACCCTCTCCCAAAGGAGAAGGGCCCCGTTTTTCCCCTAACCCCTCTCAGCCATAAGGCCGAAGAGGGGAAAAAAGGGATTGGTGGGTTCTCTTCACCGAAGCTTAGAGAGACCCGCATTCCTCAATGCACGGAAGGGTCAGGACGGTGGGTCTTCCCACCCAAAGATTTGGAGAAACCCGCATTAGCCTTCCCTCCCCACCTTGCAGCTCAGGGTCGCCCTCGAGGGGACCAAAGTTCTCCCCGAAAGGATGAGAGCTTCGGTACATTGGGGAATGGTAGGCCCATAAGGGTCAACCACATAACCCCAAAAAACGTGACACACTACAGAAAACAGAAAACGTGAAAAGTGCACGAACGTGGAGAGGGAAGAGAAATAAATAATAAAGAGGACCCCAGCCAGAAGGCTGGGGTGGGGGTGTGAAAATTGTCCTACCCCATCCAAAAGGACGAGGTAAGGACGTGCAGCCTAACCTAGAGGGGGAAGTGCGCAGTACAAGTGCTTACTAGTGCATGGTGATTTGGGGATCACCCGTGCATGTTCGACACCCCCGAGTTTCTCCGGGGGCACAGTGCAGCATCGGACTCCAGGCAGCTGACCGATCAGCGTCTGACCAAGTGTTTCTCTGCTCCCATTGTAGGGCACTTTCCAGCCCCTGGCATGGGAATGGGTACTCCACTTGGCTTTTCGAATGACTCCCTTAGGGGTTGAGGCCCCCTTGGAAGAGCAATCTACTCAGTCTCAGTGTTTCTCCGATCCCAAGGTTAAGGTACTAAGCTGGGCCTTTCGCGGTCTCCCCATCAGAGGCTACGAACCTCTGGAACAGGAGCCATCTACTCAGTCCCAGCCTTTCTCCGCTCCTTGGGAATGGATACTAGACTGAGCCTTTCGCTGTCTCATCCTTCGAGGGCTACGAACCCCGTCAAGAGAGCCAAACTACTAGGCCCAGTGTTTCTCCCCCCTCTCTAACCAGTGGGTTTACGGAAACAACACCTCCTACCACTGGCAGAGGTGAAGGTACTCAGCCAGACTTTTCACCACTCCCAGGCAAAAAAGAGTGGTCCCACACCCTCCGCCCATCAGAGCAGCTACTCAGTCCAGCCTTTCTCTATTCTCTGCCAGAGGTCAGTCCATGCCCACTGATAAGAACAGATACTACACTTGATCTTAGCCAAAAGGCCGAGAAGCGAGAGGGTGCAGCTTAAAATATTGCAGAAGCCAGCAGACTCAGCCCAAGCTAGCTCAGTAGCGCTGGTGGCTATAATGGCTGTCAGTGAGGGGGAGCTGTCGGATTGCTAACGGAGACCCAATCCACAGCTGATGGAGGGGGCCTAGGGGTAATGACCTCAGAGCTGTCCCTTGATCTGGCTCGCTCTGCAGTCAACCAAAAGGTTCCCTACACAGATCTGGTTACTTGCAAATACTGAAAAAAAGAAAATAAGCCTTAAAACCCATAGGGCATGCTGTTGTGAATCTACACATTCCAGCATGCCCTACCACAGTTTTTGCATTCCCTAGTAGCAAAACTCTGGCAGTGCATGCTGTAATTTGTTGTTTTACTGGACAGCCACAGGTTGGCAAGCCCTGCCTTAAAACCATATACAATATCCTGTGAGCTTCAAGTAAAGGTGCAATCCCAGGGAGTTATCCTGTATTTTTAAAGTTCTCCCATTTCTTTTTTAAAGTGGCAATAATTGTATTGGCAATAATCATGCTTGTTTTGCCATGTAAATGATTGGCACTTTAAAAAAAAACTTGCACACTTACTGCTTCTAGCAAGTTATAACATCTTACTTGAGATTGGAATTGTACATATACTTAGTTGGTAGGATAGCACGGCCGCTAACAAAATAAAATAAAAAGTATAGCGGCACATAACAGTACAATACAGGCTTCTAATAATTTGTGTGCAGACCTAAAAAAAAACCTCTCTCTTTAACCTATTGCTTGAAGGGGTGTGGTATATGGTCCCGACATTCGGGATCCCGACAGTCATCAGCCCAACGTCGGGATCCCGACAGGCCGGACTCAGACAGCGGGGCAAGCGCAACAAAGCCCTTTGCGGGCTCGCTGCACTCGCCACGGGCAGTGGCTCGCTATGCTCGCCACCTATTCTATTCTCCTATGGGGGTCGTGGATCCCTACGAGGGAGAATAGCCAGTGGCCGTCGGGACCCCGAGTGTTGGGGTTTTGACTCTCGGGATCCCGACGTCGGGGAAATGACTGTCAGGATCCTGACTGTCGGGAAACTGTCTGGCACCCGCTTAAAGTGCCCTATATTTGCTATACATCATATTTATTTATTTTAATAACATTTTTTTATATAGTGCACACATATTCTGCAGGGCTTTACCGAGTATAGTTGCCCAATCACATCAGTCCCTGCCCCATTGGAAATACAATCTATATTCCCTACCACATGTACACACACAGACATTCAAGGGTTAATTTTTTTTGTTGGGAGCCAATTAACCTGCCAGTATATTTTGGGATTGTGGAAGGAAACCGGAGGAAACCCACGCAGCACAGGGAGAATATGAATATGCAAACTACAAATCATATTATTATCAATAATAAATCACATTATTATGGTATTAACAAGCACAGGCGGAGGGGGGGGGGGGATTGTTTCTTAAAGGAGCCTGTCTTTTTGAAGTGATCAGAGAGCTGCTTGAAGTCTGCGTATGCGCATTAACACTGACAGGGGGGGGGGGGGGGGGGGGTTTGGACAAAGTGAGAAGTCCATAGGTTCAATTGTATAGTTTTTAATTAATACCTGTATGTACTGCCCTGCTAACTGTTCCATGGAATATTTTTTACCAGGCAGACCTGCTTTTGCTGTATACTTCCGAACCAAACAGCTTGTGTTATGTAGAGACAGCAGATATAGATGGGTGAGTATAAATGTGTGATCATGTCTCCTCAAATAATCTGTTACTTCTAATATGTACATTTTGCACTATGTCTCAGTTAGTTGGTAATGATACAAAGCTGATAAGTACCAGAGTGTGACCTCCGAATATGTTTTAACCTGGGAAGAGTTTAAATAAATAACTAAATGAAATTACCCAGTCAGGCTGCAAACTGGGATGGGACAGCTGCTTTACTGACAAATCTAAAAAAACAGTGATAGAACTATATGAAGTCCACTGCAAATGTACAATGGGGCTGCAGTTGTTAAATCAGTCAGCTTATATTGGCCCAATTTACCATTCGATATTTACCATATATACTCGAGTATAAGCCTACTTTTTCAGACCATTTTTTATGCTGAAAAAGGCCCCCTCGGCTTATACTCGAGTGAGGGTCCCGCTTGAGTCAATAAGTTTTCCCAGTTTTTTGTTGTAAAATTAGGTGCCTCGGCTTATATTCGGGTCGACTTATACTCAAGTATATATGGTAAATACAGTATACGGTATGTATCAATTATCACATTCAGCGACTGAGCTTGCGATAAAGCTGTGAAGGGTCTCCTCAGTCATTTTATGAAAAACAGGTGTAACTGCGCTAACACATCATCAGTCCAGTGATACAGTATACAGTAATCAGGCATATTTATTCAATATTTTAAATACATACAGTAAAAACACATAAATGAGAGTAAAATGATACGCCTATATTCACCCAAGCGGATAGTTCTGATGGGTGTGGTATAGGGTTCCGACAGTCGGGATCCCGACAGTCATTAGCCTGACATCGGGATCCTGACTGGCCGGACTCAGACAGCATGGTGAGCGCAACAAAGCCCCTTGCGGGCTTGAAGCGCTCACCACGCTGCGGGCACAGTGGCTCACTACGCTCACCACCTATTCTATTCTTCCTCTATGGGGGTCGGGGACCCCCATGAGAATAGCTGGTGGCCGTCGGGAACCCATCTGTCAGTGTCTTAACAGTCGGGATCCCAACGTCGGGTAAATGACTGTCGGGATCCCGACTGTTGGGACCTAGTCTGGCACCCGTTCTGATAGTGTACTATGGGGCAGATTTATGAAGCTTGGAGAAGTGTTATCTATCCCCATAAAGAACCTTAAGTGCAAGGTGATAATGGTTCAGCCAATCAGCTCTTGCCTGTCAATTTACATATTGTGGCCGATTGGCTGAACCATTATCACCTTGCACTTAAGGTTCTTTATGGGGATAGATAACACTTCTCCAAGCTTCATAAATTTGCCCCTATGTGAGCAGAAGTCCGTTCCTATGGCGCCCTGAGGGTTTGTAATCCGATGGGATCCAGTATGTACCAGGTGGACCTTGCGTGGTCACAATGTCTCCCAGTCCCGTGGCCAGTTGTGATGGTGTACCACTACTCCTGCGGGTGGTGGAAACACCCTCTCAAGCCGGAGTCACACAAGTGCCGTGTTCTGGCAGTGCTGGAGAAATAGATCCTGAGAGTGCAGCTTTATCAAGGATGGTAATGGCTGAAACAGGGCTGGTCCGGTTAATAAAGTGCTCAGTTCTTGCAGTGTAGTCCAAGTGGGTGATGGTGTTGCACTGACTCAGTTTCCCATGTATATGCAGCTTTTTCAAAGGTATTTCCCCAAAAATACCAGAGTCATGAGCTGCGCATGCACCTCCGACATCGTGTCACTGCATCTAGCATCTTCAACAATCTGCATCTCCAACAATCCCGTGCATGCTGCACCCCATTAGTAATACTTACTAGTGCCTGAGGATTGGTTCCTGCAGCACTGCTGGTCTTCAGTCAGACTTTAGAGTGTCACTGTACTGCACTGGGAGGATCAGCAGGAAGCCCCCCAATGACCAGCAGCCCACTGGACACCAATCACTGGATCCTGGGGAGGTGTATATAATTATTTTTTAGACACTGATCAGCTTATGTGTCCATCAGACACATAGGGGTAACTTTACAAAAATGGGATCTATTGAAAATGAGATGTTTTCCATAGTAATCAATGAGATTATATATATCTAGAAGGTGCTAAATAAATAAAAAGTAGAAACTGATTGGTTGCTACGGGCAACATCCTATCTTCAATGGAACTCCCATCTTAGTAAAGTTAACCCACAGCTGATAACACTGGTCTTGGCCTCGCACTGCTTTCTCTGCCTAGGGGCATAAACCCCAATTCACATGTGAGCATTGTTTGAGTAAAAGAAATGTTATTAAATGGCCCCCTAAGTGTGTCAGAAAGATATCTAGCACAATAAAAAGCATTATCAAGGACCACAGATGCGTATGAGCTTCTGATCAACAGACAGCCTCTCGGCCAGATGCACTAAGCTTAAAAAGTGATAAAATGGAGAGTGATAAACAACCAGCTCCTACCTGCCATGTGTCCTAGACTGTGTCTAAAAAATGTCAGTCAGGAGCTGATTGGCTGGTTGTTCATCACTCTCTATTTTATCACTTTTGAAGCTTAGTGCATCTGGCCCACAGTCTTTACCTGTTGTGGGGGGTTGATCTGGTGGTGTATGAAGGTTCCATCATGAAGCAGTGGGCCACCATCCAGCTGATCTCTGTCAGCAGCTGAACAACAGGAAGTTGAGCAGTCAAAATGTTTCCCTCCAGAGGTGAAAGTGTGGTGAAACTGGTTGAAACTGAGTTCCACCACCTGTAATGGTAGGAGTAACTAAGTCCCACTTCCACCACAGACACAGTAATTAAAACAGAAATGCCTGACCCAGTGGCTTCCTTTTTCTGGCACGGCGTATGTGATGTCATGCCGTCTCCATTGCTGAAGGTAACAAGAGAGGAGAAGAAGCTGCTGGAAGGACAGAGATAGATAAGTGTATAAAGGGCACTCACTGTGGATATTTTGTGTAAGGGGTACTACTGCTGTGGGTTTATGGCCCTCATTCTAAATGATTTGCAAAGCAGTGGTAATTCACTTTGCAAGCCAAGTAATGACGCCCGCTGGGCGCGCAAATGCCATCTCCCCGCTGGATGCCGAATATCCCCGCAGGCCTGCTAATGGATGTTTTGCATAAACATTCATCCGCAGGCTTGCGTGCGAGCCCGAAATCATTTAATGGTCGCAGACCATCAAATGATTTCTGAAGCTCTCGCTAATCAAAGTCTGGTGCCTTAGTTTAGCGGCGCCCTGCTCCATGAACAGGGCGGGCAACTGACATTTAGTGATAACATTATAGCTGCTGCCTGCCCCTGGAAGGCAGATGGCTGACCCCATTCGTATGGGGATACCCAGTGTTTTCATGGGTGCACCCAGCTTTTTGTGGGTACACCCAGGAAATGCAGGGCGTTTGTACGCAACCTCTTTAAACCCTATTTTCCTCTTTATAGAGTATCTCCAGTACATGTCTTTTGAAGGGCTATGGGCCTGCTAGAATGGACCTAAGTACTGTAAATCCTGATAGAGGCAGTGACTTTTTATGTGTGTTGTGCACCTCATACACTGAAGGGTATGCGCTAAAATCCGCTGCCCACTTCACCGCACATGGCCGGCTAACAGATCGATAATAATCTCATATGCACTAAGATATGTGATTATTATCACAAAGGGCAGCTCTGGTGTTCAGAGCTGCTCTTTGCGAAGCAGCCAGCGACGTGACAGTGGGTCACCGGTGGGTCTCCTCCCTCCTGCTGTGCCCAGCTGCTTGCGGGGACTCTGTCTCTGCCGGCTCCTCCTCCCTGTAAATGGAAGGGGAAGTACATTGCTAGAGAGGAGGAGGCCACTGGTCCAGGCAGCACAGCAGGAGGCTGCCCACACACAGGTGAGGGGAGAGCAGCGTAGCCAGTGAGGAGCGGAGAGGGTTGGTGCGGGGTGGCAGAGGTCCAGAAAGAGAAGCCCATAGGCGACAGCCCCCGCTGCGGTACACTGGTGTGCAGGTTTTAGTGCATACAAAATGCAGTAAAAACCCAGTAACAGTGTTTTTACTGTACCTCATTTTTGCTTTAGAGCTTCCCACCCAAGGACAGGAAAATACAAATACTAAACACATGGGTTCAGAATGACTTTCCGAACTTCAAAATATTGACATTCAAAATACAGACAAGCATTGGCAGACAGTCAAAATATCCACATGTTCAAATTGCAGACATTCATTACGCCGACATGGACATGGTCAAATGACTACATTTAACTAGACAAATCTCAAATTTACAGTGGATGCTGAATTAGGCCCACTATCTGTTACACCATGGTCATTTGCAGTAGCCTAGTATTTACACACGATACTGTGCACAAATTCAACTAAACATGGCCTATGAAGTAGTGGATTTGCAATTGGGAATGCAACAGTGTCGCAAACATGCCTAGTATGACACACATGAATGGTCCCCTTTTGCGTTCACTTTACGTCACCTCACACATTCTTCACCGGAAACGCCCAGGGTCTTAAGTTTAAGTGAGATTATACACCATTGCAAACAAAAAATTCCAGCGATGTGTGTCATGTAAAGCGGTTTCATGGAAATGCCCATTAAACGGTGGGCGTTTCCATGGGCATGACTATCTGCCACCTTCACACGCCCACACTGATGGGGGAGAGTGCCCGGTGAGCACTCTGTTCGCCATATTCGCTCACACCCGGAACATGCACATGCACGGAAATGCGCATGCGCAATAAAGAAACATAACGTACCCGCGCAAATTCACATGGGTGCGCATGGACCAGAATAAGGTTCTTAGACATAAGCTGTGTACACACGGGCAAAAATCGCAAGCAATATGGTCGCTGAGCGACCATATTGCGAGCTATTGGAGTGTGCACCAGCGATAAATCACCGGGTGCGCGCTCCCATTTTCAGCCCCTAATGGTCGCTGGTCGGAGGAGCATGCTCTTCCGATCAGTGACTTCCCCTGACTCTTCTCCCGGCAGTGTGTCATTTTCATGGGACACTGAGCAATAGGATTGCTGAGCAATATATTACTAGCAATATATTGCCAGCGATCATATTGCTCCATGTGTACACAGCTTTAGAGTCCTTCAGAGTGATAGAGCAATTTAATAAAACAGAAGGAATAAGAAAATTATTACCATTTATATTTAAATGTATGTGTTTTTTTTATTTGTTTTTCACTGATAGAGAAACAAATCTAAAGTTTAAGCAGGCCTTAATGGTTACACACAACGGACTCAGCACAGCAGAGGCACTGGCTGCATTTGATGGTGAGCACTCTTGTTTTAAGCTTTTTATTTTAAATCAAATGATCTCTTAAGTAAAGGTTGCACAAACCACATTACGATATTCATTTAGAAATGTAAAAGGATGAAGAAATCATGTACTTCCAGCCAAGCACTTAAAAAATATTGGTTACAGACAGTGGCGGATTCAGGGGGGGGGGCACCTGGGCACATGCCCCCCTGTCATTTATTTTGTAGCTGAGGACCAGGGCTTTCCAACGAGCCCAGCCCCTTGTCTCTAGCCCCCCGGGAACCGGAGATATCGCCTGGCAAACCTGTAACGTTTTTTCCCCATAGGATAATATGGGACCCGTCAATTCCGACCCCCACCCGGTTCCGACGGCTGCCAGTTCCCGCCCTGGCATCACAGAAGCTTGTGGTTGATTTCATTCAATTCAATATGATACCAGCCTGGTCCAAATCGGTCAATCGGTTCCAGAGATATTGCGTGTAAACCGATTTTTTTATTTTTGAAATGTAATTTCATGGCTGTTCATGTTCTTTGAGGGCAGATTACTCTGGAACCAAACGTTCCAGTTTCACTGGACCAAAATCATTCAAAGCCCACTCAAAAGTTCAATATAATACTTGTCTCATGTAAATGGGTCAGTTAGTTCCGAAGATATAGCCGGTTAAATGAGATAACTGGTTAAAGGGGGAGGGGTGGTTTTCTCTCCACCTCACACCAGAAAATGCAGGGACTAGGCTGGTGTAAAAGGGGCCAACCTGGGAATGCATTTTCTGGTGTGAAAGGGGTATTATTTCAAATAGCCGGGACCTGCAGTGCTCTGAATACAGCCAGGCTCTGCCACTGTCAGTGGCTATCACTTCTGCCTGGCGGCGGCTGTCCCCCATTCACCACGAGCATGTATTCCCCCTTGGCAATGAGCATGTAATCCCACATGGCAACGAGCATGGAACCTCTGGCAATGAGCATGGAACCCTTGGCAATGAGCATGTAGAGAAGCAGCACTTATGTAGCATAATTTTTAATAGGCATTATGGTGTTTGGCACAACACATAATGGACATAATGGCGTGTAACTTAACGTGTAATGGACATTATGGTGTAAATGTTTAAAGCGAGCCTTTGGTGGACAATGTCCCTGTTTATGAAGTGTATTGTGAATTTTGGCTTAATCTGTGTGGCATTATGTGAATTCTAGCTCAATCCATGTGGCATTATGTGAATTTTGTCTCAATCCGTGTGGCATTATGTGAATTTTGGCTCAATCCATGTGGCATTATGGGAATTTTGGCTCAATCCGTGTGGCATTATGTGAATTTTTTCCCAATCCGTGTGGCATTATGTGAATTTTGGCTCAATCCATGTGGCATTATGTGAATTTTGTCTCAATCCGTGTGGCATTATGTGAATTTTGTCTCAATCCATGTGGCATTATGTGAATTTTGGCTCAATCCGTATGGCATTTTATGCATTTGGCTTATTCCGTGTGGCATTATGTGAATTTTGACACAACCCATTTGGCATTATGTGAATTTTGGCTCAATCCGTGTGTGTTATTATGTAAATTTTGGCTCAATCCATGTGGCATTATGAATTTTGACACAATCCATGTGGCATTATTTGAATTTTGGCTCAATCCATGTGGCATTATGTCAATTTTGGCTCATTCCATTTGGCATCATGTGTAAGGGGCAAGTATAATGGGGTCTAATATTTTGTTGCATAATGTGTAGAAGTTGTATATGGTGTTGACACGCCCCCTGTTGAGTGGCCACACACCCTTTCAA
Organism: Crinia signifera; assembly: GCF_055691185.1. NCBI lineage: Eukaryota > Metazoa > Chordata > Amphibia > Anura > Myobatrachidae > Crinia > Crinia signifera. The sequence continues at coordinate 205,562,029 of NC_139217.1, read as the reverse complement.
CATCCTTCACTTTTGTCGCCATGGTGGGCCTGCGTACTTTAAATGCCAGGGCCTATTTTTAATTCCATTCCCACCCTCTCCTGCCGCTCTCTTAGCATGTACACTGGCACCACTAACACTGCCCCTCCCCCACCCAAACCCTTTTTTATCATGGTGCCCCCCCTGTCATTTTATCCTGGATCCACCCCTGGTTACAGACACCCCCAACATATCATTAATTGGGCAATGCAAATGTCTAACACCTTCCGGATTGTATACTATTTTTGTGCTACTCCAGTAGTGCTACCGCAGAGTGTCCTAGGCATAGGTAGGCAAATAAGGAATGAGAGATCCACTCATATATAGCAGTACACACCCACGATTCTAGATGCTTCTTTTACAATCTCTTTTCACAATCTTTCCATATATGGAATTAGACATGCCCTTAGGGTGGAGCATGAAACGCCCCATTAATGGGGGCACTTTGCAAAATTGTATTACCAACTATAATCTCCCTGAAACTCGTTTTCAAAAGTAGGCAAGTATGTCCTGTGGATGTTCTGGGCACTGGCATAGGCAAACGTAGGGGGGTTTCTGGTTGCACAGAAACCCCCCTCCTCTTGGCAAGTGCTTTAAATTATGACAACAACAGCACTCTGGTATTTAGTATGATCAATAGAGCTGCCACCACATCAGTGTAAAGCCCTGTACACACACACATCGATTTGCTTTTGATTTGATGTTATATTCGATTTTCTATTAGATCTGGCATTAGATCTTTCCATTCGATTTGGCATTAGATCTGTACTTTTGCATTAGATATCAAATTTGATATCGAATTCAATATTCATTCATTGTATATCGATTTACTAGATCGGATTCGATATTTCCTTGGCTGCACAGCAGATTTTTCTGTTCGATTTTGTGAAAATGGGAGCGCGCATCGAATCGAATGTAGATCGAAAGTGACACAAACACCATTCGATTCCATTTAGGATTCGATTCGATTTTGCTTCTATAAGCAAAATCGAACCGTAAATCGAGAAAAATTGATGCATGTATACAGGGCTTAAGGGACAAAGCAGAGCTGCTGCACTTGCCCTTTGGAATCAGCTTCTTCTACCAAGTTTGCTGTGTGTGTGGTTCTGAGCCCTCAAACACCACAATCGACCCGAGAGTAGCTGCCAGGAGGAAGAGACAGGAGCCTTAACATGAGGTGGGAGAATGTGAGCTTAGTACTGATTCTATTATGTTTCTGTATTTATTTATTATGATATATTTAACCTTTTCCTGACAATTTATATTATTTAAATGTTGGAAATAGCCTATACTATAGACCATCTGTACTGTTTAATATTAATTTTGTATTCCATAATGTATCCAGTGTTTAAAAAGTCTACGCTGTTACCGCTCCCCAGACTCCGGTATTTACTCCAATGTGCTGCAGAGTCGGAGATATTGGATTAAATTTGGAAACCCCCCTCTAAAAATCCTGCATTTGCCACTGGGCAGTCCTGTATTTCCTATTGGTGGCATACAGCCTTGCTGTTTGCAGGGGGAGGGGCCCTAAACTGCACACCCTGGACATATGAGGTGCTACCTGCTGAGATCTGTAGCACCTCATATGTCCAGGGTGTGCAGTTTAGGGCCCCTCCCCCTGTGTACTATATATTGTGTATTCATACACACTGGAAGGAACTAGAGACGCCTTCCTCCTTAACTAACACCCCCACCCACCTGTCCCAGATTGTTTTTAATCAGGTTGGAGTCCCAACATTCAAGACTCCACACCTCAACTTGGCACTATGAGGGTAAGTCCTACTATACATATATACTGAGTGTTAGTCTGTGGGACTGTGTTTGGGGCGCAGGGCTCTTTGGGCTGCTGTTGCTGGGCTGCTCCATGGCATCATATCGTACACTTTCCATCACCCCTTTAGTTTGTTTAATATATATGTAGCACCCTTCACATTTATTATTACCTCTTACTTAGGTAAGTCTTATCACATATAATTTCCCCTATCCCTTTTACTTTCACTTCAATTTCACACTAATGTGGTGCCATGGGGTGGCTCTGCTGGTCTGGCCTGGGGGGTCCTGTGCCCTGGACCTGTCTCAGAGGAGTGTTAGGGACTTGTCCTATTGAGGTAACCTGGACACGGTGGACAAGCCCATAATAATGGCCATCATTATGCTAATAACCTCCAATGCAATATAGCAAAGATATTAAAAGGTCTAGCATTTATATTTAGTGTGCACCTGCAAACTCCTCCTCCTGCTTGCAGCCTTGCTGTTTGTCCTATAGTAATGGTACCCGGCAGTGTACACTACTACTAGTGGTAAAACTATGGATGTTGGGCTCTGCTAGGACAACTGTTTTTTACAGCAGCTGCCTCAGCACTGGATTAATGATTAATTGATCTGGCAAATTTAGTTCATTGTAGTGAGTTAAGCTGGGTACACCCTAGTAGATACTAGGGGGGGAATTTAATAGGAAGAGATTTAATAGGATTCAGAAAGTGAGAGATTTGGTAAGAAATCTCTAGGTTTTTTAAAGCTACAATCATTTAGGCAGGTATTCAATACTTTAATTCCCCTTGTGCAGCGAATCCTGTTTTGGATTCGCTGCACAATCGCCGGGTTCCGGAGGGCTGCAGCATTCGCTGCCAGCCCTGCCTCACCCCCTATTCAACACCTCAGGGGTTTGCTGCCCCTGACGGCGAATTTTAACCCCCCCGGCGAATGCCGCAGGGAGCCGGAGGACGGCTGCAGGCAGGGAGATGGAAGCCTCCCTGCCTGCGCCGGACACTGTGGAGGTGAAGGAGGGCTGTCGGGGACACAGGGAGAGCCCCCCAGAGCTGGCAGGGGGCTGTGTTAGGGAGCCGCTACACACTGGTCCCGATCGTGCATATGTAATGATCAGGATCAGTGTGCAGTGAATATATGAATATTAATGAGCGGCTTCCAGCCCTGCCCCCTGAATGTGTAAAAAAATATATATATATATTGTTAAAAAAAAAAAAATTAAAATATATTCATGTGCTGCAAGGACATGAATAAAAATAGCATGCCCCTTGACGAATGTAAAATGGAGAATCCTGGCGAAAATCACTGGAGAAAGCAGTTCTCCACTTCAGCATTGAATACACTCTCGGCGAATTCCACTGAAAACCCCATTGAAAACCACCGGCGAATCGCGGTGAATCACAAACGGCGAATCACCAGCCATTCGCTCTTCATTTGCAGCGAATTGTGTCCATTGAATAGGGCAAATTGTTTTTTCTGTGAGAAAATTTGCCAGAAAACAGGCGAATTGCCAGACTCGCTGAAAAAAATGGCGAATCAGAGGCATTGAATACTGGCCTTACACTGCAAAACCAGTTTGAATCTGAATCTCTTATCCTATTACATGTAATCCTGTATATCTGGAGATCAATTGATCTGCAGACATATCTGCAGGCCGATTGGGCAGCGTGTTCTCTATCCACACTGCACAATCCATACGGACTGACAGCGGACACAAGTTTTTGAGCGGCAAAGTCCGTTCGCGAGCGGTGTGCTGTCGCCGCACATGCGCATCGCGAACGGTATGCATGCACAGATGCAAAAATCAGCATTCCGTCCATATGCAGACAGAACCGCACCAACCAGAATAAGGCCCTTTGAGTTTAGATCAGCCATCATGAAAGTTAGCTTTAGAGGGATTCATTAAAAAAGAAAATTGTGTCCTTATATATTAATGTCAGATAATGCCACCTGGTCTCAGGTTAATCATCTAATTGAGATCAGATCCTGGGTAACGGTAAAGGGTCCTACTCCTTCCTAAAGCTTCCTTTCTCTCTTTTTGTAGTGTCAGGATATTATTTTAGTTAAACCCTTGCCCTATCTGTTATTATCATGTTTCTCATTAGTGCTCTAATGCTGCTAATACCACATACTGCTACCATGTTTCTCCTTTCTGTGCCCATATATTTCTCGCTTTACCTATTTTTTATGATGAAACAATACTGCACATTTTATGTTTTTTTTTTTTTTTTTTTTTTCATGTAGCCTCTGGTTACAATGCTACCACCTATCCTACATTATCTCTGTCCTGCTTATTGGTTGACATGACATTTCTTTTTTCTTTTTTTTTGCTACTGTTGTTAATTGTATACTGTTTTTCTTGCTAGAAAATTCAATAAAACAGTATTTACAAAAAAAAAAAAAAATTGTTATCAGGTGTGACTGTACTATTAAATACAAAAAAACACAGGTAGGTTGCCCTAATTCAATTTCAGCTGTGCATGTGATAGACCAATTAAGACACTTATTAAATAAAAATGATTACCATATATACTCGAGTATAAGTCTACTTTTTCAGACCATTTTTTATGCTGAAAAAGGCCCACTTGAGTCAATAATGGATGAGAGTATTCCTCCCCAAACGGTATTGCGGTATTGTTGGTATGTTACCTCCATTAGCATCCGGCTTCTTTTTTAGACAGGTGGCATGCCTCCACAATGTGTTGTAATAGCCAGGCTGGGGGGTCCAGTGTTTTTAGTTCTAGAGGATGGATCCCAATGATGTATTAGAAAGGGCTGGTTGGGTCACTTGCCAGAGATAGTGGTGGCAATATGGGGTGTCACAGCAGCAAAGGTTCCAAGCGCCAGTGCCTAAGCAGCTTTTTGAAGGTTTAATTAGTGCAACCTACCTGTGTTTTTTTGTATTTACTATTATAGGGGTGTAATGTAACGTCCCCCTTCTTTGGTTGCTGCTTGGCCAAATACCTCATTATCAGGCACCCTAAGGTAACTCAAGTTATCAATTTTTGTGATTGAACTATTGCATTTCACTCGTAAGGAAATACTAATGGTTCCCCACTGTTGTACTGGAGCTAAATTTTAGTCCTCTGCTCCTTACCATACCTTACTCCCTGGTTCTTCCCTATGTGGCTGTTTTACCCAGGGCTCTGTGAGTTCAAGTTCTGAAAGTTATAATAAGTGGCTTCTCTCACTAACTTGACTGCAACTCTAATAACACAAACTTACATGGTCGATGGCTAGACTTACCATCATTTCATTGGTTCACACAGGTACATTTTGCAGTAATGCACCTGGCCCGAACATTGCAAGCGAAGCGAGCCATGTGACGGTACGCACTACACTAATTAGGGGTCTATGTGCTCAGGTATCGACATTGATACCAAGAAAACGTGAAAAACTCATGTCAGCCTTTTAACGTGTCAACATTTTCCATGTCAACATTTCGCTACTTTGGAACTTTTGTTAATGTTGAACTAATGCAGGTGTAAGCCTAGTGTCAGGGCTGGGTTTCTCTGTGAACCGGGACGAGAGCAGGGGACCAGTTGGCTGGATGCATGAGAACAAAAGCTGGCAGGTTTAATGTACAATTTATTCATGCTTATGGTTACAGGTAAGTATCTATGGTTGAATGAAGGAATAAATCATTGAATGAACAAAGTTAATAACTGAATAAGATGAAAGGGAATAAAGTCAATGGCTGAATTACAGGAAGTAAAAAGTTCTTTGGAGCTGGGGATTCCAGCAATACCGGGAAGCAGGCGTGCACTAGAGATGGGCAAAACGGGTCACTAACGAGAGCTGGGATCCAGCAGATCAGTCCGTGAAAAGATCGGGATCTTTTACACGATTCATCGGTTCACTTTGAAAGAAGGGGTCATTTGATAATAACGAAGCATAATTTGTTTTACAATCATTTTTTGCCATTTTTTGGGGACACCAACAACACAAGAAACAGGTTTGCTTGAAGCTGGGGATACCAGCACTTCGGGAGCAGGCTTGATTGAAGCTTGGAGTGCCAGCAGGTCAGTACAGCCGGATTACCTAAAGCCAGGTGAAGCTGTAGATGGAACTCTACTGTCTCTTTAAGGAGCTTTAGAATGGTAGAAGCTGTCCTTAGTGAACACCTGAAGTCAGGGAGTACTGATGCTTGTAATTGCGCTGTGTCTTGGAAGCAGACATATGCAGGAGCTCACTACGTAAATAGACAACAAAGCACTGACAGTGTTCTGTTCCCTGAGCTGGGCTTTATACCTCTTGCTGTGAGCTGATTGGCTAATCAGTCCTGATTGAGTCCTGCAGAGTCAGATGACCAGGAAGTGTCATGGCGCTGCCCAAGGAGGAGAATGGCGCCAAGGCTGGCGTGGTGGGCCTGCAGGGATGTGCAGCAGGACACCGGACCGCTGGGACAGAATGCCGCAGAGGCAACAGCGGGATGCCAACAGGGGCAGCCAATGACAGCCAGCATTTCACAGAGAATGGCAGGAACACAATGTGCAGCTGGGGAGCACTGACAGTCTCCATTCTGAGACATCTAGCCACAAAAGTTTTGCAGAGAGCACTAAAAAGTTTTTTAACCCGCTATACAGCACTAACCCTTTAAAATAAAAACATGTTGCAGAACCTCTGCAGAAGCAGCCTGAAACTTATTGGGCATTATCTGTTTTCTACTAGTGACAGGGAGTACAGTATGTTCCCCACAGGAGGGAGGGGGCTAGCCCGGTTCCCACTTACACATCTACAGCAGCCACTCACCAGCACGTTCACTTTCATTTTTTCCATCTTAATCATCAGATTCTATTTCATGCTGGCTGCCTCTGGATGGGTGGTGGGGATCTTACTGGATAGGTCACCTGACATTGCATCAATCCACACACGTCAGTCAGGCTTATCTGATAGCTGCCTCCCCCTGAGGTTTTTTTTGTGTGCAATATTATTGGCCACAATGCGGCCCAACCCCCTGATCCAGGAAGTATCTGAGTATTACAGGGGGGAGCCAGACTCGTACCTGCCTCACCTCTGGTCTCTCCTTTAGGGAGGATGTACCAACCATTTGCAGTTTACCTTGCCACTTACTGGATTGCTACTAACTGCGTACTCTGGGGCATATGTATTAAGCCTTAACAAGAGATAAATGCAAGGGTGATAAGGAGAGATAAATGTACAGCCAATCAGCTCCTTACTGACTTTTTTTCAAAACAGCCTGTAACATGGCAGTTAGGATGTGATTGGCTGGACGTTTATCGCTCTTTATCACCCTTGGATTTATCTCTTGTTAAGGCTTAATACATCTGCCCCATTATTTGCTAACAGACAGAATGTTGGCAAGTATGCTTCAGTGTTTGAATATTATGAATTCAGGCCTAGCTTTGTCAGCATGTAATGGAATTCTATATGAACACCTCTACTCTATACAACTGTCCTTAAATGTCCCTTACCCATACCGCCCAACATTCTCTCTTCTGAAGTCATGAGTCTTGCGGGGATGCCGCAGGCCGCCTAGCTCCCATTTGGCATCACTAGGGGCAGAATGGGTAGCGCTGTGTAAGCTGCTGGCAATACCCCCATCCCCACTGCCTCTCTGAGGGGTGAATTTATGAAGCTTGGAGAAGTGTTATCTATCCCCATAAAGAACGTTATGAGCAAGGTGATAATGGTTCAGCCAATCAGCTATAATATGTAAATTGACAGGTAAGAGCTGATTGGCTGAACCATTATCACCTTGCTCATAACGTTCTTTATGGGGATAGATAACACTTCTCCAAGCTTCATAAATTCACCCCTGAATCCCTGCACAGGCCAGAGGGGATGTCCAACACCCCCCGCCCCCACGGAACACTGGGATGTAGACCACAAATTTACAGTCTGCAGTGGGGAGCCAAAAACATTAGTTTCTGATCCTGGCTCTGCTTAATGGGGGAGTTCAACCACCTCTCCAGGACCACTTTAAACCCTGTGCTCATTCTGCATCCTGAAAAAAGATGGGAGTTCTATTTCTCATGGGATGTTGCTATGGGCAACCAATCAGATCCTGTCTATTATCTTCTAGAAGGTGCTAAATAAAAAAGAAGTAGAATCTGATTGGTTGCCCATAGGAACATCACATGTGAAATAGAACTCCCATCTTATTACATTTCCCCCAGCATGTTATACGTGGCATGAGATTCTCATGGTTTTTGTTTGGCTTGTATTTTTATTTTTCATTTTACTTTTAACATTCTGATTATTTGTTCTTCATATATGTGTTAAGTAACTTCTGATAGTAATGGAGGTATGGTTTGCCTTTATTTCAAATGACCAGGGCCGGAGTGGCCTTGTTGCACTTCTGGCAAATGCCAGAAGGGGTGACAGCCTGATGGACTGGTCCAACCGCATGGCAGACATAGAAGCTAAGGCTAACCATTCCCCTTTTCTGCTTGCACAAATGGCGACTGCATTGCTTATTAATCCCTGCAAGTGATATGCAGGCATTGCTAGTAATATTAGTGTGTGAGTTTGTGTACTAGATTATTTAGCCTTTGAGTTCCACTAGGCAAGGGCTGTTGTGAATGATTAATAGCACACAATAATATGTTGCAATATTCTGTATATCTTATAGGTTAAGACAGAGGTTCCCAATCTTTTTTTAATTATGGCACGCTGGAGTATCAGAAACTTTTTCACGGCACCCCTAGGCCCAAAAAAACACACAAAATAAATATAACATGAAGTACGGTAGATTGGATTCATATTCGATTCTTAGGGTCAGTTATGTGGTAACGGGCACAGGATTTGCTTCTGTTTGTACACATTTTATGATTGGCAGCCCCCAGCACTGGTTTTGCCCATAAATAATTAACCATAAAGAATTTGAATTGGTACTTGACCACCAACCTGGGGCACCTCTGCAAGTGTCCTGAGGCACCCCAGGGAGCCACGGCACACAGTTTGGGAACCACTGGGTTAAGAATTAAAAGACGATAGCTGTAAATTACATCTATAGGTATTTTCTGGGTTTTTTTTCCCCCATACAATATACATACAGTAAGTACGGATAAAAATAAATCTAACAAATTAAATTATTGTATTCAAAATATATAAATCTGCTATGTTTATTATACAGTATTTATAATTCCCTGCATTGAAGAAAGACCTTTGAGAGATGCAGATGAGGGCATATACAAGATACAATTTACATGAAACCACAAAAGAAAAAAAAAGGAAAAGAGGATGGTCCCATGGTGAAGCAGAACAGTTGGGAGATATGCATTACCTGACACTGTAGGAATGAGGACTACCAAAAGAAGTTATGCTTTAGTCTGTAAATGGACATATGTCCATCTCTTAAATTGGATCAAAATGTTTAAAAATACCATACCCTCTAACATGGCCCATTATTTTAGGTAAAAAATGCTCTGTTCCCTTTTAATGTATGATTGCCATCACCTGTGGTGAACTAGTTGATGAGACGTGTGTCTCAACCAGTGCCGAATTTCCCATTAGGCACGTGAGGCACGTGCCTAGGGGCGGCACATGTTTGGGGGCGGCACTTGGATGCTTGTGATAGTACTGTCAGCCTGAAATGTATCAGTAACTGTAAAATATACACTGTACTGTACCATATTCCATCTTGAATAGAGTGTAAATGGATAGGACATGCAGATACTGCCCCTGTAAACTGTCCTATATAGTAAATATGTATACATCATTTTTACAAAAAGTCAGTTAGTGGCTTTGTTTTAAATAGTACCGATTCTTACCGGTTAATACGCTTTCCTCTACTCCACCATGGCAGCTGAACTATGGGTTTTCCCTCTCATTAGGTAGATCTGGAAAGGAAAAAAAGACACAACACTGCCCCTATATAAGGACCGCCCCTACTGAGGCTCAGTGTCTTAATTATCAGCGAGTATACACTTTTAACATAACATAACATAACGTAACATAACGTACTTATATTGCTTCATATATCCCAAGGGAGGGAATAATGCTGCCATGGTGGAGTAGAGGAAAGCGTATTAACCGGTAAGAATCCGTACTTTCCTCTACCTCCCCATGGCAGCTGAACTATGGGTAATACCATAGCAGTATAAAAAAAATTTTTTTTGGGTGGGACCATAATTAGAAAGAAAGAATAATACCTCTTAGAAGGATACAGGTTGGAATCACCTACATGTAAGTCCACTTTATTTAATTAGTGCTTTTTCCCTTTAAGAGGGGAGCTTAGCGTAATCCTTAGATTACTGCGCTTAGTATCTTCCTGCCCAGTTTTGCATCACTGGAGGACTCGATATCCAAGCTATAATGTCTGGAAAAGGTGTGTGCTGAGGCCCAACAGGCTGCTTTGCATAATTCTTCCAGGGACGCTGCCACTTCTCTAGCCCAGGAAGATCCTACTGCTCTAGTAGAGTGAGCCTTTAAGCTTTGTGGTACTTCCTTATTGCTCATCTTATATGCCTCCGCTATGCATGTCTTGATCCATCTAGCGATGGTTGCTTTTGAGGCTCCGAGACCCTTGTTTTTGCCTTCTGTCACCACGAAGAGCCTTTTTGTCTTCCTCCAGTCCCCTACATTTTGTAGGTAGATAGTTAATGCTCTTTTAACATTGAGTTTGTGGAACCTTTGCTCTTTCTCGTTTACTGGTTTTGCGCAAAAAGACGGTAGCACTATTTCCTGGTTGATGTGAAAGGAGGACACCACCTTGGGCAAGAAGTGTGGATTTGTCCTTAGGACGACCTTGTTTTCATAAAAGTTTAGAAATGGTTCTTCTGCCCACAGGGCTTGTACCTCCGACACTCTCCTTGTAGATGTTACCGCCACCAGGAATGCCACCTTAGCTGTTAGCCACTTGATCGGTACCTCCTCAAGAGGCTCCAAGGGACTTTCTGTTAGGGCGTTTAGTACAAGATTAAGGTCCCAGGGTGCAGTTGGGCTACGGAACGGTGGTCTTATCCTTTTGGATGCTTGTATGAACCTTTGCACATATTTATCCTCTGCAATTTTCCTGTCTAGTATAGCCCCAAGTGCGGATACCTGGACTTTTAATGTACTAACTGATAGCTTCTTGTCTAGGCCTGATTGCAAGAAGTCTAGCACTGTTGGTATGGCTTTATAATTCTTTTTCTTAGTTTTACAGAATTGTATATATGTTCTCCAGATTCTGTAATATGTACCTGAGGTTGAACTCTTTCTAGCCTTTAGAAGTGTTCTTACTACTTTTGTGGAGAAACCTTTATTTACCAGAGTTCTGGTTTCAGCAGCCACGCCGCTAGGTTCCAGTTTCTGGGCTGTTGTTGCACGTATTTTCCCTGCCTCAGCAGGTCTTCCCGGTTTGGCAGTCTCCAGGGTCCTGCTACTGCCATCCTGACCAGTTTCTGGAACCAAGCCCTTCTTGGCCATGTGGGTACAATGACTATCACCATTGCCTTCTCCCTCTGTATCTTGTTCAATAATCTGGAAATGACCAGGAATGGCGGAAAGGCATACATCAGACCTTGTTCCCATTGATTTGTTAGTGCGTCTGTCCCCCAGGACTCCTTTTCCCAGTGTCTGGAAATGAACTTCGTCACTTTCCTGTTGTTTCTGGTTGCCATAAGGTCTATTTCTGGGTAGCCCCACATCTGGGCTATCTCCTCGAATATTCCTTGGGATAATTCCCACTCTCCTGGCTTTATCTGCCTCCTGCTTAGGGCTGTTAGGTGTCTTCTTAAAGCCTCTGTCCTGGGGAAGCCACACCGATTTCCCCCCCGTGGTTTTCTATATGATATCATCTAGATTCTTCCCAAATAGGTAATCACCCTGAAACGGGAGTGATACCAGTTTGTTTTTAGATTGTGCATCCGCCGACCATGGTTTCAGCCACAATGCTCTCCTGGTAACAGTGGTGCTTGCATTTGTTCTGGCCGCCAGCCTAACCGCATCCAGGGATGCATCGCATATGAACTCAACGGCAACTTGCACGTTCTGAATTATTTTGAGGAGTTCTGACCTCTTTACACCATCCAGTAAGTCGGACTCTAGGTCCTGGCACCAGGACCTCAGTACTCTCAAGGTCACCGCTATTGCCGAGGAGGCTTTAATAGAAGCACCAGACGTGACGTGCTGCTTACGCAGGCTCATTTCCATTTTTCTCTCCATTGCGTCCTTAAACACGTTGGCGTCTTCTAGGGGTAAAGTGGTTTTTCTCGATAATCTAGCGATGGCGGAGTCCACCTTGGGGGCCACCTCCCACTTCTTCACCTGCTCCGTATCAAATGGGTACATCTTGTTGACTCTAAGTGGTACGGCTATTTTTTAATCTGGGCTAGCCCACTCCTCCTCCACTATGTCCTGTAGTGTTTTAGAAAGAGGGAATGATTTAGGTTTTTTCTTTTTATCCTTAAAAAGGAGGTCCTGTAATTTCCCTTCTTCCTGAGGATCCTCAATGTTGAGTGATTTATTTATCAGGATGAGAAGGTTGTTAAGGAGATCTGGATTAAAGTCCAGCTCCGCTTTCTCCTGGGTTACTTCCCCTTCTTCCACTTCCTCAGGTAAGTCAGGGGCAGGACCTTCCCCTGGGTCAGAGTCCTCAGATAGTGTGTCTCTAGGCCTTTTATGTGACACCTTCTTCAAATCCTCCTTTGTAACAAAGGTATCAGCTAAAGATGTCCTAAGCATAGCGACTAAGTCCGCCATTTGATCTGGCCTCATTATAGGGTTTTTTTTGCAATTTTCACACACTGCACTTTTCCATTTTCTGGCAGAGGTGCATCACAAACAGAGCATTTAGCAACATGCAATTTTTTGTGCTTTTGCTTAATTTTTAAGCTTCTCTTTACTTGACTCTGACCTGCAATGAACAATAACCCCACTCAGAAACTAAGACATTAACCATGCACTTTACTGACATTTTCTTCCTGGCTTACCCCGATTTTGCTTGCTGCTTCCTATCTTCCTCCATTGCTGCAGAGTCACTGTCAGCACAAATAAGCTAATTAGGAATGTACTGGGTATAACAATAAATGAATATCACTCCAGCAGCAGCGCTGCATTGTGGAGTCTTACCCGGTATCCGTCTGGCTCAGGGATCTCAGCAGCGTTTCTGTCAAGCTGTGCCGCCATTTTAAGTGCTGGCGTCCTCCCCTATGCTGTCAGAGGCGGTGCGCCCGGCCTCGCGCCTCCTGATGACGTCAGACGCCATCCCGCGTCCCCGGGCGCGCACGCCCACATGTGACCTGCGTGATGACGTCAGATGCCGCGTCTGACGTCGCCCCTGGCCGTTTGAAGCTGTAGTAGCGCCTCCTGAAGCTAAGGATCCCCGGCAGGAGGGAGCATGGTACAGATAGGAGGGAATGCGACGTCCGGGGATTAATGCCGGCTACCAAACGCTCATACGCAGAGCCCCGGAGGGCAAGGTACACCCTGTTTTTTTATTATTATTAGTCCCACAACTGCACTGGGCAGAGGGGCTTGCCAGACAGGTGTCCCTACTACACTAGGTAGCGGGTAGCCTCTAATTGCATAAACCCCTGGCTGCACTAGGCAGTGGGGAAGGCTGCAGCGGCCTCAGGGTAAGCCTCCTCTACCTGGAAAGGAAAAAAAGACACTGAGCCTCAGTAGGGGCGGTCCTTATATAGGGGCAGTGTTGTGTCTTTTTTTCCTTTCCAGATCTACCTAATGAGGGGGAAAACCCATAGTTCAGCTGCCATGGGGAGGTAGAGGAAAATCCATTAAATTGGCTATTATCAAATGAGGGCATATAAGTAATCAATAAAAATAATACAATTAGGTGGGGGGGGGGGGGCAGCCGTTATTGTTGTGCCTAGGGGTGCCATCACGCCTAAATCTGCCCATGGTCTCAACACAGGTGATGACAATCATACATTAAGAGGGAAGTCCAGGAACAGAGCATTTTGTACCTAATGAAATGGATCATGCGGGAATGTATTACTGTCCCATTATGCTAAATGTTTTTTTCAATTCAGTAACTACTTTTGTTTTTTTTTAGGTAAAGTTATCTGTGAAGAGGCAAACAGAAACATGCATTCTTTTGTAGGAACACTGGAGTGGCATGGAGAAAAGTATTCTTTGGATAATGATTGTATTCTCCTAAGAGGCTGCAAGATCCGGAACACTGAATATTGCTTTGGACTAGTCATTTATGCAGGTAGTTGCAGGAGAGTCAATATGATTATGGAATAATTTGTACAATTGCGCAAAATATACCAAAGCAGCTTAGACACTGACAAGAAGTTACACCAAAACTTCAAAACATATAAACAAAGAAACATATTCACTGTCTTGAGTGCTAGGGTTGGAGGAGCATAAGCCAATAGAACTCACACTGGTTTGTGAATCATAAAGTCCAAGAGATTCCTCTCTTATTTTTAGGGAGATATTCTGTGTCCCAATAATCCACAGTCCATACACTTCCCTTTTTCCTTAGTTAATTTCTAGAAAAAGAAAGGAAATAGTGCAACACCTTTGTAGACAGGGGGGAACAAGTTATTCAATCATTTCACTCACAAAGGTAGGGTAAAAACAAGCATATAATCACCAGCCGGTGATAAAAAACGGGGGATCTCACCAACCACTCCTGTGGTGTTAATCAACAGGTGCCGATTCTTTCAGTCAAAACTTCGGTGTGGATGGTCCTCCCAAAAAGCGAATGGTACTGTTCTCCAGCAATGGTTACAGTTGCCTTATACCTAAGGGTTTAAAAATAGATAAGATCCCTTCTTTTGCTGCTAATAATGCAGAGGTTCAAACAGAATGGAACAAAATCCTAGAGAATTGTTCATTTAATCTCATAGAATTAATTTTAAAAGAAAGACATCTGTTTCTTAATACTATTAATGAGAAAATGAATGCACTCCAAATAATGGTAAAACCCTTTGTAAATCTAGAGGAGTATAAGAACAGTGAGGTAAAAATTATTCGAAAGATTAATAAAGAAACAAAATAATTAAAATTAAAGAAAACTAAAAAATATCATCGAGATCAAAAAATTAAAGAAGGTTCCCTTAATCAAAAGGAGGTAAATGTAGAAACTCATGTAAAACAAAAACCACAGGAAACCCCTAAATGGAGGAAATTGGGGGGAAAAGACAGCAGTTAGAAAAGGAATCCCCTACGTATCAACAACGAGAAAGAGAACCCCTCAGGTACTCCCAAAGGAATGCACCAGAAACCCCTTATGTAATACCATCAAAAAGAAAAAGGGGTAGAAATATGTTCAGATCAGATCGAGGAAATGGAGTTGATAAAGAATGTCATCATGTCGAGTATGACAGAGATGATTATCAACGCCATTACTCCACAAACAGATTTGACCCCTTGCCTTGGGAAGAGCAGCCCAAAACACCTTTTTTAGAATGGGGAAGAAAAACAAAAGGGAGGTTTCGGAACTAAACAAAAATAAAAAGACTAAACGTGGTAAAAGAGGTGGAGTTAAAAAAAAGAACTAACCCTAAGAAAAAGATGATTCCCGCAGTTACTGATTCCCGCGTGCATCAATTTTAAATTTAATGTTTAACGTTTGTCCAACCATTTACATGGCATATATTTCATGGTAACGGTTTTAATCGATACAATTAAACGTTACATTTTATCCTGAAATTCTTTTCCTTTAGTGTGCCAGCAAAAAAGACAATCTTTCTCTTCTTTGCTCTATATATACTCATTGTCTTTGGCAGAACCCCCAGTCTGAATTAACTGTAATCCAACATTGCAACTATAATTCGGGAATCACATATTAATCTGAAAATTAGCTGGTGCAGAAGTATTCCCTGTCCCCCATTCCCCCTTTTTTGAGTATGAGTTTAATACATGCAAGACGACTTCAATACTTCCAGTTAATTAAAAAAAAATAGCTGTAGACTTTATTTTCCTGGTTCTTTTACACAACACAGGTTCCTACTATTAGGAAATAAGTGTGTTAATTGGAGCTATTAAATGAGTTTTGTTAGTAATATTGCCATTAGCTGATCTTTAAATGTAACTGTCCAAATTGTAAATACTGTATGTAGACTGTCAATTATGGCTTTTTTTCCATTAGGATTTGACACAAAAATAATGAAGAACTGTGGAAAATTTACAGTAAAGAAAACAAAATTGGACCTAATGATGAATAATATTGTGGTGATTGTGAGTATTCCGCATGTGCTTCTAACTTTTCAGGTGATCTTGTGAATGATAAATAAAGGGGCATACACACAAAGCGATTTTAGCCCATTTTATAATTGATTTGACTTGATCTCTTAAAAATTCAGCATGGATCACTCCGTGTGTATGCCACTGTGCGACGGTGATGTGCAGTCCTGTGTGTCGCCATCGCCTAACTAGACCTTAACTTCATGTGGTCAAGATCTAGTAAAGGCACCAGTGTTCTAATCAGAGACCGGGGGTCCGGGACTGATTTCTAGTCGTGTCTGACTTCTAAGCCAATCAGGGCTCGTGGTCTGGCAGCCAATCAGAACGAATGCTGGTAGGCGAGCACTGATTGGCTCACCAGCCGGTGCGCATTTTAATTGTCCGCCAGCATCCAGTGGTGAAAAATCCTGCACTCTGGGAGCAATGGGCTTCATTCAGCCCAGGCAGCACAACAGAGGCAGTAGGGGGTGTGCTGAGCAGAATGAGTGGCCCGGGCCCTTCCCTCTCTGTCATAGAGACAGGGCCCTGGACAGCTGTACCTACAGCACCCCCCTGATGGTGGCCCTGTTTGGGCGATCTAGTAAGCTCTGTGTGCTGAGCGTTCTGACTAGACTAAATCACTCATTGATCGGATGTTACACATTGCTCCGTATGGATGAGCATTCATTTGGAGCCAAATGTAATAGCACATGATCTGTGGGAGCTGGCATATTTCCAGATAGATTTAAAGTATTAATCAAAGGCAGAACCAGGTATTGTTCGCAATGCTGTCAGCTTGTAGTAGTATAATCAGGAACATATTTATTTCATTTTGATATATTTTTAAAATATATTATTTATTATGTACTAGAATATGTTTAGAATGTAATATAATTTATTTGATATTTGTCCTTTATGTACTGTATATCATTTTTTTATCTCTTAATTTAACTGTACTTTAATTCACATTCTTTAATCTACCAAGATTAAACACCCCTGATGAAGTCTCTTTTCTTGACAAAACGCATTGGTATTTGTTACATCTATGAATTTAAATGACTGAGAAAATCACTCCAACAAATAGGAGTAATCTTAAGTGCATTTTTTTACTATTGTATTTTAAATAAATGTATTAAAAAGTTTTTCTAATTGTTGTGAATAGTGAAGGGACATTACATATTAAAGGACATATCTGGGCACTGATAAAACTATTGTTGGTGGTAATGGGTGTAGTATCTATGATGACTATTTGCCCAATACACTTGTTGTGAATCTATTACTGGATCGTGTGCCTCTATTATTGGAGTATTGTTTGGATTATTTGGAGTGCACCGACCAAGCTGCCTGAATATAATTGGAGTGCCGGCATATGTGGAAGATTTTATATATATATATATATATATATATATATATATATATATATATATATATATATATATATATATATATATCAAGGTGAGATCGGCATTACCTAATATTCTCCAGTCAAGATGCTCAGGTGCCTATATATATATATATAATGCTGGGGGGGGGGGGCGGCGGAACTCAGAAATGAAGACAGGAGGCAAGCGGTATGGGTAACCGACGTTTCAAAAGCCCGCAGGCTTTTTTTTATCAAGGTGCTGTGGTAAGAACCACAGCACCTTGATAAAAAAAAGCCTGCGCCCTTTTGAAACGTCGGTTACCCATACCGCTTGCCTCCTGTCTTCATTTCTGAGTGCCGCCGCCCCCCCCCCCAGCATCTTGCATACAGAGCACCCCACAACGCCCAAGGGAAGGCACCGGAGCTTCATTGCAAGTTCCAGCACCCCTGTGCTGACAACGCGGAGTGCCACCACAGTCACTTTTTTTATATATATATATAAATATTTGTAGGTAGGTTCTGGCACTCACTAATAGGCCATATCTGGGTCCGTTGCCTTCCGTCGATTTAGGAGTAAGAAAACCCCACAAGTAGCAGCAGATGGCACGGCGGCACTCGGAAAATAAAGCAGTCATATAGTAGAAAAATGAATAAAACGGCACTCAGAGACTTGTAAGCAGGTGAAAAAACTTGGGGATTAGATTTAATCCATGTGCTCAAGAATAGAACGTTTTCAGGACTCACAGGTCCCGTCGTCAGCTAATGAAATGTGCACGTGTGGCTCTCTGAGAACGTGTGATGCACTGGGTGTCCCACTTAGAGAGGCTATAGCTGCATATTGTGGACAGGAGAAAGATATACTCAGCTATCGTCCAATTGTCATTAACCTGTCATTGAATATTTCTCTGAGTTCTCTTTATCATTTGTTAAATAGATTGATTCATTGCCCCAGATGAAGTCCTGAATGACGAAACGCATGGGGCCACGGGGCCGTTCATATTTAGGAACAGGAAAATGCTGCTGAAATCTTATGTGCTGGAAAACTCCTAATAAATGCTAATTTGTTTTTACTTATTACTTGATTTATTGTATGTACATAGCCACTCAGTGGGGATAGAATACAGCACACCTCTATTCTATTCTTTATATATATATATATATAGAGAGAGAGAGAGAGAGAGAGAGAGAGAGAGAGAGAGAGGTATGTGATAGCTCCAGCACTCACTGCATACTATGGATAACTGTCCCGTGCCTTCCACAGCATGTAGGTACATGCTAATAGATATTGGGAGATCAGCGGCGGCACTCGGTAAATAAATACAGTCAAAACAACACCATGGAGACGCCAACGTTTTAACGCTTTTATCGCGTTTTTATCGCTGCCCTGACGAAAACGCGATAAAAGCGTTGAAACGTTGGTGTCTACATGGCGTGGTGTTGACTGTATTTATTTACTGAGTGCACTCGGTTTTAAAACCATTCCACTTTGTACATTGCGATATGATGGATGCGGGACTATGCATTGCGTCGCAAGGTAAAAAAGCACCGTGTGAGTGCCCCTTAAGGTATATATTTACTAAAATTCATGTTCATAGAAGTGTAGATGTTGCCCATAGCAACCAATCAGAGCTGGTTATTATCTTCTATTTGAAAATTCAAACAGCTGCCGACCTGCTCTGAATACAGCCTGTCACCGCTTTCAATTGTGCCCGGCTGGTGGCTGTCACCGTTACCACGAGCGGCAGCTGAGTAAGGTGCCATAGTAATCAGGGTGCTGACAGCAATGAAGAGGACACTGTCAATGCCCTGATTACTATGGTGCCTTTCTCAGCTGCATACTCCGCTTAATGGGCAGGCTGGGCCTGACCATCCATTCTATATCTGACATGAGGTCTTTCTAATAGTTGTAAGGGGAAGCAGTAGTTTCTCACTAATGGGCACTATTTGTGAACCGCATTGTGCTGCTGAAATATTTGTTATTTAATTATTTTTGTTTCACCCTTTTGGTTATTGTAACAATGTGCATGAGATTTAGGAAAAATGGTCCAGATTCACTAAGCTTCAAAAAGTGGAGGATAAGCTACCAACCAACCACCTCCTAACTGTTATTTTTTAAACACAACCTTTAACATGGCAGCTAGGAGCTGATATGTTTGTCGTTTATGACTCTTCCCTTTATCAATTTTTGAAGCTTAGTGCATCTGGCCCTTTATCTTTTAATTCTACCATCCCTCTAAATAAAATATATAAATACACCTGCCTATTTGTGCATTAGACTGAAAATGTATAGCATCCAAACAGCAATATAAATAATGATATATATATTATTAATCTTAGCATTTTTGTCTATGCTGGTTCATTGTAGGTAAAAAAACAGCAATGAATGCTCTGCATTTGTAATAGTATGTGAGATGTTACAGACAATAAAATAGCTTTATTAGATTTGTTTAGATTTGAACAATAACTATCTAATCCTATTTTTTTTATATTGATCTGTAGATATTTATTATTTTGATTGGCTGTACCCTACTTCTGGCCATTGGATCAGGTTTCTGGGCTAAATGGTTTCAAGAGAAGCACAATTATATTCCACCTCTACCTTCCAATACGACACCCGCATACAGTGCATTCCTTGTCTTTTGGGGTTATACTATATTAATGAGCACCATTGTGCCAATGTCAATGTATATCACGTAAGTACACATAGGAGGTAGGAGCAGAAATATATTGAGACCTACAGTAGTTGTATATTAATTAAAGGTTTTCAAATGTGAAGATGTTCCGCATAGCAACCAATCAGATTATACTTCACATTTATATATCACCTTAATCTAGAAGATAAAATATATTTATTTATGTTTGCTCTCTCCCCTTTGAAGCAGTGCAAAATCCATGCTATTTTATGTTTGTGTTTTTGATATACATGGTACAGAATGTACCAGTTACTAATCATAGATTTATACACAGTGGTCAAAGTGGGAAATTTTAAGTGGGGGTATGAATATATGAATGGGATATAGGGGTACGTATTGCCTATAGCAACCAGGCATATTCTGACTATAATTTCTCTATTGCATCTTAGAAATTGATCAAGATATGATTGGTTGCTATGGGCAACATCACCTCTTTTCATTTTTAGAAACTTTAGTAAGTTTACCCCTTAGTGTCAATTTGAGGATACACTATTTTGTGCGCTCAGTGGAAAGGAGGGTGTAGTCATTTATTTTTAGAAGCTTTAGTAAAGTTACCCCAGGTAATTATGAGTAAATTGGTGAAATAAAAGGTACACACCAAACAATGACATGTCCCCCCTAAGAGTGAAGAGCTACTGTACTTCCGTTCTCATGAGATGATGACAGAAGTCTTTATCTACAATAGGTGGCTCCAGGCACACAGTGAACCTCCAAATAGTCTCCAAGTATGTAAATGGTCCAGTGGTGTTGCTTGCTGGCTGCTGGGTCTACCAAGTGACTGAGCCCCATAGCAGTTATATCCCTTGCATCCTCTATAGATTTGCCACTGCTTCATGGAATGTTTAGAGTAAATTCACAATAATATTCATACACTTAAGTTTATATGAATGGTTTTTGCAGAGAATTAAAAATGTAAATCATCCATCATTAGATTTGTCGGGGTTGCATCTTTTCCATTTTTATCTTGCAGTTGGTTATTTGAGCTCTACTTTCAAAGTTAAGGTTTGATGTCCACATTTTTTTCTTTTAGGTTAGAGTTCATCCATCTGATCCATAGTATGTACATTGATTGGGATCTAGATATGTATTTTGCGGAAAATGACACTCCAGCCAAAGCCAGGTCAACTACACTAAATGACCTGCTTGGACAAGTTGAATATGTTTTCTCTGACAAGACTGGCACGCTGACACAGAACATCATGACATTCAAGAAATGCTGCATCAATGGAAAACTCTATGGTAGTGTACAATCAGCCAATTCATTGAAAGATTTTAATGTAATGCAGTTCTGTATTGACATCAGCAGTGTGCTTTCTCCATAAATATGTGTATATATTTTTATTTGCAGGAACAAACTCAAGCAATGAGAAGAGTCTGGAGGTACACAAATGGATAACCAAGTACAATCTAACATATCTATTGTAGATAATTCAATATTGATTATAAACGCTTTTTAAGTTGCACTGTGAAATGCTCCTGTGCCCACCTAAATACAAAACAAATGTTATGGTATTTTTTTTATCACCAACAACATGTTTAATGCAGTTTTGAGATGATAATTACAACCCAACTAGCAATGTAAAAATGTGTGTTTTTGCTCATATAAAAAAAAATTGAGGTTGGAAGGGTTACATTTAAAGGTGTCTATTGTCACTTTGCTTAATCCCCAACTTTCTGCAGAGCTGAAGGGGGACAAATTCCCTCACCTCTGGGGTGTGTTTGTGGGCATGACATGACCTTGTGACTAGGGGCTGTGGTCAGGGTCACAGCACTTCCTGTGAGGCAACACACCCATTTTCATTGCTAAGAGAGGGTATGCCCAGTGCTCTATGAGCTCCTGGCTGTCATGCCCACCCCCCCCCCCCCCCTCCTCTATATACTGTATGTGTATGGATGCCGTGCACAAAGTATATATACACTGCTTCGCCGCTAAGCAGAGCAGCGAGTGAGGAAGGGTTTCCCAACTGCCCCAATGGGACTGCCCCGCCAAAATTGGTACAGTTGGGAGGTATGTATTGTGCATATGAGGTTGTCTCCTGTGCATAGTAAGGGCTAGAGAGGGATCCTAAATTCAGTTTCTCTGGAAACTGAAACAACCCAAACTTCCAGTATTCAAATACATCCAAACCCCAGATATTTTCTGCCAAGCTTGTTTCCAAAAACAAGGCAAAACATCATCGGTTATTGGATTCTGTAAAGTGCCTCCCTTTTGGTTTGGTCATTATTTCATTTAGAACACTGGAGGAAAAAGGTGTGCAGTGGCATAATTATAATGGGTGCAATGTGTGCGGTGCACAAAGGCCCCTGATTCCCAGGTGGGCCCAAAATGTACAAACTGCACTCATTCTTTAATACGGAATTGCCGGAAAAATGTCTGTTGCACCATTTTTCTGGCGGTTTGCGCATGTGCAGTAGAGTCTGAGCGCTGTAGTGCTCAGTGCATTGGCAGCAGGCAGGCTCTGCACCTGGGAGAGAGGAGGGGGCCTGGCCAGAAGAGGCTGTATATGGGCCTCCTCCTCTCTTAAAGCACCCCTGAAGGTGTGGCATGATTAAGGACTACTATAGATAGACTACTGTGGATGATAATAAAGAGCTATTGTGAATAAGGGCAGTAGAATACCGTAACCCTCAGACTCCCTGTCATCACTGGAGGGCACTGTTTTTAATGGCTACTACAGAGCCGGCACTAGGCATAGGCCATCTAGGTAAATACCTAGGGCATTTGGCATGCCTAGGGACATACATTGAGTAAGGAAGCAGCAGTTTTCTGGGCATCGGTAGAGCCAGATTAAGGTGGGCACTCAGGGGGTACATTAACTCACCACCCACCAGCCTTCTTTACAGCTGCAGTACAAAGCGCATTGTGCTGCAGCATGGCATGTGATAGCTGGATCTGCTGCACACACAGTAGCCCACCCTATTAGAAAATACAAAAACAAATTGTGCACGTGGGTTTGCAAAACCATAACATGAAGATGAATAAAGAAACAAAATCCAAAAGACAGTGGCGGTAATTCTGACCTGATCGCAGCCCTGCGATTTCGCAGTGCACCCAATTATTGATCGACTGCAATTGTGCACAGCTCGTAGCTTGCAGCCATTCAGAAAAAAAAAATCAGCGTATTTTCTGATCACATGCTGTTCTCAAGTTGAGTGACAGGAAGCCGGGATTTGTGGATGGTAACTGGCTTTATTGGGAGTGTCAAGAAAAATGCAGGCATCCCAGGCGTTTTCAGTGAGGGTGTGAGGCATCGGCCCATAGACTGTGCTTAGGAATACAGACACGTACAGTAGTCCAATACAGTAATCCCGAGGATTCTTTATATAGGCATTTATTTAACATGCAGACTGCAATTGCATTATAAGTGCTTACATGTCATCGTTTCTAAAGGTTAACAGTAGATTTATGTCTAGTACAGTGAAGTTCTCTTTTCCCAGTGAAACAATGTATTCTTGATTTTCAGGCAGTAAGCTTCAGCTGGAATAAATATGCTGATGAAAATTTCCACTTCTATGACCAGTCATTAATTGATATGGTCCACCAAAATAGAGATGAAATTATGAATGAATTCTTCCGGCTGCTAGCAATTTGTCACACAGTCATGGTAGATAGAAATGGAGGTAAGGTGTATTCCTTCTTTTTACACTAGATGATACTGTCTGATAATTATGGTAGTATATCTTAATTAAGTACAGGTTGAGTATCCCTTATCCAAATATCTGTTTTCCAAAATATTCCAAAAACCATACAGTCCAGAAAGTGAATTTTATTTTTCCTGAATATCTACTGGGTACATCTGTAACAGCACCACTGAGGACATGATATGTATCTGGCATTAAATATGTGCAGGAAATGATTGCTTGGCATTCAAATTCAGTATCTGGGATTGTACACAAACTTTATTTCATGTTTTGAAACCTTGTTTTATGCACAAATAAATATATTTGTGTGTATTTCATGTGTTTGATGTGTTTATACAACATAAACGCAAGATACCTCAAGATACATCATTGAAATATAAAAATATTCTGATATACGGAATAATCTATTATCCAAAATTCTTCTGGTCCCGAGCATTTTGGATAAGGGATACTCAACCTGTATTTGGTTCACTTAAATAATAACATACAATGTTATTTATTAAACATCAAATACAGGAACAACAGCATAAAAAAGATATGTTTTAAGACAATTTTTATTGGGGCATTGTATAACAATAAAGCAAAAAAGATTTCTTATACAGTTATTCAATGAGCACATAGTAACACAAGAAGAGGTATGAAAAGTAAAGCATCAATTAATCAACCTTTGCTTCTTGGTCAAAATAATGGGTACGTGACATTGCAATGAGGAAAAACAATACTAGTACAGGTTGAGTATTCTGTATCCAAAATGCTCGGGACCAGGAGAATTTTGGATAACGGATTATTCCGTATTTCGGAATATTTTAATATTTCAATTATGTATTTTGAAGTATCTTGCATTTATGCTGTATAAACACATAAAATACACACAAATATATTTTATTATCACATAAAATACACACAAATATATTTTATTTGTTCAAAAAACAAGGTTTCAAAACATGAAACAAAATTTGTGTACTATCTCAGATATTGAATTTGAATGCCAAGCAATCATTTTCTTGCACATATATAGTGCCAGTTACATATCATGTCACCAGTAGTGCTGTTACAAATGTCCCCAGTGAGTTTTTAGCAAAAAAATATATTTTTTTCACTTTCTGGAATGTATGGTTTTCGGAATAATTCAGATAACGGATACTCGGATACGGGATACTCAACCTGTAGTACATTTGTTTCATACAAAAGTCAAATCAAACACAAACACAAATAGTGCATGTCTCTGAAGCCTGAGGGGTGTACAATTAACCCCATTTTTAAGTTAGGACAAGTTAATTGGCAGATCATTGGTCGCCAACCTAGTAAGATAACATGTTGTACTTTTAAAACTATGATGAATTTATTTTCTAATGGAGAGCTGAAGAGTGTCAATATAAGGTTCCCATATGGAGAAAAAGCAGGCTAGTATTTTTCATTCTGTAATTAATACAGCAAAAACATATTTAAACAGCAAATATTAAGCAGCAAATATGAGCGTAAGGAAACACAGCATTAATATAGTATGTTTATTGCAGGTGATTAGAATGTGACATTGTTTAATTTACAGTCTGGGCTTTTATATATATAGAGTCGGCTCTGTGCTTCCGGCGGAAGTGACGTTCCGGACCCTTGTGCGGCGTCTGCCGCAGCCCGGCAACTGGACGTTGTCTAGGAGACAATATAAACAAACAACATTACAACAGTGATCAGTGTACCATTCACATAACAACCAGTGATGCTAGGGGCGGGTACGTGAAGCTGGATCACAGCGTCATTACTCGCCATAAAAAACAATGTGTGTTAAGACTCCTGTTACGGAGATATAGAAAAACATTTGAAAACACATTTAAAAAATACATTTAAAAAAATACATTTAGAAAAATATATTGTTTGAAGGCCAGGATGACCATCCCCAATAAAGTTAATCTGCATGGATTAGGGTAAACATTATGCAAAAACATTTTTTACTACTGTCAACCTGACCTGCTTCACCAACCTTTTCATTGGTGGTATATATTAACTATTTATAGCTACTTAGGGTCAAGCTCTAGCAATGCACCAGTCTCACTCCAATATGACCTATTGCTTCATAAGGAAGTTTGTAATTCTTAAGACACCCAGCTAGATGAACTAACCCACCAGCCCTAATCCCAATGTTGCCGTGTCAACACTTTGTAAGATTATAAGAAATTTGACAGGCCCAGTGATTCATTCAAACCTTTAGGTTTAAGAGTTTCTAGTCGAAAGATCCACTGGGTCTCTAGCTGTAGTAGCCTTTTGCTGCGGTTGCCACCCCACAGATCCTGTGGTACATGGTCCACTATCTTATACTTAAGGGTGGCCATGCTATGTCTGCTGTCCACAAAATGGCGAGCCACCGGTTGCTCGCTTGTGCCCGTAGCTAGGGCCGTGCGGATGGCTAGCCGATGTTGTGCCATGCGGGTCTTAAACTGGCAGTCTGTCTTGCCAACATAATACAACCCGCATGGACACATTATTACGTATATCACAAATTGTGTGCTACATGTGAGTGGCCAGTTGATCTTGACCTGCCTACCCGAGTGAGGATGTAGAATATAATCCCCGGGTGCTAGATGGCTACACGTTGCACATCCCAAGCATTTAAAGCAGCCATTCCTTCTGCTAAGGAAGTGTGTGGGTTTAGGGTTTTTAAATTTGGTGACATCAGTCTTGACGACCATATCCCTGATGTTTTTACTGCGGGAATAACTGGGCATAAATTTTGTACCCTTAAGGCCTTTTAAATCCGGGTCACTTGTTATAATAGGCCACAACTCCTTGCTGGTGTGCCTACTGTGAGTATTATATTGATTAACCCAGGGGAAAACATTCTTTTCTACATTTTTGTTGGACTGCGTGAGTAGCTCTGCCCTGTCTCGTGACTTGGCCTAAATGTTCCACTGTCAATGTCCTATATACTAAAACACAACCAATCCTTTGAGCTAACACTGCATTTTGCACAAAGACATGTACCGAGGAACATATTCACATATAGGCTATAGCTAATGGCCCTGGGATGTATATCATATAAAACAACTCAGCCATAGGCTGTCGTTGAGTCCCCTAGGTGTGACCGTATCCAGCCTATAGATCCATTTATTTTCTAACTGAACTGAACTTGAGAGATTGGGTAGTAAAAACAGATGTCACACATTTGGGCAAACCTGAAATTAAAGGAGGCACCAGCGGATTCCTAAAACGGGGCAATGGGTGCTTTAAATGCACAGGCTGCACGACATGTAGCCACATGTCGGTAGGAAAGTTTATTGATCATCCCCATTCAAGCAAAAAATTTGCCATTAGGATGCCCCTCACATGTACATCCAGGTTTGTTGTGTACGTTCTGTTTTGCCCATGTGGGCTCTACTACGTGGGCAAAACAGAGCGACAGTTCAAGGAACGCATGGCACAACACAGGGCGGCCATTAGGGCGGCACTGGGAAGTGGCACCAGTGACCCGCCATTTTGCCCAACATAAACATTCTGTTGCCACATTACATCATAAAATAATTGACCAGGTGCCCCCATCCCCACGTGGGGGGGATAGAGGGAAAAAACTGGTTCAGTTAGAAAATAAATGGATCTATAGGCTGGATACGGTCACACCTAGGGGACTCAACGACAGCCTATGGCTGAGTTGTTTTATATGATATACATCCCTGGGCCATTAGCTATAGCCTATTTGTGAATATGTTCCTCGGTACATGTTTTTGTGCAAAATACAGTGTTAGCTCAAAGGATTGGTTGTGTTTAAGTATATAGGACATTGACAGTGGAACATTTAGGATACTCCTAATTATATATATATACAGTAAGAAAAGTCTTCATGTGTGTTCCCCACGCAGGGGGTTCTTTTTAATGAGCACAGTACGTCACTCTAAGAGCATTATTTTTTGGTCTCTTTTTTTTTTTTAAACTAGTCATGTGCACTTGCTGGACACTAAGCACAACACTGAGTGGAGGGCAAACATTATGGTCAGCCACCTTGTAACTCCGCGTCGTCGACGTGGTCTTAAATATAGATGTAACACAAATAAGTTTTTAATCAGTAAGGTTTTATGGTATAAGGTTAGTCTTTTTATGCATGTGTAAGTGTTGGTTTGTCATTTTGATGTTTTTTGTATACAGCCGCGTCCCCATGGCAACAGGACGCTGTCCCGACTGGGCGTACCACGGCCGGAGACTCCCGGCACGTCATATCCGAGTGACGCACTTCCTGGAGACGGAATGAGCGTCCCCGGTGTGCGTGAAGGGAGACGGAGGCCGGAGGAGACGCCGGGAGGGAGGAGTTGAAAGTTGTTTGCCGCGCTTTGTAAGTATAAATATATGCACTGTTTACATTTTGTTTCACTTGTGTGTGGCTTGAGAAAGGGGTGCGAGCCCCGAAATGTCGCTTGAATAAACCACAGTTTTCTTCACTTTACAAGTCTCCGAGTGCCGCTCCTTCTTCCTGTATATATATATATATATATATATATATATATATATATGAGCAGGGAACCGGCACTCAGGGACTTGAGACAAGTAAGAAGTGGAGACACAATAGTCTTGCTCCGCTTCTTACTTGTCTCAAGTCCCTGAGTGCCTGCTCCTATACATTGGTCGTCCTGTACGTCGATACCTGGCACCTGGGCACCCAAGCCTGGCTGAAGGCTTTGGGAGTACCTGCAGTTCCTGCTGTATGTATATATATATATATATATATATATATATTCTTTGCTTTTTTTCACTGTAAGTGTCCTGAAGATGGGCTACAAGCCCAAAATGGCGTAGACCACACTAAATCATTCTTGCACAGTTACTAGTCCTGGAGTAATGCTTATTTACCCTGCTCTATAGACCTGTCAGTCCAGTAGTGCCAGACTTCTCCGCATATATATATATATATATATATATATATATATCTATATATATATCTATATATATATAGATATATATAGAGATATATATATAGATGCGTTGTTAGTACCGTTCTTTGACTGTTTGTTAGTGGGGGTTTAGTCGGTTAGGATGTGGAGCCCAACGCGTTTTGTCAGTACGACTTCCTCAGGGGCAAGAACATACCGATATTGAATAGGTTGTATATCAAACCAGTAATCCAGAATCTCATATACATCCGGAGAAATCAGCCGTGGAAGAGACTGCTTCTACGATGATAATCAGCTCAAAATGAGCTCAGAATGTATGGCCTTTAACCCAGCCAACTACCATATATAAGTGATGTGTATCAGTTGGATCCCAAATATACACACACATCTTTTTATATAAGGTGGTGTGTGTGTGTGTGGGGGGGTGGACACCAATATTTATCTTGACTCTGGGACAAACTTATGCCAATGTTG
The DNA here is from genome assembly GCF_055691185.1 of Crinia signifera. NCBI lineage: Eukaryota > Metazoa > Chordata > Amphibia > Anura > Myobatrachidae > Crinia > Crinia signifera. Next base: position 205,533,116 of record NC_139217.1, on the reverse strand, counting down.
TGGTGTATATGTACTTTACTAAGACATAGAGAGAGATAAAAGGACCTATTTATCAACATGTGATAAAACTTGTTGATTATAAAACTCGTTGCATATGATAAATGGTGCTCCAGCTCACAACTGTCATTTTTCAAGTCCATGACTCTTAGGAGCTGATTGGCTGTAGCACCATTTGTCATATGCAATGATTTTTATTCACAAAGATTTCTATCAGTCATTAATAGATGAGCCCCAAAGTACCAGCCAGTCATTTCCTAACTGCCATATTACAGGCTGTGATTGAAACATTTATGGAAGTGGATTGGTTGGTAGTTTGTCTTTCTCCACTTTATCTCTTTCCAAAGCCCCTGTGTGTTTTAGTAAAAATGTACTATAAACTGGAAAAGGTATTTCTTTTAGAATATATTATTTAAAGTGTTGAAAGCGAAAGATAAGAGGTTGTGTCTGACCACAGAAACACAAATGCTTCCATGGGCACTATACCTATACTACAAGGTTTTCAAGATTGTGACATACAATGTACTGTAGCAGCCTCGCATATCAGTCCACCCCCATTAAAATAGTGGAAACTTTTATAACAAATGACACATTGGTTACTGAACAAAATAATAAAATGGCCTCCAATTTATACACATTCTCTATAGCAGTGTTACATGTGATATAAACAATTCTCACACACCTTTTCTCCATTGTTTTATCCATTTCCAGACTCTTCTCTGAAGACTATTGCTTGCCCACTATTTCTATATTTACTCCTTTAACTCTATACTTTTTAACTCTGATGACTTACCATTCCTTCTTCTTGTTTTTTTTATTTTTTTAAATGTTTTATTTATAGAATGTGAAAATACATGACAAGAGCAGAATGACATATAGATATGTTAGTCAAAGGTAGTTTCACAGTTTTTTCACAGTTTTTCCACAATCAAATATAACGTTATATCTAGACAAACTTCAGGTTAGGTAGCATACATTGATTGGGATTATATGGGGTGGGTGTAGGGGTAAGGAGGGGAAAAGGAGGGGAGAAAAGGGAATAGCGGGGGGGGGTACCTCAGGGTGTTTCTGTATTGGAGGGTGAGAGTAAGTTGAATTATTTAGTCTATATTCGTTTGGTTGTCTGTGGAAGGTGGGGCCATCCGTGAGGTCCACGGGTTCCATACTGTATCAAATTTATGGGAGCATTCATGTAGATAGTAAGTTATCTTTTCCATGTGGGCGATGTACCAAATGTAGTTGATTAGTAGGGCTAGAGGAGGTGTGTCGGGGGACTTCCATTGCTTAGCAATGGTCATTCTGGCTGCCGCCAATATGTGCGATAATAATTTGTTCATGGGAGGGTCTAACTCTTTAAATGGGCGGGCTAATAGAAATGTCCATGGGTCCAGGGGAAAGGTCAGACCGGACAAGGAGTGCATGAGGTCGCGGACCTCCAGCCAGAATGGGACAATTCTGGGACAGGTCCACCAGATGTGCAGAAGTGAGCCCCTCTGACCACAGCTGCGCCAGCAGTTAGGGGTGGCCGATGGGAACATCTTAGAGAGTCTTTCTGGGGTAAGATACCATCTGTAGTATACTTTATATGTGGTCTCTTTGATGTGGGTAGAGATTGAACTTTTGGCTATGCTCTCGCGAATTTCGTCCCAACAGTTTTCATCTGGTGGAGAGCCCAGGTCTCTCTCCCACTCACTCTCATGGCGGGTCTGTGTGGGGGCAGTTGTGTCGATCAGCATTTTGTATATCTGTGAGATCATACCCTTGGAAAGGGGGTTAGATGAGCATAGTTTTTCAAAAGGAGTCATATCTCGGAGTGAGTCCGCACTTGATAGTGATGTAAGGAAGTGGCGAATTTGGAAGAATTCAAACATAGGGGGGGCTAGAGTAGGGTATTTGTTTTTTATTTCCTCTAGGGAGAGCCATGAATTTTGCTTTGAGAGGTCAGCGACATAACGAATATTGGATTTATTCCACGTTGTGAAAGTTAGAGGGGAAGTGCCTGGGGGGAAAGCTGGGTTATCCCAGAGGGGGGTGAGTGGAGAAGGATAAGAAGAGAGTTTGTACTTGTCCAAGGCCCTATTCCACAAAGTGAGGTGGAATTTCAGCGAGGGTATAGAGCTGACCAGGGTAGCTCTTTGTGGTTTTTTAAGGCTCCACAGAGAAGATAGGGATCTAAGGCCTAAATATTGTGATTCTATGTCTATCCATGCTATTGACCCCGGTGATGCAAAGGACGAAGCGATTTGGCTCAGATGTGATGCCAAGAAGTAATATTTTATATCTGGAAGTCCTCTGCCTCCCCCAGCTCTAGGTAGTTTGAGGGTGCCAAAGGCTATTCTAGGGGGCTTATCATTCCATATGAATTTGGAGATTAAGGTTTGAATATTTCTTAGTGTCTGGTAAGGAATTTTAATTGGGAGGGTCTGGAAGAGATATAGGAATTGTGGGACAATGATCATTTTAGTGGCTGATATTCTCCCAAACCATGAGATGATGTTTGATCTCCATCTTTTGAGTTCTTGTTTAACTTTATTTAGGAGGGGAGGTAGATTTTCTTTGTAGAGGAGGTCATAATTGGAGGTTATGTTTACCCCGAGATATTTAACTTTGTTGGCTTTCCAGTTAAATTGATATGAGGAGAGTAGGGAAGTTTTAATAGAGGGGGGGGGTATGTAGAAGCATTGCTTCCGATTTGGAGAAGTTTATTTTATAGCCTGATAGGGAGCCATATTCATTAATGATCTCATATAGGGCTGGTAGAGATGTCTGAGGGTGGGTTAGGGACAGCAGGACATCGTCGGCGAAAAGTGATATTTTATATTGATGGGTTCCCACTCTCACCCCCACGACCCTCTCTGATAGTCTGATCCTAGCCGCTAGGGGTTCGATCACTAGGGCAAATATGAGGGGCGAGAGTGGGCACCCTTGTCTGGTGCCGTTTGAAAGAGAGAAGGGGCCCGAAAGGGTTCCATTTGTAAGGATGCGGGCAGAGGGGGCCGTATACAAAGCTGAAATTGCGGTAAGAAATTCCGCCGATAGACCGAAGGCGCGAAGGGTCTGAAATAGGAAGGGCCATGATATTCGGTCAAACGCCTTCTCGGCATCTAATGAGAGGATGATAGAAGGGGTCTGTCTATTATTGATGATCTGAATGAGATCGATAGTCCTCCTTGTGTTATCCCTGGCCTGACGACCCGGAATAAAGCCTACTTGGTCGTAGTGGATCAGGCCAGGGAGAACAGTGCTGAGGCGAGAGGCAAGTACTCTAGCGTATAAATTAATATCATTATTTAGAAGGGATATAGGCCTATAACTTGCACATTCAGAGGGGTCTTTGCCTTCTTTGTGTATTACTATTATCCTGGCCTCTAGCATCGTTTTGGGTAGTTGGGCACCATGGAGGACTGCATTGAACGCCTTTTTAACATAGGGTATCAGGATATTAGCGAATTTCTTATAATAGGCCGCTGAAAACCCATCTGGGCCAGGTGCCTTGGATGGTTTTTGGGCCTTTAGAGCTCTCAGAAGTTCCTCCTCTGTAATATCCTGATTCAGTTGTGCTGCGGCTTGTTCTGATAGTTTGGGCAAGTTAGCTTTTTGTAGGAATTCAGACATCATCTCAGTGGTAGGGGTTGGGGTCCTTGGGTCTTTATTCAAGTTATAGAGGTTATGATAGAAGTTCTGGAATTCTTGATTGATGGAGTTGGGGGAATGGGTCAGAGTGCCATTTTTGGTTTTGATAGTTAGAATGTTGTTCTGAGAGCGTTGAGATCTGAGTCTCGAGGCAAGCATTTTATCTGCTTTGTCGCCCTTCTCGTAGAACGTCTGCTTCAGTTTTTGAAGTGTTTTAGCTGTACGTTCCGAGAGAAGGAGCGACACCTCTGCTCTGGTTTTGGAAAGAAGGTCAAAATTCTGCTGGGAAGGAGAGAGTTTATGTTGTTGTTCTAGGGTTTGGAGCTTAGCTGTTAGGTTCTTAAGATGTGCGCTTATGGATTTTCTATGTCTAGAGGCCATGTTTATAAGATGACCTCGCAGTACCGCCTTATGGGCTTCCCAGAGAGTCAACGGGGATGTCTCTGGGAGGTCATTAATTTGGAAATATTCAAGGAGTTGGTCTTTGATTTGGTTGGTGAGCCCTATATCGTGGAGAAGAGAATCATTCATTCTCCATGTAGAGGCTGTTGGGCGGGAGTGCATTGTGATGATTGTTGTGGAGATAGGGCAGTGATCAGACCAAATCATAGGGTGAATGTGTGCTTCTTGGATTTTAGGTGTCAGGTCCCTGCTCAGAAGGATCATATCAATGCGGGAATAGGTTTTGTGGACGGAGGAGAAAAATGTATAGTCCCTAGTTACAGGGTTTATAATGCGGTAGGAGTCAAATAAGAGATGTCGTTTAAGAAGAGCGATTAGGGCCAAAGTGGCTGGGGAAGGGGGCCTAGAGCTGGAGGAGGGAGGGGGAGAGGAACGGTCCAATTCCCTATCAAGCACTTCATTAAAGTCTCCTGCCATTATAATTGAACCTACGGCATGTGTTGAGAGGGCGGAATCTATTCTCTTAAAAAAGGAAGCTTGTTGCTGGTTAGGGGCGTATATATTAACTAGTGTGCATTCCTCTCCATTAAGTTTGCCCACTAGGATTAGCCATCTCCCTTTCCTATCCGCATGTGTATGTTTAGGTTCAAACGTCATATGAGAGGCAAATAGTATGGCCACTCCACGTTTCTTCTGTTTGGAGTCACATGCGTGAAAAGAGAGAGGGTAGGCCTTAGATCTTAGTTCTGGGTGTGAGGGTTTTTTAAAGTGGGTCTCCTGAAGAAATATTATATCACTTTTGGATTGTTTTAAAGTGAGATAGAGTTTGGTGCGCTTTGATGGACTATTCAGCCCCTTGACATTTTGGCTGTACACTTTAATGGTCATGAAGAGGACAGAGAGATAACGCTTTATGGATCTCCCCAAGTTTCCACCCGGAAAGATCCTGATGTATCGTAGTTTGGGGTTGAGAAGGTTTTTCCAAGTTGAGGTTAACCCTGAGGTAAGGGTTGAAGCGAGTGCATGTGGGGTAAAGGTAAAGGAATAGTGAGGAGAGGGGGAAATTGGAGACCAGATGGCTAAGTGTCTGGTCGAACTTTCCGGTCGGGGGGAAGGGAGGGAAAGTCACGGTGTGACAATGACCGGGATTGGGTATAAGACCCATGTTTGGAGAGCGTGGCCTGGACCCGTTACGGTCCAGAAATATTAACGGGGGAGTCAAGGACTATTAAGGGAGCTAGTCCCGTATGTGAACATCTGGTATATGGGATAGCAATGCTATTTATAGCCTGCCTGTTTTGGGGAAATGAGTAGTGAACAAAACATTTTCTAACATTCAAAACGTCAATAATAATGTAACCAACAGATCTAACATTATTTATCTTTTGGAAGCATTTTAAACAAGGGTAGTTCTGTCCGCGTCTCCTTAAATAGTAGAGGCCGAGAGAAGTATACCCAAACGCTAGGTAACTGAGTAATATAAAGCATTAACGAGAACAGAGATAATTGTCCTTAACCGAACAGGTAAATACATGGTTGATATCAGGTGGAGTTAAATTTCTATAAAAAAGAAAAAAACCTTAGAGATGGTAAGCTGGTCCACTTATCACCATGGCATCAGGATTGTTACCAAGTTGGGCATCTAACCAAGTCTCATGGAGGTGGATTAGGGGGATTAGCCTTTTTGGTTGCAGATACCCTAGACCAGTCCCGATTCAGGGTACGTTTTGGAGTTGTCAGTTGATCTATATTGGAAAGGTCTTGAGGCTTAGCACTGGCGGTGTCCGGAGGTGCTGGGGCCTGCAGGCCTAGGGAGTGCAGGAGTTGGCGTGCTTCTTCAGGGTTCTTCGCCATCTGAAAGCGATTCTGATGCCAAATTAGGATGCGGAAGGGGAAGCCCCATCTGTAGCGTATTTTATTTTCCCTCAGGAAGGAAGTAATGGGTTTAAATTCTTTTCTTTTAAGCAAAGTGGCAGGGGCAATGTCCTGAAATATTTGGAGAGAGTGTCCTTGAAAGGAGATTGAAGGATGTTTTCTTGATTCACGGAGGATATCTTCTTTTGCCGTATAATAATGGCATCGGAGGATAACATCTCTAGGTTGTGAGGACTCTTGTGTGCGAGGGCGGAGGGCTCGGTGGGCCCTGTCCAGCAGGAGGTGGTCCTCTGGGGTTGTTGGGGTAAGATGCGAGAAGAACTTTTTGAGATAGTCGTCTAGTTGTGTTACTTCCACCTCTTCTGGGATGCCTCTTATACGGAGATTATTGCGTCTCGCCCTGTTGTCCTGGTCTTCTTGATATTCTAAGAGTGATTGGACTTCTTGTCTTAGTAGGCGGATCTCATCTTCTTGTTCGTTATGTGAAGAGACTACTTCGTCCATTTTTGTCTCCAGTTGGTCAGTTCTATCTCCGATTTCATCGAGATCAGTCCTTAGTGAGTTGACAGCTTTGTGTACTTCGGATTGAATCGCCTGGACTGAGCGTCTAGTCTCCTGCACCTCACGAAAAAGAGAACGGATGTCTTTTCTGGTGAGTGGAGCATTGTCAGAATCTTCAGAGTCCGAGTTATCTTGTTGTAGGGAGGTAGGGTCCTGCATAGATTTATTGGCTGAAAACGCAAATTTTTTGAGACTTTGGGAGAGATCTTGGTCCACAGGTTTCTTGTTGCCTTTCGGCATTTTGGTACAGAGCTAATTCCTGATGCTTCTAGGTTCGGTTGAAGAAAGAGTTGTAGATCACTGCGGCAGGGTAAGGCGAGCTAATTTTACATTGGTAATATAGGATCGATGGGAGCTCCCCAAGGTTCGGAGGGTTGGGGGGGAGTTACATCTTGGTATGTACGCTAGACTACAATAGAGGCTAGGGTATCAAGGAGGTGCCTCAGGTACAGCTGGTGAGATTTGGCTCTATGATTTGGGTTAGGTCAGTGTGTGTGAGCCTACTGGAGATTGCAATGAAGTCTCTTCTCCCCTTGTAGCAGTTGGGGGGTCAGGTTACTATTTTTTGTTATTGTCGGTGGGCTTCGGGGGTGTTGCTGCCCACTAGAATCTGTGCCCTGGCTGTCTCCTGTGTCAGCGGCGGCCGGGCAAGGGTAGTCTGTAGGGGTTAGAGGAGGGAAATCAAGTTTTTAAGGGGTTTAGATCGGGAGCTCCACTGATCTGTGTCTTCTCACTTGAGCTATCAGGCCCCGCCCCTAAGGTACACTTTTTGTTTTGGTGCTTTCACTTTTTAGTTAGGGTGCCAGGGGGTCCAGTATTTTATGTGGATCTCCCACACAGTGCCCCAACCAAGATGGCCGCCGGCACTCTGCTGGGGATGTCAGGCCTGGTCAGTAGGACAGAGCAGGTCACACTTACTGTGTCAGCGCCTGTCCAGATGGGTGTCTGGAGGTATGTTCGGGCAGCCGGGGGCACTGCTGATCGCTCCCCAGATGGTGTTCTGCCCCGCAGTTCGAGCTCCGGGTCTTTCAAGATGGCCGCCGCGCTGTGGGAGATGAAGCAGTCTCCGCCTCACGGAGCTCCGGCGTCCCAGCTGCTGGTAGGAGAGGTGTCCGGGTGGAAGGGGGGCTGAGCGGGGCACCCGCCGGGGGTTTCTGATAGTTTGGGGGGTTCTGGGCGCCGTCTGGAATCGCGGCTCGTAGTGCGGGGCTTAGCCGCCGGGCACTCCCGAAATTGAGGCCGCGGCTTGATGTGAGGTGAGGGCCGCAACCTGCAGGGAAGGATTTCTCCTTCCCCCGGCTCCGCAGCTCAACTCACCGCTGGTCGGGTAGGTCACCGGGGTCTGGGGACTGCAGGGTGTCACTGCCTGGGGTTTGTGGGAGATGGATGGTCTCTTAGGAGGCGAGTATAGTGCAGGAGCTCCTTACAGCGTGACTGTCTCCATTCGCGTCCAGGCCACGCCCCTTGTTTTTTTATTTTATTTAAATTTTCTTTATTAATTTTTTTACACGTCTTACAAACATTAAAATCAAGTTTCCTTGCTTTTACAAGACAGATTGGTCATATTCTTATTCCTAGTGCTTGTTTGTTCTTCTTATTGTTAGTTTACAACCTTTATACAGATTATGTGGTGCTCTCCATCTACTTTTATACAGTAATTATCTACCTTCTCTTAAATTTAAGTGTTCATTTATTTTACTATAATAATTCTCGTGAGTATTTATATCTATTCATTTACTTGTGGCTTGTGTGGCGTTTCCCTACACCTCTGTGTTTATAGGAGCACACGGGTCTGGTCTCAGCAATCTTGTCTTAGAACCTCTCCTATTGTAATAAGAAAATGACTTCAATCAACATTGTTTTTATAGCCGTCGGTGCCCTTTCCCACTACCCTATTCCTTATTCTTGTTTGTTTGCTACACAACCTCTAAACATACTCCTCCACATCACTCCCCTGTCTGAACTTACTCTGTCGGAGTTGGTCAAACCTTCGAAGTCGGACAGTAAGGTTGCCCTTAGCAACAACCAGCTACTAGCTATCTTTATACAGATTGTACTTGATAAATTCTAGCTACAATAGAAGCTGATTGGTTGATAAGGGCAACTTCTTCGCTTGTCCAAGTTAGAAGGTTTGATACCTTAATCTGTTAATGTGATATTCATATTCTCTAGGCCCCAGATTTTTTTAAATTCATATCTCATGTTGCTCTTCTATGATTCATGGCCTTTTGGTCAAATATCTTGCCACTTCTATTGAATGATCTTGTTTCTTTGCTATGATCAGATGAGCTGGTGTATCAAGCAGCAAGTCCTGATGAGGAAGCATTAGTCACGGCAGCAAGAAATTTTGGCTTTGTTTTTGTGTCCCGTACACAAGACACCATCACTACAAATGAGCTTGGAGTAGAGAAAATCTACAAAGTCCTTGTTCTTCTTGACTTCAGTAGTGATCGCAAGCGGATGTCTATATTGGGTGAGCAGTCCTTTTGTTTGTGTGGGGAAATTGGGATTGTTGTGACCATATGAAGTGTATTTATGCAATAACTCATTCATTTGTAGTCAGGGATCCTGAAGGAAAGATTAAGCTCTACACCAAGGGAGCAGATGATGTTATTCTAAAGCGACTTCATCCAGATTGTGCTAATGAAGAAATGACTGAGAAATCATTGGAAGTGGGTACCAACGTCATACATTATATACTGGATTGTTTCTGTATGTTCCATTATTTTATTATTTCTGAGTTCAAGCTTTGGTTCTATGTTATGTAAGATCCCAGGTAAATAGAGACTGCATGCTATATACTTCATTAAGCATATGCTCTCCAAACAGATTATTTCTAATTGCCATCACATGTTTGCTGCCAGTGTAACCAAGCAGACCAATCACATTCACAATATGTTTGCTTTTTATTTATTTTTTAAAGTGTGTGTGTGTGTGTGTGTGTGTGTGTGTGTGTGTGTGTACATGTAGGCCATGGTCAGTGGTCTATACAAAGTTATACGTATGTTTCAAGTGCGAACTGATGATGAAACTGATAGTTTGTACGACTATAGTGCTCATCTATTGTTATAGAAGTAGGTAAGAAAAGCTAATTTAGTAATAATGTACACATTTCAAATATATACAATATTGTCTTGAATTTTGATTTCACATGATCTTTTATGTACTGCTATACTGTACTTCTACTGTCTTGAACTTTTTGATCTAGATGTTTGCACAGGAGACCCTCAGAACTTTATGTGTTGCTTTTAAAGAAGTGGATCCTGCCGTGTACACAGAGTGGAGTAAAAGGCACCATGAAGCCAGTGTAACTTTGCAGAATCGGGCACAGTGTCTGGAAATGGTTTATGATGAAATGGAAAGTAACTTGAAGGTAAATATTTTCTTTTATAATTGAATGTGTTATTAATAATTTAGTGTAATTACCCTGACACCCCTGAGTTGTATTGGGTTGTTCTGGGAATGGCAAAGTTAATCAAAGGCTGATTGATGGAACTGTGTCTTTGGTTGGCCGTAAGCATAAATATTTCTGTTTCCAGGCATAGGTTTCTAGGAATGACTTAAGAGAGGCAAAAATCAATGAGAGTCCCCCTATATCTCACATATGTATAGTTTCCAAGCTGAATCTGGTACTGTGCCAAAGTCTAATAGAAGTACAGTATAAAGCACATACAATAACAGGAATAAAGAAATGTTGCACTCAGTTCACATTTTTGGACCTCCCAAGAAGTACTGTAAGCTAAACCACTGTGAAAGTTGGTGACCATTATAATTTTGCTAATGTCTACAATAATCTGATAAATTTACAGCCAAGTGTCAAAATGTGCTGATCTAATGCCATATGTACATTAATTTGCAAGTTTCAAACAGCTTAATTTCTATTTCCCCTGGCTCACTCCATAGTTACTTGGGGCAACTGCAATTGAAGATAAGTTGCAAGATGGTGTTCCAGAAACAATACAGTTATTGAAAAATGCTAATATGAAAGTATGGATGTTGACTGGAGACAAACAAGGTAGGCTTTTAGTTTTATGCAAACTACTGTACTGTATTTAGCAGTTTTCCCCTGTTGCCTTCTAAAAAAATAGGCAAGAATGGGCAGGTACTCAACGGAACAATGTGTACATCTGATGGATGATGGGACCCTGTATTGGAATGTGCATACACACTTGCACAATGTGGGGGATGACAGTTCAATGTATATGACATACTCCCAGACCTAGAGAACAGGGGGGTCAAGGGGGACACCCATGGCATGCCTCGAGGGCAAGAGGGGCCCCTGGGGATCAGGCACAGATTTAGAGTGGAATTGAAGGAGTGGGTTAATGTGATAGAGGGCAGGGTACTGGGTTAGGGAGAGCATCATGGTACTGTAGCGCAAGCCGCGGGGCATGGGAGTGTGTCAGTGTGATAGACTACAGGGTGAGGGTATGATAGAGCCTAGGCCACAGGGTAAGGGAGAGTGTTAGTTTACTTGAGCGCAGGCCATGGGGTAAGGGAGGGCATCAGTGTCATAGAGCTCAAGCTGCGGGGTAAGGGAGTGCATCAGACTGATAGAACACAGGGCACAGGGTGCATCAGTGTGACAGGGAGTGCATCAGTGTGACAGAGCACAGGTCACAGGGTGATGGAGTGTGTCAGTGTGATAGAATGCAGGACATAGAATGAGAGAGTGAGCTAATGTGATAGAACTTAAGCCGCAGTGCGTCCAATTTATGTTCCAGCATAGAGGTGGGGGATGATCGCATTTGGTGGGGAGCCTAGGGATATCAGTGTATTGGGCCCCAAGAGTTCTGTTGCCGGCCCTGCATACTTCATTTGGCAGCAAAACATTGTTAATAATTGGTTCTGGCTGTGGCCATGCAGCCTGGAAAGCTGCTACTACAGGATCATGCAAATTGTGGGCACTCAATTAACAACTTGGCCTATATGTCATTCCAATTTGGTCCAGAAGTTATATATTGGTCCAAGATCATTCTAATGTGTACCCTCCCTGGAGATGCTGCCAGTGGCACCATTATGGTAAAAGATAGTCTTGGAAAGGCTATTAACCTTATACATAACCATAACCATGTGGAGTGGTGTTTGCCATGATGACATCACTGAGGTACGCCACAGGCACCTGGTGTAAAGGGATACACATATCCACATGGTGAAGGCTGAGCACTTTTGTATTGTTATGAATGATAATGTGTCAGCTTGTGCCATATTTCTGAGTGCTGCCCTAGTAAAAGCTTTATACAGGTGTTTTCTACATTTGTGTCTAATTCATTGAGCTATGTATTTTATTGTTCTAACTAAAGTTATTAGAACACCAATACCACAGTGAAGGTTTGCAGAATGGAATTCCTTTGTTTGTTGCCATTTTGGTGGTCAAAATGTGTACAATGTATGCAAATTAAGGAGGGGTTGACACTTTCTCAGCCAAACTCCTTGCTCAGAGGAAGCTGCACTAAAGCAGAGGAGATGGAACCCATTCCCACAACCCAATGGGCCATATTCGGGGTTCGGGGAATGTGAGACTGATATATCTCAGTTTTTCAACATCACACACATCAACTTAGACAAAATAAGCAGGCAGTGCCGGATTTATCACTAGGCCCGTGAGGCACGGGCCTAGGGGCGGCACCTATCATGGGCGGCAGACTGTGACCAGCCAGCCGCCAGCCCGCCACCAGCCAGGCACTCCGAATTGACAGCCGGGCAGAGAGCTGTGAACTGCCCGGCTGTCCTCAGAGCAGGTCCGCGGCTTCCACCCCATCACAGATTGGATCTCTCTTAAGAATCCGATCTGCAGTGCTCCGCTCCCTCCCCGTGCTGCAGTGATTGACAGCTGAGCTGTCGGCACCCTAGCTAAAGGGCAGCATTGCGACGGCTCAGCTCAGCTGTCCTATTGTGTAAGCAGCCTGCGCCTCAGTCACTGGCTGTGCGCGCAGGCTGTTCAAGGAGGCGGGATCCGGGCACTTTGTGCTGTCTGCTGTGTGGAGATTGGAGATGGAGGCAGACTCAGAAGACTGAACACATAGCTGCTTTGCTGACTGCTACTTCACAATGAGTAAGGCAGTCAGCTCTTCAATGTATTAGCATTTCTGGCAGGCTCTATCTATATATAGTGTGTGTATGTGTGTGTGTATATATATATATATATATATATATACACTGTGTGTGTGTGTGTGTGTGTGTGTGTGTATATATATATATATATATACACTGTGTGTGTGTGTGTGTGTGTGTGTATATATATATATATATATATATATATATATATATATATATATGTGTGTGTATGTATATCCGATGTATGCAGGGGCGGCCAAAAATGTTGTGCCTAGGGGCGGACTGACCCCTAAATTCGCCCCTGTATAATTAACAGTGAATTACCAGTGCTAAACAGGGGATTGCTGTATATACACATATAATGTAACTGCCTACATCTTCTTCAAACAAATTAATGTACAGATAAAGCCGGCTTTAACCCGCCAGATCCCAGCCCCTGCAAAGTTAAAGCCGGCTCCATCTGTACACCACAACTCCAGTAGTTTAACCAGGACACTACCATGTCTTCTGTGGTTAAATCAATTTACAGTAGGCTATGCCCTTTTGGTCACTGAACACTGGGACTGTCCTGTAATACATATGAATACACTCAACATGTTTTAGCAGTCTGTAGAAATGTGTGGTTTGGTTCTCCAGAAATCCAAATCCATCCAAAATTTTTAGATCTGCAACAAAACAAAAAATTTTTCCAGACAGCTGAGGAGATTAGATCCAAAATTTCCTGCCGATCATATTTTGGATTGTTAATTTGAATTTCAGGCTTAGGATTGCAAATATTACTTGATTTTAAATGTTTGGATTGATTTTTTTATCAATTTGTATTAATGATTATTGGGGGGGTTATTGATTTTAATCTGAAATACAAATCCAAAACACTTGAAGGTTGTTTTGCCTAAACCAAGACACAATGGTATTAGAACCAAATTCAAAACATGGGGGTCCAAGCATAGCTCTAGATATTAGGCTGTGTGTATGTCACTGCGCACCGAAACCCATGCATGAATTTGTTCTCTCCAAACTACGGTAACATACTGTAAGATAGAATGCATTTGTACCTAGGAACAGGTATTTAATACAATTATTTCCGTTTCTAAATGACTTGCTCTATATACCAATTAGAAACCGCAGTCAACATTGGTTTTTCATGTCGATTGCTCTCAGATGACATGGATATTTTGGATGAAAACCAGATCTGGTATGTTTAAATTTAAATATAATTAACAAAGTACTTTACATTTGTTATATACTGCTTTCTAGTTGCAATCATTACTACAAAATTGTTTTAGCTGTTGTTTGTTGAATATATTAATATATAGAAACAAAATACTTTGAAATATGAAATATTTAATATCCGAAGAAATAGATTTAGGTACCTGTTTATTAATCCCCCAAAATGTTAGCATTAAAACATAATGTACAATGCCACTACAATTTTGTGAACAGCTTATAGTTGTCCGGTCATGACATGAGAATTGCATGCAAGATGCAGGTGAACTAAGTTCTCAAATAAAAAAAATACAAAATTAGTAACATCAAAATTAAAATTCTGGTCCCATGAAATCACTAGGTCATTGTTGTCTGGATCAACACTAGAAACAGATCCTAAACTGGAGATGTGTCCATTTAAATCTGAACATATCCAAACTTTGTATCTCAAAATGAGGCAAATTTAATTTTCCCCAAAATCTCAGCTCTTACGGTTTTTTGATTGTAGCAGAGGGAAAGGCTCTGTAAACAAAATAAAAACATTAGGGCTCCATTAAGATGGGTATAGAGTGGTGGTGTAGGTAAATTAACTGTGTATGTTTGTCACACCACAAACTGGCTACTGTGTGCAGTTTTGCAAATAGACTCTTGATTGTTAAAAAACAGTGGTGGCAAAATAAAATATATTACCCACACATCTCTTCCTAAAAAAGGAAAACTCATAGGCTTTGTGTTGCCATGTCAACACAAAAAAAAAAGGATGGGGAACTATTATAAAATTGAAAAAATAGTTCTAGTTATATTCTAGTAAAATAAAACTATTTTGAATTACAGGTTACGTATCCCATATTCAAAATGCTTGAGACCAGAAGTAAGCGGGGAAAGGTACCCAAAAGAAACAGGAATACGTTTATAAAAGTGTATTTATTTGTACATTTTGAAACTTCAGTGATCTTCAAAATATTGAATCAATACATTTGTCCAAACGTTTTTTTTACATTGCTTAAAACATTTCTTAAACTTATCATCATTGATGCCTTTTTAGTACTTTTGCCGTTTTTTCATTTTTCCTCTTCAATATCAAATCACATCCTTTGAATTGGGAGAACCATTCATAAACTTGTGTTTTACTCTTGGCAGCTTCCTTGTAAGATTATTGTAGCATGACAACCTTCACTGCTGCATTTATTTCCTAAAAGGAAATGAAACGTCTCAGCAGCACATTGTTCATGTGAATGAATAGCCATCACTAAAATAGGCAAAATATTGAATACCATGAAAAAACTTCTACCTTCCCCCGCAGCATTGGTGGGAATACTGACTGACTCCGGAGGGTTCTGAAAACATTCACTTATCTGCAGTAGTCCATACTGCAAGTCCCAGCCATCTAGAACATGATTCCTGTTACTTTTGGGTACCCCTCATATTTTGTAATTTAGCTTTTTTTTGGGGGAAGGGGGGGATTTTACATAAATTGGGGAAGTATACATATAGAATTCTAACAATCTTTTTCATATGCAATCAACATAAAGAGAGTGAACATAAACAATAAATGTCTACCATGTATAACAACAGACCAGTCCTTGGAGATAAAAGTTAATAGATACTTGTAATCCTGTATAAGGAGATCATATCTGTTTATACTTCCAACAAGAACCTTATTGTAATAGCACATCCGTCTACAAAACACGACTATGAGTAAACTGTAATTAAACTGGGCTAGACATATGGGGAGAAGGAAGGAGAGGAAAGGGGAAGGTTTCCCCCAAAAAAATTCCTAGGAAAGGAATACTGTATATGGAAAGGCTTATTGAAAGAAAGCTATTAATCGCATGTTTGGCCTCACATCTAGGTAACAACGAAGTACAGTAGAAGTTGTCCCATCTAGGTTTCTGGGCAAATCTTTTTACAAGAGAGGGAATGCACCACCCCACTTCTGGAAGTATACCAATACAGAGTCAGAGAAGAAAAAAAAAACATCACATAGTACATTGACATGCAATGAGAGTAATGGTGCCCACACACGCACCGATCCCGGCGGTGCGATGCTATACGATGGGGTGCGCGCTCCCGCGGCACCTCATCGCACAGTACAAAAAGTATGTGCTGCACATACTTTTTGTACTAGCCTTTTCTAGCATAGCATCGCATCGCATGCACATCGTATGCACAAGGCATACGATGCGATGCTATTTGTGCTAGTTAAGCCCACAACGCACGCCGGGATCGTTGCGTGTGTGCGCACCTTTAGACCTTTAGACCTTTTGGTGTCAACCTATTGACTTTCTAGCTAAGCAATGTAAACCTTTCAACTGCTTTCAATTGTCCATACTTTGAAAAGTGCTTGTTTTAATTGGTTCCCTAGTTTGTTACCTTGTTGATCTTATTATTATATCAGTTTTCCATGGCTGACAGGTGCTTCAGCTTCTCTTTATCCATATGGGCATACTACACAGGCATTAAAAATGGGTAGCTATGACCATAGCATAAAAATTAATTGTTCATTATTTAAATTGGTTGATATTCCTCATCCCAATATAGTAATGCTTTGCACAATGACTCGATACGAGCTGATAATGTGGTAAAGCATATATATAAAAAACAAGATATAGAAGGTTCTGAATGGTTAAATGCATATATGCAGTTAGGTCCTTATTCAGCTTATAAAGAATGGGAAACATTTACTAAGATGGTAGTTCTGTTTAACATGGGCTGTTACTATAGGCAACCAATCAGACGAAACCAATCAGACACTATTATTTTCTAGAATGTGCTTAATATATAAGAATCGTGTCTGATTAGTTACCCATAGCAACATCCCATGTGAAATGGAACTCCTATCTTCGTAAATTTCCCCCAATATGTCACTTATCATGGTAACTAGTCACGGAATGATAACTGCCCGCGAATTGGAGAATGCACAGACTATTTGCATACAGCAGCTGAGTCACTGATGCGAATAGTCATACTGTCGTGCAACTTTCCTTACACAAAAGCCCTTATTCAGATCAGAACGCAGTACAAATTTGTTCTCAAAAGGGGCAAAACCATATGCACTGCAGGTGGGGCAGATGTAACAGGTGCAGAGAGAGTTAGGTGAGTTTTGGGTGAATTATTTTGTTTCTGTGCCGGGTAAATACTGGCTTCATTATTTTTACACTGCAATTTAGATTTCAGTTTCAACACACCCCACTCAAATTTAACTCTCTCTGCACATGTTCCATCTGCCCCACCTGCAGTGCACATGGTTTTGCCCATTTTGAGAACAGATTTGTACTGTGATCAGATCTGAATAAGGGCCAAAGTGCGTATGCATCACTTGTAAGACGAGGAACCTAAAAATACAAATATCTTAAAAAAGATGCTAGAAATAAATAGCAGCCTGAAGTTGTAAATCAAATAGAGCACATTGAGGATGTAAAGCAACATTAGTTATACAATGACATATTTAACATGTTCAGTATGTTTACACAATCAGTGATATCCTTGATGATTACTGGGAGCAAAACAACAATCTCTCAGGCAGTGGGCAGGATCTTCTGGATAAAAGGATATTCAGGACACGAAAAGAAAGTCTACAAAGGAGAAATATGGCTCTTGTAGTTACTGGAAACTTCTTGGTGAGTTACAGTTTTCATTTACAAAATCTTACTGCTGCCTATTAGTTACTAGAAGAGAAACATTATCTATGCTGGTGCCTGATAGGCCGGCAGCCGCAATGAGGAGGTAAAGAGGGCACATGGAAAGCCTTCATTCCTATAAACGGTGGCATCACCCCCATTTCTAGGATCGGAGAGCAGAGGGTCTCCTGGTCTCACAGTACACACTTTTACTGGCCATCTGCACAAGCTGAGGGTTACTCTGCTGGCCACCTGTGATGGTCGTGATGTTGGATCTCAGTTTGCGACATTAGTCACAGTGCTGGGATCACAGTAACATCTCTCCTACTATGGCATCTCCTGCATCTCCCGCCTTCAAATTGGATGGAAAGTCACAGCTGCTTACAAGCGACACTGAATGTCTATCTCTGAATCGGCCCTTTAGTTAAAACCACTTCAGCCTAACAATAATTTTAGCTATAATGATCCCCACTACAATTGAAATTTGAAAGCCTCCTGAGTGAAGTTGAAAATAAACGCAAAGGCCAATGTCAGTCTATAATAACATTATATCATGGTATTTAACCTGGTCAGCATGATTATAAAGATGTGAACTTTCTTTATCTGTCTCTCTGTTGGGACAGAGAGCAATTAAAATAGATTGTGTAAAAGATGTAGCTAGTCCTTCATTCCGCATCTAAAACTGTAAGTGAAAAGAGTGATAGAATGAATAACAAACTAGCATTAACTTGGTCTTCGTTTTGCCAATATGCTTTTTTACAGGGCCGGATTTTGGGAACAGTTAAGTGGAAAAAACCCAAGTGTCCTCTTTTTCAGAAGCTAGCAGATACATGCTACAGAAGGAAGGTGAATCCCTGTGAAGAGGAGGAGAACCTGAGAGAATATGCATTTGTAGACTTGGCATCTGAATGCCAGGCAGTCATTTGCTGTAGGGTCACGCCAGCAGAAAAATCTATGATCGTACAACTTGTAAAAAAACACAAGAAGGCCACCACCCTGGCAATTGGTGATGGTGCAAATGATGTCAACATGATTAAAAGTATGCTAATTTTGGTATCGATATCTATTAAAATTTGTTTAAATGCTTAGAAGAGTTATTCATAATGAAAGTAAAGGGGTTCAAAGAAAGATTTAAGACTTTATAAATTGCTATCACAAAAGCTAAACAAGTTGCTTTAACCTTTGTTACAGTACTTATGTATTATGTTTTGCAAAATGAAGTATATGACACTGGTTTAAATGTAATAGCCCAAAGTTTCTAAAGCAGAAGTCATTTTCAAAACCATATTTATTCTTTTGCCTTGTAAATGGTTGGCGCTTTACAACTATGGGCATTCTTGCACAAGGTCCAGCACCTCTGGTTTCTTGCAGGCTGTAACATTTAGCCCAAGGTCTTTTTGTTAAATATAATATAAATGCAATTTGAAAGCAAAAACTTAGGAACCCTGTCAGCCCTATTCTTACTCTGCTTACTGCATCAAATATGTGGCCCACGGCTGCTCAGAAATTCCTGTCTCCTGATCATTATTTTGGTCTCTTATGAACTAGCGATGCACAATTGTTCTGTAATAATGAACTGCAGAGTTGCTAAGAAAAAAATTCTACGTATATAAACTGTCCATCTGCTGAAGATAAACAGAATTATTAAATATGAACTCTAATTATATAGTACTGTGTAAAATGTGTAAAAAAAATTACAGATGTAAAATTAGCTATCTTTTCCTATACTTGACCATCACTGTTTGACAGAATCTTTAAGCAATTAGTGATGTAGTCAGAACAGCCAAACGGAAGCTGGCCTTAATTAAAAATTTAGTAAGAATGACTAATACAGTGTACACTGCATACAGTGTGTTACATTGTAATCTTGTGTAAAGTGAGTGATCTATACATTTAAGGCCCCCATAAACTATGTGACTTCTCCTATGAGAGAAGTTTCATCCAATTCCCTTTAAGCCACCCAGGACCCTCTCAGGTGGCAGAATCGCATGCACTCTTCTGCATGCGATGTATCACATGCGATTCCTGCTCCCTGCTACCAAGAGGGGGTGCAACTTGGAGATCTTTCTCTCAGCTTGTATGATCTCCTGGTCCAATCCAATCCTCACAAGACTGCGCATCGGATCGGATTGAATGTCAGACACATGCTATTTGGGTGAATTTCACCCGAATTCTCGGCCTGATCCACCAGAATCAGGTGAAATCAGGCTCAAATCACAAAGTGTATGGGGGCCTTAATTGTAGAACTTTGAAACATCTGCATAAATCTTGTAACCTCAAGGGAATTAGTCTATAGTATTTTAATAATTACTTGAACACATCTCTAAAAAAAACCAGAAACATATTGATATTGACTGATCATTGTGCCCAACATCAAACTTTATTGTCTAGGTTTACATTCATATTTAACTGTATATTTAATTTATCTTTTTCTTAGCCGCTCACATTGGTGTTGGTATCAGTGGTCTAGAAGGAACTCAAGCTGTCCAGTCCAGTGACTATGCTTTGGCTCAGTTTTCCTACCTTCAACGCCTTCTCCTTATCCATGGTCGATTGTCTTACCTTCGAATTGCAAAGTTCCTGCGCTATTTCTTTTATAAAACATCTGCAAGTGTTCTATGCCATGTGTGGTTTGCATTTTTTAATGGATTCACAGCTCTGGTATATATAATTAGAAATCAATCATTGATATTGTGAGGATTGTAATATACTATCTGTTTTATATGCCAAATTATGCAATCGGCTCCCTTTTAGAATTTAAAACCAGTAACATGAACTTTGGGCTAGAGTTATATACAGCCTCTTCTCTGTGGGTTTGGCCTTATTTATTTTAAGACAGTATCGAGGGTGTACCGGATAGCATTAAGGCCTCACAGCACTGAGGCCCTGAATTCAATTTTCACAATAGCCACAACTGTGTGGAGTTTGTATATTTTCCTTGTGTATGTGTTGGTTTTCTCTGGGTACTCTGGTTTCCTCCCACACTCAGTGGTGTCGAGCGGGGGAGGGGAGCAGGTAATTTTTCCTTGCAGGGAGCCAGACAGTGGGGAGAGAAATGATAGGCTGCCACAGCAGCACAACCTCTCTCCCCAGCTCAGCACATGATGCTCAGTGCCGTGTGCTGATCTGGGAAGAGAGACAGCTGCAGCAACAGCAGCCTGTCATCTCTCTCTCCCCTCTGTGTGTTTGTGTGGAGAAACCCGCACAAATTAGAGAGTTGTTTTTTTTTGTTTTCCCCACAGGCCCCATGCCCCCTCCTGAAGGCCACACACCCATTTTACCAGGGCCCGGCCGACCTGTCGGCACCCCTGCCCACACTCAATGTAATAATAAGAATAATAATCATCATAATATACTGGTAGGTTAATAGGTACCTATAAAACCTAACCCTAGAATTTGTTATCTTGCAGACCATCTTTGACAGCTGGTTCATAGCACTTTACTCAATACTCTTCACTGCTTTTCCAATCCTGTCGTTGGCATTACTTGAGCAAGTAAGGAGAACAAAACTAAATGTTTATTTAAGCCTATATTATTGTTGTTCTTTTTTAAATAAAGCTATTTACATATTTAGACTGTCTACAGCAGGGAATTTTGTAATTACCAGTCATAAAGCATATTATAAAGTGTTACACTTACTGTATGATACATTTATATAAAAGTATAAAAAAAACCTAAAAACTTGAAAAATAATAATATATAACAAGTAACGTTAAAACTATATATGGATCCTTATATACTGTATCAATACCACTTTGAAAGGACATCTGACACAGGAGCCGGCTTGCTATCTTTGCTGGCATTAAACATCGACAGTTCACTGATGAGCAAACCAGCCCATATACCTATGGAAGCTGCATGACAGGGTAGTGATTTCTGAACAGGAGTCCACACCTTCCATGTGAGACCACTACCTGTTCATCCCTTCAGTGTGTTGATACATCATTCAGGTTCATCTGCTGGTTATCAGTGGGAAAAGGAACGACTTGTATTCCCAACCCGACATTTTGGCATAGCATCTGGGACACGGTGTGCAGTATTTGCCATCTACCCGCCTGCACAGAGGTCTGGACGTCCGCCCGGGGATACATTTGAATCTACCTTATTGTGTCTGTCATCACCCCGTTAATTATATCAATACCCTGGGCCCGCCACAAGGGAATAATATTCAGTCTGCTTACTGGGAGGATCTGTTCCCCTCTGGGGAGACCAGCTGGACCATGAGCGGCCAGCTGTACAAATATAGGTGGCTCAACATTTATTTATGTGCAATTTTATTTGATGGATATTGGTCCTAACATTGAAGCAAATATCTTACAATTATATTTATGTGTCGATAGCTGTGGCGGTTAGTAACTAAACACCTCCTCACATCAATAGGTGTTCCACTTCTAGCCTGGGTGTTATTTTGGACAGTCCTATATAAGTGTTCATTTATATCAAAGCCCCTACTTGGGGACTAATTATATTGCAGGTATAAGATCCACCTTATAGTATTAACGGTATTTGTCATATAATATATATATTTTTTACCCTTTCGTAATTTTATAAAAATGTATCATACAGCAAGTGTAACACTACATGTTTTATGACTGGTCGTTACAATCTTCTTATATATATAAGCATTGAAGGATATATATATATATATATATATATATATATATATATATATATAAATAAAAGCAAAATGACAGTGCGCAAAGGTAATGTTGTTATTTAGAAGAGGTAAAAAAGACCAGTCCCAGTGGTAAATGTGTTGTGTTGTAACAAGGTTCAGGTGTTCCTGATTTCTACACCCATATACAGACATTTAAAAAGCACTCCGCTTGTATAGCAAGCTGGCAGCTCCACTTGTGAACTCAAAGTTCTCCCGAATTCCAACGGGACAACTGTTCTAAAATAAAAGAAGATGGGCGCTCCAATGGTGCATAACCACTTAAAAAAGACGATTTTATTCAGTAAAAGACGTATACCAAAGGGTAAGGTCACATACTGCAGACAGCAGCTCAGAATTGCCGCAGTTTCACAGTGCCCTCTGATGAAGTCTGGTGTGACAAAATGCATAGGGGCCTAGCATCAGCGTGGCTCTGGAGCTGGAGAGAGTGTAACCACTCCAACATTTGCTAGGTACTGTGTACCATTCCACACTGTGAAACTGCGGCAATTCTGAGCCTCTGTCTGCGGTACGTGACCTCACCCTTTGTTATATGTCTTTTACTGAATAAAATCGTCTTTTTTAAGTGGTAATGCACCATTGGAGCGCCCATCTTCTTTTATTTTATTTTTTATTAAAAATGTGTACAATAGCAATAGACATAATTTTAATGGTACATGCAGTGAGAATTCATAGAGAAAAGAGGGGAAGGGTAAAAAATATAGGACTTTTATATAATTGCTAATTATGTTTTTCTAAAAATTTACCAATTCTTTTTCCTGTATTGGATTATTCTATTCAACTTTTTCAATTTTCCAAAGGGTCTTTAGTGAAGCTGGTATTTTTTATTTTCTTCTGGTTTTAAAACTTTTTTATGCACTGATTGTCATATGTGTATTAAAACAAGGCATTTGCATTTGTAGATGTATTGCTATGTATGCCAATCTTATCTGATTATAATTGACCTATAATTTAAGCACGTGGTGGACGCATGTTCCCGCATCTCGGAGATGTGCATAGCAGTAATACCGGAAGCGCATAATGCATTCCACGCATAGTTCATGCGTTCCACGCTCCCGGAAGTGAGCACGGAACAGCCCATGCCTGTACCCGATACATATAATAAATATTGATTAATATATCCATATTCATAGTATCTTACATCAATAGAATGAAACCCTTGTAAATTATTACAATTCTCAATAGTACAAACTTCTACATTCCAATGTAGCTGGCGGCCATCATGGATGTATTCAGCTCATAAAATAATATGGGATTATATATAGATGGGTGGCACTTCGGTGACTTGGAATAAGGAAGACAGAGACCTGTTTTACTTCAACTATATTCTCGTCATCAGCACCACAACCCCTGAGACAGGCATCAGTTTTGACTATGACCCAATCCATGATCAAGAAGGATCATTTGTCAAAATTGATGACTGAAGGCACCAAAGGAGCAACAGCCACATGTCCCTGGAGATTTTGATCCTCTGGGACTTCAGTCGCACTGGAGATTGATTTCCATCCCTTAGTGGTTCCAGCTGAAGCGGTTTGGAGTGGAATTGACATAATTCCACCATCTGGAAGCAGGACACTAGCTCTCCAAGAAGGCGCATGGAAGGTGAACGGAGATGGTCCCTTTGCATAGGAACTTCTGCACTAAGTCCTGAACAGACTCTCTGTTATCCTGCAGAGGAAAACCTGTTGTGATGAGGTATCCAGAAGGGCGCCCAGGAGAATCATGTGCTGGGTGGGAATCATGCTGAACTTGCGCTAGGTGATGAGCCATCCGTGTGTCTGTAAAATTGTTACTGTCAGATTGACATGTTCCTGGAGACTGGCCTGAGAGTTCGCCATTGGAGAATATCATCCAGATATGGCAGGATTCAAATCACTTGCAGTCAAGTAGGCTATCAGCACTGCCATCTCCTTTGTGATCACACAAGTTGTGATGGAGACACCAAAAAGGCAAAGCTCGGAACTGGAAGTGTAAAAGAAAAACAGATGACAAAGTCCTGCGCTGAAAGTTCCAATAAATATTTCCTTTTTAAACGGGTCTCTTCATGTGAATCCTCAAAGATATTTCCCACGATTCAGCATGAAAAAGAAGGATGCAATGGAAATGTGGTTAATGTTTTTTGTAAATATGAAGAAATCTTTTTAGGAAAAAAAAATTAAAAATTTTTTTTTAGATGCTCACATGTAGCTTACATATAGAGCATGGAATAAAGCTTATAAAGGTATCTTTATTTCACCCTCAAAGGTAGATGTCACCTGTGTTGTCAGCAAGGGACCCAGAAATCTCCAAAAGTACACCACAGTGCAGATAGGTGTATATGTGCTTATAGTTGTATATAGGTGTAGTGCACCACAAAAAAAAAAAATCTTTTTCGGAACTGGAAGTGATTTCTCTGAACAGCGAACCTGAGAAATTTGTGATCGTCCTCCAGAATGGCGATATGCAGGTATGCATCCTGCACATCCAAGGAGGCCATATAATCGCTCTTTTTGATTGCCAGAAGTTTTGTCTGATGTAAGGGGATTGAGATTGTAACTCCCGCTGTGAGGAGGGAGCAAATGGCCCTGGGGAGAGCGGTAACCCTGTCGATGTCTTCAGGCAGACTTGTTGAAAAGAACTGCCTGGGAATGTACCCTTTGAAAACGTGAGAGTACCTTTCTGACCCTATTCTGTTAATCAATGTGTCTAATGCTGTTTGACTCCAGATGTCAGCAAAAAGCAAGAGACAACCACCCACCATGAAGCTCCCTGGTGGAGATGCACCCAGTCAGGCAGATGATTTGTACTGCTCGGGGGCCTGATGATGACCGGTCTAGGACTGATGCCCCTGTTTACTTCTGAGATTTGGCAACTGGTGCCTGGAAGCGAGACAAGGACTGTCTTCTCGCCTTACATTGGGGCCGAAAAGGTCGTCATCCTAGGCTTTAGGGCCGCTGAGGGTAATAAGGTTGTTTTTGGAAGTGGCCACTGGGGCCATGGTCTTACCAAGTTCTTAGCCAAAAAAAAAAAGTATCCACAAAGAGAAGCACTTCTAGAGTCTTTTTGGACTTGCTATCTGCATGCCACAAGCACAGCCACAAGACGCGTCAGGCCACTACTGAGGACAGCAAAACTGTAGACACGAGGAGTCCTGCATCCAGAGCAGTACTGTCCATGAGGACCATAAGATCTGAACGTTTTGTTCCAGATCTTAACCCTTCATACAAAGTATTAATGCCACAAGTAAAAGCAAATGAAACTCATGCAGAAGCAAATGCAGGGCGTATGACTGCTCCTGAATTTGCATAGATAGCTTTAAGTAATTGTTACAATTTTCTATCTGTAGGTTCCTTAAGGGACACAACATGTGGAATAGGAAGGGTAGTGGCTTTAACCAGATGTGCGACATTGGCATCAACTTGTGGAGGGGTTTCCAACATTTTATTTTCTTTCCTCACAAGGTTAAAAAGGAAAAACACCTCCTAGTCAAGAGAAAGTTCTTGTTAGGATGTGCCCAGGTCTCCCTAAAGAGCTTTTCTAGCTGTGGGGATATAAAAAAATGGACAGGTCCTTCTTTTGAATAAAGGAGGCTGTGCTGTAGGCAGAGGGTCTGCCTTAGGTAAGGACATCCCTAACAGCCCGTACTAACACATCCTTGCTGGTCAGGGACATTTTTCCATTTCTGATTCAGAGGATTTCTGCTCTGCGTTAGAATTTACTTCAGATTGCGAGTTCTCAGCCTGCAAAACTGGCATGTGAGCAGAAGCTTAGGACTTATGCTGAGCAGATGAGCTCAGAGATTGTTGCATGTATGCAGAGAGACCTGAACTAAATCCTGCACATACTGGGATAAGCCTTGAACTCATGCAATTTTACCTGAGGGGGTTTGGCTGTGTTACAGCAACAGGAGGCACTCTAGAGGCCGCTGGGAAGGCAGCTCACGCATGGCCATTTCACCTCAGCTGAACCTGAAAGTTTGTTCAGCAGCAAGCGGCGGTACAGCCACAGAGCAGCTGTCACACATTCCTGTGTGGTCCTGTGCTGCACAAGGAAAATCCTCCTGGCACTCTTCTTTGCAGGTATAATTGTGCAGCACCAAAGTGTCCCTACCCTTCTTGAGGGGGGGGGGGGGGAGTCCTTTGGAAGACAGTGACCCATGTAGAACAAGAGGGCCAATATGTACACCCACACAGATAAAACACAAGCACATGCTCACTATGTAAGTGAGTAGTGGGGCAACCAGACACTGAACCGGTTAACTATCTATAAAGGAATAAACAGGTAGAACTACTGCACTGAGAGCCCACCACAGAAGTAGCTGCTGTTTAGGTAAACAGAGGTACAGTACTTATCATGGAATGTGTATAGTACAGTGAAAAACATACCTCCCAACTGTCCCGGTTTTTGAGGGAACATCCTGACTTTTTTGGGCAGTTTCTGAGTCCCGCCTGGGGCCGGCAGTGTCCCGCGGTGGGGGTAGGTGTATTTGGGTGTCCCCCCTGTCATAGGTGAATAGATGCTGTGCACAGCATCTATTCCTGCAGCCAGAGGGGCTGGAGGCATGGCTAGCAGCTCACGGAGCCGCTGGCCAAGCCCCCACAATGGCGAAAATGGGGGGCTTGGCCTTGTGCCGAGCGTGCGCAGTGTCCCTCTTTATCTCTCTTCAATGTTGGGAGATATGGAAACACCTTAAATTGACATGCAGAGTAAACTGGTATATATATATATATATATATATATATATATATATATATATAGCAATAAAACACACTCTAAAACAGTAATCCTAGATAGTGTCTGGAAATAGAAAGTAAAACTGGCAATCTGTTGTGTTCCCATGTTCCCAGCTACCAAACACCATGAGGTGAGGTAGGGGACATGTAATCCAACACTAGGACAGTATTGGTAAGGGGCAGTATTAACCTTCCTCTGTTCCTCTCTCTCTCTGACTCTAATCCCAGCTACCAAACACCATAAGGTGAGGTACCTGTGGATGACAGGCAGAAAATTAGGGTTACCACCCATCTGGGATTACTCCGGACAATCTGGTAATTAAGCCCGGTGTCCGGAGTCCGGACGGGTGACGTTCGCGGACTATACAATATCCAGGAACAAGGTCACACAGCAGCCGTCACCTCACTAGATGGTCTGACTGGATCCGGACGGTCCGTTGTGCTCACTTGTGCCTGTGACAGAAAGTTGAGCAGCACGCTGTCATTGTGTGGGCGCATCCTGGAGCTGGCCCGGGTTGGTGAATCAACATGTGCGTAAATACTGCATAATCTGCAGCAGGCGCAGCCTGGGCCAGCTCTTTCTAGGGTATGCGCACTGTGCAGAAGGTGGAAGCTCCTCAAGGATGCTGCGGCAGGGGGCTACACTTGTGACTCGGTGGTCCTCTTCCCTCCCGGCGCCATTTGAATTTAGGCTGGCTGCTGCCTGTGTGTTTCCAGCGGCAACCACTGCCAGTCCCATGGTGCCTGCGCCCTGCCAGCCTCCCTATAACAGAGAAGACTGAGACTGCTAGTAAGTGGGAACTGGCTGGAGAAGGAAAGCTTGCAGTGTGTAGTGCTGCTTGCTCTAGAGGCTCCTCTAGTCCAGGCTGGCTGTGTGAGTCTGTGGCTGCCCTGTGCATGTGCGCATCACGCTGAACCACGTAACGTAACCTGCAGTGTAAATTGCAGACCTGCTTTACCCTCTCTGCCCAGCTGCCTGCTGCTGTCACCCTCAACTCCCCTGTGGTAACAAGCATCTCACTCCCCTTGGCAATGAGCATGCAACCCCTGGCACCAAGCCGAAACCCCATAGCAATGAACATGAAACCCATAGCAATGAGCATGAAACCCATAGCAACGAGCATGTAGGTAAGCGGCACTTATGTGGCATAATATGTTATAGGCATTACGGCTTGTGGTATTATATGTAATGGGCATTGCAGTTTGTGACATAATGTGTAATGAGCATTACTGTGTGTGGAATAACATGTAATGGGCATTCTGGCATGTGGTATAATATGTAACGTGTGACGTTGTAAAAGGCATTACGTGTCAATTTTTGGCACGCACTGTCCCTGTTTTAAATACATTTTTCTAGCCCTGGCATAATGTGCAATGGGTATCACGGTGTGTACCATAACGTGTAATCGGCATTAAGTTGTGTGACGGAACGTGTAAGTGGCATTACTGTGTGCAAAATCAAGAACTGAACTGAAGCAAGGGTTAATAAAAATTAAAATGACTAGGGGTCCCCCGTATTTTAAGAACCAGACCTAACCAGCCAGCAGGGTAATGCCACAGCCGGGGGACACTTATTATATAAGGTCCCGCGGCCAAAGCATTATCCCCGTGGCTGGTGAGCAATGAATGGGGTCCCCCCCCCTCCAGGACTTACCAGCCCATGCTGAAA
Source organism: Crinia signifera (assembly GCF_055691185.1). Taxonomy (NCBI): domain Eukaryota; kingdom Metazoa; phylum Chordata; class Amphibia; order Anura; family Myobatrachidae; genus Crinia; species Crinia signifera. The sequence goes on along the minus strand of NC_139217.1, from coordinate 205,504,709 downwards.
GTCCGGGGCTGTCCCCGATGCCCCTGGGCGGTGGGCATCGGGCTGATGAAAAGTGTAAAAACAAGAATAAAAACTATTGTCTTATACTGTAGAACTATGAGTCCCAGCAAGCCTACCCCGCATGCTGGGACTTGGAGAACCACAAGTCCCAGCATGCGGGGCATTAAAGGGCCCGCTGGCACTTGTAGTTCTACAGTACAAAAAATATTTAAATAAAACACACTGACACCCTGAAAAATAAAAGTTTAATACATACATAACACACACATACTGATACTTACCTACCTTGAGCCCGTAGGTCGGTCCCTGGATCCGGGGTCCGGGGCTCCAGGGCTGAAGAGTCCGGTTCCGGGGCCTTGGTCCTGGTTCCGGGGCTGGTCCGGGGTCCGGAGCTCCAGGGCTGAAGAGTCCGGTTCCGGGGCCTTGGTCCTGGTTCCGGGTCCTGGGCTCCAGGGCTGAAGAGTCCGGTTCCGGGGCCTTGGTCCTGGTTCCGGGGCTGGTCCGGGGTCCTGGGCTCCAGGGCTGATGTCTCCGGGGTCCAGGATCCGAAGTAATCCAAAAGGGGTACCTAAGGAAGCAAATCCTACTCCGACTTTCTCGGCTCCTGATTGGCCGCTAGGCGGCCAATAGAATAATCCGGAGGAAAGGCGCGGAAGATTAAACATCTCTGCGCCTCTCCAGTCCGTGAGCGGGTACCAACCGGGAGCAGCTTGTCTGCCGGAGAAGATGCCGGGGTCGTCGCCGGGGACCAGGTGAGTAGGATTTGCTTCCTTAGGTACCCCTTTTGGATTACTTCGGATCCTGGACCCCGGAGACATCAACCCTGGAGCCCAGGACCCCGGACCAGCCCCGGAACCAGGACCAAGGCCCCGGAACCGGACTCTTCAGCCCTGGAGCCCCGGACCCCGGACCAGCCCCGGAACCAGGACCAAGGCCCCGGAACCAGACTCTTCAGCCCTGGACCCCGGATCCAGGGACCGACCTACGGGCTCAAGGTAGGTAAGTATCAGTATGTGTGGGCTGTGAAAGTATTAAACTTTTATTTTTCAGGGTGTCAGTGTGTTTTATTTAACTATTCTTTTGTACTGTGGAACTACAAGTGCCAGCGGGCCCTTTAATGCCCCGCATGCTGGGACTTGTGGTTCTCCAAGTCCCAGCATGCGGGGTAGGCTTGCTGGGACTCATAGTTCTACAGTATAAGACAATAGTTTTTATTCTTTTTTTTACACTTTTCATCAGCCCGATGCCCACCACCCAGGGGCACCGGGGACAGCCCCGGACTTTCAGCATGGGCTGGTAAGTCCTGGAGGGGGGGGACCCCTTCATTGGGGGGGTCCCCACTTCCCCAGGAACCCTGCCCATGCTGACCAACCACGGGGATAATGCTTTGGCCGCGGGACCTTATATAATAAGTGTCCCCCGGCTGTGGCTTTACCCTGCTGGCTGGTTGGGTCTGGTGCTGGTTCTTAAAATACGGGGGACCCCTAGTCATTTTGTCCCCCGTATTTTGGGAACCAGCGCTGGACCTTGAGCCTGGTGCTGGTTTCATTAAATCAAGGGAACCACTATTTGTTTGTCCCTCTGATTTTATGATACCAGCACTGGCTTTTTGAGCCCGGGGCTGGTTATGCTTAGGAGGGGGGACCGCACGCGTTTTTTTTCTTTTTTTTTGTTTTAACTATTTTTTTTACAACAGAACCATGCACAGATCTCAATGATCTGTGCATGTTTCTGATAAAATCGCCAGGCAGAACCTGGTCTATTTTTTTTTGCGATTTTTAGTAACCTTTACTAAAAATCGCAAACCATTAAATATGCGAGTTCTATACTTTTTAATGGGAAAACATCTGGATGCGATTTTTAGTCTAACTAAAAATCGCACCTTTAAAAAATTCGATTTTTGCCGCAAATCGCACCCTATAAAATATGCGATTATCGGGAAATGCCCGAAAACGGCATATTTTGCGAAAAAAAAATCGCAAAAAAAAAAAATCGCCTCCCATTACATTTCGCCCCAGGTCTTTATCGGACCTGACTATCGGCCACAATTTTTTTGAAATTTGATTAACCTTAGGTGAAGCAGTACTGTACTGTGTGACCCAGGGTAACGTTTTTCTAGATTTCTGTTTCACATTAGATTTCAAAAGAACAGCCCGGTCCATCGACATAACCTAAGGTTTTCAAAAAAAATACATGCCAACCACAGGTGGACCCTAGATAGAGGGGGGCCCAGGGGTACTGACCCCCTGTGCCCCCATTACAATCCGGCCCTGCTGGAGCACCAAGGAAAAAACTGAGCTGGCCTGAGGCAGGCTGGGTATGGGGGAGAGGGGCCTCTCCCACTGCACTGAAGAGGTTAACTCCTTGGTGCCCAGTCTCGTGGAGACCAGAATACCCAATGTCCCAGTGGTACACCATTGACTGATAGAAAAATATATGTTCATACACACTGAGTTTAAACACGACTGAAACTGTGCAATTCACAGCTATTGAAGCTCATTTAAGTTTTGCAATGATTCCAAAACGCAATGGTTTATTTTTGCTATTGGTACAACATACAGTGCATTATTACAGTTAAACCTTATTCAACAAGCAACATAATATTATTTAGAGTAGAGATAAGTAAATCATGCGAAATCTACTGTAAATCACATACATTCAGGGCTATTTTTGTGCAGGCTCCAGCAGGAACTGTGGCCCTTATTCTAGCTCACTCTTTCTGACAAAATATTTCTTAGATGGACAAAACCATGTGCACTGCAGGTGAGGCAGAAGTAAAACCCCACCCAAATCTAATTATCTCTGCACAAGTAACACCTGCCTCACCTGCAGTGCACATGGTTTTGTCCATCTAAGAAATATTTTGTCAGAAAGAGTGAGCTAGAATAAGGGCCACAGTTCCTGCTGGAGCCTGCACAAAAATAGCCCTGCATACATTGCAATATGATATTCCATATGTCAGTAGTTTATGCATTGACTCATTTTTCTCTTTTTCAGGACTATTGCACTAAAGTGAGCCTGCAGCTACCTGAATTATACAAAGTGGGGCAAACCAGTTCTCTCTTCACTTACAAGATATTTTCATGGTGTTTTGTAAAAGGGATTATAACTTCATTAACATCATTTTTCATGGTATTTGGGGCGTGCCAAAACACTACAGGTCCCGGTACTACTTGTGATTATCAATCATTTGCAGTTACAACAGCAACAGCGGTGATTCTGGCAGTTACACTGGAGGTAAATAAATAAGCGTTATACTAAGAACCCTAAGTTGTCTGATAAACTGACCTCTTAAGATGATGGAATTTAGACAATGTAAAATAGAAACCTGTATATCTGTGGTAGCAAACTGTTAAAAAGAAGAGGTGGGCATGACTTGACACAATGCAAAGGTGGAAAGAGCTGGAGGGTGCATTTCGCTCTTGAGAGAAACTAACCTGATCCAGTATTGATGTATTTTATCATTGCGGCAAGTCAATTGTTGGGAAACTACTCAATCCAACTTTCCAACCAGATTTAGCTTGCTGAAAACTACACCAAGGGTTAACTTGCTTCAGTGTCTCCTGAAAGACAGGTGTCTGTATTATAGTAGAAGAACACAGGCAGCACTTGGAGACTCCCAAAATAGTGAAAAAACATGGTTTTATATATAATGTATATTTCTTCTTCACTTGCTCCTAAATTACTTGATGGATGTGGTCCAAACTCGGTTAACCTGGCCTGTAATGGGCCTTCCACTTGATGGATCTGGAAGAAAACATAACAGACTGGTAACATTGGATCCCAGAAGACATACAAAAGGGATTGGGGTCAATCAGACATCACGCCAGATGGTCTGGACAGATCCCAAAGTTCAAAAGAACTTTGACCAATTGAGCCTGTTCTAGGCCATAGACTGGATATATTTGAAAGAAAACAACATTACATCCCAGAAGACATACAAGGAATTTGGGTCCTGGTTGGACCTCCTGTTGGTGTACCCTGGGCAGAACTTTGACTTTGGGAGTCTGTTCATGGCTTACCTTGGATGGAGAAAACTTCACAAAGTGGTAACATTAGATCTCAGAAGACATATGAGGGGGTTGTCTCAATCATACCTGATAGATGGCAGAAAGAACAGTATAGCCATTTTAATGTTGACATTCACAATGGTGACAGTGCATCCAGGTTGACATGTCGACATGTTAAGTGCTGAGATTTTCAAGGTCGACATATTGATTACATCCCATATCCTGTGATCAGTAATAATATTTATGTAAAAGGGTTAATAATAATAACACAGATAATTAATTTCAATCTAATGGGTAGAAAGAGAGCCGGGAATTATCCAGTGATCAGTCAACTAAATACTTAGTTAAATTGGAATCCACTATGTCAGCGTTGTTTCATAGCAGACAATAATAGCATATTCAATACCACTTGACTACAACCCTCAATTAAGTAACAAATGTTGATGAAAGAGATTTAGCAGAGAAATAAGAGCTGCAATTGAGGGGAGAGTTTATTAAATAACATGCAGTACTTGTTACAACTGAAATACAGTGTAACAATTTAAATAGCAAATTACTATGATACTATTTATCTGAGTAGATGTAGCTACTAAGTGACTGATTGCAATTACCTAATGAAGAAACTGTAGCTGCAGTTAAAACAGTTAAGGACATTGGGCTGTTGATGATACACAACTGCTAATTAGAGATGTGTAGGTTCAGATTTACTTGGTTCTTATCGCCAAATTATTGTAAGTTTGAATTTTTCCGATTGGCTGTAGTATGTCACATGTTTTGGATAGCCAATAAGATTCTGCTTTAAGAGCCAAGTAAATCTGGGTAAAACTGAACCTGCACATCTCTACTCCTAATAGACGTGAGAAGCTTTTGGAGATAATAATAGTAAGCTGCTGTATGAATGTGATGGATTGTTACATGGTTATTGTAATAGTCTGGAGTACTAAAACACATGTGGCCTCTCTCTGGCCCTTATTCTGATCGGTGCGGATATTCCCGCTTGCGTACGGCCCGCCGATGTTTATCGTCTGCGCATGTGCAGAGGTCACTCTGCGCATGTGCAGGCGATTTCGCCGCATGGATTCTTTATACGCCGCACAGGGGGCGTAGAGGGGCGTGAGGGGCTACTTATCCTCATTACCCTATGCATACGCCCCGCGTTTCATGGGCGTTCCCATGCAAACGCGGGGCGTATGCATGGTAATGAGGCCGTGACGCGTGGGTACGGGGCGGGCATCTGACATCGCCGGATGTCAGCTGCCCGCCCCCATACAAGATTTCACACGGACAAGTGTCCGTGTGGTCTTGTGTTGCGGGACCTGGTGGAGCGTGCGGCCCTGCATTCGATGTTCGGCGACCATCGAATGCAGGGGCTGCTCCCACCATGGAGGAGGCGTATCCCCGTCCACATTCATGCGGACCGCCACATATCCGCATACGGACGGAGGTGGCGATCCGTATGGAAGGCGGGGATTCGCCAAGACGGACATCACCGCATATTTCTGATCGGGCCGCACCGATCAGAATAAGGGCCTCTAGGCTGAAGCCTTGGTCTCTTTACAAGTAGCGCTTGGATCTGTTTGCAGGTTTCACTCCTGGCGAACACTAAGGACTGTCCATACAGCTTTTGTACATTCCCACAGTGTCATGGTGTCTGCAGTCACCACTGTCCACAACACTCTTCTCTATCTCCATCCTCCCAAGATGCATACCTGCTTTCTCCTTGCAGAGTTTCCTCTAAAACTCAGACATGGGCACAGTCATGTGTAAGGAAGTCACCTCATCAAGCTCAGCAATCCTAGTAGCTGTTATAAAACAGCTAATCAAAGCAGCCAATAAAAAGTCACTGATACCTATAAAGGGTACAGCCTGCCCACTCCTAAATTGCCAGTACAATTTATTTATTATATATTTCTTTACAGTTTCTTATATAGAGCAGCAAATTCCGTTGCACTTTTCAATTGTAGAACAAACTGTTTAAAAACAGTCTGACATGGAGGTAAGAGGGCCCTGCTGCAAGCTTACAATCTATTGGGACATAGGAGGGAAACACAAGGACATGAATAGCATAGCAGTAATAGCATAGCAGTCCCACCAAATTGCAAGGCCAGAAGGGAAGCTATATAATACATAAATGCCTCTGAGGGTTATGTGTGCAGTACCTACATTTTATAGGCTTGCCTGAAGAGGTGAGTTTTCAGGGAACACTTGAAAGTTTGGAGGCTAGTGGAGAGTCTTATTGTGCGTGGAAGGGCATTCCATAGGATGGGAGCAGCCCGATGAAAGTCCTGTAATAGTGAATGGGAGCTAGTGATCCGTGCAGTAGAGAGACGCAGATCTTGTGCACAATGAAGTGGTGGAGTTGGGAGATATTGTGACATACTGTAAGTAAAGGAGAAATATGCTGGTGCAGTATGGTTAATAGCTTTATATGTGAGTAGAAGCATTTATATTGAATACGGTAGAAAATGGGCGAGACTGGCAGAGACTGGCGAGACTGGCAGAGTAAATCAGCAGACAATGAACGTCTGGCTAGGAAGATCAGCCCAACAGTAGCATTCAAGAATAGACTGCAGTGGCAAGTGTCTGTTTTTGGGAAGACCGGTAATGAGACTATTGCAATAATTAATGTGGGATATAATGAGTGCATGGATTTATCAATGTCTTGTGTAAGTTAGGGTCATATTTTGGATATGTTTATTTAAATACATGTAACATGATTTAGAAACAGACTGAATGTGTGGAACAAAGGACAGTTCAGAGTCAAGGATGACCCCTAGGCAGCAAGCTTGTGGGTTAGGGGAGGCTGTTAACAGTGATGGAGATATCAGGATGGCAACTGCTCTTGGCTGGTGGAAATATAATTAATTCAGTTTTGGAAATGTTGAATTTGAGGTGGCGAAAAGACATCCAAGATGAGATGGCAGAGAGGCATTCAGAGACTCGGCCCACAACCACTGGTGACAACACTGGGGTTGAGAGATAGATTTGAGTATCATCCGCATACAAGTGATACTGACATCCAAAAGAGCTGTTTCGAACGAAAGCCTGATGTAAGTGGGTCTAATAGGGTCTGGGAGTTAGGAAAGTGAGTGAGGCGAGAGTAGACAAGTCTCTTGAGTAACTTGGAGAGGCATGGAAGCTGAGATATGGGAGAGTATTTAGAGAGAGAGAGTTAGGGTTTTCCAGAATTGGAGTGTTCACTGAATGTTTGACCAGAGAAGGAAAAGTACCCGTAGCAAGGGAGAGATTTCAGATTTTAGTTAAGGTTGGGATAAGCGCAAGAGATAGAGTTTTATTGACTTGTGTAGGTATAGTATCAAGCGGAGTGGTAGTGGAATATGAGGAGAAGAGTGTGGATACTTACATTTCATTTGTGGGTTCAAATGAAGACAAAGGCCCTTATTCAGATCTGATCGCAGTACAAATTTGTTCTCAAATTGGGCAAAACCATGTGCACTGCAGGTCAGGCAGATGTAACATGTGAGAGAGTTAAATTTGGGTGGGATGTGTTGAAACTGAAATCTAAATTGCAGTGCAAAAATAATGCAGCCAGTATTTACCCTGCACAGAAACAAAACAACTCACACAAATCTAACTCTCTCTGCACATGTTACATCTGCCCCACCTGCAGTGCACATGGTTTTGCCCATTTTGAGAACAAATTTGTACTGTGATCAGATCTGAATAAGGGCCAAAGTGCCAGAGGGTGGGCAATTGAGTACGCTAGTGGCTAGAGCATACCATTTCATCTTGGATGTTATCAATCTTCTCCTTAAAGTAGGAGGCAAGTTCTTGTGCACTGATGGTAGCTGGTGGGGGAGGGTACAGAACTGATAGTGTTCAAAATTTGCTTAGGGTTGGTGGCATGAGAAGAGATGAGAGATTAGAAATAATTTTGTTTATTTGGCTGTGTCCAAAGTATTGCGGTAGGAGTTTTAGTCATTTAGTACAATGTTGCTTCCATAGTGTAAGCAGCCCTGGTCTGACCCTCCATCCCTCCCGGGCAGCAGCACACACCTCTACAGCATGTGCTGGCAGTAGGCTCAGCATGAGCGTCTCACTGACACTGACAGCGTGAGATATCATGCTGAGCCACCTGCCAGCACAGCATATGCTGTAGGTGTGTGCTGCTGAGGGGGGTGGGGGGGTGGGGGGGGGGAGACAATAACACCACCACTCCCTTGACTTTAGAGTTTTTTCACACCCCTCTAAACATTTTGGGGGCATGGCCTAATCGTAGGAGGTGGCCACGCCCCAAAAATGTTATCTCTCTGCGGCTCTGTGCACATATCCTCATGAGTAGGAGCTGGATTAACTCTCCATGCTTCCTTCATGCTCCAGCTGTTTTTGGCTCCAGCCTCCTACGCACACCAACCCAAGCCAAATTAAGCCAAAACAAACCTTTAGGCATTACAGTTACACATAAATTGAAGAAAGTGAAGAAATGTTAAATGTTTCATACAAAAAAGTAAGGGAATAATGTCACTGTGATTTATATTTGTTTTAGTAATAATTACAAATAATTAACAATCAAATACCTGCTTTAAATTTTATAACCTATTAAAAATTTAAATAAATTTTGAGAAAATAAATGAAACACCCCAGTAAGATTTAGGGGTTGTATTTTAATAATTTGTTACAAGAATAGACAGATCAGTTAATACACCACAAGTGAAACAGTAACAGTTTCTATAAGCAATATTAATAAATCCAATAGATAGATTAGATATTGCTATAAAACCACCTGCCATTTTAATAACACTTTTGCTTGTTTTCATAGCCTACATTATAATTAATTTGATGAGAGCTAGAAATAGATGAAAGTGGAAGCCATGTTATATGATATGAATCTATCTATGTACTGTGTGTATGTATATATATATATATATATATGGGATGCGGTCATTTGGTCTACTGCATTATGTTCGACAGTCATTAGGTCGAATCCATTAGGTCGACATGCTAAAAGGTCGACATGACTCTAGGTCGACATGGGAAAAGGTCGACATGATTCTAGTTCGAAAGGTCATTAGTTCGACAAGGTCATTAGTTCGACATTGTCTATGTCGACATTCACAAGGTCGACATGGAGTTTTTCACTGTTTTTTGAGCCAACATGTGCCGACAGGCGGTATTTCATGCCCTACCATCCACTAGGGCGTGGTGGGAGAATAAAATAGTGTGCCGAGCGTAGCAAGGCACCGTGCCCGACGCATAGCGAGCGATGCGAGGGGATGCAGTGCACTTTAAACTGTGTCCATGTCGACTGTGTTGACATTCAGGTAAAAAAAACAGTGAAAAACCCCATGTCGACCTTGTGAATGTCGACATAGACAATGTCGAACTAATGACCTTGTCGAACTAATGACCTGTCGAACTAATGACCTTTCGACCTAGAATCATGTCGACCTTTTCCCATGTCGACCTACAATCATGTCGACCTTTTAGCATGTCGACCTAATGGATTCGACCTAATGACTTTCTACCATAATGCAATAGACCAAATGATCCCAACCCATATATATATATATATATATATATATATATATATATATATATATATATATGTACACACAAATACAGGGACTCAACACTCTCCATAATGAACTAACTCACCTTAGTATACAATTAATCAAATAAATAATGGGGTTTTAGTTCATGAATTGATCAATGCATTTAAGCTTGCAGCCCATCGCCAAGGGACCCCATTTCACTGCAAGTCCTACACTAGCATTTGTTTCTCAAGAGCCTGCCAACTGCTGACACATCATAGCTAAAGTGGACATGTGTTTTTTCCTGGTTTAAAGCTCACCTGCCAAGTGCCTTATGGCTTTTAAAGATGAGGCTGTCACCTAACACAACACCTGACTTAGAATTAAAGGGGCAGCTGTCACAGGTGTGGACATAGGACTGAGGACAAGGAGACAAAATGGGGACAGTGAGACAGCCAGCCATATAGTGCATGGTAAGGGAGCAGGGCGGTGGTGCTTAAAGAATACCTGATTGCAGGAGGTTATCAGGTGGACAGGCACAGTTGCTGCTTCCCCCTTTTCATCTGTCATATGTGAGGCCGGTGCAGCACACCAGGGACGGGTGCATCTCCACCCATGCGCTATCCCACAATGTATTACCATGGTGAGCGCATCATGACAGAGTACTGCCGTGCAGGATCGCAAGGCTGCTGTGCTCTGCAGCTGCCAGGTGGGGAGGGGGGTGCTGTGCGCTGCACGATCGCTGCTGACTGGTAGCTACTACTTTGAATAAAAAAGGGGGAAAAAATCAGCGCTCGATACGAAGTACCGTGTCACTTCCGGTGACGTTGTTCCTGGTTGCCGGGGAGACGGACGCTGTAACCTAGTTACACTGGGAAGCCGCGTCACGTCACTTCCGGCGCCCGGGGCAGGTGAGTAAGATGTGTGTTAGCCTGTTCTACACAGGTGGGCTGAATTATTCATTAAGACACAATTAGTGACACTATTTATATGCGCACTGAGGTTCAGTCTATTGTGCTCCTGACGACGGCAACCACGTGCCGAAACAGCTGTTGAGCCAGACTGACTTGTTTGCAGTGATGTACCCTGTTTACCCATGATGTTGGACGGTTGTATTGCTTTTTCACTCGCTGCAAAATGAATTTATCTTCACTTTTTTCATCATAAAAATACTTATTTTTTATTGAAATGGTGTGCCAGCCTCTAATTGCCCAGCTATAACTTTTTATATGTTTTTTTGAGCACCCGCCTGGTGACTACCAGTAGTGTGCAAATTGCTTCTGCCAGGATTTACATTTATATGCAATTGAGCACCTTGAATATTTTCTTGTTATATATACTTTGTATCATATTATTGTTTCTTGTTTGTGCTCCTTTTTGGATGTGATTTATTATTGTTACATGCTTGCAAATGGATTTAGAAACGACTATGGATGATTTGTCAGGCACTAAACGATTTGATCAGAGAGATGCAGCTAGGATATTGTTTGCAAACACAGATACTTTGGCCTTCGATGTAGAAACCCCTGGTGAAATATATACTGATTTATTAAAATTGAGGAAAAGGAAAGTAGAGTTATCCCTACATGGGTTAACCCTCTCCCAGTATTATAAAGAGAAAATTATACCCAGGGGTTTTCGCATTCGTAATCAACCCACCATCGGAAGGACCAATACTATCTTTTGCAAACAATGGTGCCAGATCCTTAACGATTGTTCTTTTCAATTGATGCTTCTTGTAATTGATCAAGTCATCACAGACCTATCATTGTTAGATTTGGAGATTAATACATGTACTGAAACTGGGACTGAGTTATTAAAAAATGACCCATCCGGTGACTTAACCCTGAAACTTGAAGAATCCATTGTTGCATTTCATGCAGATTTACTGTCATTTAAGAAAAGTAAATACAAAATTGTGAAGGAGGATTATAAAGAACAGAGAGTCTATGGGTGGATTTTTGGCAATGAGCCTAAATACTCATGGCGTGATAACATCAGATCCAGAAAGAGACGCCCCAATAGGAATGAAAAATTCTCTGAAGTAGACACACATACTTCAGCTTCTGATTCAGACCACTCCTACAGGCAGGTTTTTTCAAAGGGGACAATAACACGCTCAAAACACAAGGGCGACCCAATAGGAAACCCTGTAGAAGGGGAAGGTCTAGATCACAGGCACACAGGGAGAAGGGGAAAGGGGAAAATGTGATTTTTAATCTGTCACATTATACCCCCTAATGCCGAAGAATTGGAAGTTCTGACGAAGGGTCTTTCCTTCGTGAGAACTTTCAAACAGAGATCTTTTGACTTTGAGGTGGAGTTCTATAGGTTTGTACGTTTACTAAAACTAAAAGATCACTTTAGTAAGCATCCGGGTTCTAACACTATCAAAGCTAACTTTAAACCTGCAAGTACATTTGATCCCCCTTGCACTAATGCCGCAATAGAGATGTTTGCTAAGCTCATTAAAAGGGATACGCTACCATTTATTGATTCCCAAAAAATGTCATACTCTAATTTGTCCAAACAACAAAATTTTGCAATTGACACCCTGAAAAATAATAGTTCAGTGATAATACGCCCCGCCGATAAGGGGGGAGGGGTAGTCTTGCTTAATCGAGATGATTATATTCATAAAATTAATAGACAGCTGAGTGATATCACTTGTTACAAAAAACTTACTTATGACTCCACCTACATCTATAAAAAGGAGATTGATGCAGTGATCGGACTAGGCCTGGGTAATAGTTGGATAGATGAATCTACCACATTTTTTCTTAGGCAAAATCATCCTAGAATCCCAATTATATATGTTTTGCCTAAGATTCACAAAACGTTAGTAAAGCCCCCAGGTCGACCTATAGTGTCATCATGTGGATCCCTATGCCAACCTCTTTCGCAATTTGCTGATTTCTGGTTGCAGTCTATTGTACAAAAAACGAATTACTATCTTAAAGACACGACAGATTTCATTGTTAAATTGAAGAATTTGGGCACCTTGCCTGACTCCGCCCTACTGGTCACTATGGATGTGTCCAGTTTGTATACCAATATAAGACACAAAGATGGACTTGATGCAGTCAGAAGCTTGGTTACCGCCAGTCCTCATTATAAAGGCCCCAACATCAATTTTTTGTTATTATTAATGGAGATTGTGTTAACAAAAAATTATTTTCTTTTTGAAAATTCTTTTTATTTACAGGTTCAGGGCACTGCTATGGGGTCCAATATGGCCCCAGCATATGCAAATCTTTTTATGCATGTGTATGAGAATCAATATATTATGGCGAACGGTTTATTTTCATCCCACATATTTTTTTATGTTCGTTATATTGATGATTTATTTATGATTTGGACTGGCGGTGCCAAGCTTCTGACTGAATTTTTAGATCATTTGAATTCATTGAATACCACCATAAGGTTTACCATGGCGTTTAGTGATACTATTTTGAGCTTTCTTTCTTTGAGCTTGGTGACATAAAGTCCCTGGGCAAGTCATGCAGCCCCCAACTAGAGACTCTTACCATCAAATGCAAACCTTTCTACTCCCCTCGGGAAATTGCCTCTATTATCCTAGTAGGAGTATACATCCCCCCACAACCAAGTTCAACAGAAGCCCAACTTCAGCTGGCCACTCTGATAACGGACACCGAACTTAGACACCCAGACTCGCTGCTCATTGTGCTTGGTGAATTCAACTGTGCCAACCTGAGCCAGGAGCTCCCAAAATACACCCAGCAGGTCACATGCCACACAAGAGAGGGGCGAACGCTAGACCACTGCTACACCACCATAAAGTCTGCATACCGATCCATACCCCATGCAGCACTGGGTCTCTCCGACCACTGCATAGTCCACCTTCTACCGACATATATCCAGAAGCTAAAGTCTGCTAAGCCTGTTATCAAGTCTGTCAAAAACTGGTCAATCGAGGCAAAAACAAAGCTTCAGGCCTGCTTCGACTGCACTGACTGGATGGTGTTCGAAGCCTCTGCCTCTGACATAGATGAACTAGCAGATGCAGTCACATCCTACATCAGCTTCTGCGAGGACTTATGTGTACCAACCAAGCAAATCCGATCCTTTAACAACAACAAGCCATGGTTCGGTAGCCAGCTCAGGAAACTCCGCCAAGCCAAGGAGGAGGCATACAGCAGCGGGACAGGACACAGTACAAAGAAGCCAGGAACTCCTTGACTCGGGGTATCAAACTCGCAAAAAGGGAATATACAAACAAGCTGACACACAACCTCACAACAAAGGACCCTGCGGCAGTATGGAAGGGCATGCAAAACATCACAAATTACAAGAAAGCCCAAACACAGTCTGAAACCAGCCATGAACTTGCAGAAGACCTGAACAAGTTCTACTGCAGATTTGAGCAGGCCGTACCTCCCCCACTCCATCCCAAAGACCACCACACCCAGGCCCTCCACGTGGACCAAGGTGGGGGTAGAAGCAGTACTCAAAAGAATAAAACCTAAGAAGGCTGCAGGACCAGATGGTGTGTCGCCATCCAGCCTTAGGACCTGTGCAGCTCAGCTCGCTCCCATCTTCACAACGATATTCAACTCCTCCCTGGACTTGTGCAAGGTTCCTGCCTGCTTCAAACGCTCTATCATCATCCCGGTCCCTAAGAAAACACCCACGAAGGACCTAAATGACTTCAGGCCAATTGCACTAAACTCAGTGGCCATGAAAGCATTTGAAAGACTAGTACTGAAGCACCTGAGAGAAGTGACAAACTCTCACCTTGACCCCATGCAGTTTGCAACACCTCGACCACCCAGGCACCTATGCAAGAGTCCTATTCGTGGACTTCAGCTCAGCATTTAATACTATCGTTCCCGGCATCCTGCAGCCAAAACTCCTCTCCTTAGGAGTCCCAGGATCAACATGCTCATGGATAGTGGACTTTTTAACAGCAAGGGAACAGGTGGTCAAAGCCAGCGCCTTCTCGTCCAGCACACGAACAATCAGTACTGGAGCCCCCCAAGGATGCGTCTTCTCCCCTCTGCTCTTCTCTCTCTACACGAATGACTGCACCTCAGCTGAGCAGTCAGTGAAAATCATCAAATTCGCAGATGACACCACTATCATCCGCCTAATCAAGGATGGTGACGAGACCACGTACAGGCATGCAGTGGAGAAGCTGACACAGTGGTGCAGCAGCAACAACTTCGATCTAAACCCCACCAAAACAGTTGAGATGGTGGTCGACTACAGGAAAAAAACAAATGCACTAGCCCCGCTAACAATAGCCAACGCAGTGGTGTCGCGGGTTGATTCCTTCAAATTCCTAGGGACAACCATGTCCAGTGACCTAAGATGGGGATTAAACATAACCACAAACATCAAAAAGGCCCAACAGCGCCTGTTCTTCCTGAGGCAACTCAGGAAATTCAACATCCCACAGGAGCTGCTGTGCGTATTCTACACCGCCATCGTGGAGTCTGTCTTATGTTCCTCGATCACAATCTGGTACGGTGGCGCAAGCGAGAACGACAAACAAAAACTGCAGAGGGTAGTGAAGACTGCGGAAAGGATCATAGGGACCGACCTCCCCCCGATAAGGGATCTGTTCTCATCCAGGGTAAGGAAACGTGCTGAGAAGATCGCAAATGACAAGCTGCATCCTGGTCACAACCTGTTCGACATCCTACCATCCAGAAGACGGTTCAGCTCCATCCCCGTCAAAACGTCCAGATCCGCAAGAAGCTTCTTTCCGTTAGCCGTCCATCACCTGAACAATCCAATCAAAGCGAATGCAATCCCAATATCAACAGCCAAACAACGTGTCCCTACTTGGCGACCTGATCACCATAGTCGTAGCTAGAAATTAAATGCTTGTAATGTCTTTATGTAATATATGTAATGTCTCCCTCCCCCCCTTTTCATCCCTGCTTGATGCTGCACTGTAATCCACAAAAAATTCCTAGTGTGCGCAAGCACACAGGGCCAATAAAGTTGATTATATTCTATTCTATTCTATTTCTGGATGTCAATGTATGTAACAACAAGGGAGTGTTAAGCACCAAACTCTTTAGAAAAATTACTGATAAAAATACTTTATTAAATAATGAGAGCATTCATCCGCGCCCCCTGAAAAAGGGTTTGCCACTCTCACAACTTATGAGGGTGGTGCGTATCACTTCCGATGTTAAGGAGCGATATATCTCTCTTTGTGAGATGGGCGATAGATTTTTGGAGCGAGGGTATCCTAAAGTTGAGATCAATAATGCTATTGAACAATGCATGAATTATACACAAGACGATTTATTGCTTGGGCAGAGCAAGAAATCCAATGTAGATCGTTTAACTTTTGTTTCTACCTATTCAATTGCATCTGAAAGGATCAAACAGATTTTTTTGAGGCACTGGCACATCTTGCGCTCAGACGAGACCATGGGACAGTTTTGTCATGAGAATCCTTTATTCTGTTATAAAAAAAAGTCGAAACATCAAGGAAATCATTGCCAAATCGGATATACAATCTGTCAAAAAATCATCATGGTTAACTCCAAAGCATGGATGTTTTAAATGTTCTAAGTGCGTGAACTGCCAATTTGATCTTACTGGTCCTAAATTTGTGGATCCTCTAACCGATCAAAGTTACAACATCAACCATCACCTTGATTGTGACAGCCGCTATGTGGTATATGCGTTTGTCTGCTCCTGTCCAATGATTTACATCGGAAAAACGATACGGACCCTCAAAGAAAGACTTGCTATGCATCACTCCTCTATTAAAAAAGCTTTACTTACTATTGACTCCAGCACCCCGCCAGTGGCCAAACATTTTGGACTTAAAAAACATACTTTCAAGGACTTCCACTTTGTAGCTCTTGATCACATTCCGCCGTTGCGGAGAGGAGGAGATCGGGGCAAATTATTATTACAAAAAGAATGCTACTGGATTCACAAGATTAACAGTGTTTCTCCCAATGGATTAAATGAAGAACTATCTTATCATTGTTTCATATAAATGCATATTTATTTCTTATAAATGCATAACCATTCACATAGGCGTGCGCACAGGGGGTGCCGGGGGTGCACAGGCACCTCCTAATGACAGGCACCCCCGCACGCACGATTGCAGTAAGGTCCGACAGCACAGAAAAGCATTTTTTTTTTCCTGGAGCCGGCTGCCTGTAGGGGGAGCTGAAGTGCACAGACAGCTCCTCTCAGGCCTTACTGAATAGTGCTGGCCGGGTGAAGAGTGAGGCTGAGCCTGGACTTCCTGGTATATGAAATGTGCTGCAGGTGAGCTAGAATAGTTGGGGGTTATGTTATATGAGCAGGCTATGACTTTGTTTTAGAGGGAGAGGAGGGATGGTATAAAATGTTGTGTTTTTATTGGTGTAATAATGCTGGCTGCTTTTATGTCATAAAGGTGTGTGTTTATCAGCTTTTTTTAAGTATACTGTGTGTGTGTGTGTGTGTGTGTGTGTATATATATATATATATATATATATATAGGGGGGCTGTGTATATGTATACTATGTGTGTGGGAGGGGGCACTGTGTATACTACAGTACATTGTGTGTGTGTGCATGCTGTGCCTGTATGTATACTATGTGTGTGTGTATATATATGTATGGGCTGTGTATATCTGTGCCTATGTATACTGTGTGTGTGTATTGAGGGGCTGTGTGTATGTATATGTATGTATATATAGTATATATTTTGTGTGCATACTGTAGGGGGGGGCTATATATGTATGTATACTATGTGTGTGGGGGCTGTGTATGTGTATACTACATCTGTATGTGTGCAGGCTGTGTGTATATGGGTGCGCAAAGGGGGGCTGTGCATATGTGTTGGGGGGCTCTTTGTATGTATGTGTGTGTGTGTGCGCATCACGATGTAAGGCGCAACCTGTAATGGGCATCACAGTGTGAGGAGTAACGTGTAATGGGCATCACGGTGTGAGGGGTAACCTGTAATGGGCATCACAGTGTGAGGCGTAAAGTGTAATGGGCATCACGGTGTGAGGCGTAACGTGTAATGGGCATCACGGTGTGAGGCGTAACGTGTAATGGGCATCACGGTGTGAGGCGTAACCTGTAATGGGCATCACGGTGTGAGGGGTAACCTGTAATGGGCATCACAGTGTGAGGCGTAAAGTGTAATGGGCATCACGGTGTGAGGCGTAACGTGTAATGGGCATCACGTTGTGAGGCGTAACGTGTAATGGGCATCACGGTGTGAGGCGTAACCTGTTATGGGCATCACGGTGTGAGGGGTAACCTGTAATGGGCATCACGGTGTGAGGGGTAACCTGTAATGGGCATCACGGTGTGAGGGGTAACCTGTAATGGGCATCACGGTGTGAGGGGTAACGTGTAATCGGCATCACGGTGTGAGGCGTAACCTGTAATGGGCATCACGGTGTGAGGGGTAACCTGTAATGGGCATCACGGTGTGAGGGGTAACGTGTAATGGGCATCACGGTGTGAGGAGTAACCTGTAATGGGCATCACGGTGTGAGGGGTAACCTGTAATGGGCATCACGGTGTGAGGCGTAACCTGTAATGGGCATCACGGTGTGAGGGGTATTGTGTAATGGGCATCACGGTGTGAGGGGTAACGTGTAATGGGCATCACGGTGTGAGGAGTAACCTGTAATGGGCATCACGGTGTGAGGGGTAACCTGTAATGGGCATCACGGTGTGAGGGGTAACGTGTAATGGGCATCACGGTGTGAGGAGTAACCTGTAATGGGCATCATGGTGTGAGGGGTAACCTGTAATGGGCATCACGGTGTGAGTGGTAACCTGTAATGGGCATCACGGTGTGAGGGGTAACCTGTAATGGGCATCACGGTGTGAGGGGTAACGTGTAATGGGCATCACGGTGTGAGGAGTAACCTGTAATGGGCATCATGGTGTGAGGGGTAACCTGTAATGGGCATCACGGTGTGAGGCGTAACCTGTAATGGGCATCACGGTGTGAGGCGTAACCTGTAATGGGCATCACGGTGTAAGGGGTAACGTGTAATGGGCATCACGGTGTGAGGAGTAACCTGTAATGGGCATCACGGTGTGAGGAGTAACCTGTAATGGGCATCACGGTGTGAGGGGTAACCTGTAATGGGCATCACGGTGTGAGGCGTAAAGTGTAATGGGCATCACGGTGTGAGGCGTAACCTGTAATGGGCATCACGGTGTGAGGCGTAACGTGTAATGGGCATCACGGTGTGAGGCGTAACCTGTAATGGGCATCACGGTGTGAGTGGTAACCTGTAATGGGAATCACGGTGTGAGGGGTAACCTGTAATGGGCATCACAGTGTGAGGGGTAACCTGTAATGGGCATCACGGTGTGAGGGGTAACGTGTAATCGGCATCACGGTGTGAGGCGTAACCTGTAATGGGCATCACGGTGTGAGGCGTAACCTGTAATGGGCATCACGGTGTGAGGCGTAACCTGTAATGGGCATCACGGTGTGAGGGATATTGTGTAATTGGCATCACGGTGTGAGGGGTAACGTGTAATGGGCATCACGTTGGGAGGAGTAACCTGTAATGGGCATCACGGTGTGAGGGGTAACCTGTAATGGGCATCATGGTGTGAGGGGTAACCTGTAATGGGCATCACAGTGTGAGGGGTAACCTGTAATGGGCATCACGGTGTGAGGGGTAACCTGTAATGGGCATCACGGTGTGAGTGGTAACCTGTAATGGGCATCACGGTGTGAGGGGTAACCTGTAATGGGCATCACGGTGTGAGGGGTAACGTGTAATGGGCATCACGGTGTGAGGAGTAACCTGTAATGGGCATCACGGTGTGAGGGGTAACCTGTAATGGGCATCACGGTGTGAGGCGTAACCTGTAATGGGCATCACGGTGTGAGGCGTAACCTGTAATGGGCATCACGGTGTAAGGGGTAACGTGTAATGGGCATCACGGTGTGAGGAGTAACCTGTAATGGGCATCATGGTGTGAGGAGTAACCTGTAATGGGCATCACGGTGTGAGGGGTAACCTGTAATGGGCATCACGGTGTGAGGCGTAAAGTGTAATGGGCATCACGGTGTGAGGCGTAACCTGTAATGGGCATCACGGTGTGAGGCGTAACGTGTAATGGGCATCACGGTGTGAGGCGTAACCTGTAATGGGCATCACGGTGTGAGTGGTAACCTGTAATGGGAATCACGGTGTGAGGGGTAACCTGTAATGGGCATCACGGTGTGAGGGGTAACCTGTAATGGGCATCACGGTGTGAGGGGTAACGTGTAATCGGCATCACGGTGTGAGGCGTAACCTGTAATGGGCATCACGGTGTGAGGCGTAACCTGTAATGGGCATCACGGTGTGAGGCGTAACCTGTAATGGGCATCACGGTGTGAGGGATATTGTGTAATGGGCATCACGGTGTGAGGGGTAACGTGTAATGGGCATCACGTTGTGAGGAGTAACCTGTAATGGGCATCACGGTGTGAGGGGTAACCTGTAATGGGCATCACGGTGTGAGGGGTAACCTGTAATGGGCATCACGGTGTGAGGGGTAACCTGTAATGGGCATCACGGTGTGAGGGGTAACCTGTAATGGGTATCACGGTGTGAGGGGTAACCTGTAATGGGCATCACGGTGTGTGGGGTAACGTGTAATGGGCATCACGGTGTGAGGGGTAACGTGTAATGGGCATCACGGTGTGAGGGGTAACCTGTAATGGGCATCATGGTGTGAGGGGTAACCTGTAATGGGCATCACGGTGTGAGGGGTAACCTGTAATGGGCATCACGGTGTGAGGGGTAACCTGTAATGGGCATCACGGTGTGAGGGGTAACGTGTAATGGGCATCACGGTGTGAGGGGTAACCTGTAATGGGCATCACGGTGTGAGGCGTAACCTGTAATGGGCATCACGGTGTGAGGGGTAACGTGTAATGGGCATCACGGTGTGAGGAGTAACCTGTAATGGGCATCACGGTGTGAGGCGTAACCTGTAATGGGCATCACGGTGTGAGGCGTAAAGTGTAATGGGCATCACGGTGTGAGGCGTAACGTGTAATGGGCATCACGGTGTGAGGGGTAACCTGTAATGGGCATCACGGTGTGAGGCGTAACCTGTAATGGGCATCACGGTGTGAGGCATAACGTGTAATGGGCATCACGGTGTGAGGCGTAACGTGTAATGGGCATCACGGTGTGAGGCGTAACCTGTAATGGGCATCACGGTGTGAGGAGTAACCTGTAATGGGCATCACGGTGTGAGGAGTAACCTGTAATGGGCATCACGGTGTGAGGCGTAAAGTGTAATGGGCATCACGGTGTGAGGCGTAACGTGTAATGGGCATCACGGTGTGAGGAGTAACCTGTAATGGGCATCATGGTGTGAGGGGTAACCTGTAATGGGCATCACGGTGTGAGGCGTAACCTGTAATGGGCATCACGGTGTGAGGCGTAACCTGTATTGGGCATCACGGTGTGAGGGGTAACGTGTAATGGGCATCACGGTGTGAGGGGTAACCTGTAATGGGCATCACGGTGTGAGGCGTAACCTGTAATGGGCATCACGGTGTGAGGAGTAACCTGTAATGGGCATCACGGTGTGAGGAGTAACCTGTAATGGGCATCATGGTGTGAGGGGTAACCTGTAATGGGCATCACGGTGTGAGGCGTAACCTGTAATGGGCATCACGGTGTGAGGGGTAACGTGTAATGGGCATCACGGTGTGAGGCGTAACCTGTAATGGGCATCACGGTGTGAGGCGTAACCTGTAATGGGCATCACGGTGTGAGGGGTATTGTGTAATGGGCATCACGGTGTGAGTGGTAACCTGTAATGGGCATCACGGTGTGAGGGGTAACGTGTAATGGGCATCACGGTGTGAGGAGTAACCTGTAATGGGCATCACGGTGTGAGGAGTAACCTGTAATGGGCATCATGGTGTGAGGGGTAACCTGTAATGGGCATCACGGTGTGAGGCGTAACCTGTAATGGGCATCACGGTGTGAGGGGTAACCTGTAATGGGCATCACGGTGTGAGGCGTAACCTATAATGGGCATCACGGTGTGAGGCGTAAAGTGTAATGGGCATCACGGTGTGAGGCGTAACGTGTAATGGGCATCATGGTGTGAGGGGTAACCTGTAATGGGCATCACGGTGTGAGGCGTAACCTGTAATGGGCATCACGGTGTGAGGGGTAACCTGTAATGGGCATCACGGTGTGAGGAGTAACCTGTAATGGGCATCACGGTGTGAGGCGTAAAGTGTAATGGGCATCACGGTGTGAGGCGTAACGTGTAATGGGCATCACGGTGTGAGGAGTAACCTGTAATGGGCATCATGGTGTGAGGGGTAACCTGTAATGGGCATCACGGTGTGAGGCGTAACCTGTAATGGGCATCACGGTGTGAGGCGTAACCTGTATTGGGCATCACGGTGTGAGGGGTAACGTGTAATGGGCATCACGGTGTGAGGGGTAACCTGTAATGGGCATCACGGTGTGAGGCGTAACCTGTAATGGGCATCACGGTGTGAGGAGTAACCTGTAATGGGCATCACGGTGTGAGGAGTAACCTGTAATGGGCATCATGGTGTGAGGGGTAACCTGTAATGGGCATCACGGTGTGAGGCGTAACCTGTAATGGGCATCACGGTGTGAGGGGTAACGTGTAATGGGCATCACGGTGTGAGGCGTAACCTGTAATGGGCATCACGGTGTGAGGCGTAACCTGTAATGGGCATCACGGTGTGAGGGGTATTGTGTAATGGGCATCACGGTGTGAGTGGTAACCTGTAATGGGCATCACGGTGTGAGGGGTAACGTGTAATGGGCATCACGGTGTGAGGAGTAACCTGTAATGGGCATCACGGTGTGAGGAGTAACCTGTAATGGGCATCATGGTGTGAGGGGTAACCTGTAATGGGCATCACGGTGTGAGGCGTAACCTGTAATGGGCATCACGGTGTGAGGGGTAACCTGTAATGGGCATCACGGTGTGAGGCGTAACCTATAATGGGCATCACGGTGTGAGGCGTAACCTGTAATGGGCATCACGGTGTGAGGCGTTACGTGTAATGGGCATCACGGTGTGAGGCGTAACGTGTAATGGGCATCACGGTGTGAGGGGTAACCTGTAATGGGCATCACGGTGTGAGGCGTAACGTGTAATGGGCATCACGGTGTGAGGCGTAACGTGTAATGGGCATCACGGTGTGAGGCGTAACCTGTAATGGGCATCACGGTGTGAGGGGTAACCTGTAATGGGCATCACGGTGTGATGCGTAACGTGTAATGGGCATCACGGTGTGAGGCGTAACCTGTAATGGGCATCATTGCAAAATGAATTTATCTTCACTTTTTTCATCATAAAAATACTTATTTTTTATCGCAATGGTGTGCCAGCCTCTAATTGCCCAGCTATAACTTTTTATATGGTTTTTTTAGCACCCGCCTGGTGACTACCAGTAGTGTGCAAATTGCTTCTGCCAGGATATATATATATATATATATATATATATATATATATATATATATATATATATATTGATAGTAGCAAGGGGGCACACAGTTACCAGGTTGCGGTGCAGGGTTCGTAATAATAGTAATATAAACAGTCAACTTCCTTGATGACAAGCAAGAAAAGAACCAGCACACGCAGATAGCTCAAGAAAAACAAAGTGTATTAGCGGTACATTACAGTTAAGTTGAACGAGGTACACAGCGGCTGTCCCTGTCCCTGGGACAGCCGCTGTGTACCTCGTTCAACTTAACTGTAATGTACCGCTAATACACTTTGTTTTTCTTGAGCTATCTGCGTGTGCTGGTTCTTTTCTTGCTTGTCATCAAGGAAGTTGACTGTTTATATATATATATATATATATATATATATATATATATATATATATAATAAAGACCCTGGTAAGAGTCTCTCTGTCTGTCTGTTTTTTCGCTATTATTTCAGGAAGAGAAGATTGGTAGTGCCTCTCCACTGCACACGATCTGCTCCCCCCCCCCCCCCCCCCCTGTCTCTTACTGCTTCTCCTTCACCACTTTTCATAAATCATCAGTAATGTAAACAAGTCTTTCTGATGCGTACCTCCCCTTGTCCCCTTGTGCACCTTTCATCTCATCTCACCCTATGTACCACTGCCCCTTGCCCCACCTACATTATGTAGACATACACGGGGCAGTATGGATGGTGTAATGGTTAGCATTACTGCCTCGCAGTGCAGAGATCATGGGTTTGATTCCCATCATGGCCCTAACTGTGAGGAGTTTGTATATTCTCCCTGTACTTGTGTGGGTTTACTCCGGGTACTCTGGTTTCCTCCCACATTGCAAAAATATATTGGCAGGCTAATTGGCTCCCAACAAATTAACCCTAGAATTTGTGTGTGTGCGTGTACATGTGGTAGGGAACATAGATTGTAAGCTCCACTGAGGCAGGGACTGATGTGAATGTTCAAATATTCTATGTGTGCGCTATATAAGAAACTGTTAATAAATAATGTTTTTGTCGACATTCTCAGTGACAAGTCAACGTTCAAAATTTGTGTGGCTGGGTTACTTTGGGGCATGAAAGACCTATTGATTGTCTATCTAGACAAAGGGGGAAATTTACTAACATTTAAGTAAATGTGTAATTACCATTTGAATTAACTCGTGATTTCTATTCATATTCTTTTGATGGCGTTTATAGTCGTATTCCTAAATAGGAATACGAATACACCTGTCACAAGAATGCAATAGCCGTATACTGTTCTTTGTAAATTCGGAAATAGGAATTATGGGCAGTAACGTTTACGAATAGCTATGAATACACCTGTTAACAAATTTCCTCCAAAGTCTAGACAATTAATATGTTTACATGAAAAGGTCGACATACACCATAAGTCAACATTAACAAAAGGTTGAGGTGAGGAAAAGGTCGACATGACAACGGCCAACAAATGAAAAGGTCCATATGAGTTTTTCACTATTTTTTGAGGGGGAGTTTTATATGCTTTACCATCCACGTGGACTGAGAATGATGAAGTGTGCTGAGCGAGGGGTATCAGAACGAGGCACCTGGGCCAAAGCTTGGCGAGCGAATGTGCTAGACTAATTGGGGGTTCACTCATGTAATGTGGTGTTGAACTAGTGCCTAGACCTCTTAGTGTCTACTTATACATTATCTGTGAGACAATACACACCCTTTAAGTGCTGGCTCCTTGGAAAAAACTGATGAAACTTATGCGTTCCATTTGAAACTTTAAGGATTTTCATGATTTCCGTTTTGCAATAGTGGACCTTCACATGTTATCCTTATGTATATAATATGATACATAAACATGACATGTGCATATAACAGCATACATACAGAACAGGCTTTTTTTGCTTTAATCAATACTGATTTACCAGTATGTCATATGCATCATTAACACATCAGAATTAATGGTTTGCTGAGTGTTTTTAAAAACAAATCAGGATATCATTCAATTCTGTTGTAGTGAAAAAGGCTATATAGAGTCTATGGGCCTTATTTTGGTTCATTCTTTCTGACAAAATCCTTCTTAGATGGACAAAACCATGTGCACTGCAGGGGGGGCAGATGTAACATGTGCAGAGAGAATTAGATTTGGGTGAGTAATTTTGTTTCTGTGCAGGGAAAATACTGACTGCTTTATTTTTACACTGCAATATATATCTCACTTTGAAGTAAAACCCCACCCAAATCTAATTCTCTCTGCACAAGTAACACCTGCCCCACCTGCAGTGCACATGGTTTTGCCCATCTAAGAAGGATTTTGTCAGAAAGAATGAACCAAAATAAGGCCCTATATACCGTATATTGTACCACACTTGCCTACATTTGAAAACTAGTTTCAGGGAGATTATAGTTGGTAGTAGAATTTTGCAAAGCGCTCCGTTGAGGGGGCTTGTCATGTTCCACCAAAAGGGTGTGTCTAGTTACATATATGGAGAGATTGTGAAAAGAGATTGTGAACATGGCACCTAGAAGTGTGGGTGTGTAATTTAAAATGACATATCCAAATGTAGATGAGCCCAAAAGCAGTTAGTAAGAGTTACTATACTGTACCTTATAAAGTCCTGGGAAATGGTGCTGATGAATCAATGTAAATGTATCTATCTCTCATTCCTTTCTTCCCATAAAAATGTAACAGTGTAATGTGGGCTAGGTGAAATGAGGGAGATTGCTAGACTAGGGAGGGAGAGAGGGAGATTACTGTTATTTCAGAGAGTCTCCTGCAAAATGCAGGAGGATAGGCAGCTATGTCTTGTATTGTACTTTCATAGATGAACATGTATTTATTTTGTGCTGCGTGTATGTGTTTCCTTCTGCAATACTGCCATCTACTGTTATTTAACAGTACCAGAGAATAAACCAGTCAGGTTCTATAACTAAACAGACTGACAATATTATCAGGGATAGTGTTATGATGGCAAGTTCTGTTATTTTATTTGTAATGCTTTATGTTTAGTTCTAGAATTGTTAAGCAAACCAGAGGATGGTGTCCCTTAGTTTGATTAAACAAACTCAGAAGTATTACATGGTCACTGGAAGAGTGAGTGAAAAAAGTGCAAAAGGAATACTCCTACTTCTTAGTTCCTATTCTGCTCACACCTCCGTTTGTTTGAGCTGCTGCTATAATAGTGATTGTCATATCAATGTCAATGTCAGGGGAAGGGTGCATTTAAGTCATATTTGCCTACTTTTGAAAACTAGTTTCAGGGAGATTATAGTTGGTTGTAGAAGTGTGCACTGTGCCCCATTAAGGGTGTGTCTACTTCCATATATGGAGAGATTGTAAAAAGAGATTGTGAACGTGGCACTTATAATCTTTTAAAACTAATTATATCCAAATGTAGATGAGCCCCAAAGCAGTTAGTAAGTGCTACTATACTTGGTAAAGTGCTGGAAAATGGCGCTGATGATTCAATATAAATGTATCTATCTTTCATTCCTTTTTTCCCCTAAAATGTACCAGTGTAATGTGGGCTAGGTAAAATGAGGGAGATTGCTAGACTAATGAGGGAGATTGCTGCTATTTCAGGGAGACTCCTGCAGAATGCAGGAGGGTAGGCAGATATGCAGAGGCGTAGGGAGGGCGGAGCCACCGGAGCTCATGCTCCGGGCGCCGATTGGTGGAATGGCGCCGCCGGCCCGCCCCCCCTCCGCAAATGATCCCTGCAATTATGTCATCTTCTGCTGACCAATGACCTGCAGCAGAAGGCTGCTTCCGGTCTCTGTAGTCTATGCAGAGACTGGAACACGAGCAGCAGTGTCAGGGACTGAGGAGCGGAACAGAGGAGGGGGACTGACTGCATACCCTCCAACATTTCAAAGGCTGAAATCGGTACAACTTCAGAAAAGAGGCGTGGTCACGGGTGAAGGGGCGTGGCCACATCCCCTTTCTTATATTTTTAATGGACAGTTTTGCTGATTTTTAATTATAATCTATGATCACCCTCTGATCAGGGTGCACTCCCCTCTCCAGCTTCTCCGTGCTGCAGACTATACAGGAAGTGGCTATTTCAAGGCTATTAGGCTAACTCTCCGGCTGCTGGTGCTCTCGACTCACACACGCAGCCGTCTTGAGATGAGGGACTGCAAGCGCTGCTTGAGCCACGGACCCAGCCCAGCCAATCAGCAACCTTGGAGTGATTGAGGGCGGCTTAGCCAGTCAGGGAGCTGCGTGTGGCTGCTAAATTACACTGTATGGGGCGGCGTATAGTGGGAACAGGGAGAGAGAGAAAAAACGGTACATTCGGTACAGGGAGATTTAGCCGGTACAGACTACTAAAAAACGGTACTGTACCGGCTAAATCGGTAAAGTTGGAGGGTATGTGACTGCCTGGCAGGGAGATCGTCACACAGAGGACGAGACTGCAGCATCACAGCTAATGCGCCTCCTTCCTCCGCCAGGGCAGTCCGTCTGATACTGCCGACTGCAAGGTGAAGTGCTTCCTGCCCTGAAAGGGTTAAGGTACTGCCTCCCTCCCTCCTCTCTCCTTGGCCCTTATTCTGATTGACGCGGACTTTACCGCATACTTTCGGATCGCGTCTTTACGGCGTCTGCGCATGCGTGGAGAACGCAACGCGCATGTGCCACGCCTTGACTCGGTACCAGTTCGGCCAGATCCCGTCCAGAACTGTTCACCGCTATCATTCGGGAAATAGGGGCGTATTATGGGCGTCATGCGGAATGACACATGGGCGTAGTTTCAAAGTGGGCAAAACGGGGCGGAAACATGGGCGGACACGGGGGAGTACACTTATGTTGGGGGGCGTACATTCGGAAACCACTCCGAATGCACGCGATCAAAAAGGGCAGAAATGTGCGGTGTCCACAAGTGTACTATTGCTTTGCGGACACCACTCGTTCATGCGGTAGGCGAACGTACGCCTAATGACTACAACCATTAACACCTGAACCCAATAGAATCTACTCCTTTACTCATTACTCACTAATAGGCTGCTTGTCAGTGCTTTAATTGAAACCATTGCTGCTTCAAGGAAACCTTACTAGTCCCCCACATATGCTGTACTTGTCAGACACTTTCAAACTGCTAACAATGGACATGACAGAATATTAATACTAGCAATACACATGTGTATTTGACATGTACTCATGAAACCACACATTTTGGGTAAAGTAAACACATTTATTTATATTCATGTCACAGTCAATGCCAGTGTGATGCAATGACCATAAAATAATACATACAAACAATAAACAACATGGCAGGAATGCAGCAAAATAAATAATAATACAAAACAAATATAATTGCACACAGATGGACTCCAGCACCTCCTATGTGCCACTGCACATGCAGCCAGTGGGAAATGAGGAGGCTGCTGGCCCTTCTACAGCAGGGCAAGCTGCACCTGACCATTCAACAGCAGGGCACCCTACACCTGGCCCTTCTGCAGCAGGCCAACCTGCAGCTGGCTCATATGCACCATCAGCAGAATCATTTGGAACACAACCGGGGACTTCACAAGATAGTACCATGGCCATCACTTCAAGTACAGCTGACAGTAATGGCAGGCAAAAGAGGGCAACAGGGGAACCACAAAGGACATATGAAGCAAGGGATCAGCTGGTTACCCTCAGCACGTGATTGGACACAAGAAGCTGACACACACAGCACAATGGAAGATTTGGGAACACATAACGGCGGAGATTAATGCAGCCACAAGTTCATTTCCGACCACGTTTGGCCTTGGTAGGCTCCTTGGCCTGTGCAGCAGCTCTTCGGGGACGGCCAGATGCTGGGGCAGGTGGAGCAGATGATGTGGAGGGGTTGGCTGGTCTACCCCTCCTGCCAGCAGGGAGTGTTGCCGGTGGTAATGCACCAGAAACGGATGCCATTAGGACCCTGTTGCTGGTAACCAGCTCCACCATAAGCTCATTATGGTGGAGGAGGAGATCATTTTGGCGGGTGGCTTGCTCGGCCAGCACCTGAGCACTTGCAGCCATGGCCTGCATGCTCGCAGCCATGGACTGCTGGGTGCTGACCAAGCTCGCCAGGATCTCCTCGGTCCTACGCACCCGTTCTGATGCCAAGTCTCCCTGCTGGTTGATGTCCCCAAGCACCTGGGCCAAGGCGCCCAAATCGGCTTGGGCCGATGCCTGCTGCTGCACAGGCCTACCTCTGGGGCCAGGTGGCACGGACTCCTCCACCTCCTGAACAGAGTCGTCACCAAGCGGTGGGGTGTCTGTGGGAAAAGATAAACACAATTAGGAGACATTCTACGATAATTACTTGCACAAGTTTATGGCATGACCAATATTTACCTTCCAGAAAAGACGCAAACACTTCAGCTGGGGCCTCGCTATCCATCGTGCTCACCCCCCTGATCTCCTCAACTGATATACAGCTCTCGGCCATCACCTCCAGGGGGGTGAGCTCTAGCCCTGATGGCATGGGGCCGGCCCCAGATGTCTGGCTGTGTTCCCACCGCTTGGTCATCTTCCTCTTCAGGTTGGTTTTGAAGTCCTGCCACCTGCAATGTAAGTTGACATATTAATACATGTCACTCCCAATGTTAGCTGTTGCAGCCATTGCTCTGTGCTACATATTACAACATGTGATTAATGTCCCATATATAATATTACATGCAACTATGATATCAACCGTTACAATACACATTCACAATCACCCTACTCTAACTCTCAACGAAATAACATGGCAATAATGTATGTGTATCGTAACAACCTCACGGCCCATTTGCTAAATGCATCTAAGCATCAATTCAATCATTACTTGGCTATTACTGGCCACATGTATCACAAAACAACTTGCCTCTTCTTCACATGGTCCGTCTCACGAACTTGTGGCGCTACTTCATTAATCTCTGCCGTTATCTGTTCCCAAATCTTCCATCTGCGTGTGTGTGTCAGCTTCTCGGATGGACACTCTATCCAATCACGTGCTCGGGGAACCAGGATGGCCAGCTCCTGTGCTTCATATGCCTTATTTTTTTTGGGTGGTTCCGCTGTTGCACTGGCTCGCCCCTTGCCACGTCCCTGGCCACGCCCCCTGGCACCAGTCGCTGCACTTGAAGTGCTGGCCATGGTACTACCTTGTGAAGTCCCCTGTTGTGTTCCAAACAATTCTGCTGATGGTGGATATGAGCCAGCTGCAGGTTGGCCTGCTGCAGAAGGGCCAGGTGTAGGTTGCCCTGCTGTAGAATGGTCAGGTGCAGGTTCCCCTGCTGTAGAAGGGGCAGCAGCCTCCTCATTACCCACTGCCCGCATGTGCAGTGGCACATAGGTGGTGCTGGAGTCCATCTGGTCAAATAGTTGCTGCAGCACTGGGTCCACCTCTGGTTGGGATCCAGACATGTTAGCAACAACATTGTCACCTTCTAATACACCTTTATATACTGTTTGTGTAATCTGTTTGGCGGACATCAGCGGCAGCTGCGTTCCGTGCGTGAGCGTACGTCGCTGTTTTTTCGCGCCGCATACGGTGGCGGAAATTCCATTGTGTAAAACCTGGCGAAAGTTCTACATGAAATACTGGTCACCAATGCTAACATTGCATAGAATCTTCTGATACACCTGTGACTATTGCACAATACACATGCTATTTGCTAGCATGACATGACATTTCATTCATGACTACTGTGGTATTGTGGCGTTTTAGTGCAAGCTAAAAGTAGCCCAATCCCTTAGAGAATCCAGCCCACAAGTCATGCAATACTCATCTCTACTGTTATAGACCACACATGTGAGAGCCCTATAAATAGTGACTTCCTGCTAGAATCATTTGTCTCCAGATCTGGACTTGTCAGGGTCTAAGGTAAGCTCTTCCATGCTCCTTGTAGATATGATATCCATTAACAATGTAAGTGTATGAATGTATGCACCATTGCCTCACTGACTACAGATTGTTGGGCCAGCAAAGTGGTGTATCATTATTGCAACATGTCACATGTTCACTATTTCACTCACAGGTCTTCAACCTGTGTGGGTTCATCTATTGCAGGACAACATGTCCCAGCAATAGATGAAATGTGTCATAGTACATGATGTCGCCAAAAAATGCTGACACCTTTATCTGTGTGTTTTGGACGGTGTGTATTGAGTTCATATTATTGTGTCATCATTAGAGAGTCAAATGGATCTGCGGGATTTCACGGGGCGGCCATCTATTGTACGTATTGAAGGCTACAAATCTATTTGTAGTGGGATATGGCCATTATGTGCATAGGTGCATCAGTATTTATGTTCATTTCTTTATAGGTTGCTGAAGCTATTATGCGCTACATGGAGAGGAGGCTAAGGGCACTTGCGGCTCTCCCCACTCGTCGGCCAAGGAGGCCAGGACGTGCTAGAATCTATCGCACACGGGTGACTCTGTTTGCTATGCCCGATGATGAGGTACTTACTAGGTACCGGTTACCGCCACATGTAATTCTGGATCTGCTCACCTTAATTCAGAGCGATCTGGAACCTCTACACGGGATCACGACAGCAATTCCGCCTCACACACAGCTGCTGGCGGTGTTGCATTTCTGCGCCTCAGGATCATTCCAACAAGTAGTGGCAGTACTTGCTGGAATATCTCAGCCGGCCTTCTGCCGAATCCTGAGGCGTGTGACGTCGGCCATGTTCAGGCGCAAGGGGCACTTCATGGCCATGACATTTGCCACCGAGACCCTGCGCAGAAGCCAGCAGGCCTTCCATCAAATTGCTGGCTTCCCTAATGTGATAGGGGCTGTGGATGGCACCCATGTACCATTTGTGCCTCCATCTCGAAGTGAGAAGATATATAGGAACCGCAAATTGTTCCACTCACTGAACGTGATGGTGGTATGTGGCCCATCCATGGAGATTCTCGCCTTCAACTCGAAGTTTCCCGGAAGTGCCCATGACTCTCATGTCATCCGACAAACCGGGATATGGCAAAGACTCCAAGAGCTGGAAGGCCGTGATGCGTGGGTTCTGGGTGACTCCGGTTACCCATGTACGCCCTGGCTACTTACGCCGTACAGCTACCCAGCACCGGGCCCACAGGAGGCATTCAATCGGGCGCATGTTGCCACCAGGCAAGTGGTGGAGCGCTCAATTGGCCTTTTAAAAGGTAGATTTAGAGTGCTCCACCGCACTGGTGGTGACTTACAATATGCGCCTGAAATGGTGTCGAGGATCGTGGGCCTGTGTATATTTTTCCACAACATTGCTATGCGGCGTGAGATACCCTTTGATGAGTGGGAGGTACCATCTGAGCCGCAAGATCCGCCCATGCGCCCATCCCGCGCCCCTGAATGCCGGAGGGGATACCAGCTGCGGGACTCTGTGGCGCAAAGATACTTCAGGTACATGTTATCGAGTTGACAGAACACACCAATTATTGTAAAAATCACCCCTTCAAATAAGTACAGTGTGTTAGTTGTCAGTGTTACAACACGAAAATTAGCCAGCCTGCCCTCCTAATGGCAAAGAAATAGGAGATATTTATCATATGTGCTTAGTTTTGGGGGAAGTTAAATATAGGTGCTAATTATTATACCTTGTTCAAGGGATCTTATGTGTTTGTCATATCTTCATTATTGTAGTTGATACTATCCCTGATGACTGGTGAGTACATTGATTTATTCTGTAATGTGTTTGGGATTTTTTCATGTGTTGATGTCTGATTTGTTTGCAGATATATATATATATATATATATATATATATATATATATATGCTATTAGAATTTATTCACATGTTTCAACATTTCAAGGAGCAGGCAGCCAGGCAGGCAGGCAGGCAGGCAGCCAGGCAGGCAGGCAGGCAGGGCTGGTGTATAATGCTGGTCTCAGGATACCTGCAAGTGTGTGTATGTGTCTTTTACACATAAATGTACGCATACACATAGATGCATAGAGTAAATAATGCTAAGTACAGCTAGGCGTTGCTAAGCTATAGCACGCGTTGCTTGGCGGAGCGAGGCGTCATTGGATTTGCTAAGTGCATACACACTGTGTTTTATATATATCAGATTTGTTCATTGCCATACATCAACACTACTGTTTTGAAGGCATGCGAATTTGTCACCATTTGTGTTGGCGCAGACACGCTGTTCATGTAAAGATGAACAATAAAGTTATTAACACAAATAACTGTGATCAACCAATGCCACCACCTGATTGGTTGATAGATGCCATTGTCAACATGGCGGAGACACGAAGGGCAGAACCCTTCACACATGCGGAGCTGAGGGTTCTTGTCTCCGTCATGGAGACAAGGCTGGGCCGTGCGGGGCCGTTTATCACAAACCGCCATAAGCGGAGGGCCTATGCTGCGGCAGGGCGCCGAATTTACGCCCGCACTCGGGTGCGGAGGTCCCTCGGGCAGCTTGAGAGGCGGTGGTCGGACCTCCGCAGGCGCCAGCCCCAGCTGCTCCAGCAACTCAGGAGCGAAATTGCTGATTGTGAGTATTTTAGCTATGAAATTTCGCACTTACAACATAGCATATATAAACAATAAAATGTGTCTCATGATAACTGGGTGTCCATGGGTTTAAAAGTCCATAGACTGTTATGTGTGCTTCTTCCTGGTTAACATGCAGTCATGTGGCTTTTATATGTAATGCCATAGCATTGAGGATTCTGATGCATACAATGTGCCAGATCTAATATGTGTTACACATTGATAAATGCCTGGGTTGTAATGTGTGAACAAATTACTAACAATCACATAATAATTTACATGTCACAATTTGGAATCCATGAACAGTAAGGAGCTACTTTCCTGCATCGTTTGCCATCATTATCACCCTTCCATGTATGTCTTGTTATGGATTAATACATGTGCCCCAATGACCCGACATTGACCATGATTTTTTTTTCTACCACACAGCACAAGCCCAAGCCCGACAGGCCCGTGAAGAGGCGGAGGCAGCCCTGGGCCAGGAGGAGGCCCAAGACCCGGAGGAGGAGGTGGCGGCAAGGGTGGAGGAGGAGGAAGTGGAGGAGGAGGAGATGGTGGTGGAGGAGGAGGAGGTGCGTGAGGAGGTGGTGGAGGAGGATGTGGAAGCGGAGTTGGTTGCGGAGGAGGAGGTGTTGGTGGCGGAGGAGGAGGTGGAGGAGGTGGTGGTGGTGGTGGAGGAGGAGGAGGAGGAGGAGGAGGAGGAGGAGGTGGAGGAGGAGGAGGTGGAGGAGGAGTTGGAGGAGGAGGTTATTGTGGCAGAGGAGCTGGCGGAGGAGGGGGCTGAGGAGGCCACGGTTGCCCCGGAGGAGTCTGATGACGAGGGGGAGGAGGCGTGCCAGGCCCCGGAGTACCATCAGATCGGTATGTTAACATAATGCATCATTAATGAAGTAGTTGTACTGGTATTTGTTATGTAGCACTGGTGATAACAAATTTTTGGCCCATACTATTCATATAGACCCCAAAGTGGGTAGCTACAGATACAGGTACGGGTTAGATGGGGTGTCCAAGGCATCCCTTTCATCCAGGACACCTCTGAATTACACAGGTTTGTGGGATGGGTTGGAGCTCCATTTTGACTGCCACATAACCGTAGTAGTTAAACAGGATCCTGGAGTAAAGGGATGAGTGGATCATTTGTGGATGAAATTCACCTGCTGCAAGTGTTGATTATGACCCATCAAATAGTGGAATCTATATTGTTGGTGAATGTTATTTCTAAACTATAGGATGTATGCTATAAATGGAGTATGGGCCGGCCTACCTTGGAATGGAGTCAGAAGTTGCCAGTGTCCCAGGAGCCTCCTCTACCTAAACACCCCCTGTAGTTCAGATTGTTTTTTTGCCCTCACAGAATTGTAGGTTGGTTTAGACAGAATTATGATTTTGAGGATGTGTACTGTGCATTCCTGACATTTGCATAACTCCCATGCCACGAACCATCACTGAACTTAGACTGAGCAGATTGTGACAAGTTCTTATTGACGGAGGCCATGACATGCTTGTCATTGGTTAGTCATGGGTGGGTTGTGACTGAGAAGAAACAATATGACTGTTATGTCTTCTGCAGAGTAAAGGGTAGAGGCCAAAAAAGACAGTATGTAGTAAATAAGTTAGCATGTATGTATATATGTATGTGTCATATCTATTTATCTATGTGTGTCTCTATCTCTCTACATAGATAGATATGTATATATATACACACATGTCACCTAGCATTTGTGCAATTTATGTCGCAGTATGTGAAATGTATGCATGAATAACATGACTAATTTTTGCCCCTTTGACATGCCCACAGATGACACCACACCGGCAGATGAGGGGGTGCGTGGGGCCGTCCTGCGAGCGGAGCAACATTTAAGGCTCCTTCTAGCAGACCTGCAGGACATCCGCGATCTGCTGCTTTGATTTATTATATTTTATATTTTATTTTTTATGTTAATGTTGATTTAAAATAAATTCTTTATGCAAGTTCACAGTTGTTGGTTTTATTTGCACTTGAAACAGTATATGTGTAGATTGTTTATAATCTTTTACACAGGGTGTAATACAAACCATTGCACTTACATTGCTGTAAGGGTTAATGTGTGCAATGGATGTGTTAGGCATGCTTGTAAGGATATATTGGCATCTAATTGATTCCAATTCCAAATAAGCTGTTTTTTATGAGGATAGGTAATTGAATAAGTGGGTCATGTGATGTATTGCAGAATTGACATAATAGTGGGTTGTTTGGCGTAAATACTCCGCTTACGGGCGGTAGCACCGCTTGGCTCCCGTTCGGATGCGGTATTTCCGAGCATACTCTGTAATACTCAGTAATACCGTGCAGAATCGGAGTGTTTCTCCCGCACACGCATGGTTTGTATGTCGTCCGTAAACACGCCCTGTTCTTAAAGAGTGAGTCCGTCCGAATGCGGAGGACACGTGGGCGTTTCTACGGACGATGGCCGCACGCGGCAAAACACCGTGGCGTGCGGACCGCACCGTAAGAATGCGGGAATATCCGCACCGATCAGAATAAGGGCCCTTATCTGTACACCTCTCCAGCCCTTGTTTTATGCTTTATTGGGCTCTAGAGGTCGGGGGATATGTGTCCAGGAGAGCTGCTGCTGTATACGGCAAGTTGTTTATGAATACCTCTGTGCGGCTTTAGCCATCTCCCAGACAACTACACATACGTAGCTCCTGCACAAGCCAGGCACAGTGGGAGTGGGGTCTGAAAGTTTAGATAACAGATATGCTAAACTGCAGCCTGATCTTAGCAGAGTTAAGAAAATTTACTAGCAGCCAGCAGCACTTGTCAGTGTGATGTCCTCTCTCTTCCCCTTGAAACACTATACCCTCTCTCTGCAAGTAACTTGCTACACTCCCTTCTCCCTGGCTGCAGCAGCGTCACTCCGTCCCAAGCGCTGGCTGTACTCAGCCTGGGGAGGAGGCTGACTGCTGCTGGCTGCCGCCCTGATGTGCCTCCTGCCCTCCTCAGTTTGTCACACATGACAAGGTGGATTTTGGTTTTTAAGTAAAGTCTTATGGAGCACTTTTTTTCTTGATTTGGGTGATGAAGCTGGCACCTCTGGAGGGGAAGGGGAGAATGTGTGTTCCTGCCCTATGTTCCCTCCTTCTAAGGGGGATTGTGCTGTCTCTACCCCAGGGTTGCCGACTTTAAGATTCTCCTCTCCGGGAGAAGCCCGGAGAGGAGAGTTTCAGAAGCCGCTCAGGGGGCGGGGCTTACGCGTGACATCACTAAGCCCCGCCCCCATGCTGTTAAAGCATCAAATACACATATCTCTGTGGAGGGGGCGGGGCTAAAATGACGCGATTGTGCCGTTTTAGCTCCGCCCCCTCCTCTGAGACCCGAGGATTGCGGCATTTTAATGCCGCGATCCGGGGGTCGGCGGGGGTCCCCCCTGAATCCGGGAGGGTTGCCCACCCTTCCGGGGGGCCGGGAGGGGGTACCCGATTTTCGGGAGACTCCCGGAAATTCCGGGAGGGTCGGCAACCCTGATTTAAGTAAATTAGCGGCAAGACTGCATTATGCCATCTGATGTTTACCAAGTTTCTAAAGCAAATGATCCACTATTGTCATGGCACTCTCTTATGTGATTTAACTAGTAAGCAAGCTAAAATGTCTATATATTATTTTACTTTTCTCCCTCAGATCATGTTTGAAATCTCATACTGGACACTTGTGTCAGGACTTGCATTTGTCATCAGTCCAATCATTTATTTCCTAATGTCACTTCTTACACAAACATTTCCACCCTTCAGAGTGTTGCCAACCATATTTCAATTTCCAGGTAAGCTATATAATGATTGCTTAAAATGCTATGATTTCTTTATCAAAAGAACTCTTCTCAAGTATTATTTATTAACATATACTAATACACTGTATTTTGTTTCTGCCATAATCTCTTTGAATCTTGATACCACAATCTGTACCATATTGATGTTGCCTCTATGTTATAAGGGTATATTAAAGAACCAAACAGAAATTCAGAGAATTAGGGGGATATTCTCTAAAGGAAAAATGCGGTAAAAACCCAGTTATTGGATTTTTACCGCATTGTGGAATTGTCTAAAAAAAAACAGCTGCGTTGCCACGACGGGGCATTGCCAGTATAGAAGCCTATGGGCTTCTACCATAGAGCTGTGCTGCCCGGACCTGTGACCTCCTCCTCCTTGCACTGTAATCCTCTTCCGGGTGCAGGGAGGAGGAGGAGAGCCAGCCCCCCCCCCCCCCCCCCCCCCCCCCCCGCAGCAGCAGCACAAGCCAGGTAAGGGAGGGAGCCGCCGGAACCCGCTGACTCACCGCTGTTAAAATATGAAAAAATCTAAAGAAAAATTCCCCAAAACTCATGTCTACCATTTCATATGTCATTCATTGTTAGATCGAAATCCAGAGTGATTTGGAGTGATTCCTTAGCTTCTATAGCATTAGCAACCATATAAGGCATAAGCAGTTTGAGATCTGTCGCTACCTCCTGCCACCATCAAAATTCTACTCACTACTCTGTACAAATCCTAGAAAGTTATAAACATTGTGGTCATAATGACTTTGCCATTGTTAAATTTCTCACTGTTTATGCTTTCTTGCTCAATCCCGGGATTCCCAAAATCCTGAGATTGGCATCACTAGAAGAGAAATCCCACCCAAATCTAATTCTATATGCACATGTTATATCTGCCCCACCTGCAGTGCACTTGAGAAGTTTTATGGTTTTGTCCATTTGAGAAGGAATTTGCCTCTAAAATGAACTAGAATAAGACCATAAATCCTGGACGTTTTGGGGCCAAATTCTGGGATCCCGATCCCAGGATTGGCCACCCTATTTCTTGCTCTTATCTACTTTATTCTATTCAATTCTCTCCTCATGATCATACCTTTCCTTATTTAAAACCTTTACATTTTTTTTAATAACACTGATATCAGTGCTCAGTTTCAGCTTTGTGGTTGTATTCTTTTGATTTGACATTTCTCATACTTAAATGCTTCCCATAATCAATAGCACAGAACACTATTCCCTTTAAATATAATTGTTTTTGTTTTATCCTAATTAAGAGTAAAATTATGAACATCTATGAGAGAGATAAAGTGTAAAGAATAAGGTATTAACCAATCATATTCTCCATGTGCATGCGTATGTTTTCCTTCGGGTGCTCCACTTTCCTCCCACATTCCAAAAATATGCCGATAGGTTGATTGGCTAACAACAAAATATGAATCATAGGGCAGGCATGTCCAAACTGTGGCCCTCCAGCTGTTGGGAAACTACAAATCCCAGGATGCCTTGCCATAGTTTTAGCATTCCCTAATAGCAAAACTGCGGCAAGGCATGATGGGTCTTGTAGTTTTACAAACAGCTGGAGGGCCATAGTTTGGACATGCTTGCCCTAGAGTGTAAGTGTGTGCTTGTACTTGGGCAGACTAGATGAGCCAAGTGGTTCTTATCCGTCGTCACATTCTGTGATTTATGTTTCTATATTATTCTACCACAGTAGATTGGTTGGTAATTTGTCTCCAAATTTGATAAATTTCCCGATTATCTTTTTTTTATTTGGCTCATTAATTGTTTTCTTTTTTCATCGTGTAGCATATCATTTAGATCAACTGATCTCTTATATATTTAGCCAGATCTGTCACTTAACCCCTGTGGAGAACGTTCCTGTGTAGAACAGTTTCACTTTCATGTGTCTGACGTTCCAACCCCTTGACATCACCTCCCCCCGCCCAGCCAGGGCTACAGTACACGCCCACCATCCACCATTACTCCACAGCCACCATCCACCATTACTCCTGCACATCTCTACCCTCTGCCAGGACCCCCGCGACCCCCCTCCCGCGATTCGCGGGACCCCCCCGCGACCCTCCCGTGATTTGCGGGACCCCCCCGCGACCCCCCCTCCCGCGATTCGCGGGACCCCCCGCGACCCCCCCTCCCACGAATCGCGGGACCCCCGCCCCCCCCCCCGCGAATTGCGGGACCCCCGCGAATCGCGGGACCCCCGCGACCCCCCTCCCGCGATTCGCGGGACCCCCGCGACCCCCCCTCCCACCATTCGCGGGACCCCACACCCCCCCTCCCGCGATTCGCGGGACCCCCGCATTACATCCTCCCTCGAGTCTCGGGACCCCCGCGACCCCCCCTCCCGTGATTCGCGGGACCCCCGTGAACCCCCCCTCCCGCAATTCGCGGGACCCCCGCGACCCCCCTCCCGCGATTCGCGGGACCCCCGCGACCACCCCGGTATCCGGACTATTGTTAGACAGCACTTACATCGACAGCCATTACATAGACACCATTTGTTCGACAGCTCAATAGGTCGACATGGTTTTAGGTCGACATACCATTAGGTCGACATGTCATTATGTCGACAGCTCATTATGTCGACAGCTCATTAGGTCGACAGCTCATTAGGTCGACATGTTTTTAGGTCGACACTGCCATTAGGTCGACAGTGTCTATGTCGACAGTCAAAAGGTCGACATGGTTTTTTTTTACTGTCGATGTAAGTGCTGTCTAATATCCGTCCCAGACCCGACCATCCACTCCCACGATTCACGGCACCCCCCCCCCTACTGTGATTTGCGACCCCCCTCCCGCAATTCGCGCCGCCTCCTCCCGCGATTCAGGGAACCCCCCGTAGCGCCCCCCTCCCGCGATTTGCGGGCCCCCTCGGCACTTCTCGCGATTTGCGACCGCCCCCTAATTCACACATTCGGGGACCCCACCTCCCGCGATTCATGCCCCCCTCACGCAATTCACGGCACCCCCCACACCCCCCTTCCTGCGATTCGCAACCCCACACGACCCCCCCTCCCGCGATTCACGAAACCCCCCGTAGCGCCCCCCTCCCGCGATTTGCGGGCCCCCTCGGCACCTCTCGCGATTTGCGACCGCCCCGTAATTCACACATTCGGGGACCCCCCCTCCCGCGATTCATGCCCCCCTCACGCAATTCACGGCACCCCCCCATACCCCCCTTCCTGCGATTCGGAACCCCCCCACGACCCCCCCTCCCGCGATTCATGCCCCCTCCCGCGATTCACAGACCCCCGCACCACCCCCCTGCGCCCACCCTCCCTTGATTCACGCCCCCCTCATGCAATTCACGGCAATCCCCCACACCCCCCCCCTCCTGCGATTCGCAGCCCCCCCACGACCCCCCCCCTCCTGCGATTCATGACCCCTCCCGTGATTCACGGACCCCCGCACCACCCCCCCTTGACTCACGGCACCCCACGCGCCCCTCCCGCAATTCACGGACCTCCGCAACCCCCCCTCCCGCAATTCACTAACCCTGACAACGCCCCTCCCGCAATTTGCGGACCCCCCTTCCCACGATTCAAGCCCCCCCGCGCCCCCGCCCACGATTTGCGGACCCTCCCCTCCCGCTAACCACGGATCCCCACACACCACCCCCCTCCCGCAATTTGCAGACCCCCCAGACCCCCTTCCAGACCGTGGCCCCCGCTCCCGCATTTCACGTACCCCCGTGACAATGGGGGATCCTGTACCACCACAAGCAGGTACCGCCCCTAGGTGGGAAATCCGGCCCTGGCTGCCGCACTGCAGGTTTCCCCACTGCCCTCTGCACCAGCGCCACAACTTTTATCAATGTCTTGCCCACATACCACTATTATACAGCCTCCTGCTCTCATGCACGCTCACTCCCTCCCAGTGGGAGGAGACGCTCACCCACTGCCGGGAGCTGCATACTGTCCCCCACCCTCCTATAGTTTTTCATGATTTTTTGTTACATTGTAGTTTTTGATACTTTACTATCTCAGAGGGCATATATGAAGAAAATAATAGTAATTATTAATAATGATAATAATAACCGTTCCTGAAACATTGCGAATGCTGCGAGCCATGGCAAGGTAAAAAATGGCAGAAAAATAAAGTGAAAAACTCATATTGACCTAATGCACATCTACCTTTTTCATGTGAGGACGTTTTGACTGTCGACCTAGACACTGTACCCCTACAAACCCATACCCATCTCTTTGGACTTTTCTTTTTTGAGGATGGTTGTTTTGTGTATGATGAGGCAGCCTGTGACTGTCCAAATGTGACATTTTCCACTGTTTACAAGTGTTATTTTTCTTTTTCTAAGGGTGTTTTTCATTAGTTCGACAATGTATAAGTCAACAACACATGAAATAGTCGACATGAGATTTTTATATTTTTTGTGGTGTCTATGTCCACATCTAAGCATGCGCACTCCTAATTGGTATACCACTTTCCCTTAGATACTGGCAGGTATTCAATGCCGGTGCGAGCGGCCGGCGAGGGGGTTAAACTGCGAGGATCACAGAAAACCAGTGATCCTCGCAGTTTAACCCCCGCGCCGGCCGCTCGCACTATGCAACGTTCCGGGGGAATCCTCGCCGTCACAGAACGGCGAGGATTCCCCTAAACTGCGAGAGCCGAGGCTAATGCAGCAAACTCGCTGTAATTAGCCTCGATTCTCGCAGCTTTTGGAGGCACATACGCAAATTCCCCCTCGCTCAAAAAACGGAGCGAGGGAGAATTTGCGTATGAGGGGGGTCAGTTGAATACTGACAGGGTGAGCGGTGACTGCGAGCAAATAGTCCTGCTCGCAGTCACCGCTCGCCCACGGCATTGAATATATGACACTGAGTGTAGCAAGCCATGCTTCAGGCTAGGTGCCTTATTCAGCAAACACTGTGCTCGGCGCGCTTTACTGTTCCCAGCCACGTGTATAGTAAAGTATAAAACAGTTAAAAAAATTAAAATAGAATTTCAATGTCAACCTTTCATGTGTCAACTACAGCCATGTTAAGTTTTTGCTTGTGTAAACCTTTTGACCATGTCGACCAAATGCATGCCGAGCAAATGGTGACTGTCAACTTAGGCATTGTCAACCTACCATCCAGTTCCCTTTTTTTATATATATTTTTCTTTAGTGCTCTGCTATTACTATTCACTATGTTCCCCACCTATGTGAGCCTGTCTGCAAAGTACTAGTACTGCACAACCCTGCCTAGGAAGCATGCAGAGCCGGCCCTAGGCATAGGCAAACTAGGCAAATGCCTAGGGCGGTTGGAATGCCTAGGGGCACCAGCAGCTTCTGCTGATTAAAATGATATGCAGCATGCCTATATTCTGTGTGTGAGTGAGGCTGTATCTGCATATGAAATAGTGTATTCATGGAAATCACTGTAACATAGCATTCCGTATGCAGGTACAGCCACAGTCGCACACAGAATATAGGCATGCTGCATATCATTTTAATCATCGGAAGCTCCTTATGTGTCCTGGTCACATAACAATGCAAATAAGATTAATTTTCAGCAAAAAAGGCACCCAACGTTAGCAGAACTGGCCCGGAGCTGCATGGCCTATTGAGGCAAGATGTATGAGGAAACATCTGTATCCAAGCCGAGGCAGAGGTCACCTGTCTGCGGGTGGGTTGGTTGTACAATAGTGTTCGGCATATGTGTAAGGGGCAATATGTGTGTCGTGTACAAGGGCATTAATAATGTGCAACATATGTGAAAGGGGCATTATGTGTGTCATTATGTGTATGAAGGGCATTAATAAAGGTTGGCATAATATGTAAGGGGCATTATGTTTATAAGGACATTAATAATGTGTGTCATGTGTAAGGGGCATTACTGTGTGGTATTATCAGGGGTGCCGAGAGAAAGGGGTAGGGGGTACAAATTACCCAGGCCAAAGTCTGATGGAAGGGCCCAGTGGGGGCCCCGGGCCCCCTCCCCTTAAGTGACAGCAGAAGCTGCAGCTCTTCTCCTCTGCCCAGCGCACACTGCTTTGTGCTGGGTTGCAGTGTGGCCATGGAGGTGCTTAAAATACAATATTTTCTCAGGATTTTTTTCTAAGGGTATAATCTGAATAATGTGAGGAGTAATGTATATAAGGTAAAGTGGTACTACTGTGTGATGGAAAGGATGGATGAGATATGTCCCTCTGTGCGCCTAGGCAGCCTGAAGGAAGGTACACCTAAATGATATCCCTAAAATATCAACAAACAGCAAATACAAGAAAAAGGTG
Source organism: Crinia signifera (assembly GCF_055691185.1). Lineage (NCBI taxonomy): Eukaryota > Metazoa > Chordata > Amphibia > Anura > Myobatrachidae > Crinia > Crinia signifera. The sequence goes on along the minus strand of NC_139217.1, from coordinate 205,461,279 downwards.
AAGGTGTTCCTCCCAATGGCGCCCTGATAAGAAGAATACGTCCCTATTTGTAGAGGGACGGTCCTCTTCTCCGTATGGGTGAGATAATGTATAATACCCCAAACTTTCCTTATCCTGATGAGGGGATCCTCTTCTCCGTATCAATGGTATAGTGAAATACAGATTTTAATCCCTAGGACCAACCGTAGGGGGCAGAATTCCCTCCAATGACATGGGTACCGGAAAAAATGAATAGAAATGGTACATAGAGTAATACCATTTATTATACACAACATTAATACACATAAAACATGAGGTAGATAGTGGCCAATTACCCAGATGTTGGAGAACTAGGTTAGACAAAGTTCTCAAAAGCGCATAAGAGGAAGGTGAATACCCGGGATTCACCTTCACATCCAGGCAAGAGGGTAATAGGTTCAGCGTCCAGTCCTCAATAAAAGCAAACAGGCAACAGGAGCTCCAAACGCGTTTTCGATCATCTGCTGTGATCTTCTTCCCTTTGAAGAAGATCACAGCAGATGATCGAAAACGCGTTTGGAGCTCCTGTTGCCTGTTTGCTTTTATTGAGGACTGGACGCTGAACCTATTACCCTCTTGCCTGGATGTGAAGGTGAATCCCGGGTATTCACCTTCCTCTTATGCGCTTTTGAGAACTTTGTCTAACCTAGTTCTCCAACATCTGGGTAATTGGCCACTATCTACCTCATGTTTTATGTGTATTAATGTTGTGTATAATAAATGGTATTACTCTATGTACCATTTCTATTCATTTTTTCCGGTACCCATGTCATTGGAGGGAATTCTGCCCCCTACGGTTGGTCCTAGGGATTAAAATCTGTATTTCACTATACCATTGATACGGAGAAGAGGATCCCCTCATCAGGATAAGGAAAGTTTGGGGTATTATACATTATCTCACCCATACGGAGAAGAGGACCGTCCCTCTACAAATAGGGACGTATTCTTCTTATCAGGGCGCCATTGGGAGGAACACCTTCACCTTTTTCTTGTAACTACTGTGTGATGTAACGTAAATAAGGGACACCATTGCATGATATAATGTGAATAAAGTGGCACTACTGTGTGTCATAATTTGAATTGGGAGTACTATTGTGTGGCCATGCCCCTTCCCAGCAAGAACACACCCCTGTTTGGGCTGCGCACCGAATGTGTGCACTGTTTCTGTTTAAAATATTGCGGGTAGGAGCACCAAACTGATGACTGCTATGATGAGGGTGGATGGTGCTGGGAAAGGGAAGCAGGGTCAGAGGCGGAACTAGTGGTGGTGCTAGGGGGCACCAGCCAAAATCTTGCCTAGGGCGTCATTTAGGCTAGGGCCGGCTCTGGAAGCATGTCATCATGGATCAATCATTCTAATATCACCTCTTTGACACCTGTTTCGGTGTGCAGCAAAATAGAGTAATGATACATTATCTGTCTATAATCAAAGTAAACATGTTTTCAGAAATTAGATTACATTTAGATTAGACTACCGTATTTTTCGGACTATAAGGCGCACCTAATAGCCTTAAATTTTCATCAAAATAGGTTGTGCGCCTTATAATCAGGTGCGCCTTATGTGTGCACTGAGTTTGACTGTTGGACCATTTCCTGCTGACACCGGGACGTAATACGTACACTACGTATTACGTACACTGCGATGACCCCAGAAAATGGCACCAGTGAAGAGACATGCTGTTTTAGCATGCGCCTTATTATACGGTGCGCCTTATGTATGGGTCAAGTATAGAAATAGACCCCATAATTGAGACTGCGCCTTATAGTCCAGAAAATAGTGCAGAAAATACGGTACATTAAAAGTGATTTTTTTCTATTTCTGGCGATGGATATTGAAATTCAATTTTACTGTTTTCAAATTCACTAGGGTGCTGTCGTAAGTTTCAAAAGTGTCCGGCATTTTCAGTTCCAGCAGATGTCCTACTGTAGCTGGCTTTATTAATTCACTTTTATATTATTACGCAATTCCAACCCTTGCTACAGTACATACACCTTTTATTGCTCATTTTTTGGCTTCATAATTCTGAGGTTGCAACAATGATATACAGTATTTATATGACTGAATCCTGGCATTGTTTTCATTTGATGTTTAACTACAGTCAGTCACATGGCATACATCTCAGTAGCACAGTAATCACCGCTATAAATCAGCAAGCAACTTCATTCAATTTTTAGTGCTATATCCAATAAGCCAATACACAACCATGGATCTTGTCACTCTTGTTGCATCAAGCTGCATTTTAAAACTGCTCAATATCAAATTGACAGTGCCCCTTGCGACTTGCTTCATGCAACACAGTAGTATCAATTTTTATGTCACATGGTGACATCCACAAATGATACAACATGAACTAACCTTAAACAATATAAATGCTGTCATGGATCTTATGCTTGCTTTGTGTATTGCAGTTACACAGTACTCTCTTGGTGCCTGGACTTGGTAGTACATTAAATGGTAATAAAACAATTACTGTATTTAGAAAACTGGAAAGACCGTGCAATGCTAGTACCAGATTATCAATGGAATGTATGGAGTGCCAGCTCCAGTCCTCCAGATAAATATATCATTGTAGCAATGTGATTATGGTCAGCTGTCTTTCTGGCCGCACCTTAGGCATAATCATAATTATTAAACTAGTACATCCATTTTTCACACACCTAATTATACAATATTTCAGTTCTCATGTATTTATTTAGGCAAACATGTGGCCACATATAATAGCCTCAGTGTTTGGCGGCGATGCGGGATGCTGGATAAACTCAGAGGTTTTTTAAAGGGGAATCATTTACAAGGCAAAACCATGCCTTGTCAGTGATTGCCCCTTTAAAAAAAAGTTTAGCCCACATTTGGAGGCTATAACATTTGGCCAATTGGAGCTGATAGTGTAAGAGGTGTGCACACCCATGTGGCAAGTGTCACCACTGTACAGAAAATCTCTATAAGTACTCCTTTAATTCTTGCTGCTAAGGTCTGTGGACCTTATTCTGGTTCATTTGCACAGATGCGAATTCACACGGGGGACCAATGTTTTGCGTATGCGCATGCGCAGCAGCATTTCTGCGCATGTGTATACGTTGGGTCTATACACAGGGAGAAGTATGATCACCGAGATCATGCTCCCAGACTTGGGGTAGAGAGGGGCATGGGGTGCTGGGCTGGGGCAATAGCATATGTGTATGGGGGTTCCCATTAAAACGCTGGGTGTACATATGCTAATGCGGTCGTGAGGCATGTGCAGGGGGCGGACAGCTGACATAGCCGAATGTCAACTGTCCACCCAATTCCCTGCATTTCTTCACTCATATCTACAAGTGATCTGGGCCACCCTTACATATGCGAGCGCCTTCACTATCATTCGATGGTCGGCGACCATCAAAAGATGGGGCAGGTTCCCACTGGCATCTGAGTGGATGTTCATGTAAAACATCTGTTCGCAAACCTTGCAAACAAATTTGGCATGTGAATGGGTGGTGCGGGCTAACCATTCGCAAGGCGGGGTTTGGTTCAATCGCAAGGGTGCGTGCAGGCATCCGAGCAAATGAACCAGAATAAGGCCCTATACACAGATCTATACACAAATAGTTAAATTGTCTATTAAAAGGCAAATGTATAAATAAAGGTAGTATAGACCACGAAGTGCTGGGTCTAATATGCAGAAAAGAGACTTTTCTTTCTTTAATATTGGTAGTAAATAGTATAATAAATGGATTACTTGGATTTATAAGTCGGCTGGCCCCATAATAACTCTGCTGAGGCAGTAACTGTGGACTGTGTGTATTCATCTCCTGAGTTAAAGCCTTGAGAGAGGGTACTGCCAAGTAAAGCTGGACTGAAAAGTGCCTAGCCTGATAAAAGGGGGAATCTGGGGTGAACTTTCATAGTAATCAGGAAGATCAGGAAGCTTCTCCAGCCCTGGTGTTAAGGCCTATGGTCCTGAAGGTGGTGCCTGACTGCTATATTAAAACCTCTAAAGGGCCTGGCAAATAACTGATTGACAATTGTATTTCCCGGGCGCTCACTAAATCTTTTTGTACTATGGGAAAAACAGGGAATGCCGCTGCGGCCGCAAGGCTGGAGAAATTCGCTAGATCACAGGCGGGCAACAATGCACAGACTCCATCCACATCTCCCCAAGTAACCCCAGTGAAAGGAAATAAACCCCGGGATAACCCTGAAATCTCCCTGCAACAGGTTTTAGAGGCAATCAATGGGTGTGAACAAAGACTCTCAGAAAAAATCTCAGATATACAATCTGATATTTCCTCCTTGAGAACTGAGATCAAGGAAGTGAAAGATCATATTAGTGAAGCGGAAAATCGTATATCTAAAATGGAAGACAGTAACTCTGCATTGACATCGAAAGTAAATAAATTAGTGAATCAAATGCAGGAAGTGAAATACAAAATGGCCGACATGGAAGGGAGACTGTGGAGAAGTAACATAAGAAAGGTGGGCGTACCGGAGCATGAAGAAGGAACTGATGTTGTTTGCAATTGGAAGAGCGCATAGAATCCCAATAAGAACTGGGCCACCGGGGGCCCCACCACGGACGATGATCTTTAAGCTTTTGAATTATCAAGACCGAGATACTATTCTGAGACTGGCCCATTTGAAAAGGTCCTCTTGTATATAACGGGGTGAAAGTAGCCCTATTTCCTGATTTTCCATTAGAAGTTCAGAAGGAAAGAGCAAGATTCACTGAGGTTAAAAAGAGTCTGCTGGAGAAGGGGTTAAAATACTCAATGTTATATCCTGCAAAACTCAGAGTAGCAGCAGATGGAGCTGTTTCCTTTTTTCAGTCTCCAAATGATGCAGCAGCCTGGCTAGATCGTTGGGCAACAGGAGCGCGTCAGCTGGTAGCTAGTGATTAAAGATTAGGTTTTTGAATAGATAGGGAGCTCACCGCACATTGGTGGCTTAGAGGTAGAGTAACCTTTTATTTTTATTTTTGTGTGTTTTTTTTCCCTCTTCATTATGGGGAGGGATGTAGGTATGCCAGAGGGGGGGTTGGTATGCAGGGTGGGGGGTGGATGGGGATATGGTTGTATTTTTTTTGTATGTCTTAAAGCAATTGCGCCCGATATATTTGGTTGTTTCTCTATGAGGCCCCGGGTAATGATAGTCTATCCTGATCTCATTATATGTATAAGTAAGTACCTATGGTAGCACATATGGTCTGGAATGTTAGAGGAGTTAATGATAAGGTTAAAAGATCATAGGTAATGCAACATGTAAAACAACATAGGGCAGACGTGGTCTGTCTGCTTGAAACCCATCTGGCAGGTAATAAACGTCTAGCATTGAATAGGCCATGGGTTGGTTGGTCTTACCACGCTCAATTTACATCAGCCTCAAGAGGTGTTTCTGTATTGATTAAAAAGTCGCTTGTATTTGGTTGCAACAAAGTTAAAATAGACCCTCTAGGGCGTTATGTGTTTTTAGATTGTAACATCAATTCCGTGCAAATGATTATTTTGGCAGTCTATATCCCTCCGCTATTTTCATTTGAGGTACTAACTAGGGCTGTTGAATTTCTATCTCAGGTTCCAGATGTTCCCGTAATTTGCATGGGAGATTTTAATAATGTATTAGATGCGCGCCTAGACAGATGGAATAGAGCTGGGGTGGAAACTAGGAAAGGGAATGGGGGCTTTGATGTATTTGTAAAAAGTTTAGGTTGGATAGATCCTTGGAGGGATAGAAATCCAGGGGAGTCTCAATTCTCGTGTTTTTCCTCATCTCATCAAACTCTATCAAGAATAGACCTGGCCCTGATATCAAATAGGCTAATGCCTAATGTAGTGAGGGTGGAATATAAAGTAAGAGGTATTTCGGATCACTCTCCCCTAATATTGGATTTTACTGATTTTAAATCACGGGACCACTCCTTTTGGAAGTTTGACTCAAGGTGTTTAAAAAAGTTGGAAGAGATTGATGAGTTTGAGGAGGAGAATTGGAAATAATTTTGGATAATAAATCGTGGATCAGCCCCAGTAGCAGTAGTGTTGGACTCTCTTAAAGCTTTTATGAGGGGGACACTAATGAAAGGAATTAGTGCTGTTAAAAAGAGAAGCAGACAAAGGGTGTTAAATCTAGAACAACAATGTAGAGAGAAGGAAAAGGCATATATAGGGGGAAATTTACTAAAGGAAATTTGTAAAAAATAGGTGTATTTGTATCCAGAAATACACTTATTTTTGACATTTACTATCCTGAAAATACAGCAATTCGTATTCGTATTGATGTGCTATTAATACGAATACGAACTGCCATATTTTCGGGATAGTAAATGTCAAAAATAAGTGTATTTCTGGATACAAATACAATTATTTTTTACAAATTTCCTTTAGTAAATTTTCCCCATAGATTCTAGCTCAGAGGAAACAAAAAGAGAGTGGCAGGAAGCTCAAAAGGAGTGGCTTGATTGCTTGAACGAGGAGAATGTGAGTGTCTTGCGTAACAGCTCTTTTACAAGATATGCGAGCTGTGATCGATCTGGGAGGTTTCTGGCACATACGGCCCGGGCAGAAAAATTAAATAACTGCATTAGTAAAATTAAAGATAGAAATGGGGTAGTGGTCTCTACTAATCAAGAAATAGAAGATACTTTTAGGGACCAATTTCGCTCATTTCCTTCGAGGCGAAGGTGTTGGCAAAAATTTTGGCATTAAGATTGAACAGGCATATTGATAAAATGATCCATAAGGATCAAACAATTTTTATGCCTGGTAAATCCACCTCAGTAACTTTGCGTAAGCTCTTCATGCACTTGCAAGCCCCAAATCAGGACGATCACTTCCCAGTGGTCTTATCCTTGGATGCGGTAAAAGCTTTCGATGCAGTCGAATGGCCGTACCTCTGGGAGGTCATGGGGAAATTCGGACTGGGCCAAAAAAGTATTAAATGGGTCAGATTGTTATACTCTGCCCCTGTGGCTAGAATGGCTATAAATGGGAGGGTCTCCCTGCCATTTCCCCTATTTAGGGGGACGCGGCAGGGGTGCCCTCTTTCGCCCATTTTGTTTGCACTATCAATAGAACCACTGGCATGTAGACTGCGAGACAATCGGGATATAGTCAGTTTAAAGGCTGGTTCAGGATCAGAGTTGGTCGCTTTGTATGCAGATGACCTTTTATTGTTTTTGTCCGATGGCAACAGGGCAATTCCTCTGATAATGGCGGAGATAGGAAAATTTGGAGATTTCTTCGGGTTCAAGGTCAACTATGACAAATCAAATATGATGACAATAAAATCCGAGCCAATGGGGAATTTAAATTTGAATATTTTAAGTTGAATATAGAACCATTGGGGGAACATTTAAGTGCCAAAGTAAGGGCATGGAGTAAATTTCCGTTAACCACAATGGGAAGGGTGAACCTGCTAAAAATGATAGTCCTTCCTAAATTTTTATATATACTGCAACAAGCCCCCAGTTACGTGCCAGAAGCCTTCTTTAGGAAGATTAATAGTATCTTCTCCTCGTTCATATGGAGCAATAAGCGTCCGAAAGTGAGCCTTCAAACACTAATGAGATCACGGAATGAAGGTGGGATGGCACTTCCGGATGTTAAGCTATATTATTATGCAAGCCAGTTAACTTTAATGTCAGGTTGGGTCAATGGCCAAGAGGCCAATGAACTGGTGATAGATAGAGAATGGGGGGGGGGGGTTACTCCTCTGCAAGCAATACTAAAGGGACAAAGTAGGGGGTTAGACCAGCCAATAATTAAACAAGCAATTAAAATTTGGAAGGAAGTGAGTAAATTGGTGCAATTTTTAGATATAGAAATAGATCACCCTTTATATGATCTTTATAAGTTCAAAAGGATAAGAGAATTACAAGTAGGGAAGGTATGGGCCCCTTATGGCATTACTGCCATAAGTCAGCTTTATGGGGTTTCTGAAATAAAAACTTTCTCTCAGCTCCAGGCAGAATTTGCTCTCCCAGATTCCCACAGATTTAGGTATTGGCAGGTGAAAAAATTATTGGTAACATACTTCAGGGGAAGGATGCCTAGTTTTAAGACAAATCCAGTTAAGAAGTGGTTAAAATCTAGGGATAGATTAAAACTGGTGTCGAGACTGTACAATTGGCTACTACAGGCTAAAAAGAACGGGGGCCTGGAGGATCTAAAAGGTAAATGGGAGGAAGACTTGGGGCCTATTAGTATACGAGAATGGAATAGTGCGATGGTGTCAATTCCTAAGGCCACAAACTCTATTAGAACCCAGCAGGTCCAATTATTTGTGCTACATAGAGCGTATATAACATCAGTGAGATTAATGAAGTTTGGAGGAGGAAGGTCTGATAGATGCCCTAAATGTAACATGGCGAGTGGAACACTGATACATCTGTTATGGGAATGTCAAGTGGTACAATACTTCTGGTATAAGGTCAAAGGTCAAAGGGAAATTAGTTAATTTGGGCATTAAGGAAGAGATACTTACGATGAAGTGTTGTTTACTGAATATGGTGGTGGAGAGTAATATATTAAAAAATGAAAAGGAGTTTATAATAAATATATGTTCACTTGCCAAAGTTATGCTAGCCAGAACATGGTTGGCGAAATTATGCCCTGATTACATGGAATGGGTGGCACTAGTGGAGTACACGATTATGAATGAAAAGCGTATTCACTCAAGTAGAAATACTATAGATAAGTTTAATAAAATATGGAGCAAATGGAAATAGGAAGGATAGCAAATAAGGTAGATTGTTTAGGCACACACACTATAGCACGAAAGAGGTAATAGTAATAGGATGGATTTTGTTATAATGTGTAGAAGGGTATGGGAAAATATAGATAGAAATGGGTTTTGGAATGAAGGACTAGGTACAACAATGTGTAAATTTAGGGAATCATTTTTCTTTTTTGTATGTCCCTGTGGCCTTAAAAATGGAATGGGTCAAACGTTGCTATATGCAAAAAGTAGTTAATAATAATTGCTAACTCCTCCCTCACTATTTGAGGTCTAATGTACTAGAAGATAGATGACAGAGGTATTTACGCCGGGTGCCCTCTGAAACGTAATAGGTGTAGCTCTAGAATGTTATGAGACATGTAAAGGGAAAGGAAAGAGAAGAAAAAAAAGAGAAAGAAAAAAGTTATCATGAATCTGACTCCCAGTAGCAAGATAGGACTCCCGAACAATAACTACCAAGTGTCATTATATAAAAATTGACAAAAGTAGTTACGGGTGTGTAACCGGGCGCTTTTTTTTTATAGCTATATTTTTATCAACAAGGTAAATTCATATTGTATTAATGTTGGATGCTTTTTGTGTTTTGTTTTTTCTTTGTTAAATGTGTATTGGATATTGTAAGTGGATATGTTGAACTTTGGGCATACTATACCAATGCGATGTATGTTTAAATGTTTTAAAAGTAAAATCAATAAAAAGAAATAAAAAAAAATAGTATAATAAATAACCCACCAGTGTACATTTCACAAATAAATGCTTGTTTCCAGGGACAGATTGCCCCTAGGCCTGACAGGGAAGATTCCTGGTAGGCAGCAGTGGATTTGGTCGCCAACCTTTTGCTCGTGAGATACTGGTAGCTTGTTGTAGCGATCTGGGTGGCCCGACCACTCTGAAGCCACCATCCGCCCATCCCTCCGTCGCCGATATACCTTCTAAGGGGAGGAGAGCGCATCACGCATCTCTCCTTCCCCTCACTCCCCGCCCTGCATACAATGTAAAGCTGACAGCCGGGCAGAGAACGCTGTGTGATCCGGCAGCCAATCAGGAGCCGTCAGTGGTGCTCCCATTGGCTCGTGGTCCAATTGAAGCATTCAAAATAGCGGGAGACCTGTTCTCAGTATACAGCCTGGCAGCCCAGCATTCTCTGCCAGGCTGTCAGCTTTAAGTTGTGTGCGGCTGACAGCACTCCCCCGTGGCAATGAGCAATTCACCTCCCCCTTGGACATTAGCAATTCACCTCCCCCTTGGCAACAAGCAATTCACCTCCCCCTTGGCAACAAGCGATTATAATGGGCATCATGGTGTGTGGCATATGTATAATGGGCATCACGGTGTGTGGAATATCTAGAATGGAACACGGTCGCTGCACCTGGGGGCGCTTCAAAAAATCTTGCTCAGGGTGCTAGTAGGAATTGAGCACCGTGTGGGCATACCTGGCACCATGGGGCCATACCTGGCACCTTGGGAGCATATGTGTATCGGGCACTCTGGGGGCATACCTGGCAATATGAGGGCATAACTTGCACTGTGGGGGCATACCTGTTTCTGGCACTGTGGGGGCATACCCGGCACCGTGGGAGCATATGTGTATCTGGCATTATTGAGGGCATATGTATATCTGGCACTGCACTTGGGGGCATATGTGTATCACCCCCCCCCCCCCCCCCATTATTATTGGCAAGTGGCTTAATCATTTTTTTATGGCACGCGCACACAGTACCGGAAGAGTATTTATTTAGAATGGCACTACAATCTGGGGGGCATTGTTGATCTGACACTGTTGGTTGCATGTGTATATATGGCACAGCATCTATTCAGAGATGCTGGGGGTATGGTCAGCAGCTCTAAAGAGCACTGGCCATGTCCCCATAGTGGAAAAAATGGGGGATGTGGCCTCGCAGGAGTACCATGATAGTAGGTCATGCCCTTCTCCTCTGCCTTTAGTATTGGACATTGCAGTGTGTGGCATAATGTGTGATGGGAATTTTTTTTTTATTATGCAGATTTTTAATATTTTAATAGCTCTTCAGGTGGTTTATTTTGTCTTGAGTAGCTTACTCCCCAAAAAGGTTGGAGACCATAGGTGAATCTAGGGGGTGGTCTGGGGGTGCACCGGACCACCCATTAGCCCATTTTGTAGCTGAGGGATGGATCATTCCAACGAGCCCAGCCCCGTATCTCTAGCCCCCTGGAAACCGGAGATACTGCCAGGCAAATCTGGAACATTTTCCCTATAGGATAACATGGGACCCGCTAATTCCGACCCCCACCCAGTTAAACAGCTGCCAGTTCCCCCCTTCGGCATCACCGAAGCTTGAGGTTGATCTCAGTCGAACCCAAATCGCTGGGCCTTCAATCTGATACCAGGCTGGATCCATATGGGTTAATTGGTTCCAGAAATATTGAGGTTAAATCATTTTATTTTTTCATTTCTTAAATGTAATTTCATGACTGTTTATGTTCTTTGAGGGCAGATTTTTCTGGAACCAAACAGCCCAGTTTCACGGGACCAAAATCATTCAAAGCCAACCCAAAAGTTCTTAAAAAATATACTGGTCTCATGTAAATGGGTCAGTTGGTTCCAAAGATATAGCTGGTTGGTTAAAGGGGGGTAGGGAGAGGGGAGTGGTTGTCTCTCCCCCTCACACCAGAAAATGCACTAGGCTGGTGTATAAGGGGTCAGCCTGGGAATGTCCCTGCATGATCCTGGGACCATATTCCCGGGTAAATCCCTGTATTTTCTGTTGTGAAAGGGGTATTATTTCAAACAGCTGTGACCTGCAGTGCTCTGAATACAGCCGGGCAGCGCCCTGCTCTCTGCCCAGCTGTCAATGACTGTCACCCCTGCAGCTGCAGCTCCAATTCTTCTCCCCGCTTTCACCTCAGCCCCCCCCCCCTTTAATCATGTGGTGCCGGCGCCCGGCGTGCTCCCCCGACGTCACGCCTAACAACAGTGAGCACAATATTTCAAATGTCCACTCGGCTAGAGGGGACACCAGGAGGGGAGTGGGAGCGTGCTCTGCGCTGCGCTGCGCTCTGCTCCTCTCCCCATAGAAGCAGCTGCACCGCTCTCCATCTCAAGGGTCATTACGGTGTGCAGCATCATGTGTAAAGGGTATTATGTGTGCAGCATCATGAGTAAGGGGCATTATGTGTGCAGCATCATGTGTAATGGGTACTATGGTGTGCGGCATCATGTGTAATGGGTACTATGGTGTGCGGCATCATGTGTAATGGGTCCTATGGTGCCATCAAGAAAGAACCCCCTAGCAATGAGCACGTAGGTAAGCAGCACTTATGTGGCAAATATGTAATGGGCATTACAGTTTGTTATATAGTATGTAATGGGCATAATGATGTGTGGCACAATGTGTAATGGGCATTATGGTGTGTGGCCTTATGTGTAATTGGCATTACAGCGTGTGGCTTTATGTGTAATGGGTATTACGGAGTTTGCTAAAATGTGTAATGGGCATTACTGTGTATGGTCTAAAGTGTAATACCACACCCCTTTTTGTGATGCCACACCTCCTTCCCATGAGGCCACGCCCCCTTTTTGCAGTGCAGATTCGCCGCGCAAAGGTCCCCCTGCTATTGTGTCTAGATCTGGGACCACCCATTACCATAATTCTAGATTAGCATATGTTGGAGAACACTGATTTAGACCTTATGGGGCCCTAGGCAAGATACCAGTTTGGAGCCCTTCTTCAAAAGGCAATCTATAGCACTATTGTACTGCTTTCAGGCAGTATCCATACCTTAGTATGTGTCTAAATGCTCAGCTGCATGAATATCGGAATTGCATTCAAATCTGAATCAGGCTCTAGGTCTTTTGGAAGTAGGCTGTGTCACATTTAAAGTAATCTGACTGCCCACATATAGAGTATGAAACCATTTTGTGTGTCCAAAGTTTTTTATTCTATCAAAGAGACTTTGGGAATGTGGGCAGATCCATGTGATGTCATGACATCAGGTGGTAGTCGTGCAATGCTCCTTTTTTGAACATTTTGGACCACCAGAATACCATTATTGGGGCCCCTTGGGACCTCCTAGGCTGAAGGTTACCTTGTAGAATATCCTCCTCTGTGGGTAGACCAACGCACCTGCAAGGTCACCTGTCAGCCAATGATTTTTATTTTAAGATGTGGCCCTGCCCAAAGTATTGGCCCCATCCCTCTCATGTCTCCCACACAAACAACCTTTCTCTGTTATGACAGTGGTGGTGTTGACACATGAACTGCCGAGGTACCAATATGTATATGGCGTAGCAAGGTGTTAAGTGCAATACACAGGAGTAACAATACGCAAAAGGTGGTTCACAAAATAAATGATACTGTTTGATGCCCAGAAGGGGTTAAGGAGAAACAGCCACACAATGACCTCTCCAATGTAAAGGCTAGGTGGATTACCCAATACACTGGAGGAGGTAAATGACTATTGTGGGAGCTGCCAAGTTACAGCCAAGCTCTGGGTCTGTAAGGTGACACCACAGATCACAGCAGCCTGCCTAAGCTGTAACCAGACAAACTCCAGAGGCACACAGGCTGAGCAGTTTCTATCCTAGCTATCTAGCAAGGATTCTAACTGACAGACAAACACACGCGGGCTAAACAGTTTCTATCCTGACTAACTAGAAAGGATTCTAACTGAACTGGCAGAGATTCAAGGTAACACTGACAGGAAGCTGTGAGACAAATTCAGCAGCACTTGTCTAGCCAGAAAGGAAGACTTATAAAGCAGGTGCTGCCCACGCCCCCACTCAGACATCACAGACTGTGAGCACCAAAACCAGGGCCGGAGTTCCTGCTGTGAACAGATTGCCTGTCACCACTGCAACAGCAAAAACCCGGACCGGAGTGCATGCTATGCTCAGGTTACTTACTAACATTTTCCTGGTTCACAATGTAGAGTACCTATTACTGCAAATACTCAACTGGGGCGGGCGCCCATCTGTATCCATTGTGACATCCGTTAAAGGGACTGGAGTGGGTGCTATCTGGGGGTGTAACAATCTATGGGTTGTTCCTGGGCTCCACTGGGGGATGTTTGGGGAATTACATTTTGGAGTTGTTTGTCTGCTGGATGGAAGGTTTGGGGTTTGTGGTCAGTCTCTGTTGGGGGGAGGTACTGTAGGGTATTATTTGAACTGTGCAGGTTTGTGGTTTGTCACCTTGAAGGTCTGGGGTCCACTAGACTACCAATCATTGAAACCAACGGCTTCCACACAGGTGTAATGATGTTTTAATCCCACCAATTTTGGTGTTCATTCCATCTACATTTGATTTTGTACTGTCCACATGAGACCACTTCTAGACATTTTTATCAGGGCCACTTTTAGTTTGAAATCCACTACTGCTTGTTTCAAAAATGTTCTTCACATATAAAATATATGTTTTTTTCTGCTGCTCACTCGATTAGGGTCTGCAGGGGCTGCTGTACACAAGTCCAGTGTACAGGGGCTGCAGTGGCCAGTGTACATGGGGCTGTGTTAGGGTTACCACCTAGTCCCTTTAATTCCGGACACATATTAATTACACAGGTTCTGTGGCTGGCTGACTTCAAGACTCCACTTCACCTGATTTTAAACTGCCACAGAACCTGTGTAATTAACATGTGTCCGGAATTAAAGGGACTAGGTGGTAACCCTAGGCTGTGTTCAGTGTGACAGGGCTTGTGTCCAGTGTGACAGGGCCTGTGTACAGTGTGACAGGGTCTGTGTCCAGTGTACAGGGTTTGTGTCCAGTGTACAGGGGTTGTGTCCAGTGTACAGAAGCTGTGTACAGGAGCTGTGTCCAGTATCCAGGGGCAGTGTCCAGTGTACAGGGGCTGTGTCCAGTGTGACAGGGCCTGTGTCCAGTGTGACAGGGCCTGTGTCCAGTGTGACAGGGGCTGTGTCCAGTGTACAGGGTCTGTGTCCAGTGTACAGGGGCTGTGTACAGGGGCTGTGTACAGGGGTTGTGTCCAGTGTACAGGGGCTGTGTCCAGTGTACAGGGGCTGTGTACAGGGGTTGTGTCCAGTGTACAGGGGTTGTGTCCAGTGTACAGGAGCTGTGTCCAGTGTCCAGGGGCTGTGTCCAGGGGCAGTGTCCAGTGTGACGGCTGTGTCCAGTGTACAGGAGCTGTGTCCCGGGGCGGTGTCCAGGGGCTGTGTCCATTGACCAGAGGCTGTGTCCATTGTCCAGAGGCTGTGTCCAGGGTGACGGGCTGTGTCCATTGTCCAGGGGCTGTGTCCAGGGTGACGGGCTGTGTCCAGTGTCCAGGGGCAGTGTCCAGAGGCTGTGTCCAGTGTGACGGCTGTGTCCGGTGTACAGGAGCTGTGTCCAGAGGCTGTATCCATTGTCCAGGGGCTGTGTCCAGTGTGACAGCTGTGTCCAGTGTACAGGAGCTGTGTCCAGAGGCGGTGTCCATTGTCCAGGGGCTGTGTCTGGGGTGACGGGCTGTGTCCAGTGTCCAGGGGCAGTGTCCAGTGTCCAAGGGGCTGTGTCCAGTGTGACAGGCTGTGTCCAGTGTAAAGTAAGAAAAATAAATAAAAGTAATAAATAAAATAAAAACACATTTTTGGAGGATGATGGAGGAGGAAATAGTGGGAGATCAGCAACCTGATAGAAGTGCTGAAGCTGCTACCACCAGTCATGACAAGGCCGATACCTCTTTGTATTTTTTGCTCTTTGGAGCATTCTCTTTTTTTGGGGTAGTTTATTAAACTGCCACCCTGTCTGCCCCTGCAGTGCCGCTCTGCTTCCAAGATGTGCCAGGTTGGAAGAGTAAGGTCCACATGTATGTGATGCCCACTGCTTTCGCTTAGCTTAGTCATCCAGCTACCTCGGTATACCCTTTTGGCCCAACTACAGTAAATGAAAACAATTTTGTAAGCTGTGAAGTGATCAAAATTGACTAGAAATGAGTGGAAACTAATGTTATTGAGGTCAATAATACTTTAGCGGCAAAAACAGGCCCAAATTCTGTTATTTTAGCCATTTTTAGCATTTTTTCATAAAAATCAAGATCTAAAACCAAAACCCACAAGGGTGGTTTTGCCAAAACCAATCCAGATCCAAAACACGAAGGGAGATCCAGATCCAAAACCAAAACCCGAAAAAGTGGCCGCCGCACATCTCTAGTTTGTATTTATGTGAAGTGTGTAATTTGTGAGGGAGCAGTAAGAGCAGATGTAGGGAGTATTGAAAGTGAGTGTAGGGAGCAGTAAGAGCAGGTCTAGGGAGTAGTGAGAGCAAGTGTAGGGAGCAGTAATTTTAGGGACTATTGGGACTGGTTGTGGGGTGCAGTGGAGACAAATGTAGGGAATAGGTAGAGTGAGTGAGAGTAGGGAGCAGTGATGGTAGGTGTATGAAACAGTGAGCCAGATGTACTAAGTTTGAAAAGTGATAAAATGGAGAGTTTTCAAACACAGCCTGTGATGTGACAGGTAGGAGCTGATTGGTTGGCTGTTTATCACTTTGCATTTTATCACTTTTCAAGCTTAGTAAATCTGGCCCAGTGAGTGTATGGGACAGTAAGGAGGATTGGTGTGGAGCACAGATTATGGGTGCCTTTCCGCACCCCTACGTTACTCACCAGACCACTGCCTTACTGCCACGGTCCTCTGTCTCCAGCCTTTTCCTGAAGAAGGCCATCCACTTTTCAGCCAGCAGTTGGGTAGAGGAGTACGGAGAAATGCCCACTCTGCAGCTGGAGAGAGGGGTGCAGAGGTCCGCCCTGGTGTGGGGAGAGGAAAGCGGAGGGTTGCCTGCCCTGTAGCAGGCATCTAAGGATAGGGGTGTGGAGGTCCGCCCGCTCTGCAGTTGGTGTGTGGGTAGAAGGGCAATCCACTGTGCAGCTGCCAGGTATGTGTATTTAGGGGGTTGCAGAGATTCGTCCGTCATGCACCCGCCAGGGGAGGGGGAGGTGGATCCCCACTGTCAGACTCCTGAACAGGAGTATCCCAGGGATGGTTAGGGTTAGGTAATAGGAGAGGGAGGGTGGAGGATAGGATTAGGCTGTATAGGGCAGGTAAGGAGGGGTTAGTCACTAAGAAGGGAAGGCCTGGTGGTGTGATTAGGAACTAAGGGAGTGTTAGGGTTAGGCTGCTTGGGGGGGTTGTTAGACTTAGGCTGCAGGTAGGGAGGGTTGGGGATAGGAGGGTGGGGAGGTATCAGTAGTGCGCGCCTTGCGGAGGTCCGTGCCCCGTGCAGCCTTCAGGCATGGAGAGGGGCTGGGGTGCGGAGGTCCGTGCCCCGTGCAGCCTTCAGGCATGGAGGGGGGCTGGAGTGCGGAGGTCCGTGCCCCGTGCAGCCTTCAGGCATGGAGAGGGACTGGGGTGCGGAGGTCCGTGCACCCGCCGCTTGGGGAGGGGGACGAAAATGCAGAGATCCGTTCGGCATCATAACAAGCAGCCGCTGGAGGGTCCCGTTGTGAGGAGGGGAGGGATGCAGGCTCTGCGCTGACAGGCAGGTACTGTACATACAGTAAGCTGCAGGCACCAATCACAGATCTGCCACAGTGACAGGGGTGTTCTTCATATAGACTGAAAGCACGTCCATGTCACTGAGGCACTTCTATAGTGCCGCTTATGCAGGCTTTTTTAATGGTCTTTTGCAGCTTGCTGCTTCACTCCGCCCACCGCCCGCCCCATGATTCCGTCCTTTAATATTGTCAGCCGGAGGCACCACTCTTGGTGCCTCTCTGATGTGGTAAAAATTATTAGACTAATATGAGGCATATATTTATGACACATAATATGTGTCAAGTATTTTCTTTGTATTTTATCTTATGTCCATCATTAATCCATATATCCATCATTAATGACAGGGGGGGCACTGCCTCCCCTGCCTCCCCTGACTGCACGTCCCTGATATACACACACTGCTGACACACACATAGTATACATACACACACTGCTGACACACATAGTATACATACACACACTGATGACACCCCCACCCTAACTTAATATAGACACTCTGCTCCTCTCCCCCTCCTTCCCCAGACTTGCTGGCAGCCCCCTCCGACATGTGACATACCTGTGACGTCTGTCACTCACAGGGCAGTCCTGCATCACCCGGCCAGCACAGATTGGAAATGCCTGAATGCTCTGCCGAGTCACAGCTGCATCATGCTTCTCTCCTCTCAGGCCGTGACCATGTGACACTGTCTGCGAATCGAGGTCAGCCTGAGAGGAGGCAGAGCTGCTCCCCCTGCCTGCCAGAGGCTGTTATGTCAGCACCACAGATCTGCAGCTGCGCAGACTTAATTTATTCACTGCCCCCATCGGCGCTGGCTCCCCCAAGCAACTGCGGGGGTTGCTGAGAAATAGCTACGCCACTGAAGGGAAGCAATAAATATAAAAATATCACCTTCTGTACAGTAGCAATATAAACCTTGACCTGTATAACCAATATATAACCATATTATAAGCAATAATACACCCCTGCTTTATTGGTTATTAGAAGTCACCTACAGCCTATACAGCCTTTATACTGTAGGTCCCACTAATCATCAGCTCTGTAACGAATATCTTTATCATTTATAGAAAGGTGTGTGTTATGTTACATAATTTGTTTCTATCTACTGGGCATTATACTGAATATATATATTTTTAATCCCATTGAGCAGAGACAATAGCATTAAAAATTATTTATTATAAAAAGCAAAATACAAAATGGTTGTGCTTAATATTTGAAACCGTTATATTACTGTATATATTTTTAGGTTATAATGTAATACCATTGTGTGAATAGAATCCTGGTTAAGCCACTGTGTGGCACTGTTGTTGTATTTTTATTATTATTTCATTTTTTTTTTACTTTGCTCAAGAGATCGATAAAGCAGAATCCTTGATCTAACTAAATGCAAATATGATGAATAATAAGATGTTATATGAAAAATAGCTTGTGTATAAGTGTTTTTATTATTCCTTTACTATTTGAATTATTTCTATAGCGTAAATTAATCTTGTGTACACAGTAGCAGAGCTTTCGTTTTATTTTGCAAAGCTGGCGCAATGAGGTGTACATTGCAAATTTTAATTTGACAGGAGATTGCACTAATAAACAGGAGAATTGGGATGGATTGTCAAATTCCAATTGTTTGAGAATAAAGTTAATTTTTTAACCTATTTAGGTTTTGCCACACAGCGCTTAAGATTATTTTGCTGTAATGCACTGGTAATGCCCAGGTTCTCACGTGTACTGGTTCTTTGTGTCCATCCAATTCTTTTTACGATTCAGCAAAGGCACACCGTGACAGAGAGGCAAGTGTACTGTATGTGAAATCTCCCCTAATTGCAGACAAAGAACCACTCCCTCAGGATACAGCACAATAAGAAGAAATAGGAATATCAAGGAAAATATTAATATATCACTAAGGTGAGGAGGTAAGCAGGTAACATGATCACTTCAAGCCATAGCAATAGGCCCTTTATTTTATTTATTAACAGTTTATTAACAGTATTCTGTATCGCATTACAGTGAATATTTGAACATTCACATCAGCCACTGCCCCTAATATATATCACTCAGATATATGAGCAGGTAACAAATGCTGTTTGGCTTTAACTCACAGTCACATTATCAAGCACTAGAAATATGCCCTTTTCATTTATATATAGCACTCAGGTAAGCAGATAACAAATGCTTGTTGGCTTTAAGTTACAATCACTTTATCCAGCAATAGCAATAGGCCCCTTTAAGAAGTAACACTAATTAAAATGACCGGGAGGAGTTGATTGGTTGGTGGTTTATCACTCTCCATTTTATCACTTTTCAAGCCTTAGTAAATCTTGCCCACAACATTTATCTGTTTGCTAGGCTCTGAAAATACGCCGCCTAGTGACCAGGTCTGAATCAAGCCCTATATCCAGCACTAGCACTAGGCACATTTTTTATAACTAATAAGGTGAACAGGTAAGTAGTCACAGTCACTCTATCCAGCTTTAGCAATAGGCCATTTAACATGTAACACACAGGTTCACATGATAAGTAGGAAATAAATGCTGGTTGACGTTCAATCACCATATCATAATATGACTTACATCAGCATTTGAGAAGAACAACGGCATGACTCCTCCCACTCAGCATAAATTACAAATAATAACATCAGTATTCGAGAGAAAAACATTTGCATAAACTCCCAGTTTTTCAAAATATTACAGCAGTAAAGCATTAGACTTAAAGGAGGGCATATATTGTATGAGGCGCTACTACCATAAGCATAATGTGTGTAAGCAGCGCTAATCCTGTTGGAATTATGTATAAGGGGCGCAACTACTGTGAGTATTATGTGAGCCAGCGCCATTACTAGGTGGTTCCTTGCCCACAGCGCATTTGCACTATGACCCTTATTCTAGGTGATTCGGATGGCTCTGTGTGCGGTCGGGTGGCCGATGTTTGGTATCTGCGCATGTGCGAACGCCTCGCACGTTCAAACACGGAGTGAGGTCCGTGCAGAAAACAATCGTATGGAACCATCCGAGCAGGCGGTGGAGAGGGGCGTGAAGGGCTGTTTGGGCTCATTACCATATGCGTATGCCCCCCCCCCCCATTTCATGGGCGTTCCCATGAAAACGCTGGGCGTACACATGGTAATGCAGCCGTGGCACACGTGTGGGGGGTGGACAACTGACATAGCCGGATATCAGCTGCCCGCCCATATCCCTGCTTTCATACAGAAAAATACATACATACAGTGCTGCCTGACCACTCGGTCCATCATTTGATGGTCGTGACCATCGAAGGATGGGGGAGGTTCCCACAGATGGAGGAGGTGTTGACATGAAACATCCCCTCGCGGTCCATACGTTCGGCATCTTACCGCATTCGGATGGTGTGATCGATCCGTATGGTAGGTGGGGCTAAGAACACTTGGTTCCTGTCCGAAATACGCATCCGTCCGAATCAACTAGAATAAGGGCCTATGGGTGCACCATCTGGCAGCACCACTCACATGGTCACTCACTGCCACATACTATGCTGCTACACCCCAATGCTCATCTCCGACTGACAAACATTTTAAATGTGCCAGCCTAAAAGAGCTCATGGAAGGCAGTTATCAATTGGCTGCTGTACTGTGAGCTCCAATTGGTTCACAAGCCAGGGCCATATTTTAAAATATCAATTCTGCTGCTCTGCCTGCTCCACTCTCCTCTCCTCCCAGTCTTCAGTAGCAGCACCAGCAGCAGCGGGGTGATGGCAGATGCAGGTCTCAGGGCTGCAAAGGACCGAATTACATGATTAGCAATATTGGGGCATACTGCAATGGGCACTACTCTGGGCATTGCATAAGGGGCATCACTGATAGCCTTACGTGTAATAGGCATTACTAGGGAAATTGTGTAAGAGGCATTACTGGTGGCATTATTTGTAATAGACACTGCTGGGGGCATTATTTGTAATAGACACTGCTGGTGGCATTATAGAGCCGATTCAGGATCGCTGTAGTGTAGTGTTCCAAATTCAGTCCCAGCCCAATGGCTAGGGTTACACACTCACCAAGCTATACGCTTTGGGAAGAGAGGGGCAGCACAGACACAGGGATGGAGTAAAGTAATGCCCAGTGGACTGATGTCTGGCAAGGCAGGGGGCTGACGTCACAGGACATCAGCTGCCCACCCCAATTTTGTCCTAGTGCTCATAAATAAAAGTCAGATGAGACTAACTTTTATTTTGTGAAGGCAGGAGAAATCACTTAATGGCCAGCGACCACCAAATGATTTCTCATGCTATTGGCTGCATGTTCTCCTACACATCCCCTTGCATGTTACCAAGGTTATTCGGTGTCGGGGGTGGGGAGTTCGGACAGGCGGTGTTAAGTCACTTGCTAACCAGCGAAGGGCCGCTGCTTAGTGAGCGGTAATGAATTACCCCATATGTGTATAAGCAGAAGTACTGGGGGCATTTTGTGTGGCATAATATGTTATGGGCATTACAGTGTACAACTTATTGTGTAAGGGGCATTATGGTGTGTGGCATAATTTGTAAGCGGTATTAAGGTGTGTGGCATAATGGCCCTTATTCAGATCTGATCGCAGTACAAATTTGTTCTCAAAATGGCCAAAACCATATGCACTGCAGGTGAGGTTGAAGTAACATGTGCAAAGAGAGTTAGATTTGTGTGAGTTATTTTTTTTCTGTGCAGGGTAAATATTAGCTGCATTATTCTTACACTGCAATTTAGATTTCAGTTTCAGCACACCCCACCCAAATGTAACTCTCTCCGCACATGTTACATGTGCTCCCCCCCCCTGCAGTGCACATGGTTTTGCCCATTTTGAGAACAAATTTGTACTGCGATCAGATCTGATTAAGGGCCTATGTGTAATGAATATTATATGGGTGGCATAATGTGTAAGGGGCATAATGATTTTATTGGTATGATTATGTGGCCATGCCCCTTCCAAATGAAGCCACACCCCTAAATCATTTTCCAGTTATATAAAAGTGATGCATAAAAATTTAAATTTCCTTCCAAAGTTGCACAGCCAAAATCTTTTGCCGCACACAGCCTTTGTAAAATTACATGGAACATTGCTACTATGTAGTGTTACATAAATTATTGGCATTACTATGTGGTGTAATATGAATCAAGGGCAATACTTGTGTTGTAATGTGCATTCAGCTACTATGTGGCGTTTTGAGGATATGGGTTATTTTAATCACCCAGACACATGATCATTGGGCTCCATGCTTATTCCTGCTCTGGGGTGCATAATGCAAAACCTGGAGCAATAGAAAAGTCAAGGTGCCACTTTCAATGCTGGTGTCCGAAGGCCAGCACTATAAGTGTACCCTCAGATTTCACATTACAAAAGTGACTACCTACTTGATTGTTTTGGTTGGCACAGAACAGTGGCCCTTATTCTGGTTGGTGCGGCCAGAGCCGCACACGGGGCTCTGGCCGCACAAACCAATCCCCGCCCACCCTACGGATCGCCACGGCCGTCCGTACACGGACGGCTGGCGATCCGCATAAAAATGGTGGAGGCGTACGCCTCCACCATGGTGGGAGCTGCCCCCTGCATTCGATGGTCGTCGACCATCGAAGGCAGGTCCGCACGCCGCGGCCCGCAAGCTGAGACCACACGGACAATCGTCCGTGTGGTAGCTTGTATGGGGGCTGAAAGCTGACATCCGGCGACGTCAGCTTTCCGCCCCCATGAGTTGCGTCATGCCCTCATTACCATGCATACGCCCCGCGTTTGCATGGGAACGCCCATGAAACGCGGGGCGTACACATAGGGAAATGAGGGGATGAAGCCCCTCACGCCCCTATACGCCCCCTTTGCGGCGGACGAAATCCGTCTGCGGCGAAGGGGGCTGCACATGTGCAGATTGACCTCTGCGCATGTGCAGAGTAAAAACATCGGCGGTACGGCCGCACGCGGGCCGTACCGATCCGATTAGAATAAGGGCCAGTGTTAGATGTAATTTGCTAAAAGAGAGAACTAGAAAGTCACAATACAAATCACTTCCGTTCACATTTTAAAGTTTGGAAACCTGCTGGTTTCCTATAAATATTGCAAAAAAATAGATTGTTCAACCTAGCTAACTAACACGTTTTGTCTGATGGCTTTTATTCTCAGTTACTGCAGTGTTGTTCTCTGCTGTTCCTTAATTAAAAATATATAAGAATGCATTAATAAGTAAAGCTCTGACCTGGCAGCAGTGAGGTCTTGTGGTAATAGGCAGCTACTGTATGTAAGTGTGAGAGAGGCTGTGCCAGGCACAACTTTTTAATGTTCTGGGTCATGGTCTGTAAGTTGTAGTATATTATGGAATAAATGGTAAAAATTACTTGAATATTAGTAAATATTGTACAAAACATTAGGTACTTATGAGTTATCTGGGCGCCCGATTTTTTGATTGTATGCCTTAAGTTAAGGCATACAATCAGATGCGATGCGATGCGATATCGCATCGCATCGCATGCGACCATCGGATGCGATGACCCGATTTTTCCATAGGAATCAATGTTAAAATGGACAGAGTCCATTTTAACATGGAATTCAATGGGAAAAAGGGGTCCTCTTCATACCCCTACTATCCAAGTGGGCATGGAGTTGGATATAAACCTGTGGCGAGCGTAGCGAGCCACCGAGCCCGAAGCGTGGCGAGCGAAGCGAGCCCCGCGAGGGGACGGTATTCTATGTCCCCTCGCGGGGCTCGCTACGCTCGCCACGCTTCGGGCTCGGTCCATTTTAACATTGATTCCTATGGAAAAATCGGGTCATCGCATCGCATCGCATCGCATCCGATGGTCGCATGCGATGCGATGCGATGTGCCCGATCCGACCCGATTTAGAAATCGGGCGCCCGGATAACTCATAAGTACCAAACATTATATTGTGAAAGCATCAAAGTGGGACCTGTGCTTCCCCCATCTCTCCTGAACTGGGACCAAGGACATATGTGTGTATATATTAGAGATGAGTGGTTCGGATTCCGTGGAATCGAACCACTCCGAACATCCCCGGCCCGAATGCCCGCGAGCCACGGTCGCAAGTTTTCCAGCTTTGTTTGGAAACCCGAGCGCAGCCGAACGCGGGAATCTGGCATTGGATTCTCGGGAGAGGCTGAGTCTATAAAAGCTCGGTGTCTCGAGAATTCTGTGCCATTTCACACTCACAATTCCAGCTGCGCAGAGCACTGCTAGTTTTGCTGCGTGCAGGAGCCTGGGGTGAACTTCTTGAAATTGAACTTGAATCGTCAATCCTTTGTCAGTTGCCACATCAATCATTAGTGTGCAGAAGGGTGTTGTGCAGAGGGGTGCAGTGCATACAGAGTGCAGACAGAGGGGTGTTGTGCAGTACAGACTGCAGAGGGGTTTGTGCTGTGCAGACTCAGAGGGGTGTTGTGCAGTGCAGACTAGAGGGGTTTTGTGCAGTGTAGAAGGGTGTTGTGCAGTGCAGAGGGGTTTGTGCTGTGCAGAGGAGATTGTGGCAGTGCAGTCAGTGCAGACTCGGCAGAGGGGTTTGTGTGCTGGTTTATATATATATTAATATTATATATATAATTAAATATACCTAATTATATTGATTGTACTGGTCGTGTGTTAGGCAGGCAGGCTGTCAATCAGTGTAATGGGGTACAGTAGTACATAGGCAGGCCGTCAGCTTTTGTTATTTTTTTTCCATTGTGGTGTGTGGTCACTGTGGTGTGGTGCACTGCAGTCGAATACACCATATTCTGTCAGAAGCAGAACAAGTTGCGTGTGGGATTGTTCTGCCTCCACGGTCCATGCATTGTTATCAAAGGCACATCCATAAAAAACAAATACAATATAAAAATACATTTTGCTGTTCTTTTATTTTTTTGCTGTATACTGCACCTCAATAGTATACACCACAAGTAGCGTGTGTGATTGTTCTGCCTCCACAGTCCACACAGTGTTATTCAAGGCCCGTCCATAAAAAAGAAATACAGTATAAAAATAAATGTTTCTGTTCTTTATTTTTTTGCTGTCAATATATCTCCTCTTTCTTCATTCTTTGTGTGTAATGCACCCATAGTATATACTTTCAGAAGGTGTGTGTGTGATTGTTCTGTGTCCAAGCAGCGTTATACAAGCTGCACATTAAAAACAAATTACATTTAAAAAATCCTAATCAATTTTTCTCGTCTTTAATTATTCATTCTTTGTGTGTAGTGCACTCATATTATATACTGCCAGAATGTGGGTGTGTGATTGTTCTGCGTCCAAGCAGCATTGTCCAAGCTGCGCATTAAAAACAAATTTTAAATTTCTCGTCTTTCTTCATTCTTTGTGTGTACTGCACCAATAGAAAGTATATACTGTCAGAAGGTGTGTGTGTGTGTGTGATTGTTCAGCCTTCACGCAGCATTATACAAGCTCTTTCCTCAAAAACAAGAAAAAATATATTTTGCTCTTATTTAAATTTAATTTAAAAATGGAGAACAACAAACAGCTTGGACCAAATATTCCCACACCAGCTGCTGCCATCATTCATGATGACGAATATGGTACTATTACT
Organism: Crinia signifera; assembly: GCF_055691185.1. Classification (NCBI taxonomy): domain Eukaryota; kingdom Metazoa; phylum Chordata; class Amphibia; order Anura; family Myobatrachidae; genus Crinia; species Crinia signifera. The sequence continues at coordinate 205,435,573 of NC_139217.1, read as the reverse complement.
AATACTAACGCCGTTGCTGATGCTCATCCTCAAACCAGGCAAGGAGAGTTACCCCAAAAAGTTTCTAAACTAAAAAAAGTTAAACCTCTAACAGGAATAAAAATAAAAATAAAGTCTGTTCCTCCTGTAGCTGAAAGAATGAAAATTGCCAGAATACCATTCACATCACACAGTGGCAAGGACTCTGGGCTTGCCCTCTATTTCTGATGCCAGTGAGGCATCTCATGCGTCTGACAAAGAAAGACCTTATTCCGCTTTCCTACTTGAGAAAACAGGCCAAACCACTAAGTCATCAAAACAAACTGTGCATCTAGGACCATAAATTCCACAAACCACTGAGGGGAGTCCAAGTATGTCCTTGAGGGCTACGTGTGAGCCTAATCTCTCAGAGAAACCGCCTTACACTCCCGTCGAGTTACAGGAAGAGGATGAGGGGTTGACTTGTGTAGCAGACGATGTCACTACAGAGGAATTGGATATTGAGGATGAGGATGTTGTGTGTAAGTGAGGCACAAGTGGAACCATCTGTTGGGCATGATAAGACTGCCATTGTCATGCCTGGTCATGGGACCAACAAATGCACATCTTATGTGTGGAATTATTTTCACACCAATTCAGAAAACATTTGCCAAGCCATCTGTAGCCTTTGTGGAAACAAAATAAGTCGAGGTAAGGACATTAAGCATCTCAGAACATCTACCCTATTACAAAAAAAGATTTTGGTTTTGTACCGCGCTCTAGGAAGGAGCTGCTCCAGTAAATATGAACTGCTGAGATTTTTGGTGCTAGGAGCGCTTGATAATCAATCAGTCAAAAAAATAAAAAGAAATATATATAAAGTTAATTATAAAAGTGCCGGGATAAAAAAAAACATAAAAATAAGCAAAATTAAAATAAAAAAAGTGCCAGGATACAAAAGAATGTGACCTGTGAAAATTAAAAAGCAAGTTAATATTGCAATGTTTACACTCCCTTGGCTGCATAGCAGGAATAGATAGGGGACGGACACTCCACAACTCCAAGGAAGTGTAAACATTGCAATATTAACTTGCTTTTTAATTTTCACAGGTCACATTCTTTTGTATCCTGGCACTTTTTTAATTTTAGTTTTGCTTATTTTTATGTTTTATTTATCCCTGCACTTTTATAATTTACTTTATTTATATTTATTTTTATTTTTTGGACTGATTGATTATCAAGTGCTCCTAGCACCAAAAATCCCATCTACCCTATTACGTCATCTGCATCGACCTCATGGGAAGTATAGGGATGTTTTCAAAATTGGTGCTGAAAAATTAACATCAACAAGAAGTCCAGTATCAAATGTGTCCCCACCACTTGCGATCTCCACTACCAACACCCTCACCCTCAACTTCAGTATCCTCATTAATGACCAGGGATGGTTCTTCTGATACTACTGTTGTGCTAGAAGAATCCTCCCCTTTCAAAGATTCAGCAGAAGAATCCTTGATTGAAAGGCCTTCTGTTACTGCTGCTGCTGGGGGTAGTTCTTCAACCCAGAAGTGTCCCAAGAAAACCCATTATACTACTTTGAAAAAACAACTGACTTATCAGCAGTGCTTGGCGAGAAAAAACAAGTATGTCAGTTCTCATCCAGTGACACAGCGGATCACAGAAGCCATGACTGCCATAATAGTATTGGATGTGCGTCCAATATCTGCCATTAATTGTGTGGGTTTCACACAATTAATGGAGGCTGAGTGTCCCTGGTAATAGATTCCATCTCAGTTCCATTTCATCCGGAAAGGAGGTGAATGGCCGGGCCAGTGATGATGTAGGAGAGCGCATCAGTGCTCACTGCTCATTGCTGCTCCGTACATATTGGGTGGCTTTGGAGCTGAAAGCAGCACAAAAGACAAAACTGAGCTGCTTTCAGCTTAAAGTTGCCCAGTGTGTATGTGCATTTAGGGCCTAATTCAGACCTGTTAGCAAGGCTGCAATTTTTGCAGATGGACAAAACCATGCTGCACTGCAGGTGGAGCAAATGTAACAGAGCTGTGTGCTGAGCGATCTGTCATGACCAGTGTTCTCAATTGGGAGAACACTGGCAATCACTAGATTTGTACTGCTTACGCATCGCCATTGCCGGGGGTGGGGGCAATTCTACTTCTAAGCATATATAGATTGCTTAGAAATGGGACTCTAATCGCCCCGTGTATATGGCCCATTAAAGTTGGATGAAATGTGTTCAAACTGAACTCTAAAGTGAATTGTTAAGCGCCGTACACACGGAGCAATATGATCCTTAGCAATGCAAATGCAGGAAGAGGTGCATACCACCTCTTGCCCTGTATATATTTTCACATAAAACTGCAATGTGATCGCAGTTTAAGGAATATCGTGACTTAACTTGGGCCGACTGTTGCAGAGCAAATTGCGAGGCCAAGGAAACTGTGCCTTGTAGAATTTATTGAAATTGGCACCGATAAAATTAGTATGAGAATTACAGGATTCTAAAAGCTGAAATCGGAATTCTAGTTTTTTTATTTTATTTCCTCATTACAGATATAAAAATTGGAAGTAGAATTGCACCTTCTTTTTTGTATGATTTTTAATGCTTATAACTAGTCCCACGATCATTAAGAAATCTGTAAAATAAATTCAGATGTGTATAAAATAAGTAATGAAAATTTAGTCCAAAGTATAGCTGCTACTATAAATCTTGAATCAACTTGTAATTCTTACATTAATTAAAAATAAAAAGGAAAATCTATTCAGTGAGTGCTGAACTATCCCTGCCAAACAGAAGAGCTGTTGGCCATTGTATAAAGCTGTTAATCAGAATCAGAATCATTTTTATTGGCCAGGTATACTTGCGTATGCTTGGAATTTTTTGTGGTAACAGTGCAGCATCAAGCAGGGAACACAAGGGGGGTGGGAAGAGAGGCATAAACATACATCACATACATTTCACATATATCTAGAACAGTTCGAGTTAATGTGACATTTTATGACACTCTCTGTTTGGTTTCTTTGCATTCCATACACTGCGATTAGACTGATGCTTCTCCAGCAGTATATTTCTGCAAAATGTAATACATTGCCAGCTGGATTTCATAATTTCTGCTAAATTTCAGAATCATCTGATTCAATTTGCCCCTCTTTTTCAATAGAGGGCAAATTCACAAATATCTCATTTGTATATTAAATGGGGATGTGGTCATTAGGTTGACAATGAAAAGGTTGACAGTCAATATGTCGACTACTATTAGTCATATGTTGACATGTGAAAAAAGGTGACATACCGTAGGTCGACATGGTAAAATGTCAACACTTGTAATAGGTCGACACGGGAAATGTCGACATAAAAAGGTAGTTTTTCATACTTCACTATCTAAGTCGAAATCGAGATAGATTTTATTAGTGTGCCGAGCTTGTTCATGTCAATGTACAATATGTTAACATAGACACCCAAAAACTTTTGAAAAACTCATGTCCACCTTTTTTCATGTCGATCTATTGCTTTTGTTGACCTTTCGATCCTGTCGACCTAATGCACATTGACTTTCATGTGTCGACCTATGGCCTGTCGACCAACAGTCTTCGACCTATTGTTGACCTTCTTAATGTTGACCCTATGGCCCATACCCATTAAATATACTGTCTACAGTATATTTCAATTTGAAATGACTGACGGGACTGCCATCTGGTCATGTTAACAGTCCTAGACAGACATGGTAAAAGGTGATACTCAATGATTTAACTCTTTATATCAAACATATTGAGTGCTATGCTATTTTTTTATGTTGTAATGGCCTAACCCAGTAGTTCACAAACTCTATCCTCAAGACATACTAACATTTTAGGATTTAAGGACATCCATGTTTGAGCATGCATATCAAATTAATGTATTTATACTTAGGCATGCATGTGCTTAACAGGATGCTGGCAGTCAGAATCTCAATTGTCGTCATCCCGATCGTAAGTATGCGGGCCAGGTTAGCTTTAGACCGTGGGGTGGAGGGTTAGGTTTAGGCACTAGGGGGGACTTGGGGTTAGGTTGCAGTGGGGCAGGGTTAAGGTTAGGCTGCCGGGAGAGTAGAGTTAGGGTTAGGCCAGTGGTTCCCAAACATTTTTGAATCACGGCACCCTAGAGCATCAAAATATTTTCAAGCCACCCCTAGGCCAAATGCTTCTTTATCGAGAAATTCAGAAAAAAATATAAAATTAAGTGCATTGTGTTTATATGTCACAGTTATGTGGTGAGGGACAGGCTTTTCTTCTGTTTGTCCACATATATTATGATTGGCAGCCACAAGCACTGGTTTTGCCTGGTACATTGACCATAAATAATATGAATTGATCTTGGTCCACCAACCCAAGGCACCCCTGCAAGTGTTCTGAGGCACCCCAGGGTGCCTAGGCACACAGTTTGGGAACCACTGGGTTAGACACTAAGAGGGGGAGGTTAGAATTAGTCTACGGGACAGTTAGCTATAGGTGGTGGGGTAGGAGAGTTAGGCAGTAACAGAGAGGGACAGGAATAGCCTGCCTGGGGAAGGGATGTAGGGTTATGATTAGGCTGTGAGGAGTGAGTGTTAGGGTGAGGGATGTACTAAGCAATTGCAGTACATCCCGCCACCCATTGCGGCGATGCTAATTGCATTTGTATTAACATATGAGATAAGCAACGCAAAGGGCAGATCTTCCGATAAAAGCTGTCTTTTGTGATGGCTGCTGGTTACAGGATTTCAGGGTCTGTGACCTGGGAGTCCCTTTGTGTATGCTAGGAGGGATCTGTGTTGGATCCCTCACACAGAGATGTGGGGAGAATCCTGTGGTCTTTTTATGGGGTAATGCCTGCAAGCAGCGTATTATATGCGATCCATGCTAAATCAGGCCCTGACTTTGGGAACCCAAGTTAATACTAAGCTTCAGCAACCATTAGATATGGGAGACCTTGCATTTATGCGGAATCTTGGTGTTGTCCTGGATAATGGCCTGACACTTAAACATCAGGTGTCAGCCACAATCAAATCCTCATTCTTCCATCTGAGAAACATAGCCAGAATCAAGCACTTAATTCCCTCAGAAGACCTGCCTAAAGTCATACATGCATTTATATCATCGCGACTAGACTAATGCTCTCTACCTGGGTCTTCCAGCAAAAGAATTGCACCGCTTACATCTGGTACAAAATGCAGCCGCCAGACTATTAACTAACCAGCCCCGCTCCAGCCACACAACTCCCATTCTCTACGCCCTTCACTGGCTACCTGTAAAATGGCGAATCGTTTTCAAGATTGGCTTACTCACTTTCAAGCCCCTACATGACCAGGGCCCAAGTTTCCTGCAGCAGCTGCTGATCCCTTACTGTCCTACTCGATTACTACAATCCACTGAAGAAGGATTACTAACAGTACCCAGAATCTCCCTGAATTCATCTGGGGGTCGAGCTTTCAACTTTGCTGCTCCAACTCTATGGAACTCTCTTCCTCTCACACTGTGAGAAGCCCCCACTGTAGAATCCTTTAAAAATAGACTAAAGACTATTTACTATTTACTGCAAGCATTTTACTGACATCTACTGTTAAGCTTGTTTTGAATTTCGAGCTGTAAAGACAATGGTGAAGCACTTTGAGTCCTATTGGGAGAAAAGCGCTATATAAATATCATTATTATTATTACTTGGACCATCTAATGTCGCTTTGTTTGTTATACCCCAATATAACATGTAGCATGGAAGTTGAAATATGGGGATCATAGGCTGATAGTCAAAACTAGATATTTAGGTTTATATCTATATCCAATCAGTTCCTGTTTAAAGTAGGGTTGTAAGTCCCTCCCCGTGCACACTAGGCTGCCAGAGGGGGGTTCCTCCCTTAAGGTGTCCTCACACCTATGTAAGACAGTGTTAAAAATTAAGTGAGAGGTATCCCCTTTTCGCACCACCGACATATAGCACGGACGGTGTAATGGTTAGCATTACTGCCTCACAGCGCTCAGGTAATAGGTTTGATTTCCACCATGAACCTAACTGTGCAGAGTTTGTATATTCTCCCCGTGCATATGTGGGTACTCCAGTTTCCTCCCACAATCCAAAAATATACTGGTAGGCTAATTGGCTCCCAACAAATTAACCCTAGAATATCTGTTTGTGCATGTACATGTGGTAGGGAATATAGATTGTAAGCTTCACTGGGGCAGGGACTGATGTGAATGTTCAAATATTCTATGTAAAGTGCTGCAGAATATGTATGCGCTATATAAGAAACTGTTAATAAACAAATAATAAATATAGGAGAAGGAAGAGGAATTGGGGAGTACCATTCCTCTTCTCCACGTGAGTCAGTGAGGGGTTATCCAAACGGTCACTTTGTCAGATTGCTTAATCAGACTTCCTTCTGGAATACCACGTTTCCCTCAGAATATTTCATCTGGCATTCATATGAAAAAAATGTGGAAAAGGTATAGTACAATAATCCTGTTTTAATGACATACAGTTAAAACATATGGAAATATATATATAAAAAACAAAACAAGAGCAAAAAGGGGGTGGCAGGAAAGCTGAGAAGAATTGATGAAATGTAATTACCAGGGCAGCCTGGGGCGGTGTTGTAGAGGCATTAGGGGGATGAATGTTCCAAAATGCCCAAGAGGCCATCACAGTGAATGGTATTCGTAATGTGTGATTAATATAATGTTGGATTTCCAACCAAAATGATTGTACTATATCACAAGACCATAGACAATGATACATGTTTGCCTCTGGGGAGGAGCACTTGAAACAATTAGCATTGTTGGAGACACCAATTACATAGCGAAGTTTGGGTTTATAATAAGCTGATGCAATATTTTAAATGGCATCTCCATAAAGGAGGTGGAGACTAGCTGCTCATTCGGTGAAACCAATGACCTGATTATGGACTTTGCTAAAAGATCTGGAAAGGTCTCATACCATCTAACAAGCCCTGTAGTCAGGGGCTGGCTGGCAACTTTTAGCCTAGGGGGCAAGTCCAGAGCACTGGCCCATACCACCACCGCCGCCCCCCCCCCCCCAACTCTCTGGAAGACGGAATGCTTGTTGCGCGCCGGCGGCACGCTGAAAAATTTGGCTTGTGGCCTATCATAAGGGGCGTGACCTGTACCATGATTGTAATGTGTACCTGCAGATTGCACATTGTGATGCTAATTACACATTATGCCGCACACCTTGATGCCCATTACACCCCATACCATGATGCCCATTACACCACACAATGTGATGTCCACAGTGCCAGTTTTGCCCCCACAGTGCCAGATATTCTGCCACAGTGCCAAATACACATATGCCCCCACAGTGCCAGATATGCCCCCACAGTGCCAGAAACACATATGCCCCACAGTGCCCGAATTTCCCACCAGCAACTCACCGTTGTGCTGCTGGGGGGGGGGGGCAGGGGAGAGCGCAGTACATGCCCCTCCTGCCCACCGGGGAGGCGACTAGCGACCATACTTGCCTACTTTTGAAAACTAGTTTCAGGGAGATTCCAGGCGCTAATAAAATGCAGCACCATTGAGGCGGGGGTCTGCGCATGCGGGGGGGGGGGGGTATTGGCGTGATGTTGGATCGCGTCTACCTGCTCGCTAGGCTGCAAATATATGCAACCTAGTGAACAGGTCTGAATCAGGCCCATAGTCTATTATACACAGCCACACCATATAACACACAGCACATTATTGCATTATACACACCCCAATTTTAATTTATACACAGCAGCTCATATCAATGGTCTTAATACTGAAATATGGAATGTATTTGATATTTTCAAAGAACGAGGCAATTGTAACTTGTAAGCCAAAGAAGAGATCACAGTAGTAACTGTATATGGCCAATGAATCAAGGAGCAAACTTCATAGACGGGACTCGGAGTCTAATATTTTTGGTGGAGAGCCAAACTCTATCCCCCACCTTGAGTTTCGGAAGCTGCCCGTCTGTGCCGATCAGAAACATTTTTGTAACGTTGGGAGGCTTTCTGTAATGAAACATGAACATTCTTCCAGATGTTTGAGAAAAACCGGACAGACGAGTTAACTGCCGGTATATCACAGACAGGAAGATTTTGGAATTCTGGAACACGTGGATTACGGCCATACACAATAAAGAAGGGAGTCTTTTCAGTGGAGGAGTGGTAAGAGTTATTATGTGCAAATTCGGCCCAAGGCAGAAGCTCCTTCCAATTATCTTGCAAAGAGGAAAGATACAAATGTAGAAAGGCCTCCAAGTCTTGATTTACTCTCTCTGTTTGGCCATTGGATTGTGGGTGGTAGGACGAAGAAAAGTTCAGCTTTACCTGTAAAGCACTACACAACGCTCTCCAAAACTTCGATACAAATTGTACCCCTCTGTCGGATACAATCTCTCTTGGAAGGCCATGTAACCGGAATATTTCAGCTATGAATATCTGAGCCAGTTTAGGAGCAGACGGAAGGCCTTTAAGTGGAACAAAATGAGCCATCTTGGAGAAGCGGTCAATGACGACCCAGACTGTGTTGAACCCTTGTAAGAGAGGCAGATCAGTGACAAAGTCCATTGATATGTGTGACCAAGGTGACTCGGATATGGATAAAGGTTGAAGGAAGCCAGCTGGCTATTGACGAGAAGATTTGTGACGATAACACTGGGTACAGGATGCTATGAAGTCAGTGACATCTTTTCTCATAGAAGGCCACCAGTATGTCCTTTTAACAAATTCTAAGGTCTTCTTTATTCCACAGTGACCTGAAAAACGAGAAGAGTGAGCCCACTGTAACAAGGATGGTCTGAGACAGTATCAACGAAAGTCTTCCCTCTAGGAATGGGCAATACAGAAGTCTTTGCAAACACTGTAGGACTTAGGACTGGACTTATGGTACGATCTTCTAAGGAGGATGTAAATGACCTGGAGAGTGCGTCTGCTTTGCCATTTTGAGATCCAGGACGAAAAGTCAAAACAAACTCGAACCTCGTAAAAAATAAGGCCCATCGGGCAAGTCTGGGATTCAGACACTGGGCATTCTGTAGGTATAACAAGTTCTTATGATCGGTAATGACGGATATAGGAAACTTAGCCCCCTCCAACAGGTAACGCCATTCTTCAAAGGCCAATTTAATGGCTAGCAATTCCTGTTCACCAATAGGATAGTTCATCTCGGCTGGCAGAAACTTCCTGGAGAAGAACCCACATGGGTGTAGTTGACAGTCCTCAGACTTCTGTGAAAGTACAGCTCCAACCCCAACGGAAGAAGCATCTACCTCCAGGATAAATGGATGTGAACAATCGGGTTGCAGAAGAATTGGAGCCGAAGTAAATAGGTGTTTTAATTGCTGGAATGCTGTTACTGCTTCGGAAGGCCACTTGGCAGGATTGGCTCCTTTGTGGGTCAAAGCTGTGATGGGACAAATGATGGAAGAAATTTTTTGATGAATTTCCTATAATAATTGGAAAAACCGATGAAGCGTTGAACAGCTTTTAGTGTATTAGGTTGTGGCCAATCAAGGACTGCTTGAACTTTAGAGGGATCCATGCTTAGTCCGGTTCCTGAGATGATGTACCCCCTTGTCCTAGATTGGCTTCTCCACAACCAACTAGGACCGGAAGTTTAACGGACGACGAGTGCATTTGGCTAAAAGATGACCGGATTCCCCACAATACAAGCATAAGTTCTGTAGCCGTCTTCTCTGACGTTCTTCAGGAGTTAAACGAGTGTGGTTAATCTGCATAGGTTCCTCAGAAGAATTTGAAGGAGGAGAAGAACATGGACGAGGCGGAACAGGGATAGACTTGCCTCGCTCTTGCCGAGATTTCTCTAGTAGACGCTCCCAAAAACGAAGGTCCTACCTATTACAGAGAGATATGACTTCACCCAATGAGGTGGGAAGATCTCTGTTGGCTAATTCATCCTTCATGCGTTCAGACAACCCTGCCAAGAAGGTGGAAATTAGAGCCTCCTCATTCCATTTCAATTCAGATGCCACAGTTTGAAAATGGATGACGTATTGAGACACGGAGCAGGAGCCCTGATGAATCCGCAGGATTTCTGATGCTGCAGAGGATACACGCCCAGGTTCGTCAAAATTTTTCCTGAACTGTGTCAGAGTACTTGGAGAGCAAAGGATAATTTCTCTCCCAGAGTGGGGAGACCCAATCCAATGCAGAGTCCGACAATAAGGAGACAATATAGGCCACTTTAACACGATCAGATAGAAAGTTCATTGGTTGCAGGGAAAAATGCACTTCACATTGGTTGATAAACCCCCGACAGGCACAGGGTGTACCATTATACTTGGAAGTGGCAGACAACCGTAACGAAGAGGAAACAGTCTGTTGAGAAGAATTTGAAGCTTGCCGTTGAGAAATACCTTGGAGTGCTTGAGTAACTTGTTGCTGGGATTCTTCCAGTGCTCGCAGCCGAGCAACCACATTTTGAAAGAACTCCTGGCTTGCGGACGGATCCATTGGGCCAGTGCTTACTGTCACGCTAGGGGTACCTTGTGGATCTGTCTGAGACCTGGAGGTCAGGGGTTCACGGCTTGAAGGAGACTGGAGAACAGCAGGTTTAATATAGCGCTTTATTGTAGTACCAACACTGGAAGGTAAGACAATTTAGGAAAACTGCAGGACAAAGAACCCAGTGGATACTTGGGCAACAAGGGAATATCCACAATAACAAGGAATGTCCACCATAACAAGGAATGTCCAAGAGTCTCTGTCAGAGTGCCGAGAGGGACACTGACGACTGACCGCGGGTGCGGATGGCAGATAGCAGCGGAGGTTGAGTGTCGACGGACACCGATGACTGGCAGCAAGTGCAGATGGCCGACAGCTAGAGTGGAGAGGCGTCAGCAGGCACGGATGACTGGCAGCAAGTGCAGATGGCTGACAGCTGGAGTGGAGAGGCGTCAGTAGGCACGGATGACTGGCAGCAGGTGCAGCTGGTCGACAGCAGGAGTGAGGAAGTGTCAACAGGCATGGAGGACTGGCAGCAGGTGCAGCTGGTTGACAGCAGGGCTGGAGAAGTGTCAACAGGCACGGAGGGCTGGCAGCAGGTGCAGCTGGTAAACAGCAGGAGTGGAGAAGTGTCAACAGGCACGGAGGACTGGCAGCAGGTGCAGCTGGTCGACAGCGGGAGTGGAGAAATGTCAACAGGCACGGAGGGCTGGCAGCAGGTGCAGCTGGTCGACAGCAGGAGTGGAGAAGTGTCGACAGGCACGGAGGGCTGGCAGCAGGTGCAGCTGGTCGACAGCAGGAGTGGAGACGACTGGAGCAAACCTGAGAGAGCTGGAAGCAGGATGCAATTGCGATGTCCAGGAAACAGGTGTTGAACTGTAAGGACTGGAGGCAGAATGCAAATGCAGGGATCCAGGTAACAGGTGCTGGTTAGAAGATAATGAATACAGGATACAGGTGTGGACTGCAGACAGGGAACACTGGAATCAAGGATTTCACAGAGCAAGGGCACAGGCAGAAGCTTCCTCCCAAGGGATTGACAACAAAGCACTGGCGATTGTATGCCCCAGAGGGCTCTGCTTTATCCCCCAGGGCAGATCTTGATTGGAGGAGCTGAACTGGGGATCCGGGCCATTGGTTGGCTACCACAAGATGGCGCCGCCCGGACTGGAGACAAACAACTTTGGCTGGTTCTCATCCTGGATGTGCACGCTACAGGCCCCAGGAAGATGGTCGCGGCCGGGAGACCCAAACGCCGCGCTCCCCGTCCTGCACCCGGACGGATGGCCCGCAGGCCCCGCCGCCGGAGATGAACAGGTGAGCGGCGCGTCTTAGCAGCGGCCGTGACAGGGATCTGACCCTTTTATTAATTATATAATTGTGTAGAGCTGCTGCCACATATACAGAGAGAATGTGTATCTCTGTGAACAAAAAGCAAAAGGTGTGTGTGGGGATAGTGAATATCACCACCAGGTGGCGCTGCTCCACTCAATAATGATTAACAATGAGGCAATGTTCAAGGAAAATAAAGATAATCCTACTTTTAATAAAAAGGTCATATACAGATGGGGCCGGGCTCATCTTTCCAGGGGATGGCGATGGCGACGCCATTCGCCATTCCCTGCTCCGGCGCCATCTGTGTGTCGGAAGGGGACGCGCGCGCACGAGGTGCGCGCGCGTCCCCTTCCGACGGTGCTGCCGTCCCCTTCCGACGGGCGCCCGGTGCCCACACCGGGCGCCCGCACCCCCCCACAGCCGCCTCGGGTCCCCCCAGCCCCCCTCGAGCGGGAGGCGGACAGTATTGCGTCCGCCTCGCCCGCCAGCCGCCCGGATACTGAGACGCACGTGCGTGGGGGACGCACGCGCGTCTCAGTCAGATGGCGCGCCGTGTTGCTGGCGGATCGCCAGCGGCATGCTGCTGGCGATTCGCCAGCAAGCATAAGGCTTGCCCCATCTGTAGCATACAAAATAAAAATGTGCATATACATATAAATTTACACTCAAACTGGACACACAAGACATACAACATATAACATAAAAGGCATGAGCTGGCTATGAGGCTTCTATGGCTGCACTTTTGTTAGTATTCTGAGACAATATTAGACTTGTAAATGAGCAATAGTTACCAGTCCCGCATGAATCTATGGATTTTTTGCTGAGGTGGATTGTGAATGACCATGTCCTATATCTGAGCACTGTATTATTGCTGTAATGCAGTATGTTGGTCACTCCCTGATATGGGAGACAGGCTCCAGGCGCTGGTTTCACCCCAAAAGAATTCTGAGTCCACAGTGGGGTATTTATAATCCAATGTTCTGGTGACTGGCAAACAGTAGGGCTAGAACGGGCTCCAAAACGCATTTCTCCGCCTCCTTCTGATCGACGGCTTCCTCAGCTAGTCCTTGATACACGGCAAGTTAATGCCACCAAGTAATAGTGGTTGTTGTAATTTCAACTGAGCTATCCTAGGACGTTTGCCGGCCCATATAAATTTGACAAGTCCTCTATTAATACTCAAGGAATATAGGGAAGTGTTAAATATTTCCATCTATCACATTCAGTGAGCATTTGAGAAATAAAATGTGAAAAATTTGTCGAATACAAGTCAGCAATGCCAGTGCCTCTATTTTTTTAAAGTTTATAAAAAAGCCAGAAATGTTGCGAAAACCATTCAATATATTCTGTAGACCAGGCAGGGCACATCTGGGATTGGTAATATACAGTAGAAGATCATTGGCGAAGGCCAATACTTTTATTTCCACTCCACCTAAAGCCACTCACTGCCAGGATATCTTGTGAGAAAATGTGCGAATTAAGGGGTCTAGTGCCAAATTAAATAGCAGCAGGGACAAGGGGCAGCCCTGTTGTGTCCCCCTAGACAATCTAAAGGATGAGGAGTTCAGGTTGTTTACCGTTATACAAGCCTCAGGGAAAGATTACAGCGTATTAAAAAAAATTATGAAATCTGGGCCAAATTGTTGTATTTGAAGATGGGACCAGGAGCCACGGTCAAAGGCCTTGTCTGCATCACAACTAACAATAATAGCCTCCCTATTGCCAAGCTGTCGAATACATTGCATAGCTGCCACTAGGATGCGAATATTGTGTACGAAGATGTGGCCTCGCACAAATCCATTTTGAGCTGGATGTAAGATTCTATGCAGAATTGGCTGCAGTCTCTGGGCTAACAATTTGGTAGAGATCTTAAGGTCTTGATTTAAAAGGGATATGGGGCAGTATGATTGTACCTGGGTAGGGTCTTTCCTCTCCTTCGGTAACACTTTTCACTTCTTAATATAATACATCACAGCTTAATTCAGTGGCAAACTCAGGATTTTCAAAAGGGGGTTTCCAGAGGGGCGGAGCAAAGCACGGAGATGGACACTTAGGTGACCCAGTATATGCCGGGTCAGTTAAAGTATTATAGATAGACCAAATGTATATAAATACTAATAATAAAATAAAATAAAAAAAATAAAATATATATGCATATACATATAGATACATACAGGGGCATTAACAGCAGTGTAGACCCCTGGGCATAGCAACGTATTAGGGGGCCCCTACCGATCCTCCAGCGGTAGGGGTGGAAGAAGCTTTGATGTCCCGCGGGTGGTAGGTGGTATTATATCAACCGTTCAGCATGTAGGGCCTGGATCAGTAATTTCCACTAATTACCCCTTTACTGCACAGATGGTGGGAGAAGGGGGCATTGGGCTGAATGAAGGGGCCCTGATACATAACTTCCAGGGTGGCAGAGGAAGTTTAATATGCAGAGGAGGGGTGTATAGTGGAGTGGGCTTATTATTCATAATTTTCTGGTGGGAGGACAGCTTGCTTGACTGCAGATATCTCCAGTTCCCATAAACAGGAATTAAAAACTAGAGAATCCCACCTACCAAATGGTACTTGGGACTAGGAGATCAGAGTTCAGGAGGCAGAGCAATCTGCCAATGAGAATATAAAACTACATACCAGGTGTGTGGAGCTGGAGCAGTAACCAGCTGCTGGAAGGCTGATATATCTGGTTCTGGGCACATTAGAGACAAGATGCTAGTGTCCCTCAAAGTGGGAGAGTCCCAGATTTTGGAATATACCCTCAGAAAAACTCTAAGTCAGACAGAACCTGAAATATCTGACTGGGAAGAGCAATTAACAGGCTTGGATGGGGACCACTGCTTTGAAGTCAGATATCTCCGATTCACAAGGGCCAATTTTTTAAATTCTTGTACCCATGGAAAGAGGGGACCCTCAGCTTTCAGCCTAGGGCACTTACACTCCTAGGGGGGGGGTTCTGGGTACTCAGAAACCCCCCCTGCGTGCGCTACTGTAATTTGGTTGTAAGGAGGCATTTACGTTAAGAAAAATGGGTACTTATGTAATATCGGGGCTCCCGTTTTTCTTATGAGACCGCGTTCGCTCGCCACGCTTCGGGCACGGTGGCTCGCTGCGCTCGCCACACTATATAAAATCAACTCCATGCGTAGTTGGATAGTAGGGGTATGAAAAAATGGGGTGCATTTAACATGGGAGCCCAGATAATACATAAGTACCGAAAAATGTGTTTGTTTTGTGATCCACGCATAATTGTGTATTCGAGTAAACACACCTGACAACTCTGCTCATCCACATTTAGGGGTAGATTTATTAAGCTCGGTGAAGTGATAAAGTGTCTGCTTTTTATCACCGGCCAATCAGTTCCTACCTGTCATTTTTCAAACCAAGCCTGTAACCTCACAGGTAGGAGCTGATTGGCTGGTGATAAAAACAAGACTCTTTATCACTTCACCAAGCTTAATAAATCTGTCCATCTGTTCCAAGATCACAAAACATGAACAAATAAGGCCAACTTTCTGTGTATCCGCATCAGCCTGCCATGTTTTACTTAACCTAGCTTAAAATTCAGATGGCATCCAAAGAAGTTTAGGATGCTTTTCCATCGCTATGAATGTATGTCTCTATCATTAATATAGGAAAAGTGTGATAAATGTTTTCTTAAGAATTTGGTTGAATCATCCATTGTGTTGTGGTTCCTCACAGAGGGCCTTATTTTGGTTCACTCTTAGAGGCAAAATCCTTCTTAGATGGGTAAAACCATGTGCACTGCAGGTGGGGCAGATATAACATGTGCAGATAGAATTAGATTTGGGTGGGGTTTTTCTTCAAAGTGAGATATATATTGCAGTGTAGAAATAAAGCAGCCAGTATTTTCCCTGCACAGAAACAAAATACTCACCCAAATCTAATTCTCTCTGCACATGTTACATTTGCCCCCCCTGCAGCGCACATGGTTTTACCCATCTAAGAAGGATTTTGCCTCTAAGATTGAACCAAAATAAGGCCCAAAGTTATAAAATGAATGGTAGATGTGATTTACAGGAGAGTGACACATATATGTATATATTGGCAGTTTCCAAAGCAGACTCAGCAAGTTTTCTAGTGTATTTCTGATAATGCTTCTAAGTGCAGATGTCCACATTATTCCTAGAGTGACCAGCTGCCCACCACCTTACATTAAGAATGCATTTCAAGTATGCATGAGACATTAACCTTACAAATGCAAAGGGAGGAAAAGTTAATTAATAACAATAAAAATTTAACTTTTCAAATCCAAGTGAAATGGGTTTCTTGCTTTTAGTAGATTATGGTATAATTACTCTAATTCTTTCTTATTGAATTATAACATATGATGGGTAATTAAGTGCTAATAAGCAGCTTTGTAGGTTTGTATAGAGGGCTAAAAAGAGACATTTAAGAGTAATAAAATTACTATTTCCCATTTAACTTTGCATATGATTGCTGAAATATATCTATACTGCAAAAGAACAGAGTTTAAGTATCTGTGAGTGTTGTGCTACATTTAAAACACTTATCTTTTGCACATATGCTTGCTGAGAACCCACCATCTAATTACAACTCTCCAAAAGAAAGTTTGTTTAATTCAATATAATCAAAACGCAAACTAATGTTTGTTTTATTTTTTTTTATTTTTTTATGAGATAAATGAAATTGCCCTATTACTTGATAAACTTCTATTACATAGCTACAGGGCCGGATTAAAGGGGGGGGGGGGGGGCAAAGGGGGTCAGTACCCCTGGGCCCCCCTCTAGATAGGGGTCCCTTGTGGTTGGAATGTATTTAAAAAATATATATATTTCTTTAGGAAAAGGTTTTGTGCATGGGAGTGAGGTAGTGCTGCAGCTTCACCTGTCTGAAAATGATTAATGGTGCTTTTTTAACTTTTTTATTTGCTATTCTTTGTAATAGATGTAACACAAAATACATTAAAGCATGGATTTATCTGGCTCATCATACTTCTGGCAGTAGGGATAAGTATTCTCCCTTCACTTCTTGTCAGTTTTATCACCAAACTGATCAGTCAAAACCAAATCCACCAGGTAAGTGTTAACTACCAGTTACATTTTAAAATGCGTTCTTTATATTGATAATGCAAATTATTTTCAAACATTTATTGCTACTCTTTACAGCAATAAGAAATTATAGATTGCCCAGATGTATCATTAATCAGATGCAGGTAACCATTCCTGCAAAGTGTAAGAAGTGAAGTGATCGCTAAAGGCCGTATATTTGTGGAGACCACGTATATGAGGCCGCCATTGCTAGGGAGGGTTCCTACATAACCCTTTCCTAGTAATATTTGTGAGGTAAACCTTATAGGCTATTGTGACTTATGACATCTGAAGAAGGTGTTAGCTACCAAGGCCAAACTCCAGAATGTTTTGCATTTTCAAGAGCTGGGTAAATCCAGCAGCCTGGTAGGCCCCACAAAACAAAAATAGTATGAGGGCTGGTTCTTCTGTCTGAAATTAAATTCTTGCTGCCCCTCCATGTTACGTTCATGAGATACTAATATTTAATATTTGTACCCAGTGAAAACGGGTGTTTTCAAGATATAGCCCAAAAATATTATTTTGATAAGTAGGCACAAGTGTGTTTTACACAGGTAATATTGTTGTGTGAAAGTAAAAAAAATATTTTGTATTAAATAGGAGAGCTTAAGAGCATCTTAAAACACTCAGGTTGCTCAGCCACTTTCTGGTCCAGACAGCTTGGTGCCATCAAAATGTGTATGCTGGTGTGGTGGTGGTGGGGGGGGATCAGCATAGGGCACATTATAGTCCTGCTAAAGCCCTGCAGTATTTAGTAACAGTTAAGTCATGTCATGTATATATTTCAGCTTGGTAATACACAACTATTGATATACAGTGTTTGCAAAAGCATATGTCACTTATTTTATAAATCCACTGAGGAAATTGTAAAGCCTATCCTTATTTGGTAATTGGTTTTCTTTACTGTAAACAGGGAGCTTTCACAACACAGTGATATAATTGTCATGCAACAAGTATATTTCAGTTTTTTGGGGGTTTTGTAGCACAAAACAATATCAGAAGAAATACTACATTCAGTGACGTAGCTACGTTTTGGGCGCCCCCCCCGCCGTTAGGGGGGGGCCCCCTCGCCGACGCCCCACCAAGCACCCCTACCCCCCTGCCCTGCCGGCCCGCCGCCTCTGCAAACACCCCTCCAATCCCCCACAGCCTTACCTATCGCGCTGGTCCCGGCGGCTCCGTTCTTCTGCTGAGGACCACCACAAAATGGCCGCCCCCATACAGCAGACAGTTTCAGAGAACTGTGTGCTATATGGGGGCGGCCATTTTGTGCTGGTCCTCAGCAGAAGAGCGGAGCCGCCGGGACCAGCGCGATAGGTAAGTGACAGTCTGCGGGGGATTGGGGGGGTTTAACTATAGCACCGCAGCCCCCGGCACCCCCACATGCACAGCGCCCCCCCCCCCGCGGTGGCGGGGGCTGCGGTGCTATAGTTACACCGCTGACTACATTTGGGAATATAGTTCGTATCGCGCCTCCAGCATCCTGATAGTCATAATCCCGATGGTCATAATCCTGATGACGAGTATTAGGGTTAGGCACTAATGGGTGGGTCAGACTTATCCTGCATAGTGGGCAGTTACGGTTAGGATGCAAAAGGCGAGGATTGGGGTTAGAATTCTCACCAGGATCCGTCAGCACTGAGACCATCAGGATTCTAACTTTCAGGATTTTTAATGCCGGGATTTCATACCCCACCCTACATTTGAGTTTCAGGGCTTTGAAATAAAATTATTCTAGGCAACACTTTTACTTTTAGATTTGTTATCATTCAGGAACATTTAAGAATAAGCCAATGCTCTCAGTACTTTAGTAAGACATTGGCTATAAAGGGAAAAATAAATACAAGGAAAAAAAGCTATCCCAACATGGGAGTAAGAATCAACCTATCATCACAGTGGGGATTGGATCTATACAAGTTATTTGGAATCAGTGTTGTAATAGCAGGTTTCAGTAAAGCCATACTTTATTAAAGTTGACTTTTGCTGAGAGATCCAGTTTGTGTCTGCGTGTGTGTGTGACTGTGTGTGTGTGTTTTCTCCAAATGCCAAAGGTGAGCTGCACAGAACATATTTTCCTGAACTAGAACAAATCCAAAAGTAAAACTGTGTTGTCTTTGATAGTTTTTTGGCTTTGATATTTTATATGTAAGGAGACATCGATTTATACAAGATATTTGGGGGGGGGGGGGGGCACTTTGTGTGTGTTATTCCTCAAACTGCAAAAAAGCTACTTTGTCTTCAAAGCAGCAGTTGCCAATTAGCCAAGTTCTCTTTTGGTTTAAGCAAAATTAATTTCCTTTCGCAGGATGCCAAATAAATCCCAGGCCTACATGCAACATTATTAATGTTTGAAAGTCTTTGCTATCTCTATAGCTTTCAAATGTAATGACATCAGATGTTTGGCTTACTGCAAAACTAGGAGACAAAAGACGCTAAGTGAATATACCCTGTAATGAGAGAACATGTTCTCATACAATCAATTCTGCTCCTTAAGGGGAGCAACTCACCTCATTGCGTGTTAAGAAAAAGCCTGTAGACATCTTGGGCAGCTCAGATAAGCAAACAAGTGGTAAAAAGTTTGACTTTCCACAAATTAAATTGCTTTGAGGAAAGGATACAGAGTTGGTGAATGTGGATCTACTTCCTTTATATGTAAGGTTATTAATTACTTTCTTAAAAGAGATAAGCTGGAGTGTATGTTATTGATTACCATGATTCGTTTTGCAATCAACTACTGTATGTGCTGATCATTTCTATTTTGATCTGCAGAGAGATGCTTATGGACCAAAAAGGCATTCAGAGGTGAATACAGTGGCAATGACAACACCTTTCAAGCGAGGAACCTTGAGCCGCAGATCCAGCTATGCTTTTTCCCACAAGGAAGGTTATGCTGACCTTATTACTAAGGGTACTAGTCTACGCAGGTCTAGAGCAAAGGCCTCTAGTCCAGAGGTTCAAGCAGAAGTATCTTAAAATCTTAAGTAATATTCAGTTGTTAGATCATCATTTGCACCAGTCATTGCTAAAAACTATTTTTGCTTATTGGAATAATAGGATATTTGCATGTGTTAGATTTTACATTATATGGGTCATTAAAACTAAAGGGTCCATAAAAGGTCCATCATTTTGTATCATATTGTATCATAAATGTACAAAATCATGTGTTCACATGAGAGATTTTATGGTATGTTAAAATTTGTACAATTACTATAACTACTAATATCAATGGAAACAATTGATCAGTTTACACTGGTATACACACGGGTATGCTTTATCTCAGGTATAGTCTGCTTCTTTCACAAAGATCTGTTATGGATATATTTTTTTTAGTTGTGTCCTGTTTTGTTTAGTCAATAAGGAGGAGAGACATATATTAGCTCTTTATTGAGACCTGGTCTAGCTATGTCTATTGCAGCTGGCAAGGTCAGAGAGCCTGCTTGACTTATCAAGGCAGCCATGATTATTCTGTGTACAATATGAATGCTGCCATAGACCTTCTGCACTTTCCTCCCAGTGTTCAGTGAACCAAAATGGAGCACTTGATCAGCGCATTAACAAAGCACTGAGCACAGCTCAGACCAAATATTCTACTATGATACCCAAGACTTTTTGTGAAAACTAGAAATGTACAAGTTTATAGCAAGTTCAAAACAACATGTCTTTCCACACAAAGGTGGAAAGCATAGCTGTAACTGGTAGTTCAGTGGAGCAGTACACCTTTTTCTATCTTCACATGTATAGTTTTGCTATACTAATGCAGCATGCACAAGGTATGTGAAGAATATTTGTGCATACAAATAATGCAATATTTAAATCCACTTGAGCCCATTGATTCCCTTTGTAAATTAATAAAGGCGTCAAATACATTGATGTTTGCCCTATTTTAAATGCATTGTATGTATACAAGCATTGCTCCTAATCTGTATGGAAAGAAAACAAGTTTATATTTACAATATGTACAACATGTTTTAAGGGCAAAACCATTTTCAGCTTTAAATATAGCAGCTACACCTTGCTGCTGCCAGTATGCTGCAGACATTTACACCTTACATCATTCAGTAAAAGTTATTTCTCCTCTTTTATTGAACAATCTGTTTTGGCCACTTTTTAATGTATTCTTGCATGTGTCAAAATATAAGTGATCATTTCTGTTCAAAATTAGATAATTGAATGGTTTAGAAAATTTTAATTCAATATACTGGACAAGCAAATAAATACAAAATGCCACTTTGAGTGAATGATTAAAAAATAATTTATTGAACATAAATTGCAGAAACACATCACGTCTGAAAACAAGTAGAGATGAACACGTAAGATGCATTGGTTTTTCAAAAACGCTCAACAATGGGAGTCAACCTGGAGTATGATGGTAGAGTGGCAATCAAGACTGCTCATTACAGCAAGACCATGAAACCTCACAATAGACATTAACACAGTATGGTCTCGGGTAAAGTGTCAGACATTTAGGCATTTTGTTTCCTTTAAGAATAGTTTAAATAACAACAATATTGCTACACACAAAACTAAGCTTACTCGCGTATTGTCTACAGAACCTTTACCTAAGACTGTCACAAAAATGATTTCCTGTTATTTTATGCTTTTTGCAATATTTTCACTGCTTGATATCAGGGAAGTGTGAACCCTTCTAGGAGTGCTTTCATTTAAAATATGGTAAATAAAATAAATTTTGTACATTTATGTCACACTCAGCAAACATTATCATTGGACATATGTGCAATTTGGCATGTTAAAATAGGGAACACTGTGCCTGGTTTCGAGTTGACAATAATAATAATAATACAAGTAATTTAGAGCTAGTAACTGTGCACTTCAGCCAGCCATTTTGTAATGTGTGGAGTAGGGGGGAATGAGAGATTCATACATTTTATATAGATTGATTTTGAATGTACTGGACAGCTTTAGTTTTATAGGGCAATTAAGATTTCAGTTTGAACATGCCTCATTCAAATCTTAATCTAATTTTAAATCTGCCGCATAACCATGGTTAACCATGGTGTGCAGTTTCCCGCTTTTTCTTCCGAACTCAGAATCAGGCCCGTGGTTTCTTATGGAGATTACATAGAATGTGCATAGTGTTCAGTGCCTCACAGAGGACCGTACAACATATGCATCATTTTCTGTGTTGATCCAACACTTAGCACTAGCCCTGAAAAATAATATGTGTAGACCAAGGTTCATTCAAGCAATGTTCTATATTGTAAGATGTGTTCTACTGTACCTTTATTTTGATGTGGCTAAAGCACATCAGTTCACAACAGCATGGAGAGCAAAGACTTATTTATAAGAACCATTAAATGTGTCAATATATCATATGCAGAATATTAAGAATGCATTAGCAATAGCAAACAGGCTGTTCCTGAAATCAAAATTCTGCATTTTGCAAACTAGGTAAGCAAATAATGTTAATATGTTGATTTTACCTAACTTTTCATTTTGATATGTGTGGTGAGATGTAAAATTGATTCTTCATTGTGTCCTTTAGCATTAATAATTGAGAACCCTCTATTGTAGTTGTCAATGAATTTTGGCATCTGAGTTTGAATGTACACTGCAATTTTACAGGAAATAAAACATTTATATGTGACAGAGTGGTGCTAATGTTTATTTCTGAATATTACTGGGCTGCATTCTTCTGTATAAGTAACACTTGTCTTTCATTGTCTTTTATTTTAATATAAATGTCGGTATTTGGGGAAATCAAAAGAAAGCACATAGAGTAACTTTTTTGCAACACAATTCTGGAAACATTATGCAATAATAGCATGCTGCACACAACAAAGCCAAATGTACCACTTATGCTTTTGTTCCAAATAGTGTGCATTAGCTCCTAAAACATATACACACTATATACTTATGCACATAGTTCGGTGTCTTGGAAAGCCCTTGTGTCTTCTGCACTTTCCTGTTTACAGAATAGAAAGCTGAAAAAATATTAAATACTTCCTTAGTTGGGTGTCCCTCCACTCTCATTAAATTTACATATTTTTTTTGAAAATGTTCTGGTTGATTGATCCTGATTTATTTATTTGAATCAGGAAAATAAGGAGATAAAACTGCTGCTTTATTTCAAGAGTAATTTGATAGATTTGGCAGTGTTAAATACATTGTATTACTTGCACAAAACTGTGCAGCCAGATTAGTTTGCGAGTCTGTGATGGGCAGATGTTGTTAATAGTAGTTGCTGTCTGATCTCACATAACCTCCAATCAACATACAAAGCACTGATTTCTTTGGCATACACATATTTAGATTCCTTTCCACCTCTTATTTTTACCTTTATACCAAAATAAAAAATAAATAAAAAACTGGTATATAATTATCATTTTTTTTATTGTCTAGTGTGGAATACTTATGGCAATTTAATATTTAAATGATTCCAAATGGTTAGCACAACTGATCCAACATACTGTACACATATTTAACATTTAAATAAAAACAAATCCTATCCTGTGGAATGTGTTCACAATATCAGAGATTCATAATTGCCATAATCAATGTCTGTGCTCCATTTATTTTCTATATCCTAAAAAAGCAATCTTAAGTTTCCTTCATTTTTAGAATTTAACTTTATGAAAAGTTTGTTCCAGATATAAGTGAAACAATATTACTGCTTTAAAATAGGCATAATTAGGCAAGGAAATAATTACAGCAACTAGCCTTACAAATGATTGTAGATCATGTTGTTGTGTTTGGAAATGTGTACAATTTTCACAGTTCACAATTGTCACAGAATTTGAGAATGATAAGATGGGGTTTTTTTTTTTGGCGGGGGGTGTTCATGCAAATGTAAAAATTGGCACAACTAGAGTTTGTCTTTTACATTTTTAGCAAAAATCAAAATAAAGGCTTTAATTGAAATGGGCAACTGTAAATTTACGGAATTTCTTTTTCTTCTTATATTGTACTTCTCTTGTGTTTTGGTTCATAATAGTGCCTTTTAACCATTTAACATGGTTATTACGAGTAGTAAGTCCATTCTAGGTAACCCCAAATATATACAAAATGTTTCTTTATTTCCTAGTCGACAGGACCTATCTTCCTAATGTCATCTCTACATATTCACAATCAAAGAAAATAAATGAATCTAAAAAAGAACATTGTTACTTCTTTGCAATATTTTACCAAAGCAGCTTGGACTTGCATGGCAATATGAATCCACTTATAGTGATTCAAACATTAAACTTTGCCATGGCCGTGTATTACACATGACATATGTCACAGCTGCTGAATTATAAGAATATTGAAATTAATGAATGCTTTGGATTTTGGAAGAAATGTAAAATACTGTCATGGTTTTCTCTGGATCAAATACACTCAGTTAGTATAGCAGGCTTAAGGATCTCCCAAAGGGTTAAGAATTGCTTTAAAAATAGCAGGGATTGTCACTACTTATAAATCTTTGGTTTAAGACAGGGAGATCCTTAAGCTATTTACAAACTAAGTGGCATTGGCTTCATTTGGAAATGTTTTTTGACAACAAAAACATTTAATTCAATTTTGGAATATGCTGTATAGGTAATTTAAGAACTAGGGCTTCTAATTTGATAAACAATGAAGTATGTAGTAACGCACATAAACAAATTGATTTATCATAGGCGATACTAAATCCGTAACTACTCAGATTTCACATATTTCATTCTACTGCAGAATATTTTGCTTCCTTTATCTTCTTTGCAGTGATTTGTAATTGTCGCTTGTGACCACACAGTAAAGAGGTCACTTTGTCTCTTCCATTGTGTATTGACTTCATCTGAGTTTGGGCTTTAATGAGGAACCTCAAGTTAAACATAGCAAAGTTATACCAGTTTCTGGTTTGACCTTTTTAAAGCTCAAGCATATCCATTCTAACAATAAAATAACCTTTACTCAGTTTGTCATTGATTTTTGTTTGATAACTTTGTCATGAATATATACTTATCCTCCAAAGTATAAATGATTGTCTGTTTTTACCACTTCCTGTAGACATAAACACTTGTGAATTTGGTACTAAGGTAAATGCTAATTTAAACGCAGTGTTTTGAAATATGAAGCACACTTAAGGGCTCCTGTGTGACTGGGAAACTTTGTTTCCAAATCATTGGTGTGTGGCACTGCAGGCCCTTTAGAGTTCTATGCATTTCTGTCTATAATTGCATGACCTTCTAAAACATCTATTTGACAGTATAACAATGTACCATATCACCAGCTTCATGTAAAAGAGCATTTGAGGTTATGCCAAATCGAAATGTTGTCCAGAGAATATTCCATGTATTATTGAGAACAATGCACAGATAATTTACTGGCTAGTTTGTTCATGTTTACAAAGGTTCTTAGAACCTGCCCAGTTCTTAAGTCACCCAAAAATTGCTATTTGTATTACAATGTCTATAATATACATTACCAACATATTTAACTGTAATTTGGGTGCACACCTTCAGAAGTTGAAAAACTCCATTTCAGGTATCAGATACAGGTTATTCAAAATTCCTAGAATTCCCATTAACTTAGTCAAGATTGTCTATGGTACAAGGACAAGTTTTAAAAGTAACAATATAGCCATTGTCCAGCTTTGGGGATCATTGAAATGGTTCCCTGCTTCTTTCATCATTAAATGGAGTGCAGACAATAATATCCTGGGAAATCTTAATTTGCACCAGTCCAATCCTGATATTAGAAGTAATCAACAGTGCAATATTGTAGCTGATGAAATGTATTTAGAAGAACAATGTCTACCACAAATCAAATGAGAATCACATCCCATGCAATACCCTGCTTCTGCAGAAATATCTCTGGTAGGATCCTTCTACTCTTACCCAACCCACCCGCCAATTCAGGAAAAAAATACATTAGTATAAGAAACAATACATTTGTCATGCATAAAATTATAACTTCATTTTCCTTTC
Organism: Crinia signifera; assembly: GCF_055691185.1. Classification (NCBI taxonomy): domain Eukaryota; kingdom Metazoa; phylum Chordata; class Amphibia; order Anura; family Myobatrachidae; genus Crinia; species Crinia signifera. The sequence goes on along the minus strand of NC_139217.1, from coordinate 205,409,830 downwards.
ATTATCAACTCCTTCCAATTACATTTTAAACACATAACACATATTATAAATACTGTCATATAAGAAGTGACAGAATAAAATCGATCAGAATCTAAACAAAATAAAAGCCATTGTGTTCTTCTGTGCTCTGGAAAGTATGTATTTAATACTTTCAAGAGCAGAGTGAACAGAATGACATTAATGTCTATGTAAACTCTGTGGACCTGCTCTCCACTTCCTTCAGTCAGGTATATCCTTGAACATTCAATATGTCTCCCATTTTATGCATTAATGAAAGGAACATGCCACATACTTCGGCAAAAATAATAATAATAATAATAATTTAAACAGTAGAAAGCTTCAAGTCACAATTTCAAAAAACTAGCTAAGTATTTTCACATAAACTATACATTAATATTTTGAGGTATTTCAGAGACAATTGTCAAAAGCTTGAGAGGTCTGTGCTGAAAGAGAATGTTGTAAATGGTCTCCATATCTTGGTGAATTTCTTTGGTACAACTAAAAGCTGTTTGGTCTTTGAGGTAATCTAAATGAGATTTTTGGTAAACATAAATATACTGAATTTATATAAAAATTTTAACTACAGTCTAGAATATTTTGTGGTTATGACCCATATTTGTATCTAGATGAGTTAGTTTATTCTATATTTTTCTGATAAAGTCAAAAGAAATTCAGACAAAACTAGTTAGGATGCGAATTAAAAAAAAATTGTTAACATTTTTAAAGAAAATGAAAAAAATTTTGAGCTGGTAAGTAAACATGGATACAATATAATTTGGGAAAAGGGATATAATTTATCCAAAATAAAAATGCATTCAGTGGCATTAGCAAAAATCTGCAGACCTACATAAGTCCTTGCATCTTGATGTAACATTGTCTAATTCATTTAATAGTTATTTTAAGAAACCCTATTAGTTGACAAAATTATTTAAGCTTTATTTACTCTTTTCTTTTGTCTGGAACCTTTTGTTTTGGCGGTGGTCTCTAGTAGATTTCATGCATCACAGCAGTTTGTAGACAAATATGGTATCTAATAATGAAGACTCAGTAATGGGAATAATAAACTAATTTGAGAAATTAATTTCATACCTTCCAACTGTCTCGCTTATCACTGGAACGTCACGGTATTTTGGGATGTTCCCGCGTCCCTCCCACGGCCGGCAATGGCCTGCGGCGGGGGGGGAGGGCAGTTGGGATTCCCCCCTGTCGTCCGTGAATAGACGCTGTGCGCATGTGCACAGCGTCTATTCTTTCAGACAGGGGGGCTGGGGGCTTGCTGGGCATGCCTCCACAGTGGCAGAAAACGGGGGCGTGACCTCGGGGCCGTGCCACGAGTATAGACAACGCCCCCTTTTCGGCAGGCCATGCTCCCCAAAATTTGTCCCGCTATGAATATCTAAAATGTTGGGAGGTATGTAATTTGGTTCTACACAAACCGGCATAGGTTTAGGTGAGGGTAGCAGGTCCACCTTATGAGCACTAAACATTGTTGTAAATCACAAATTACACTGTACAAGCTTATTAGGAAACCTTTATGCCATGACTTCTTCTATGTGTGTTAGTTGGCGATTGGGAGCTTGCAATAATAGTGATGCTACATTGACCTTTCATCCACATATATACATTTTATGTCTTAAAACCAGTGCTCTGGAATTGCTGCTACAATTAATATATGTATCACATTATCATACAATTAGCCTACTGTATGTTTGCTTTTGGGCTTATACAGGAGCACACTGTATATAAATGACATTGTTACATATTATTTTGTGTTCACTTTCACAGTACAATTTGTACCTTTTCTCATTTTATAAACACACTACAAAATAGTTATATACTATGGGTGAAATTTAATAGGATGAGTGATTCAGAAAGTGAGAGATTTGGTAAGAAATCTCCAGGTTTTTTTAAAAGAGGAAATCATTTCCACTGCAAAACCAGTTTGATTTTGATGAGTAAATGATTGCGGCTTTAAAAACACTGGAGATTTCTTACCAAATCTCTCACTTTTTGAATCTCTCATCCTATTAAATTACACCCAATATGTTTAGTGGTTTGTGTACCCATATTTTATTGAATTGTAAACAAATCTAGTCAAGAGAAAATGAATTCAGGCTTCTATGAAAACTACACTGAAAAAAATTCTTATACCCAAACAATCCGGCTTTTTTATTTTAGTAATATTAAAAATGTCAGGATCTGATTGGTTGATTTGGGTGACAACATATTTTGCTGTGCACCTATTTTAATAAATGATAAATGTATGTTTTTCTGTGCCTAAGATTGTGCTCTAATCAGCAGTTGTATAACATCACCCTGTACAGTGACAAACATTTGTATATCACTAGATTATGTTGCAGTATGAGGACACTTTTAGAAATAGAAGATAAAATTAAATACAAAAAAACCCTGTGGATAACCAAAAATAAACATATGAAACACATATTTCAGAAAAGTGCATTTCAGCACAGACCAGGCAAGGGGTGGGGGGAAATCTTTGGTATCAGTGTGATATTTCTAATCACAGAATGAAAACTCAAGTGAGGTAGCCTTTTCTATGAGGTTCTCACTAGAAATGTCTTTAATGTCATTTTCTTACAGCTGGAGCAGTGTACAAGCAAAACGTCATTGGCTTGCTCCAGGAACCAATACTTTCATCTCTTTGTCTGGTTGTCACATCAATCTTCATGTTAATATCATCAGTGTCTTGAATAACTTAAGAGAACTTTAAAAGAGAATTTTGTTTTCTCATGGGAAAGATGTATATACATATGCATTTTGGAGTCAGATTTTCCATCTTTCTCTATTATTATTTTAATGTTTATCATCCTTCTATTTGCAGTTTGGTAATCAGTAGTAATCTGATGTACTGTGTATAAGAAGAAAACAAAATAAAGCAAAAAAACCTATTCAAGTACTGTACCTTTCACCAAAGAAGGTTGATTTTTACTTCTTCATTTTCCATGTTTTTTTATGTTTCATTGTATATATAGTATATACTTTTTTTTTCCTTCAAGGTGCCTACTTGCCGAGTGCACAATTTACCTTATCTTAAAATGAAGAGAAGAGTTTGAAAACCCACAATTGAGATTTTTTTTTATATTTTTATATATATATATATTTATATTACCCGCATCATTTAATAAAGTCTGTTCATGTTTTATTTCAAATGTAAGACCCACCGCTCACCTCAAAGTGGTAAAGATGATTAAGATCTCTGTCATCTATGACTAGGACAGGGAATTAGGCCAAGAGGGAATTTTTTAAATGTATACTTTGCCTATAGAATCCAGCCTCAAAGAAGAACTGAAAAACGATGAGTCCTTTCTTGTAACGCATGACCTTAAGGAGACCAGGGGTGAAATTAACCATTTCTTTGGTATAGTACCATCTTCCATGGAAAGCTTTAAGGCAGTTGTTGTTGTTGGCACAAAAATTACCATCATCTTGCACTGAAATCCACCAGTTTGTTTTCTTTTTGCTTGAGCCCTGTTTTGTATTATTGTTGTGTTTGTTTTATGAAACAAGAGAACTGAAAATCCTTAAATCCTTAAATTATTCTCTGTACTCATTGTCAGTTTTAGAAAAAGATCTGAAGTTATTTCTTTGCTGCTCATCTTTTCCATTAAGTAATAATAATTGAAAAATCTGAGATTTCGAGGATGAATGGATATCAGGAGATTTGTCACAACCCTATGAAAATGTGCTTGTACAACGTTTGACTTGTGAAAGTCATATCCATATAGTCTCCCCTCCTGATTTCATCCATTCAGAAATTTACATTACTGTTGGGCCTGTACTACCTCTATTTGAAATAAACTGATATTTTATGTCTTAAAAATTCACTTGGTGCCTTTTAACGTAACACAATTGCATAATTTTTTTGGTAGTGATTTTTATGAAATACATGTAGCCATCCATGGTTCCTTTTTACTTCTTAGCTTCTGTAGAGCATACTTAATAGTATTGAATATGGTTGTTTTGTGATAAAAAATAAAGTTGTTTTTTTAAAAGGCAGATTGTAAATAAAAACAAAATTACTGAGCTATGTTTAGGTCATCAGGAAATATGATTTTATGATTGCTACCTAACTATTTTATTTATGTCTTCTTAATCTTTCACTGTTTGTTTTTTGGTTATGTATGGTGGTTGCAACTGGGAATTTCATTTCATGATGTAAAGATTTGGAAACAGCTCATGCTTTGGAGAAAGTGCTAGTGGACGCTGAAGACATTCCAGGATTGACTCCAGGCTCTTCTTGCCATCGGTTCATGCACCGCCGGCGTGCATTCATGAAGAAGTTACTGACCGTGTTGAGCTCTAAGCCGAGTTGCTGGGAAATTGTTATTTGCATCTCTTTTGAAGGACGCTTATTCTCTTTAAAGATGGCAATTAGTGTGCGTCGTTGAAGATCTGTAAAAACAAGCCGCTGCTTCTTAGGCTGAAGATTGCGGTCCTTTTGTTGTTCTTGTTCTTTGCGTTTACATGCTGAAAAAAATATAAAGAGAATCAGATATAAGAGATGTGATATTGAGTGTTCAAAACACTTTCCTGGATTTAAAAAAAAAAAAATGTATGTGAAAGAGTTACAATATCACTGTACAGATAACCTTTAGTTCTATAGAGTCATTGTTTTCGCTCAGGTCATGATGTCCTTCATTCTTTTGATTGGCTACCTTTATAATTATATATATATATATATATATATATATATATATATATATATATATATATATATATATATATATATATATATATATATATATATATATATATATATATATATATATATATATATAGTCCAGGAATCCACACACAAGGTGTAGAAAGGAGAGCACTCTCCAATCACAAATATAATTTTGTGAAAATCCAAATGAGTTAAATAATGAAATAAAGAGACATCACAATCCTTGGAGGTAAAGGTGATATAATAGTATGATAGCCCCGACGTTTCGGTCCAAATCAAGGACCATTATCAAGGAGCATTGTCATCAAAGTATACAGGTAGTCAGCGATGAGGTAATCTCTGCCTTGTAGGACAGGACAAGATCAGCTAGCTGATCTTGTCCTGTCCTACAAGGCAGAGATTACCTCATCGCTGACTACCTGTATACTTTGATGACAATGCTCCTTGATAATGGTCCTTGATTTGGACCGAAACGTCGGGGCTATCATACTATTATATCACCTTTACCTCCAAGGATTGTGATGTCTCTTTATTTCATTATTTAACTCATTTGGATTTTCACAAAATTATATTTGTGATTGGAGAGTGCTCTCCTTTCTACACCTTGTGTGTGGATTCCTGGACTATTTTTAAGTACCAGCCTTTTGGCCGGTGCTTTTGGTTGGGCACCCCACTGTTGCTACTTTGGGTGAGAGTGCGGTCATTTGTATCTGTATATATATATATATATATATATATATATGAGACAGGTAGTTGGTCTGGCACTCGTGTAATTATCCAGGGGTATTGCTGTGGTGCCTTCTCAGGTAACAAGCAAAGTTGCTCCAATATAATAGTGGGAAGGAAGCGGCACTCTCCAGACTGGTTTCAGAAGTATAAAAAGCCTTTATTCCAAATAAATAAAGGCTTTTTATACTTCTGAAACCAGTCTGGAGAGTGCCGCTTCCTTCCCACTATTATATATATATATATATATATATATATATATATATATATATATATATATATATATATATATATATATATATATATATTCCGTTAAGCAATTTTTTTTTTATGAGAGCAACTACTGGTATTTGATGTAGATATGCAATAAGGTCACGTCATTTTGATAAGTGGTCAGGTTGTTGAAGAATAATGCATCAAAGTCATGAATTTTTTTCAGCCGAAAAAGCACTGAGTGAGGGGTGCACACTTTTTCTGTTTGGTTTGAAACTTGCAGCCCTACCCAATATTTTTCTGACAAATTCAGTTCTTTCTAAATAATGTATCACAAATGTTTATTGCATCCCAAAAGCATACACTTTTGCAGTAAGCTTTTAGGCATAAATTAAACCGTCAGAATACAGTAAACATTAGAGCAGGAATGGGGAACCTTTGGCTCTCTAGCTGTTGAACTACACATCCCAGCATGCCCTGCTACAGTTTTGCTATTTGGCCAGCACTGCTTTGAAGGCAGAGAGGACAGTGCCGGATGAGAGGGAGAGATTGAAGAGATGGTCTAGATGGGAACAGGAAGAGGGAGAGAGGAAAGAGAAGAGCGGGCAGGGAATTGAGTTAGATGGGAAGGTGATGGGGGGGGGGGTATGAATGAGGGCCATGACATCCTCACCAGATACATGGGAGAAAGATGTCAGAGTGGGTAAGAGGGAGGAGGAGGGATTGTAGGGGAGAAGAGGTGATTGGTTGGTCTGGTGGGATGTGATGTTCTGAAGTATGGAATCAATTTTGGATGCAAACTAAGTGTCAAACTCAACAGCAGAGAATGAGGAGGGGAGATAGAGAAGGCAGAAGAAGTATATCTGTATGCACATGCATGTGTATATGGGATGTGTTCAGAATCCCAAGAGACAGGATGTGGCAGTCACAATATCAGCACTGGCATCCCGACTACAGTCAGGAGACTGGCATTGGAATGCTGGCATTTATTAGGGTGCTGCCACTGTTGTCCTGTCTGCTGGCATCCCAAACGTAAATTTGCGGGGATTGGTACAGATTGAGCATTTATAATCATTGCTGGCGTATCATCAGCCATCTGGTGGCTGGGGCCTGGAGCACAGGTTGACATGCGAGCATCTCACACGTTCGCGGGTCCAATGCCTGGAGCGACATGCCTTAATGGTTAGGTAGGGTTATACTGCGGGAAGGGAGGGTTAGATACTTAGAAGTTGGGGTAGGGTGGGACTGAGTTTGGAGGACTAGTGATATGCAAGGGTAGGGTACGGGGGTTAGGCAATAGTGAGGAGGGTTAGGGTCAGGCCGGTGATTTTTGTACACAGGAGGCTGGCTTTACACCTGTAAAAAACACAAGTATAATTAAATTCGCCACACGCGGCACGCTCGCACGTGCAATTTTACAAATACCTTCCCCATCTGTATGTGTTATATGTGATTTTATATTTCGCTTGTTACTATAAAATCAATTAAAAGTTAGATTTTAGGACTCTATTTCTTCCACTGGTGCACCACACCAAGACAAATCTTTTTCCTCTCCTCTCTTTGTGAATTATCCCATTTGTCAGTGGTAGCACACCCCTGAATTATACGAGACACAAGGCTGTCATAACTACAGACGGGGTCACCCTTGTATCTACCCAACACAATTGTAGGATACACGACCTTGTGCGATTGTACCCAAAACCCATTATCTTTAACTATGTCAATTATCCTATTCATTGTTATGAACCATTCACCAACTGTTATTTTATTGCAGAACTATATATATATATATATATATATATATATATATATATATATATATATATATATATATATATATATATATATATATATACATAACAATGAATAGGATAAGGAAATTGACATAGTTAAAGATAGTTATGTCCTCCATGGTGCAAGCCACGTCCCATGGCAAAGGCCACACACCCTATGTAGACCACACAACATTACCAGCATTGAACACATCTCCTGAAGCAATGCACAATAGGCCCCTTTAATATTTCAGCTCCTGGCACATGTGGACATTGATCTGGCACTGCCTGTTTGGGCTTATATTGGGAAAACCCTTCAAAAATGTAAGAAGAGGCTTGTTGGTCAGCATTATGTACTGCCCTTGTAAGGGGAAATAGTGCACAAACTGTTGATTTACATTTTGTGGAAATTAGACACAATCTAGCAACTCTAAATTACCATTTGATTGATCATTTCCCCCTACTTCTTTACTCATGGAGGGGACAGAGGTTTGATTCTGTTAAAGAGAGAAGTCCAAGTGATCCATTAGTTAGATATGATTACTCCCTGTGGTCTTCACAAAATGATACTATTACCTGGTTTTTATTGATGATAAGTATTATGTATAAGCAGCTGTAACAGATGTAATACAATGTAGATTTATTGCTGCTGTTGATATTTTGCTACTATTATGTTTTTCTAGTTACAGTATATGCTAATAACTTCCGTGTTATATGGTTATATTTTAAAGTGTATAGCCTTTATTATGGTGGCTGTCATGGTGTTTGTAACAGTCACTGACTTGCGTCAAGCATATACGTGGTGACATCATATTTTGCGCCCCGGACCAGAGCTGAATTCCTGCTTGCAAAGCTGTACACATGGGTGCTACAGAGGTAAAAAATAAAATCTTTGTCAATTTTTTGTGTCCTCAAGACAATCATAAGGTATGTACACGGTAAAGACTTGGCAACTGCCGATATCAAATTGATATTGGCAGCTGATGGGGTAGCGGCATCCCTGGGACAGCATGCATGGTGTGTGTGTGTGTGTGTGTGTGGGGGGGGGGGGGGGGGTACAGATCTTCAGGATCGAATTTGGATCAAGTGCCGCATAGCATGGTAGGATTTCCACTATTTGCTATGCAATTATGCAATTTTGACTATATAGTAAAAATCTGTGGCACAAATCGCACCATTTGTATACAGCATTACAGTGATTAAAACAGTGATATTTTGACACTGTTAGAGTGCACGGTCTCATAAACATATCCACAACAGACCAGAAAAGACCATCACACCAAATTTAATGTAAAATAAATATTATTGATTGCCGTTATTCATCTCAGTATAGGTCAATGGTTCTACCGTCACAAGTTAATATAGTGCATTGTAAACAAGCAAAATAGGTGTAAAAAAGCATATGTTCAAAACTCAGCATCATAAATACAGTACTTGCAAATTTCTTCATAGGAACCAATTTCAACATTTAACAAGCACGTACTCGTGGCAAATCTACCATAAACATGTTTTGGTGCAATTCCTGCAAACTGACTGCCCCATGAGGAATTTGCAGTCATGCATCGAAACAGTCTGTCAAGCTATTTTGGTCAGGAAATAGGTCGTTTTTCGCAGCATACTGTACATAATCTTGGTAAGGTAAAGCAAAATTGATTAATATTTAGTTGGCCAGCCTTTGGACTAGAGCACAGCCACAGAGCTCAGGCACTGATGAAACCAGGTTCTCTAGAAGTGTGGAGAGATGAATCTATGCTAGGTTGTAATAAGAGCTTCAGTTAGCTTCCTTTATGTTGTGGGCTTCTACTTTAAGATCTCATACCCAAACGTATGTCACAAATTTGTCTTTTTGTTAAGATTGGGAGTCTCAAACCAGTTCAGTAACCAGTAATGTAAAACAAATCTTCAAAACCTTTGATCTGTGGCATTGCGCATTGTCACGTTGAAATACATAATTTTTTTTTTATCTGGAAACAACACTTTAACAGGGGAAAACATTCTTGTATCAAGTGTTGTGGTTTGTTTTGCCATAGTAATAATTTCTTGTACAATGTGATTTGGAGATGAATTCATATAGTGTGGCGAGCGCAGCGAGCCACCGAGCCCGAAGCATGGTGAGCGGATGCGGAATACATGTCACGTAATCCTGCTGTGCTCGCCACGCTTCGGGCTCGGTGGCTCGCTGCGCTCGCCACACTATATAAAGTCAACTCCACGCTGACGTGGATAGTGGGGGTATGAAAAGGTCAGGAGGACGCGTTCCGCTGCGGTCGCCACGCTTCGGGGTTGGTGGATAGTGGGGGGATGCCTAGAATCTCATTGCATCTTATAGAAGTGTAAAGTAATATAGTAAAGTAAATGGCATCGCAGGGGCGAAAGCCAACCGATAGTGTAAATTATGATACAGTGGAATAAATTAAGTGTTTAGAATAATAGGCAATTACAAATCGATAAAAGATCATATCAACACAGAAGGGTGAACAGGTTTTAGGAGAGAGAGAGCAAATGAAAACAGAAACCCCCTACATCTTATGAGGGCAGACAATCATGATCAGTGAAGTCTGAGGGGATCAAGTTTAAAACATTGAAAAAAATTATTTTATACCTCGAATATTGAATAGGATGTATACCAAACCAGTATTCCAGAATCTCACAAATCAGGAGTAAACAGCCTATGGTGAATGATATATACAACTAAGTTTCTATCATAAATACAGATACAAATCCAGAGAACACAATGGGGTTGCTTACATACCGTGAAATAGAGTACTTCTATGAAGATAGTTAGCTCAAAATGAGCTCAAAATATATGGCCTTTAGTCCAGCCAACTATATATAAATAATTATTTTTTTTTAACAAACGACCTTCCACCAGACAAGACTCTGACACAGTTGTGGGGAACAGAAGTCTGTTTACTTCCACAGCACATGAAACAGGTATTTTCCACAGCAAACTGACCAGGTTCCTTAACCAGGCACTGGTCCACAAACAGCATACACGATCACAGGCTCCCTGTCTCTAGCCCACTGGCCCACCACCCTCCATCACCTGGCCACTTGCTGGAATCAGGAGCCCTGAGCCCTTGTACTAACGAGCTTTAAGAAAGTTTAACACATGTGCTTGATTGCTGGAAGTGCTTGCTCCTACACCTGGACTGGATCTGTATGGATGGGATCTCAGGTATGAAATTGCAGGCTATTTCTCATAGTCTTAAACCCAAGTAGTTTTGGCCTGGAAAAACTAAACAACTGTGCTTACATTCATCATATTTAGTATTAACCCTTTAAGTGCCAAAATCTCTGTAAGAGATATGCAAAATATCCACTAAATATGCCAGCATCGCTCACATTTGTTAAATAATAAAAAAAAATTGCCAGCATTCCTTCTTTGGGGATGCTGGCATTGGTATTCAGTCCACTGACATCCTGACCGCCGGTCATCTGTATGTATCCCATGTGATGCACCACTTTAGTCACTTTAGTTAGACAAGTTGATCAGTTGGATGTTTGATGGAAAGTTGGTATGGTGTGTGACTAGTCTTAGATTAGTCTTCCCTATTAGCAAAGTTCTTTCTACGGCAGATAAATAAAACCCAATGGTGCTTACATTTTGTCTGCCTAAATCTATATTTGCTTACCAAAAATATTAGGCTAGGGCCGGCTCTGATTATTATTAAATACAAATCTGGAATATAGTTCAGTAAAAGTTTTTAGAAATCAGATCAAGTTTTTATAACTAGTGCTCTATCTGTACTTCTTTTATACCAAAAAGGCAGGTCGCACCCAAGATTTAAGACCCGGCTCTAAGCCAGGTGTGCCCCGGCTCGTGACCCCTTTTAGACTCACCAGCCGACTCTGCATAATGCCGGGGGGTCACCAGGGGCGGATCCTAGGCTGGTGCTGGGAGATGAGAGCATCTCCCAGCATGGCTTTTCCAATTCAGTGAATGGGTCGCATTGACCCCGGTTACCTGTACACTGCCCCACTACTGGGTCCTCACCATGTTCCACCCTGGTCAGAACATGTTTTTTTTTTCAGTGCCCCATTTACACCGGTGCTGACCCGGGTCCACATTCAAAAACCCGGGTTTTTACCTTGATGTAATAGGTGTATCACTGAATAGAAGAACAAAAGACTTCTGTAGAACAAATATGTTTTTATTGGCAATCTTCATTGAGAGTTTTCCCTCTAATGATAATCATATAAGGCATTGGTTTCCAAACTGTGTGCCGTGGCACCCTGGGATGCCTGGGAGCACTTAAGGGATGCCTTAACTGACGCTAAGTATAACATAAATATATGTTACATATTTATTTCTAAATTTTTCAGTAAGAAACTTTTTGATACTAGGGAGCCATTATTTAAAAAAAGTTTGGGAACCACTGATATAAGGACTTATGTGATGTTTTCATGACTGTGTGTATACCTATGCTCTAATTCATGGATGCAGTGTGTGCGGTCAAGAGGGGTCCACTCTGCACATGCTACAACAATTTATTCTGCACCTACCTTTTCCAAATCCAGCAGCAGTAGCACTACAAAGTCACCAGGAAATTGGTGCCATTTTCTTAAGCCCCGTACACACGGGGGAGATATATTGCTCAGCCATATATGGCTGAGCATATATGGCTGAGCAATATATTGCTCAGTTTCTCCTTCTCATCAGCGACCAGAGATGGTCGCTGATGAAAAAGAAACTGCCGGGGGAGCCCGGCAGTGGTAATCAGCTGGTCGCAGGAGCATGTTCCTGCGACCAGCGATCACTACAAGGGTAAAAACGGGAGCGCGCACTCGGCGATATATCGCCGGTGCACACTCCGATAGTGGGCAATATGGTCGCTTAGCCCCCGTGTGTATGCACCTTTAGGCTTTTGTGCATGTGCAGTAAGCAGGGCCAGCGCTACCCGCTCAGCACAGCCTGCAAAGCAGGTAGGCGTCGGCCCTTAGAGGCGCTTCCTCCCCTCCTTCAATACTGTAGCTCCGGGCTGCCAGCTGCTGCAGCCTGCGTGTCAAAGAATATGACAGGCAGCGGCGCCGGCAGCAGGCTTAGCCCACCAGAGAACTAGACGGACGGAAGCTCCCCACAGCAGGGCCACATGTCCCAGTCCTGCTGAGTGACGCTTCCCGCCTCCTGTCCGGCGGACCTTGTTGGGTTACAGTGCTGGCACTGGGAGACCTTGCGATTCCCTTCCGGAGTGTGAAGCAGGGCAGGTGAGGTGACATAATGACGTTCTCGCCGCACACACATGCCGGTTTTTAATGAAGGCTAACTCAGAGACGCAGGACACACTGCGGGAGCCAGTATACATAGTCAGAGACGCCACGCTGGCAGGCACTGTTGTGTGACAGTATGTATAACAAAGGTACATGCCACTGTAAATAAAGGGGTAATTACCCAGGGCCAGAATGGTGGTCCACTGTACTAGTTCCTGTGGCCTTCCCCCTACGTGAGAGGCACCATCTGTATCAATACAGACTTGGCAGCTGGCACAACTCTAGGCATTATATGCAAACAATACAATGGTTGGCATTATGGCTAAGGGGTGCTACTATGGGCATTATGTGCAACTGTCTCTACTCTGGGCATTATGCATAAGCAGCACTTCCCTGGCCATTATACATAAGCAGGGCTAATCTGGGCATTATGCGTAAGCGTCTTTACTGTGGGCATTATACATAATTTTCGCTACTCTGGGCACTACGCGTAAGTGGCACTGCTGTATGCCTTTTACATAAGCAATGCTATTCTGGGCATTATGCATAATTGTCGCTACTATGGGCATTATGTGAAAGCTGTTCTACTGTGGACATTATGCATAAACATCGCTATTGTTGGCATTATGCATATGTGGCGCTACTGTGGGTATTATTTGTAAGCGGCATTACTGTTTTTGTTATGTGTGAGTGGCATTACTGTGTGCATTTTGTGTATGGGGCACTACTCTAGATTGGTTGGTTGTTTATCACTCAAAAACACAGAGAAAGAAATGTCCTTTTGTTTAGGTGCACCAAAAGATATTAAAAATGAGCTTTCATTTGACAATTTTTTAAAAACTGCGAAAATATTAAAACCTACATACAAACAGTGATAAACGTCAGACAATACTGGTGTTTAAAATAAAGGTGGTAGGCAAGTGGCACACTGAGTTTTACTTGATAGTCAGGTATTAGTATGTCTCTTAACAGCGTGACACATGGGGCCTTATTCTGGTCTGTGTGTACTTTCCCGCACTCTTTCGGATGGCGTTTTTTAGCCGTCTGCGCATGCGTGGGCAATGCTATGCGCATGTGCCACGCAAGGTCTCCGTACTTGTTCTCACTAATACCGTACAGAAATGTGCACCGCATTCACTCGGGAAATATGGGCGGATTATGGGCTTCATTCGGAACTACACAGGGGCGTAGTTTCAAAGTGGGCTAAACTGGGCGTAAACATGGGTGTACACGAGGGAGTGCACTTATTATGGTACGCGTACATTCAGACAGCACGCCGAATGCACGCAAACAAAAAGGCAGGAAACATGCGGTCTTCATAAGCAAGTATTGCTTTGCGGACATCACTCGGTCATGCGCTAGGCATTCGGAACGCCCAATCAGTACGGGCGCAACTCAACCAATTTCAGCTGAATACAATGCACTCCACTCCTTTACTCATTACTCATTAATTACACTCTTCTCATTGCATAACCAATGGGCGTAAAGGGGCAAGAAAGAATGTTTTGAACTTAGCATGATGTAAGGGTTAATCTAAAGTGGTAGTAAAGTGTTTAATTATCAATTTGAGAAATAATAGATGACCAATAAAAACAATCCCTTTTTAATGAGGTTGCCTAATTGCATAAGTGGGTCATGTTACAGATTTCGGTGTTCAGATAATAGTGGTGAATTGTGCGTAAATACACCGCATCGGTGCGTACGGGCAGGTTCCCGTCTGTTCTGACGCGGTAAGACCGTGCATACGCTGTAAGACCGTGCAGAATATGTGTGTGTCCACCGCACATGCAAAGGTTTGGATGTCGTCCGTAAACACGCCCTCTTCTTAAAGAGTGAGTCGGTCCGAATGCGGAGGACCGGTGGGCGTTTTTTCCAGGGGACACCCAGTGCTGCACCCCTAAGTGGGGAATGTGTGTTACTGGTCCTGGCAGGGGGTACTGGAGCTTGGGGAGGACACTCCATGAGCTGGAAGGGGTGCAAGTGCAGGCTCAGGTGGGCAGGGGGGATGGCTATGCAATATCGGGTAGGTTAGGTGTCCGGATGTGGTGTTGGGTAGGGAGTGTGTGCCTGAGACCTGGACTCAGTTGCAGGCTCCTGTCCGTCACTACTGCGACTCCCAGTGTCCGGTCAGTTGGCTGTTTGGTGCCGCGGTCTCTTCACTGGCTGCCGCCGGCAGGGTCTGGCACTCCACACTCCATCTTCTGCCAGGGGGCGTGCTAGTGTAGGCGCCACGCTAGTGCGGGTGCCACAGCTGCCCATCCGGTCTTCTGGCTGCCACTCAGGTCTGCTCCCCCTACACGCGCCGTCCGTCTCTCCCTCCTTCGGCTGTCGGCAGGGTCTAGCTGCTCCTCTTCCCTCTCAGGCTCACCGTTCAGGCGACCTTCTGCATGCGGCTCCTCCCCCCCCCCCCCCAGGCACTACTACTTCCGGCCTCCCGTCCCTTCGCGCGCCCTGGCCTGTTTATCAATCCAGGGTCAATAGAAAGGTGCAGCCGGACGTCACAGCGCCGACCAAACGCCTTTGGCGCGACTATTCAGGCTGTCAGGTCCTTCTATTATGCTAAGTGGGTTACTTAGCATCCATCTAGTGTTGGTTCCCTGCAGGGTACCTCGAGGCACCCCAGGCTGGGGTGCCACATAACCCTCACTCGAGTATAAGCTGAGGTGGGATTTTTCAGCACAAAAAATGTGTATAGGGGGGTCCTCTATTTTTATCATTAATCTTGTGCAACTGGCATTCCTTTCTTGTTGTGTTGTTTATCACTCTCTATTTTATCACTTTTGAAGCTTAGTGCATCTGGCGCAGTATCTCTCACACACACTATGCACACACACTATGCTGCCAGCAAGAGAGGAGGGCTCCAAGACAGAGACTACATTGAGACCCCCTCCTCTCTTGATATTTCCCTTTGTGAGTTAGACATAACTGTATATAGAACAGTAGATGACAGCATTTAACGTAACTCAACTGCAATAATCATATTTACATTAAAAATGTTATTTAATTTTCTCAAATGTAAGACTGCCCATTACTATATCTATTGCTCCTCCCTTAATTCCCCACATTTAACACAGTTACAATCTATTTGATTTTTTTTGTACGGAAGAAAATGTATTTACATTATCCTCACCTACTCACTACCCACAATGCAGTTTGTTCCTGCAGGCAAAGGATTGAAAAATAAAACATCCTTATTTTCATAGACATCAGTCCAAGCCAGTGGTTTTAGTGTACTTAGGTACACATATAAAGAGCTGTCGAATTACAGTACATATGTTTGTGTAAGAAAATATATTTTGGATTATAAAAAGGTCTTTTCAATGATCAGTCATTGTTCCTGCATTTTGCTGATGCTGCACAACCGATTTCTCTCTCCATCCGTCTTATTACAGCTGCGTACAAAGAAAATCAATCACACTTCAGCCAGATATACTTACAGAAGAATCTGGGATGTGATGCTTGCATGCGTACATCTGCTGATTAGCCACGTGAAGCAGAACAAAATCACATATTAATCCATATATTTAGCTTCCCATATTTGTAATACTGTGGTTTACATATGCAATTTTTTAATATTTGTAATACTGTGGTTTACATATGCTATATTTTTTTACTGTATATTACAAAACCAATCTGACAGTCTATCTAGTGGTATATACGTGTTGTGCATAGCTTTGATCAAACATTATGACACTATAGAGATACAGGTCCTGATTGCTGATTGAGAGATGGGTGCAGTGCCTTAAAAAGTGATAAAGTACAAACCATACTTGCCTACTCTCCCGGGATAACGGGAGGCTCCTGAAAACTAGAGATGAGCGGGTCCGGATCTTTCAGTTCCGAACCCACCCGAACATCGCGATCCGAGGCGGGATCCGAGCGAATTCGGGAGTTCCCGCCTAATTCCGGACCGAAAACGAAGCAAAACGTCATCATTGCGCTGTCGGTCTCTCGCGGGATCTGGATTTTATATAAGACACACGCGCGCCCCGCCATCTTCACTCCATTATAGGAGAGGGAAGAGGGTGGTTATGCTCTGTGCTCTGTGCTGTGCACTTTTGTTTGGTGCTGCAGTGCTCACTTGATTAGAGTTTGCATGCAGGGGCTGCGGACTGTGCACAAGTCCAGTGTACAGGGGCTGTGTTCAGTGTGACAGGGGCTGTGTCCAGTGTACAGGGGTTGTGTCCAGTCTACAGGGGTTGTGTCCAGTCTACAGGGGATGTGTCCAGTGTACAGGGGTTGTGTGCAGGGGCTGTGTCCAGTGTACAGGGGTTGGGTCCAGTGTACAGGGGCTGTGTGCAGGGGCTGTGTCCAGTGTACAGGGGTTGTGTCCAGTGTACATGGGGTTATGTCCAGTGTACAGGGGCTGTGTACAGGGGTTGTGTCCAGTGTACAGGGGTTGCATCCAGTGTAAAGTAAGAGAAATAAATAAAAGGGTACTTCTGTACAATCACAGCTCCCACGATGGGCATCGTATACGGAAAAATCGCATTGCATGCGATCTGATGCGACGCAATGTCATTTTTCACTGAAATTATGGACATGAGTTGAAATCATGTAAAATGCACCCCAAATTAGAATAGAAAGTGTGGCGAGCGCAGCAAGCCACCAAGCCCGAAGCGTGGCGAGGGGACGCGGATACCTGTGAAGCCCGCGAGGGGACACGGATACCTGTGAAGGTATCCGCGTCCGCTCGCCACGCTTCGCGCTCGCCACACTTTCTATACTCAACTCCACGCCGACGTGGATAGTGGGGGTATGAAAAGGTCGTAGGACGCGTACCGCCGCCGCTCGCCACGTTTCGGGTTGGCGTTGATAGTGGGGGTGGTACAGTGTGAAAAATGACATTTGGGGTGCATTTTACATGATTTCAAGTCATGTCCATAATTTCAGTGAACAATTACATCGCATCGCATCAGATCGCATGCGATCTCATGCAATCGTATGCGTTGCAATCGTATGCGTTGCGATCGCATGCGATTTTTAACAAAAATGCATAAAAACACGGTACAATTGCATCGCATGCCATCACATGCCACTACATATGGCATGCGATGGCATGCGATGGGAGCCGTGATAGTACACAAGTACCAATAAAAGTAATAAATAAAATAAAAACACATTATTGGAGAGTGATGGAGGAGGAAATAGTGGGAGATCAGCAACCTGATAGAAGTGCTGAAGCTGCTACCACTAGTCATGACAATGATTGGTTTATTAAACTGTGCATGTCCTGTATAAGGGTGGGTGGGAGGGCCCAAGGACAATTTCTCTTTTTTTGGGGTATTTTATTAAACTGCCACCCTGTCTGCCCCTGCAGTGCCGCTCTGCTTCCAAGATGTGCCAGGTTGGAAGTGTAAGGTCCACATGTATGTGATGCCCACTGCTGTCTCTTAGCTCAGTCATCCAGCTACCTCGGTATAACCTTTTGGCCCAACTACAGTAAATGAAAACAATTTTGTGAGCTGTGAAGTGATCAAAATTGACTAGAAATGAGTGGAAACTAATGTTATTGAGGTTAATAATACTTTAGGGGCAAAAACAGGCCCGAGTTCTGTTATTTTAGCCATTTTTAGCATTTTTTCATAAAATTCCAGATCCAAAACCAAAACCCGCAAGGGTGGTTTTACCAAAAACAATCCAGATCCAAAACATGAAGGGAGATCCAGATCCAAAACTAAAACCCCGAAAAAGTGGCCGCCGCACATCTCTACTGAAAACCGGGTCACCCTCCTGCCCCCCAGGAAGGTAGGCAAGTCTCCCACTTTCCCCACGCAGCCCCCTTACCCGCTGCACCAAGTCCGGGATTTTACGGGTCCATAGCAAAGGGGTGGGGCTAAAATTACAAGAATTACATAATTTTGCATCTGCGGTAAGAAGCCCATAGGCTTCTGCAGGTAATGGCCAGCTTTTGCCGGCAATTCCCTCTGCATCGCTGACACTGCGGAGGGGCAATAGACAATAGAGAAATGTGGTAAAATCCTTGATAAAGGGTTTTTTACTGCATTTCTGGTTTAGAGCATCCCACCAATTGTCTTTATTAAAAATACAACATGTAATAATGAACATGAGTTAATACTACACAGTGTATATTTCCAGATTTGTAAACACTACTGAAAAGTCAGCTTTTTCATCATCTCCCTATTCCCTCTGTTTAGTTATCAGTTGCCTAATACTAATAGTATTTACTGTTGATATTAGAACTTCAGGAATAAACTTACTTTCCATTTCAGGCAATTGTTCATGTTCTGTCTTTGTAAATGTGTCTTTATATATTGATTTCCCTATATTCAACTAATGCCTACCAAGTGACTTCTTGTATTTGACAAAAGCAAATTTGGCAGGTTTTATTCCAAATATCTCTTATTACTTAATTTAGCCACATGGTTTTCTTTTTTATCGCAAGAGCTCCTGCAGCCATAAGATACTTGTTTAATATTTAAAAAAAAAAAACGAAAACATTTCTTAGCTGATTCCATTGGCAGCTCCTACCTGCTTGTAGGATGGAGCCTGAAACTACCCATGCCCATAAAGGAGAAGAGGAGACAATCAGGTCTGGCCAGCCAGGTCCCTGCATCTGCGCAAAGAATCTGTGTGGTGGGGCTGTGTATTTGCAAAACACTGGCTGCTACGGACTGCATCCGCTGTGGTTTATAGAAGCTGGGTAGGGCTGAGGATAATCTAACCCTTGCCTGGCAGTCTCGGAGGGAGAAAACACCTTACCCTGGGGCTGCCTGTCATATTTGTGATATTACTTACAATAGGAAGTCGCTGCCAGTCGCAGCAAATCCAGTGCAGTTATGGCTCAATGAGATGGTGAAATTTACTGGGAGGGCTGCAATATAGCCCATAGGCAGGGCCGGCGCTAACCGCTCAGCAAAGGATGCGGTGCAGGGAGGCGCCGGGCAGTAGAGGCGCTCTTCCTCTGCACCCTGCTTGTTACTGTGTGCTGCTGTGTGCTGACTGCCATTGCACCTGTAACACTGCCTGATAGGCAGCAGCGGCGCCGACAGTGAAACCCCTCAGTCCGGCAGCTGATCTCCTGTCCCTCCCTCCCAGCAGCACAGCCGCAAGGGGTTTCTGTGCAGTGTGTGACTGTGTGCACACTCAACCTGAATCTCTGTCCAGCGAGGGGGGGGGGCTGACACTGCAACCCCCCCAGCTACATTCTGTTCCTACACATGAAGACAAGACACTCTTCTCCTGCACTCCGGTTACTAATCCCTCCCCCTTCTACATGATGATGCACGGGGAGCTGCTGCTAGACAATCACAACACCGAAAGTTTAACCTTTCATACCCTGGATTTCTACAGTGAGGTACACGTACACACACACATATATATATATATATATATATATATATATATATATATATATATATATAATATATAGAGGTAGGTAAGCCCCACACTCGTAGTAGAAATATTAGCGGCACTCACAAGACTTGGTTGCAGGAAAATTAACAACTTTAATCCGACATGTTCCGGGGATAAATCCCCGTCATCAGGGAGCAAAGTACAACTGATCACAGATAGCATATAAGTACAAAGACACGCCCCAGGATACACCTCCACCAATCAAGACACTGCAGGCGTCAGGCACCACCACCTGTCGCAGCACGCATATGAACATGTCCATCAGCCCGGCACCACAAGCAAGACGCCCCAAGGCACCAGCAGCGCAAGCAATAAATTAAAAATACTGGCCAAAAGGAAAGTACAAGTATATTAAAAAGATACACCCACTGCAACATTTGTAACAACAATACAGTTACTGTAGTTTAAATTACAATAAATTCATAAGTAAATGCTTCAATATATAACAAAACAAATCCACAGACTGATATACCTAGATCATAATAGATAAACAAATAAAGTTGAACATAGAATACGTGCATTATCGAGGTGGACATCTCACAGGAAGCAATGTAAGCCCAGTTTC
Source organism: Crinia signifera (assembly GCF_055691185.1). Classification (NCBI taxonomy): domain Eukaryota; kingdom Metazoa; phylum Chordata; class Amphibia; order Anura; family Myobatrachidae; genus Crinia; species Crinia signifera. The sequence continues at coordinate 205,389,279 of NC_139217.1, read as the reverse complement.
TCATTTAATCCTTTTGGGGACAATGTATCCAATTTCATTATCCATCTATTCTCCATGCGAAGCAATAATTTACTTCTATCTCCTCCACGTTTTAATGGGGGTAAATGGTCAATTAATTTAGTGCGCAAACTGGCCATGATGTGCCCAGCTTGGGCACAATGTCGGGTTAATGGCTGATCACTGGTGCCAGTAGCAATAGCTGCCCGAATGGCTGTTCTATGATTGTCCATTCGTATCAGTTTTTCCCACATAAAGATAACCGTAGAGACAGAATATTACATAAACCATAAATTTAGTGGTGCTGGTGATGACATGATTAATGTAGAACGTCCTTCCAGTGTATGGGTGCACAACATGGTTACCCATTAAAAGGGAACTACACGTCGTGCATCCAATACAACGGTAACTACCATTTGGTTTAGAAAGAAAATGTAGTGTTTTGATGTTAGTAGTAAATTCTGACACATCAATTTTGACCAAATGATCACAGAGATTTAGGCCACGTGAATAAGCAGGCATCAGTCTGGAATTTGAAAGTGCAGGGATATCCTTATCAGTACTAATAATAGGCCAAAACTTTTCATGCGCTTACTGATGTCATTGCTCCATGTACTGAACTTGTTGATCCAGGGAACCACACATTTGTCAGAATTCATATTTGATTTCCTATTATCAACCAGGCAATCTGATCTATCAATGGGCAATATGTTATCTTTAGCAATCTCCAAATCTTTCATCACATAGCCTTGTGCAACAAAATGTAAATAATTTTGTCCAAGGCTGCTACAGTCTCTACAGGGTCACTGGTAATACCCTCAACATTTGCAAATACGGTAGACCGCGTTGCAATTATAAAGGATGGCAGCTGCTATGCAATAGAACTGAGTTACGGTCAGTTTCCTTGGTATACAAGCTAGTGCCAATATTCCCATTAGAATGGTAAATCTTAACATCAAGGAAATTAACCGCCTCAGTGCTGGCAGTGTATGTAAAATTTAATGGCATGTCCAGTACAGTTATGCCGATCAAGTATATCAGTTAGAGTTTGTAGGGGCCCAGCCCAGACAAACAATAGATTGTCTATGAACCGAACAAATTAAAGTAAATGACTGCTTGTGATTAATGGAGAAAATTAATTAGTCTCAACCGCCCACATAAAGCTATTGGCATACGATGGGGCCACATTCGACCCCATCGCACAACCAAGCAACTGGACATAGTATTGATCATTAAATAAAAAATAATTCCTGTTGAGTACCAATTTTAACAAAGATAGAAAAAAAGGTATAGATGTCCCTTTAAATCTTGGATTATCAGTAATCATCCTCTCCACCGCATCCATCTCTGCATCATGGGGATGCATGTGTAGATGCTGACAACGTCAGCACTGACCAAACACAAATCTTGATTAACAGCTCCAATGTCCTGCAATTTAAAGAGGAAGTCATTGGTGTCCTTCAAATAGGATGGGGTACCCTGGACACAAGGATTCAAAAGGCTATCCAGGTACACAGAGATTGGTTGAAATAGGGACCCCTTGGCAGGTATTATAGGTCTGCCAGGAGGGTCATCCAATCTCTTGTGCACCTTGGGTAGCATATAGAATAAGGGTGTCACTGGAAACTGTACTGATAATGCTTTACATAATTCACTTGAAATGACACCATCATTCAATGCTGCATTTAATATACCACCAAGTTCATGTTTATAGATAGGCATAGGATCACAATAAAGATGTGCATACACATTAGTATCATTTAACTGCCGCTGATAATTTTTAAAGTATTTATCAACAGATTGTAAAACCACAGCACCCCCCTTATAAGCAGAACGGACTACTATGTCCCTTCTGCTTTTCAGAGACTTTAAAGCCACCTTCTCCTCATAGGTCAAATTAGAGTATTGCAAATCATTGCAAGCATCGGGGGCTGTCAATAAAAGTCTTGAAAATGTCTTAATTGATGGTGATATAGACAGAGGGTCGAATGTAGATGGTTGTGCAATTTTACGCGCAATGATTGGGGAATTTTATCCTTTATACCGTTGGTATAAAGGAAAGACCCTTAGATAACACAGATTGTTCAGGTACAGTCAAGGGAGTATCAGATAAATCCCAGTTGGACATTTATCGTGTCACGTTGGCGCGACCACTCCCTTTGACATTGTCAAGTCAGATGCTTGGTTCCATAGGGAGAGGTATCAGCAGTAGAAAGAAAGAAGTAATAATGCCACTGTATAGGTCATTGGTACGACCTCACCTAGAGTATTGTGTTCAGTTCTGGAGGCCATATCTCCAGAAGGATATAAATACATTAGAGATTGTACAAAGAAGAGCAACTAAAATGGTGCATGGCCTACATCACAAAACGTACCAGGAAAGACTAAAATATCTTTATATGTATACTTTAGAGCAGAGAAGGGAAAGGGGGGACATGATAGAAACTTTCAAATATATCAAGGGTTTTAACAAGGTACAGGTGGGAGACATTCTTTACAGGAAGAGGAGCAACAGAACACGAGGACATGCACTGAAACTAGAGGGAGGAAGGTTCAGGGGAAATGTGAGGAAGAATTACTTCCCAGCTGATGAAGCCGCTGACCGAGTAAACAGGCGGAGAAACGCGTATTTGGGAGCCTCGCATATAGCAGCCCGGAAGCAATCCAGCCCAGTGCCGCAGTGAGTGTACACACGGTATTAACTGTGTAAACAGCCTAAAGTTCCATTGGACGGACACCACCTGGAGCCGGTCCCTTTCATTAAAGGTCGACCATCCAAAGGATTACAATTCAACATCTGGCTCAGATAAAGGGAGGAAGTCCAATAGGACACTGCAGTATGAACCTGTGAAAAATCTGTTCACTACCAACGGCCCTTGGGACTGGTAACTATATAGCCTCAACTTTCGAAATTGCCTCTATGATATGACTCAATCTGAAAAATTAAGCCTCAGAAAGCTAATTATCAGCTTTGCCTAAATATCGATACTGTATGTTATGTGTAGTATGTTATGTGTGTCTAGGTAAATGTCATTTTTATGATGAATTATATGTATTTTTAATAAATTTATGCTTATTCCAATTGGATCTGAATGAATAATTGTGTTCTTTAGCTAAGCAGCGCCACCTAGGGATACCAGTTCGCTGGTGCCCAATATTTATCTATCTTGTTCTCTGAGAGGTACACAATTCCTCTGAATAGGAGGCTGCAGCTTGGTTAAAGGACTAAAAAATAATAATTTTGTTTACATTTATCTACTGTGGGAACCAGCGCTTTTGAGTGTCCCTAGTGGCCACATCTATATTACTTCACAGAAAGAGTAGTAGATAAGTGGAATAGCCTACCATCAGAGGTGGTAGACGAAAATACAGTAGTACAATTGAAACATGCTTGGGACAAGCATATTGATATCCTTACAAAAAATAATGGTTTGAGGTAACATGTTTAAAAAAAGGGGCAGACTAGATGGGCCAAGTGGTTCTTTTCTGCCGTCAAATTCTATGTTTCTATGTATAATGTGTTATAGGCATTGCGGTGTTTGACATAATGTGTAAAAGGCATTACAGTGTTTGGCATAATGTGTAATAGGCATTACGGTGTGTGGCATAATGTGTAATGGCATTACAGTGTGTGGCATAATGTGAAATAGGCATTACGTTGTGTGGCATAATGTGTAATATGCATTACGGTGTGCACTATCGGCGCGCACTATCCCTGTTTTCATTGTGTGGGGGTTGGTCACCAATTCCTTTTCTGGCACTGGGCACCAAAGTGTCTAGATACAGCATTGCTGTTACTGGGCACATTATAAGTATAAGAGGCACTACTACTATGGGCATTATACACCCTTTTTTTCAACATGCGCCTTCAGAAAGCAGTATCTCTTTGTAAAGTATGGGAGGGAGCAAAGTTATAGTTTGCAGGAGGGTGCCAAACACCCTAGCATCAGCCCTGCCCATAGGTAAAATGTGTCACTGGAGGATTCTGTTACAGACTATGGTATAGATGTAGCAGGCATTGAAAAGTGTTTCCCATATATCAGAAGTTGACCATGTACCATCTGCCCAAATAATCTTACAATTTAAGAAGTTTTGGGAAAACTTGATGTATAAGGTATTTGTTCAGTATGATCCAAAATAGGCCCTTTCAGAAGATCACCTTGCTCACATTTTGCACAACAGTACTCATGCTTGAATGGATGCTCAAGAGTGCATACACAGCACAAGATCTATTGGGTACATTTAACTATAAATATGGCACATAACTGTTGGCATAAAAAAACTGTGGGGAACCTCAGGCCCGGGGGCCGTATGCGGCCCTAGTAGCCAGTCTGAGTGGCCCTCCTACCCACCCGGCAGCTTTTCTGGGAGTCAAGTACAGGGGAATTCTCGTGAGAGGTCGGTAGTTCTTACGAGATTCCTCTTAATTAACAGCAACCGGAGACTGACAGTCCTATTCAGCAGCAGCTGCCGGAGCGTGGGACGGCTGCAGCAGGACAATTTGTAAGAGACATTTTTACATATGGCCCCCGAAGGATTTTTCCACCATACAATTGGCCCTTGGCACCCCTGCTGTACAGAGATAAAAGCGGTATTCAATCCTGGACGCTATTTGTCAGAAATGCTCGGGGATTGTCGAATTCACAGACGTTTTTCAACAATCTGCTGCTGTTCGCACGGACATGCCCACTTTCCACACTCGACAGCCAGAACATTGAATTCCTACTGTCGAGTTACAGTCCAACTGAGGGGAAACACGCCAAAATTCCAACTGTCTGGACGTTCTAACAGTATAAATCCCTGATTGAATACCCCCCTTGGTTTGTGCGTACCTGAATTAGACCTGTCTTTGGTGCAAAATATGCATCTGAAAACAGGCAAAATTACACTTGAAGTCTCATCTGCATTGCCCGAAATTTCCAGTGTCATGTCCTTGCTGAACCTAATGCTTTAATACAGTGCAGGTTTGAAAAATACATTTGCAATCTCTAAACCTCTAACAATCTCTAGTAAAAACTGTGGACTGCATCACACAACAAAACGTCTGTAACAGCAGAAAATGGTACAGTAATGCTGCCCATCCTGTGCGCTGGTTCGTGTCCAGTGAACTCTAAACATGCAAAATATTAGAAAACAAAATGAAACTAAAATTGCGACACCAGATGATGCTACTATCAATATTAAAATCCATATGCAGGCCATCTTCATTGTTCATTGTAAAAACCCCAGCAATTTTTATAACAACTCAAAGGAATACCCTTTATTTGGGTTCTTGTTTTATAAAATTGCCTTCCCTTCCTTCCTCTTTGTTAAAAGTATCATTGTACACTTTGTCCATTGCACAGTTCTGTGTTTATTGAAGAGTTCTTGACAATGAAAGTCAATGAGTCTTGAGAATGGTGTGCTGCATCCTTATAATAGGGTGGTAATATGCTACAAGTCCCCTAGACAAATAATACCTCCCATGGAGATATCTATGGACCATTTATAGATGACCTGATGGTTTTTTTCTATCTGCTCTGCCAGATTCACCAAGTCACTATTATATTCGCAAAACCACCTTCTGCTTTCTTGTTTTCAAAATGTTAGCAATATTGCTACTGCATTTGTCTGTAATATAACTGGCAATTTTCGACACATTTCAGTTAAGTGCAGGCGATTTGCTGAAAATACAATGACTTGCTAAATGCTTTCAAAAGATTACCCACTGTCCATAAGTGGGTAGTTTAACCACTGCAGTCTGTACATGAGTGAATATACACAAAGAGGTGTTTTCTTTTTAATAACCATAACCAGACCCTTATTCCTTTGCTTTTTAAATATATTGATTATGTTTTTATTTATCCCGCTGGAGAGGGTCATTCCCCAGATTCAGGTTTATTATCATTTCTATCTCTGGTACATAAAGACATTTGGAAAATGGCCAATGTGTATACTTCAGACAATATATTTTGTTCACTATTTGTTTCATTATTGGTGCTTTTAAGTAAAAATAAAGTGCTATTTTTGGTTTTGTTTTTTATTTGTTTTTAATGCCTGCATTGTACTTATTAGTTAGCCATTGTGTAAACATTTATTTTGCAAAACAAACATCATCTTGGTGCTGTCATTTGAGTCTAATTTTGTTTTCTAATTTTTGTATTGTTCAGTATGATGTATGATGTTAGACTGCTTAGATTTACTATCTGAGATAACTGAGGTTTTTTTTTTTGACTGTTGATAGGTGTAATTTGGAAATTACTTAGCTGTTGTCCTCCACTATTTAATGATCTGCAATTTGAGAACGTCTCATTTTTGTTTTCTCATCTTTACAGACCACAGACCACATTTTTGTCTCTGTGTCTCCGGAGAGTGATTTTCCAATGATGGCAGAGAATTTGCCTGCAACGCATTTGTGGTGTCGTCTTAAAGATCCATTCTATTGACAGGCTTGTGGGCCCAGCCAGCCATGTGTGTGAAGATAGATTTTCCTATCCCACACTGTTCTGTTTACAAATGTCCCCAGATTTTCAAATGTGGATTGCTCCTGGTCTATAACATAACTTATCAAGTGCAGACAAGCTTGAGATTTAATAGAGTGTTCTTCACTCATCCTTTTCATGTACTTCTTGCACTGTATGCAAGACTTTCCAGTCAACCTTCTTACAAAAAAAATCAATAACACATTTCTTAGAATATAAAGTATAAACATTCAGGAAATGTTATGAACAAAAACCATTAAAAAAATCAGAAGGTACACCATAAATGATAATAAGTACATAAAACATAAATACTACATCATTATTTATAGCTCAGTATATCCGGTACTTTCATATTTAGGACAAAAATAATCCATATTTCACTATTAAAAACAAATGTAGTTTTTTGTGACAAAATATGTATTCAACTCAATAGCTAATTCGTCTGTAAAAATTCTAATCCCACAGCTGGAGCATCAGAACTGAATAACTATGGCAAGAGTGTCAACCTTTTGGTTTTTATTAGTTTTCATTGTACTATGTTTATTTAATACTAAGATTTTTATCTAACACATTACACTTTATGAATTCTAAGGGGCTGGATATGTTGTTATCTAAAGGGGCAGGGAGTTAATTCAGGAGTTGATGTATCAAGCAGCTAAAAAAAAGTTGATTAGTGGACCAGTGGAGAAGTTACCCATAGCAACCAATCAACCTATAATTTTATAGAACGTACTTGAAAGTTGAATTAGTTTCCAAGGACAACTTCTTCATTGGTCCAATTCTCCATTGTTTTCACTGAATACACCAACCCCTTATGAAGTGCAGCTATCTGTTATAAGTGCAGCCTAGGGGATGGTCACCCAAAACAATTGAGTTAGCTTCCATTCGCTATAGAGAGAACCTAATTTTCTCAAACAATGAAATCACTGCATTAGAAATAGCATGCTTAAAATCACATAATGTTTAATGCTTTTCAGCAGAAGTGGACATATAATTATAATAAGTAATGGAGATTGTGAGGAATGTGTTCAGCTCTTTTAGCTCATAGTCATCTGTGTTTTAAGAGCGTTGGGGGCTTGAGTGCGGATTTCCATGCTGGCACATATGCATTAGCTATAGCCAATCAACCAGAATAACCCCCAAAGACTCTTGTAGTGTGCCATTGTTTGTAGAATCTATGGACAGACATGGCTGCTGCCAACATTTCTAAGCAATAGCAGCAGTCATTAACAAATATTAAAGCTATACCTACACAGATTGTTGGGCCTTCATAAATAGACCCCTATATCTTAATGGAGAATTATGATCACATCTATTGATTGCCTCAAGTTTTAAGATGTGGTGTCTTATGTTTGTTAAAACTATTTTCATTATTCCTATTACTACTACTACTAGTACTACAGCCACACACCACAGTAACTCATAGGAATGATGCCTCCCTCAGGATATTGGCAGCTAACTTTTGTTAGTATAAAATAAACCTGAAACAAAGCTTATAGGAGCAGATAACTGATAAGACAATCAAACTTTTCCATTATCAATACCTTTACAATTATGTAAAGAATACAGTTGCCAATGCCATATTCTCAGAAAGCTGACCAGCTAAATGAGCCAAACATTTTCAGAAATCATAAAGCAATCAAGATTGCAAAACAAAGCACAATTCCTTCTTTGTGAAGATCCCTGCATCCATTAACAGGTAACTCTGTGGTCACTGATTATTTCCAAATACTAATTTATAAACTTAGATAGAGTCATTATTGATTTACAAATTGTGGAAGAAACTCCCAAACGCATGGCCAGGGTAATTGTATTTGGATACAAAGACAACAAATGAATTAGCTTTATAGCCTATAAAAGCTTTTCTCAAACCTGAACTATGTTTTATGTACTTATCTGTATTTTTTCTCAATATTAGTCAAACCATCCTCACCCTTTAAATTTCTGAGAATTCTCCTACTTGAACCCATCCATCAACTTGGGCCTGGTACTGACCCCTGAGTCATCCTGGATCAGCATAACCTCGGCTTTAGGCAGCAAAAAGTTTTTATTACTTTTAATACCTTTTCTTCCAGGCTTTCTGAAGTTGATACCAACTGGAGAAAGAAAGAGACAGAAAGAGAAAGAAAAGGCAGTGGGGCAGACAAATTGAGGGGCCTAAAATATCTTCATAATAAAAGTAATAGACAGTCTTCCCAGCAGCGTAACAAATATAGGCTTTCTGTTACTGGCATCAGCAGTCACTCAATGTCTCTCTGTATCCCGTGCCTCTAGGGACTGTATATTGCCTGTTACAGTATATCATTTTCTATATTATCTGCATTACATGTTTAGGCTATAGTTTATTCCTCTCTGCTTTACCCATGCCCTGACAAAATTAATACTATGAAATGGCTGCTGCCTCTAATCGTACAGACATAGAAAATAATATATAGCAAAGTGTAGTCACTGAAGATGCTGTAAAAAGGTAGTTTTTTATTTATATGCTAACCATCTAAAATATATATATATTTTTTATTATTATTAAATTCATGTATTGCATGTACTGCAGTCTTATATGCATGTTTTTGATTAACTAATAGTCTTAATATTATGTTTTTTTTTTCATTAGCTAAATTAAATTGAGCCTGGTTTCAGAGTTTCTGTCATACTACACTGCTATAATATTTTTTATTCTTATTTATATGCTCATGTGTAACAACAGATATATAACGTAGATTATTCCAACATTGTTAAGCTGGGTACACACTAGGATCTATGATGTCCCATCCGGCAGATCAGACCAACATATAGTTTATCTTGAAGCATATCGGCACTGTGTATTCCCAATGTGCAGAAAATATCTCCAACGATGCATGCTACAACATCCCGTGATGCTCCGCGACCCCTCACCCCCCCTCCCCGCTTTGTCAATTTACTGAGACTGGGTCCCAACGCCTTTATAATTGGCTGGGGTAATGCAGACTCTATTGTGTAACCAGTTTAAATCATACATTTGTAAGTTACTTTGTTTTAGTTAATCAGTTGTTCATATTACTGCAAGCCATTTATAAAGCTTATTAACAAGAACACCATATCCCTCTATGTTGAAACCTAGAAATCTCAGAAATTCTATCTTCTCTTTCTTTCTTTCTTTCTTTCTTTCTTTCTTTCTTTCTTTCTTTCTTTCTTTCTTTCTTTCTTTTTCTCTTTCTTTCTTTTTCTCTTCCTTCCTTCCTCTCTTTTTTGTTTCTCACTCCCCTCACTCTCTCTCTCTTAGTAGTTCAAGTGGTGGGGAGGGGGCTTTTTCAAGATTTAGCTATGGGGCTCAAAAAGTTCTAGTCATGCCTCTGATAGTATGTAAATAAATATTGTACCAATCTATGTATTTGTATAAGAGATAGAATAACATGATATCTTTATTTATAACAAACAGTGCAAGTGCAAATCCCAACACTTCCTGGTCCCTACATAACATGCCAAGTTTACTCTTACTTTATTTATTGCTGCAGAATAACATATGTCTTAGCATCGTATATGGTATAAATGCATGTTAGTTGAGCAAATATATTTATTGTGACCTTTTAGTACTTTCAGACCAACCCATGGTGCTAGAATAGTAATCGAGAATAGATGACCTACTAGTTATGTTTGCACACATTTAATATGTGAAATAGTGATTGAGTAACAAACATAAAACGTCATAACAGATAAAATAGATTAGTACACTCAGCTTAGCTTTCAACAGGTTAGATATCACTGGGATTTGAGGATAACTGCAAAATAATCAGACACATTAACAGTCACCAAATAAATTACATATTTTTACATGTCTCAATGTAGGTTTGGTGATAGTATGACTTATTCATTGGAGTTTTCCCTTTGTGCAGCCAGATATGCTTAGTGTGCTTCTAAAAGTCTTTCTTGACATTATCTAAGTGAAATACTGGAGCAAAAATTGCAATTTTACAGCACAGACCCTTGAATGGCCCTGGTTGTTAAAATGGTATAAGACAGACTCACTGAAGTCCCTTATGATTTTAGAGTAGTGACTCAGGCAACTAAGACACTGGGCAACTGGGTTCTGATATAATCATTGAAGAGTTACAGATGATAAGGTTAGATGTAGGGGTGTACATGGCGTGCGATTTTGGCAGGCAATTTTGTCTAGATAGTTAAAATTGCATATAAGGTTATCCAAAATAGCAGAGTGTTTCCCCTACAGCCTATAGCGATGCGCAGCCCGCTTTGTCAATATCAATTAATAAAATGGACTGTGCAGGCAAGGCAAATTTTACTAAATCAAGGAACATAGACAAAATCTTCAGTGCATCTAGTCAAAATCACCAATGAATCTGATCAAACTTGCTTAGTCAATATAACTTAAATATGGGCAAAAAATGCATTGTGTATACATGCCTTTTGTCTAACAGTGAATGAATCCCCTTTAAAAAGTAAAGGCGCAGAATAGGCTCTGTGGGTCAAGGTATACCAACAGAAGGTCTGATTGGGATCCTATTCCCCCTAAAACCAGGCCAGATTCCAACTAGAACACATCAAATTGGTTCCATTCCTATAAATGCAAGGGGTGTCCGAATGCATAACTGGTCAGACAAACAACAGACCAATAGAATGTATATATAAAATCTACACCGAATAGCATCATTCTTTTTTTTTCTTTGCCATGTAAACCTCTCTCTCTCAAGTAGCAGGCAGTGTATGTCCCGAAATTGCCAATTGCTTTTGTCTGGAAGAATGGTAAAGACAGTGGAAGACAAAGCTGCAGTGAACCAAGGTTTCGGGAAGATTCTCTGCAGCCATCTGAGGATGATCCTGCAAGATCCATTAGCAAAATCGACCTGGGTATAACTCTAACTCAGTATCACTGTGCTCTGCAGAGCATTAATGTTAAAATGTACATTACCATGAACAAATGAAAGGCAGTTTGGTTATCTGGACAACCAAAAATATGTTGTTATGACTCTTTCCCTTTTGTCCATAATGTAGGGGGGTCCGCAGGAGAAAAGACACCTATGCTGACTTATTTTGGTAGCAGGCTCCTCCCTTCTGCATCCCAGGATACTTCAGTTAATTTTAGGTGCCCACAGGAGTGGGTGCTGTGCAGACTGCAGCTGTTTTCTTTTGTTTTTTTTTCTGGCATAAGATAGATAGGATATTTTTTATTTTATTAACAATAGTTAGTGCAGGTTTTTTGCCAGTGTGGGACTTCTGTTAGAAGTCCCTACACACTGAGAGCGCAGCAGAGGCTGACAGAATCACGTCCTGTCAGCACTCTGTGTGCAGAGGGAAGCGGGCTGCTCCCTCTACACAGCGCGTAACCTCCGCTGAAGAGAGGTTCTCCTGGTCTCTGGGGGGTTCAGAACCGGATCCCTACAGAGGGGGATTGTAGGGGACGACCCCCCCCGATGGTGGCTGCCATCTTGAAGGGCTTATGAGCTGAAATCCCTATAAGGGAGGTGAAGCTCATTACAGGACGTCCAGCTTTGCTGGACCCCTCCAAGTGATCACTAGAAAAAGGGGAGGCACAGGAGGTAGGAGAAACACCACAGGGCACAGCTGAAGGATGAAAAGGCGCCTTTTTGACTGTATCCCCCGGAGAATCAAGAGATTGGTCTATGCCTGCTGCTGGTACTGGCGCCATTCCTCCCTGCTGCTGCAGAGATCAGGCAAGGCTGAAAGCTATCTTTTCACAGTACAGAAGGAAAAAGTTTCTCCATTTGGACAGCGCTGTCCACGCTGATCGCTGAGATCTCTGCAGCAGATAAGTACACTTGTGCACTGTGATTGTATCAAGACTGAAGGTTGTAGTCCTGCTGCTGTGAGTGAGAGAGCGCCTGTCTTGTTAGTTCACTGCAGGTTTTGTGGTGTCAAATTTACATGTAAACAGATGGACCAAGGGGATTTTTGCCCCTTTGCGAGTCTGTCCCCAGTGGAGTGCAGCCCCAGAGGCCTGAGCAGTCTGAACCTGCATGGGCAGCCGAGTTGGGAAGGTCTATGAATGCCTTAGTTAAGGCTTTAGATAGACAGAGAGATGACCTATTAAAATCTCCTGGTTGGTTTTCGTCCTCATAGACGTCTGGGGGATCTGTGGCCCCATCTCAGGAGGACCCGTTGATGTTGCAAGTCATGCAGGACACTGCTCAGGGTGTCCATAAATTAAATGCATTCATGGAGCAGTTTACCAAGTCCTCTAAAGATATTTCTCCTAGACACCCTTTATCCACACCTGCGCTGTTAAATATTGATTCAGATGAGGAGGGAGTGTATACAAAGGATGCCACTTGGGACCAGTCAGAGGAATTTGAACCTGCTGTTCCTTGAATTGAGGATTTGATTAATGCAGTTAAGCAGACGTTAAACTTGTCTGAGGAGGATAAGGTTGCTACACATTGTGTTTTTAAGAAGGTTCGCCGGGATACTGTGATGTTTCCTTCGTCTGAGGGTATGGTTTCCTTGTTAGGTGAGGCTTGGAAGTCTCCTGACAAGAAGCTTCTTATGTCAAAGAAGTTTGCTAACATGTATCCAATGCCGAATCAATATGTAAAGTTCTGGTAAAAAAATCCCCTTAGTAGATGAACCTGTGGCCAGACTTTCAAAGGCGACGGCATTACCAGTTCAAGGCGGTGCGGCCTTTAAAGATCTGATGGATAAAAAGGTAGAAGGATGCCTTAAGGCGATATTTGAAGTAGTGGGTTTTACTCTTCGCCCCATTATTGCCTCTGCTTGGGTCTCCAAGGCTATGATCAAATTGGCTTAGGCCTTAGGAAGTCAGCTCCAGCCTGATTCGAAAGCTTTCACACTTGCAGGGAAGCTCAGGTGTGCGGCGGAATATATCTGCGAGGCTGGGGAAGTTAGGGCTAGGATGGCATCAAAAGTATCAGCCACTTCTATATTTGCAAGAAAAGCCCTCTGGCTTAAAGCTTGGGAGGCAGACGGCGAACCCAAGTCTCTTGAGACATTGGCTTTCAAGGGAGAGCTTCTGTTTGGATCAGAGCTTGAAACCATCATTAAACAGGCCACAGGTGGGAAGAGTACTTTCCTTCCTACTACTTCAAACCATTCAGGAACCAAGTTTTGGGTTTTTGAGCTGTTCTTTCGCTCCTCCTTTCGAGGGGGGTTGCCAACAGAGGACAGGCTGGGAGAGGTAAGTTCCCAGCCAGTAAAGGAAGGGCTCCCAGATCCTGTTTTGGGGCTTTTGCCAAGAACAGGGATCCAAGGGAGAGAATTAGTCCTCTGCAAGATGGGGTGGAGGCTCCCCGTTCTGGGCTCAGAGTGGGGGTCACCTCCTGCAGTTTCGGAACAAGTGGAGCAATGCCACTTCGGATCCCTGGGTTTATACCATAATTTCCCAGGGTTACAAGATCAATTTCGAGGGTCTCCCTCCAAGAAGATTTCTCCCTACTCCTTTGCAGCTAGAAGCCCGCATGCAACAGGCTCTATTGGGAGCAACAGCGTCCCTTATAGAGAAATGGGTACTGGTCCCGGTACCTCAGGAGGAGAGGAAGTAAGGATTATATTCAATTATTTTCCTGGTCCCCAAACCAGACAGATCCTTCCGACCTATTCTAAATGTAATATCTTTAAATCTGCATCTTTGGGTGGATCATTTTCGCATGGAGTCTCTTCGGTCAGTGCTGTTAAGCATGGAACCAGGAGAGTTTCTGTCATAGGTGGACATCCAAGATGCCTATTTGCATGTACCTATCTTCAAAGAACATCAGTCGTTACTATGGTTCGCGATAGGGGAAACCCATTTGCAGTTCCAGGCTCTGCCGTTTGGTCTAGCCACAGCGCCGTGGGTCTTTGCAAAATGGATGGCGGTCATGGCAGCAGCCCTCTGGCTGAAAGGAATTGTAATTATCCCTTACCTCGATGACCTTATATTCAAGGCAGAGTCAGCCGATAGATTACAGGATCATTTGGCGGTTGCGACAAAGTTTCTTCGGGATCAGGGCTGGTTACTAAATTTACCGAAGTCCCATTTGATTCCCACTCAGAGACTTCAGTTTCTGGGGGTAATTTTGGACACACACTTGCACCGTGTGTTCCTACCAGAATCCAAGGCAGTGGACATTCGTCATCTGTTAAGGTTGATTCTGCAGTGTCCAAACCCCACTGTTTGGCAGGGAGTGAAACTTTTAGGAAAGATGGTAGCAACTTTCGAGACTCTGCACTTTGCGAGGTTCCACTCGAGAATTTTTCAGTAGAACATTCTCTCGTGTTGGTCAGGGAACCCAAAGACCATGAAACAAGAAAGGTTGTTACTGTCTCAGGAGACAAGGGAGTCATTGATTTGGTAGACGGATCTAGAAACGCTGCAGTTGGGATGTTCCCTTTGCTCATGGGAGTGGCTGGTTGTGATGACAGACGCCAGTCTCAAGGGCTGGGGGGCAGTGGTCTTGCATTTGAGACTACAGGGTCTTTGGTCCAGAGAAGAATCCAGTCTGCCAATCAATATACTGGAACTCTGTGCTGTTTGGAACACTTTGCTGCAGGCAGAAGATCTCCTGAAAGGATCTCCAGTGTGAGTACAGTCGGACAATGCCACGGCTGTGGCTTACTTAAATCATCAAGGCGGAACTTGCAGTAAGTTAGCATTGCTGGAAGTCTCGAGGATTTTCAGGTGGGCAGAGGTGAACATTCCTGCCCTATCGGCCGTGTTCATTCCAGGGATCCGGAACATAGAAGCAGATTTCCTCAGCAGGGAGAAACTGTTGGAGGGGGAATGGGCGCTTCATCTGGAAGTCTTTCAGGAGTTAGTGTCTCGCTGGGGGTTCCAGAAATAGACCTGATGGCATCCAGGAACAATTGTCAGGTGACCAGGTTCTGCTCTCGGACCAGGGATGCGACAGCTTGGGCAGTGGATGCCATGACAGTGCCATGGCATTTCAACCTTTTTTATTTGGTTCCACCATTCCCCATGATTCCGAGGGTACTAAAGAGAGTAAGCTCCCCCAAAGTACAAACCATTCTGATTGCACCAGACTGGCCCAGAAAGGTTGTGGTATTCGGACATACGGAGGTTGTTGATGGACTCGTGGCACCTTCCTCTTCGGCAGGACTTACTCAGACAAAGACCATTTCTACACCTGACCTAGCTCATCTCAATTTGACGGCCTGGCATATGAAACCTCCCTATTAAGAAGAAAAGGTTTTTAAGAAGTGGTCATCCAGACTATGCTTAGGGCTCGAAAGCCAGTATCGGCTGCAAATTACTATCAGGTCTGGAAGATCTATATCAGGTGGTGTGGGCATCAGAGAATACACACTTCCAGGTTCAAGTTATCAAGGCTGTCGGATTTTCTTCACAATAGTTTTTCTGCAGGGTTCAGTTTGCAGTCTTTCAAGGTGCAACTTTCTGGGTTGTCTATTTTCTTTCAGAAGAGGTTAGCCCTGTTACCTGAAGTTCAGACTTTTTTACAGGGAGTTATGAAGATTAAACCCCCATATATGCAGCCGGTGGCACCGTGGGATTTGTCTTTGGTTTTGTCGGTGTTACAAAACCCTCCTTTTGAACCTTTAAAATCAGCCAACCTTAAATTTGTTTCTTGGAAACTTGCCTTTTTGATGGCTATTGCCTCTGCCAGACGTGTTTCAGAATTAGGAGCATTGTCATGCAAGGCTCCGATTTTTCATGAAGATAGGGCTGTGCTTCGAACAGTGCCTAAGTTTCTGCCTAAGGTACTGTAGTGTCTTCTTTTCATTTAAATCAGGACATTGTACTCCCAGTGTTTTCCCCTCCTGAAGGGGCGAGGAATAGGGACAAGTTGAAAAAGATGGAAGTTGTTCGCACCTTGCGAATATACGTTGAAAGGGTAAAGGATTTCCGCAAAACAGATTTGCTTTTAGTTCTGTATGATGTACATAAGAGAGGGTGGCCAGCTTCAAAACAGACCATCGCAAGGTGGTTAAGATCAATAATTGCTTTTGCCTACACTAATGCTGGCCACACATCAGACCAACTTTCCTCCAACCATCCAACTAGTTGCTTGGATGGAATAAAAATCTGGTACTGGATTGGAGCACATGACAATCAGAAATGTGCTCACAAACCCAGAAAAATAGACAAAGACATTCAGTCAAATTGTTTAAATCAAACAGGTTCAACTACAGTACCGTGTCTGAGTGACAGTTTTTGTCCTTTTCCAGATTTTGGGAGAAAATTTCTGAAGTAAATATTACATTTGCTCCCATCCAGTACCATATTTTTATTCCATTCAAGCAACTAGTTGGATGGTTGGAGGAAAGTTGGTCTGATGTGTGGCCAGCATAAGGTAGGTACACCGGTTCCTTGTCGGATAAATGCCCATACCACCGGGTCAGTTGCCTCCTCTTGGGCTGTGCGTCATGGGGCTACGGCGGAACAGTTGTGCAGGGCTGCCACTTGGTCCTCTGTTCATACCTTTAATAAATTCTTTAGGTTCCATGAGTTCGCGTCAGAGGACGTTTCATTTGGACAAGCAGTGATGAGAACTAGTCTAGTCTGGTCTAAGCGTACCCTCCCAAAGGACCAGCTCTTGAACATCCCAAGGTCAAGCTGTGTCACCAGGATGGATGAAAGATAAAAGGGGATTTTTGTATGAACTTACCGCTCGGACCCCTTTCTCTGAGTCCATCCTGGTGACACAGCGATCCCTCCCTTACGCTCAGTGAATTATACAGTTCATGTTTTGTCATGTTATTGGTTATATGTATTGTGCAAATAAGATGTTCAGGCGTTGTACTGAGCGATGTATCCAAGTGTGCTTTACAAGTTGAACTGAAGTATCCTGGGATGCAGAAGGGATGCAGAAGGGAGCCTGCTACCAACAGAAGTCAGCATAGGTGCCTTTGCTACTGCGGATCCTCCTATATCCCAAGGTCAAGCTGTGTCACCAGGATGGACTCAGAGAAAGTGGTTTGAACGGTAAGTTTTTACAAAAATCCCCTTTTCTACATGAACTCTCATTAACCATATATATCAGTGTACAATGTAACTAGGGATATCCTCCTGTTTTCCAGTCTTGATCTCCTGAACGGAACAGTTGGAAAAAAGCAAAAACTTACTTCTGGTTCTACCTGTGATATTGATTACAAATGCCTAAAAAATCACTGTGAAAGTAAAAAAAGGTGGAAGTATGGATGCCGCCATTCCATGTGCTGTATTATTTTAAATATAGACCAAGAAGCCAGAAAGTGTAAAGGCAAACTTTAAATACACCAATAAATCCTCAGGTTGTATCAAACAGTAAAAGCTAAGAGTCAAAGCTATTAATTAAATAGCAAATCAATGCTCTTTTATTATTTACAAACAGCTGAAACTATAGCCCAGGAATCTTCAGAGCGTATTTACATAGTTAACAATAAAAGCATTATAATTTGTTTATAAATGTTTGTAAATAATGCACATTATTTTATTTTTATCATCCGTGGTTTATTTATTCAAGAAAATATGCGAAACTAATATTGATTGGTAGTGTAGGCTTCAATGAATAGTCTGTCTTGGTTTATTTTAAAAGATGCATTAAACAATTGAAGCTTACATTATATTTAGACATTTTTTTTTTTATTATTTTTAATTTTTATTTACACACTTTTTGATTTTTGATTTTATGATGTTTATCTTATATCTGTGGCATACATCATTTATTTTGTATTCCATATTTTAATTTAGTTTTAAAGTTAAAGTAAATTAAATTACATTTTTAAAGGTAATTAATCCTAAAAGGGGTGAAACTACTGTAGTATAAATAATTAATTTGTAGAAGATTGATTATAGCTGTGCATTTCTATGGGTTTTAAAACATTTGTATAATTTGCACAATTTATATATGTTTTCCTTGGAAACAGTATCTCAGTAATATGCACAGTTCCAAACACTACAATGTAATTTCCAGAAACAAATGTGCACTGAGAAGCATGAATGTAAGGAAAACAGGCATAGGCTGAGCCTAGGAGAGTGGTAACATTGGGACAGATAAAGTACCAGCCAATCAGCTCCTAAGTGCCATGTTATAGGCTGTGTCTGAAAAATGACAGACGCAGACTGGGTACTTTATCTCTCGACAAATCATCAGTCTACAAGGCTTGGTACATCTCCCTCATACTGAGGTAAAATATATTTTATTCAAGATAAATACATTGATTCAATGAAAGCTAACTTACTGATAATATTAATAAGTAGAGATGATAAGCTCAGATCTACTTGAATTTACCCAGATTTACTCGGCTCTCAAAACAGTGTTTTGGCTATCGGCTCTCAAGGTTTGGATAGCCAATAAAATAATTCTGGGTAATTTTGAACTTGTGCTCATTTTGTGGAAAAAAATCTCGAATTATAAGTATATTTATTAACCAAACTACTGACCTAAATAAATGGAAAATATACTGCAATATTCCCTCTATCGACCAATCCTAAACTTGTTTAACATTATTAGTGTTAACACAGAAGTGTGTGTCCTTACAATAAAGTCATTCATATTCTGGACTGGTCTTATAGTTGCTTTTAGTAAGAGTTAAAAAATGTTGGGTCCCTTCTAGGATATGCTAACCATATTGGTGTCAGAGGTGGAAGGGAGGGAAGTAGTGTTGATGTACAAGATCTCACATAGCAGAGTTTGGAAAAAGAACTCCTGTAGATGAAAGATATCTAAACTGATAGAACTGGAATATCAAGTAAGTGTGGGGGAGTTCTACTCTAAATGTTATTAAAATGGGACTTACTTCTTTTAGTTCGATGCAGCCTCCGGCACTCCTGCCACGCCCGTTGGGGTTTGTACACTCCGGTGCCCTCCTAAGGGACTATAGTGGACCCAGTAACATGCAGAAATAATCCAGCGGCACTCGAAGACTTTAAGCAAAAAAGCAATGACGTGTATTATCAAGCAAACACTTCAATGTTTCCCCTTCATCAGGATGATGAAGGAGAAACTCTCCCCGAAACGTTAAAGTGTTTGCTTAATAATACAGTTAATTGTTTTTTTGCAAAAAGTATATATATATAAAGCAAGGTGTGTGTTGAACTGGCACTCCCCCAGCTGGTCAGGGACCCAGGTGCCTTCCGGAACAGTTGTGCAGGAGAAGCATATGTGAGTCTGATATATATATATATATATATATATGGACCTGAGGAAATTGATCAGTAAAGATCAATGAAACGTTGTCTGAACGCAGTTGTCTAAAGAGTGTTTTTTCAAAGTCGCGTGGAGTGCTACTCCCATCCCCCTTTGCCTGTATTATCCATACCAGGAGTGGGCACCCAGCGCAGGTGATTTCTACACAGGGAGAGCCGGATCCCCACCCAATTTGTATATATATATATATATATATATATATATATATATATATATATATATATATATATAGGAGTAGGCAAAGAAGCAGACAGCGGCACTCTGGGAATTTTCAAAAACGTGTATTAGTGCATACTGCACTGTTCACCTTGACAAAGGGGTACCTTATGCCCCGAAACGTTGGTATGCTATTTTTGCATTAATATACTTTTTTGAAAATTCCCAGAGTGCCGCTGTCTGCTTCTTTGCCTACTCCTATATATATATATATATATATATATATATATATATATATATATATAAGACTCCCATGTCCATTATTTTGTTTTAGCATGCTTAAATTAAACGAAGGGAATACAATAGTAAAAAAAGCTTTTATCTTGGACTGATTTACAATTGGTGGCAAATGCAGATACAATGACACCACAAACAGGCAGCAATATTGTACTGCACTGAGCCTTCAAATCATAACGACCCTCCAGGGGTATATTGCATTGTATAATGCTTTATAAATGAATATAATAATAATCTCACACATTTCCAGCAAGATTTTTTTTAAAGCTGCCAAACTACTGTGCTGTTGTTACTATGGTGAAGGCCTAGCTCAAAATCAATAAATATATTACATTTTTTATTAATGCAGCCAATCTGCAATTTACTGATAGCTATTTTTCCCAGTAAGGTAATCACAGCATTATCTTTGCAACAAGAATTTTAGGCAGATTGGAAATCTACCAAAATGAATTTGGATTCTACAGACAATAAACAGACATGTGATATATATATATATAAATCTAATCAATATTAAGGACTTATAAGAGGGAAACATAATTCAGAGAGAGGTCATGCTCTTTGAGTCGGGCACTCTCACAAGGAAACAGGGAGGGGAGACATATTCCACAGAAAATATAGTTGATTGTGAAATAGTCTTCACTCTAAGCGGAAAGAGACTGCAAAGAAGTCCAGTCTATCTATCTATCTATCTATCTATCTATCTATCTATCTATCTATCTATCTATCTATCTATCTATCTCTCTCTCTATCTATCTCTCTCTCTCTATCTATCTATCTACTGTATGTAAGTAAAGTTAAAATGTTTTTTAGTCACATATCCTATAGCAATATATATATATATATATATATATATATATATATATATATATATATAACTTCCTATTTATCTATTTATCGATCAATCTATCATTCTGTATATCCATCTTCTGTCAATCTTTGCAAACATATTTTAGAAAATGCAAAACAAGAACATGTACTGTATGTGTGTGTGTATGTATGTGTGTGTGTGTGTGTGTGTGTGTGTGTGTGTGTGTTTGTGTGAACGTGTGTGTGCATGTATCACAAATGAAGACTTTGCTTTATCAAGCTCCTGACAAGGGGGAAGGGTAGTGAGGAAACGCAGAGAAAAGCAAAGAAGAGAATCAATAATGCCTAGGCCTGTCAATTTTATTGATACCCCCTGGAGAAGCGTTAACTACATGTTTGATATTACTGGCACACTGGACTGATAATTACGTGTCTTGGGGTTGTTAAGACTTGGCCAGAGATAATGAGATATGGGCATCCTGAGAAAGTCGTTCTAGAGGCGGGAAAGAGAAGGCTTTATTTCTGTCATATATATGGGAAGCTAATTATTTTATCTAGCATCAGAAATATTAGCTGCTTACATATGTATCCACAAAGTATGGCAGTATTATCGCACTGCAAAGAAATTACCACTTTGCACTGACATTGTATATTCCTGGTTAAGTGTTGTGGAATATAATGAAGCGCACAGCTATATAACTGTTTGACAATTAGATTTCAGTGTTATGATGATGGGGGTTATTTTGATTCACTCAGAAAGGCACAATCACTCTGTAATGGACAAAACCATATGTACTGCAGGTGGGGCTGATGTAACATGTGCAGATAGAGTTAGATTTGGGTGTTTTATTGTTTCTGTGCAGGGTAAATACTGGATGCTTTATTTTTACACTGCAATATAGATATCAGTTAGAAGTACACCCCCCCACACCCAAATCTAATTGTCTCTGCACATGTTACATCAGCCCCACCTGCAGTGCACATGGTTTTGTCCATTAGAGAGTGATTGTGCCTTTCTGAGTGATACAAAATAACCCCTGATATAAAGAAGTCATCATTAAGCTGTTATTAAACCTAGAAAGGCAATATTTAATAAATACCTGCACAGGGCCGGTGCAAGGGTGTCTGGTGCCCTCCTGCAAAATCTATATTTGCGCCCTTCCTCTCCTAAAGGGACAGCGCACAAAAATAAAGGCTGTGTTATCAAGGAATGATCATAGCCCAGTTTAATTACATCTTACAGTGCCCATGATTCAGAATACACCACATAGTAGTGTCCCTTGTACAAAATACCCGCAGTAGTAGTGCCCCTTAAACACCATGCCCACAGTGGTGCCACTAAAATACCCACAATAGTCCCCTTTATACATAACACCCACAGTAGCGCCCATTACACATAAAATGCACAGTGGTAATGCACCTTATACACATAATGCCCTCAATAGTAGTGGCGTAAGGTGTGAAGAGAGCAGAAGAGGAATAAGAAAGGGGATCCACGAGAAGGGGAAATGTGAGAGGAACAGTGAGTTGTGAGGGGAACAAGGGAAAAGTGGCTGCTGTTGGAAAACGGACGGAGAATAGAAATGATAGATGGGGTACAAGGAAAAAAGATAGAAGGGAGAAATCCAGATGCTGGGCAGAAAAAGGGTAGGATGGCCATATACTGGGCAGAGAGAGGGGGAGGGGTAGCCATATGCTGGGCAGAGAGAGGTGGGACAGATGTGGGGAGAGATGATGGGGAGTAAGTGGGGGGACAGATGTTGGGTAGAGGGGGCAGTTGCTGGGCAGAGAGGGATGGGGGAAATGTGATATGCAGAGAGAGGGGAAGAGATGATGTGCAGGCTGAGGGGCAGATACTGGGCAGAGGGGCAGATGGGGACAGATGCTGGGGAGATACTGATAGGGGGGTAAAGATTATGGGCAGGAAGATGGGAGCAGATGCTGGGAAGGTAGAAGTGGACAGATGCAGGGGAGAGGGGGGCGGATGCCAGAAAGGGGCAGATGCTGGGGAGAGATTGGGCGTGCAGTTGTGGGGAGGGGGCAAATGCTGGGGAGAGAGGGATTGGGGAAAGATGATGGACAGGGAGAGGGGTCCAGATGATGGACAGGGAAAGGGGATGCAAATGCTGGGCAGATAGAGGGGGGAAGATATGCTGGGCAGAGAGAGAGGGGGAGATATGCTGGGCAGAGAAGGGGGTATGCTGGGCAGAGAAAGAGGGGGAGATATGCTGGGCAGAGAGGGGGGATATGCTGGGCAGAGAGAGAGGGAGATATGCTGGGCAAATATATGCTGGGGAGAGAGAGGGGGAGATATGCTGGGCATAGGAGGGGCAGATACTGAGTAGGGAGAGGGGGGACAGAAGGTGGGCAGGGAGAGGGGAGACATATGGTGGGCAGGTAGAGGAGGGGAGCAGATGCTGGGCAGGGAGAGGGGGACAGATTGTAGGCAGGGAGAGGGGGGGACAGATGGTGGGCAGGGAGAGGGGGACAGATGGTGGGCAGGGAGAGGGGGACAGATTCTGCGCAGGGAGAGGGGGGCAGATGGTGGAGAGGCGGGACAGATGGTGGGCAGGGAGAGGGGGGACAGATGATGGGCAGAGAGTGGGGGGCAGAGAGAGGGGGAGAAATGCTGGACAGGCAAGGGGTGGTAGAGGTAGAGAAAAGCTGCACAGACAGTGGAAGCAGGGGACACACTCACAGACAGCCTCAGGTCCATGCTCTGCCTGTGAGATCCTCCGTGTTCCATGGAGCTCCTCCAATCGGGTTCTCTCATATTCAGCATGTGCCGAGCTCCTCCAATCACAGCTCGGCACATGCTGTCCTGGCCCTGATGATGACATGAGTGGGGAGGGGCTCGGCACCGCAGTCACCAGAGGAAGGTGCAGGCCAGGACATCCCCTGCTGCTGTAGTGCTGCTATATCACGACGTAAGTTCTCTCTCCCCTCTGCTGCCAGCGCTGCTGCTTGCTATGCTATACACTGTAACTGACAGGCGCAGCAGCAGCTGGCAGCACCTTACATCACTGCACACAGTGGCAGAGGCAGGGAAAGCGCCTAAACAGTCCAGCGCCTACCTGCTTTGCAGGCTCTGCTGAGTGGGTAGCGCCGGCCCTGTACCTGCATATACTTCACCTGTTACTATGCCTGTCAGCAGGGCCAGACTGGCCATCTGGCCCTTCTGGCAAATGCCAGAAGGGCCGATGGCCAGGTGGGCCGAATTTGTGCTCTGCAAACGGCCACCAGTCTCCGACTGGTCTGCAAAAACATGGCCACCGGCCTCCTGCACTAAGGACATTTCTAGTGCAGCAGGCCGCTACAGAGGGGGCGGCCTTCAATGGGGTGACACCCCCCGCGGTCATGTCTGAATTGGAAAAAGTTACCCAGACTGCATACCAAGATTGCATCCACCAGCGGCTGCTTGTGCGCGGCCATGGCTGCTCCACCATGGACCTTTGTGGAGCGTGTGAGTGACAGCTCACAGCTCCAGTATTCCACCAATCTCTAATACTTCTGCAGGCCAGGCAGCAGTGTGTGCGGGGACTCGTCTAGGAATAACATGTGCAGCTTGTCACCAGTAAATGCGGGTCCCAGCATCATCTGGAACCACCAGCACAGGCTGCATGAGAGGGATCCCGGGAACTGGAGGACTGCGCTGGAGGAATCTGCAGTCAGAGTGCCAGGTTAGTAGCCAGTAGCCACTACTCCCCCCTCACAGCCTGACTCTATCACCACCCCCCCCCCCCCCCTACAGCATTTACTCTAACCAAACCAACCAGCCTGTGGTGTCCTGTGATTATACAGGCTGAGCAACCTGTGGGGATCAGCATGTCGGGTCCAGTTATTATTATAATACAGGGGGAGCAGCCTGTGGGGTCCAGATTGTGTCATATTCTGGAATTGGCTTTACGGTGTGTTCCATAACGTGTAATGCCTCCTTTCCATGAGACCACGGCCCCCTTTGGCTGCGCGGATTCACCGCGCAAGGGTCCCGCCTACTACGGGTGGGCCTGTGGGTTCAAAATGCCAGGGACGATTTCTGGTCCCAGTCCAGTCCTGCCTGTCAGGCATCTTTAACACTACTGTTTATGTCGAATACTTAGCTTTTTGATGGTAATTAACTGAACTTGAGCACTATTCTCAGGCCAGAGAGCATGCTACTCACCTATTGCACAATCTTAATACATCCTTAATACAACAAGCAATTTCTCCCCTCCCCCCCCCCCCTTTGCAATGAGCATTTAACGCCCTCTTGGCAACGAGCAATTCCCCCCCCCCCCCCTGGCAATGATCAATTCCCCCCCTTTACAATGAGCATTTAACTCCCCCTTGGCGACGAGCATGCAACCCCCCTTGGCATCAAACATGAAGCCCCTGGCATCGAGCATGATGAAGCTCCTGGCATCAAGAAAGAACCCCTAGCAATGAGCATGTAGGTAAGCAGCATTTATGTGTTAAATATATAACATTATGGTTTGTTATATTGCATGTAATGGGCATCATGATGTGTGGCACAATGTGTAATGGGCATTACGGTGTATGGCCTTATGTGTAATTGGCATTACAGCGTTTACTAAAATGTGTAATGAACATAAAAATGAATAGTGCATTACATAGAGGATAAACTGAGTTATCATGTACAAAAAAAAATGTTCAAATGTGTTCACAAATATAAAACTTATAGCCATGGAGGCATTACTTTTCAATCCAGTCTCGTACATGCCTCAGTTTCTCTCTAGGGGCCTTATTTTGGTTCATTCTTTCTGACAAAATCCTTCTTAGATGGGCAAAACCATGTGCACTGCAGGTGGGGCAGATGTAACATGTGCAGAGAGAATTATATTTGGGTGTTGTTTTACTTCAAAGTGAGATCTATATTGCAGTGTAAAAATAAAGCAGTCAGTATTTTCCCTGCACAGAAACAAAATTACTCACCCAAATCTAATTCTCTCTGCACATGTTACATCTGCCCCCCCTGCAGTGCACATGGTTTTGTCCATCTAAGAAGGATTTTGTCAGAAAGAATGAACCAAAATAAGGCCCTAGGTCACTAAGCTATATAATAGAGAAAACGCAATCCAAATTTATCCACTGAATAATGCCAGAAACAACAGACAGATAAACAGACAGGCAAAATTTTTGAAATATATAGAAATATGTTTCTATGTACAGACACAACCATTAGTTTTATTATAGGAATAGATAGACAAATTGTGACAAATCTGTAAAAAGCATAAAGAACCAACTAAAATACATAGATATGACATATGAGTTTGTTTTGGCAACTTTTAGCTAGTGTATTCTTATGAAGACATCAGTTTTTGCAAACAATTCAATGAAAAGACTGAAGTAAACTGTTTGGAATAACGTAAAGTATACAGCTCAATTGTCTATGAACTAATGCTTCAATATATCTCAATGAAAGCAAGGTTTAGTAGGTAAATTGAAAGAAGAATCCTTACATGATGACAGAGTAGGGTCTAGTTACCGCTCTTCGAGTCACAGCATCAATACCATCGAGCAATCCTGACAGAGCAAACCAGACAAGCCAGCTGCAGTTGCCAGGCCTCTTCAGTGGATAGAAGAAAATGAATTACAAATACTAAAAATCTAATGTGGTGAATTATTGTACTTCTTATGGCTGATAATTATAATGGAGTGATAAAATTTTAAAGCATATATTATAATCAGTTATTATTTAGCAGCTGAAAATGCCACAAATATGATCCAAGCCATATTCAAAGGATTATAGCTCTACCACTACATAATCTTCAGAAACATTACTGCCATACAGTATATGGGCCGTACAATAGCACAAGTTCATATGTTATGTTGAACTCTGTAACTTTGCTAGAATTACTATCCCCAAGACTATAGCCAGTATGTCAATCCCAGGGACAATTGACGCAATGGTCTATGGGGATCAGCTGTCTTTGGGGGGCAACATGGAAGGAGGAAAGATAGACAGCTGTGATCAGACTTTTGTAGGCATTTGCTGCACTTCCTTTATTGCTTCCCAAAGCCAGAAAAAGCTAAGACACGAAGCAGAGCTTTCCCCTTCATCCAATAGCATACCACTCAACATGACACATTCCAGAAGTTACACAATGCTCTTTTCCTGGACGTTCTTGCAAGTGACAGTTGCAGAGGTGTGGCTGAAGCAAAGTCCAAAATTCAAATAGAGGAGCCACCCCCCAACTGCCAAACAACAAAGTGTGTGGCTCCCCTATGTTAATTTTGGACTGTACTACATCCCATCCTCTGCAACTGCAACTGAAAAGGAAGTCCAGGAGCAGAGCATTGTGTCCCTCCTGAAATGTGTAATGTTGGCATGTATGCGTAAGTAAGAATGTACTGTATGTGCCCGTGAGTACCTCCTGCAGAGGAACATGATAAAAATACCATTAATATATTGTATCATCACTAACTGTGTTGCTTCCTTTACTGGGCTTCATGTCTAAGCTCCAAGACAGTATAATAGAAAGTGGCTGGGGGACATGATGGTGTTGCTAAGACAGTGCATCCAAGCACCCTGTAAGAATTTCTGCCACTGCCTGGTAGTATCATAAGGGCCTGATTCAGACCTGTTTGCTAGGCTGCATACATTTGCAGCCTAGTGAATAGGTCAGCACTGCCTCATCAAATGCCTGTTCCCCTGTCACCCACTCCCCCTTCACTAGAATGCGAGGAGATGTGTTTGCTAGCGAGGGATTTGTATGAGAACTTCCGCTGAATGTCCAATAAAGGGCCGGTGCTGAAGTCATGTGATGTCAGCCACCCGCCTCGTACAGGCATTGACCCACCTGCGTTCCCAGGGTAATGCTCAGCTCTTCCATGGGGATGCCCAAAAAATGGGATATTCTTATGATGTTACTGGTTAGTATAAAATGTTCTCCAATAAAGTTTTCGTTACATAATAATGCAATGTTATTTTTACTACAACAGCTATGCTTCCATAGCAGATAATGTGATTAATGTATATATAAGAGGGTATAAACACATTCATTGTTGCACAAAGTTCTGTAAATACATAAGTACTATAATTGTTTACACTAGTTTAATTATGGCTACCTGGTATGTGTTCCTTTATCTTGTAGACAAACCCTTATTCTCACACACCTTTCTCCAGGCACCAGAAATGAGGGATTAATAACTTGACTTTAAGGACTTGTCTGCAACTTATCAGCTAAATGAGTCTTCTCAAACTAAACCAAAGGTCACTTTCTGCAATTCCTCCATACACTACTAGCTCTCACTCTCCCTCTTTCTCTCTCTCTCCCCCTCCCCCCCCCCCCTCTCCTATGGTCCTCATAAAAAAAAACATAGAATGTCAAAGAAAATAAGAACAGCTTGTCCCACCCATTTTGCTCTTAGCTCCAATTAAAGCTACTATTGCGCCCTCTGCCTTATTCATTCAGGATTTACTTAATTGTACAGGTTTTACCTCCCGACAATGATTATAAAGGTTTTCCTGAACAAACAGTTCTCTAAGGATCCTGCTGCCAACAACCAATTTCTTTCGTAAACTTAGTGGGAACAATATATATTACTTTATCCATGCACAACTTGCAGTCTCTCTTTGATTTTTAAGTACTTGGGCTAGGTAATAATGGCCTAATGTCGGAAATAGCACAGATATCTCCTGCAAAAGGTTAAATAGGGCAACTCTTCACAATCTTATAGGGCAACTATCTGGGCCTTATGTGCCATGATCCAAAAAGACATAGATTGGTTTCATTATATGACACCAGTTTTCAGATGTTGTCAACAGTCTTTGGCAATATAGATGCATCCTCACAGAAGACATTCCCACATCATGCTTCATCCAGAGCTGCCATCACAAGTTGAAGAGCACTGAACTGACAAAATAGGCAGGGCCCCCATTCACCTTCTCAAAGCCCTGCCATCAGACTTCTGGTATTCGCCGCACTGACCAAACTACTCTATTTCACTTCAAGGGAAATGGGAACTTCGTTTATAACAAATTATGCTTGATAGACTCCAGGGGTGAAATTTAATAGGATGAGAGATTCAGAGAGTGAGAGATTTGGTGTAAATGATTGCCGATTTAAAAAAAAACTGGAGGGGTGACATTTATTGAGATGCAAAAATGTGATTTGTGCGATTTTTTTGACATAAACGGGCAAAATCGCACTTTCAAAAATTTGCATTTTTAATGAGATGCGGAAAAACGTTTTTTGCCGTGAAATCACACATTGTGATTTTTAGTCGCGCCGGAACTCGGACTCAGATGTTTTCCCATTGAAAATTATTCAAATCGCATATTTAATAAGATGTAAATTCGGGAAAATGCGTAGAAAAATCGCCACACATGCAGACCAGGTTCTGACAGGTGAATTGTCCAGAACCCTGCACAGATCATTGAGATTTTTTTTTAAATGGCGTGGGGTCCCCCCTCCTGAGCATAACCAGCCCCGGGCTCATTGAGCCGGACCTGGTTCTAAAAATATGGGGGACAAAAAGCATAGGGGTCCCCTGTATTTCTGAAACCAGACCCGGATTTTCCTGTGGCTTTATCCTGTGCAGATAACAGCTTCTTTGGCGCTGGCTTTCTCCTGCGCAGATAACAGATAAAAGCCGGCTTTCTCCTGCGCAGATAACAGCTGGCTCTGCAGGAGGGAGCCCAGCGCTGGACCCTGGGTTGGTAAGTATATTGATGTAAAAGTGACCTGTTTGTGTGTGTAATAAAGTTATACTTTTCTGTGTGTGTGTCTTTTATTTTAACATTCTTTTTACAGGTGAACTACAAGTCCCAGCGGGCCCATTAATGCCCCGCATGCTGGGACTTGTGGTTCTCCAAGTCCCAGTATGCGGGGGGAGGCCTGCTGGCACATGTAGTTCACCTGTATAAAGCTGATGTTAGGAGAGACTGGTTTAACCCTATCAGGCCGGCGTCCAATGCCCTGGGACGCCAGTGACAACCCCGGGCTTCCGCCCTGGATGGGTGAAGCCTGGGGGGGACCCCTTTATTGGGGGGGTCCCCACACCTCCAGGTACCACTTCCTAGGCTGATCAGCCACGGTGCTCATGTTTCAGCCTTTGAACCTTATGTAAAAAGCATCCCCCGGCTGTGGCATGACACGGCTGTGGCTGGTTATGCTCAGGAGGGGGGACCTCATGGCATTTTTTTTTTAACACAAATTCGCACATTTCCTCAAATTCGCACATTTTCATGCCTAAAAATCGCACATTTTCATGCCTAAAAATCGCACATTATCGCACGTAATCTGACTTTTTTGCCCTCATTAAATATGCGAATTCACGGCAAAAGATGCGATTTTAAAAGTGCGATAAGGTGCGATTTCAAAATGTTACTAAAAATAGCATCTTATTTACTGTTACCTGAGATTTCTTACCAAATCTCTCACTTTCTGATTCTCTCATCCAGATTGGAGTCCTGAAATTCCCTTCTAAAGGTGGCACTGACTCCATCCTTCGCCGAAGTATTTTATAAAATAACAGTGTCAAACGTGTGCATTATCAGGTGTATTTAAAAAAATTTAAAAAGTATATATTTGCAGCAATAATGACCAAAGTACCTGCAAAGCTCTTTATTAATACACAACTAAGATAATAAATATCTGATTTTAATGGGGGTATATTTCCTGAAGGACGATTTTGATCGATTTTTTTTCAATTTCAGTTCTTAGCAGATGTTGGGCTTCCAGTGTTAGAACACCTAGTTACTAACATTTAAACATTGATTTAAAAAAAATATCTGTTAGTAAATGTTTAATCGATCTGAAACTGATCAAAATTTGGTAAAACATTTGGTAAATACAGTATACTCCAGTGACTCCAGTGTGCCCAGTGGCATAACTACTGTCTACTTGGGGGAGCAAGCGGCAGTGGTGTCTGTGTGGGCGCACAGAGCAATAGCGAACAGAGCTGGCTATTGGCTACTTTTTGGCAGGGGGGAGTAAAATTTATAGTTACCCCACTGAGTGTGCCTTTATTACACTTGCTGTAGTAGAGGAAATCTGCCTACTAGATAGTTTATGGGTTGCAGTGTGTGGCACATGCTTAAGAAGCAGTATGAGTTTCAGCAGCTCCACTTGTTGGGCAGAACACAGAAATTAAATGGATTTGTTTGCCTTTAAAGCTTTACAAAATTGTAATAAAAAGGTATTAGAAAATAACTAATCTAATAATGAAATTGGAGGCATTACTACTGGTTGAATTCAGGTTCATTCACAAAACACATTTGGGGCCTGATTCTGGTTCACTTGCAAAAGCAAATTCTCTCTCTAACTGACAAAACCATGTGCACTGCAGGTGAGGCAGATGTAAAATATGCAGAGAGTTACATTCGGGTGAGTTATTTTACACTACAACATAGATATTAGATTGAAGTACACACCGCACCCCAGTCTAAATCTCTATGCACGTTACACCTGCCCCACCTGCAGTGCACATGGTTTTATCGATTAGCAAACCAAATGTGCTTTGAGAATGAACCTGAATCACCCCTAAGTGTCATTTGTACTGTAGCTTATATTACAAACAAAAAGAAGAGCTACATGGAGAGGAACATGCCACCCTGTGATGCACTACATTAAACTAGAGATCAATGCAGTGCAATTTCAGACCATTATGTTTTAAGAAGTTTGTAAATGAATGAATGTGATTCAGGCTATATATAAGGACTTTACATGCTACACACAGAAACAGAGGGCCTAACTCATGGTTGAACACAGATGAATTACATTAGAACTGCTAATCATTAAGTGACATTGCTGCCCAGGAAAGAAGATAGAAGCCTAGGGGGGACTCCTTTATTGGGGATCCCCACTCCCCCAGGAACCCCATCCAGGGCTGACCAGCCAGGGGGTGATATGATGGCTAGGGGACCTAGTATAAAAAGTGTTCCCCGATGCGCATTCGCATCTGCGCACGCATCTGCGTTCCTTACACACTCACTGGTGTGTCCTGCGGCGCAGGCCCCTGTCCTGTGTCATCCCTGGGTACTCTCCATGGCAGGATCTGAGTGGCATTTCCCTAAACTCTTGCCAGTGTCCCACGCTGGTCCCAGGCTGGGCTCACGCCACATGGGCGCTGCCATGACACCTGCAATCACATGACTCTGTTGTCCAATGATTCTCCTGTGACCTTGAGACTGACCTGTGCATTGACCCATGTGACCAAAGGTGTGCACAGTTATTTCCTGGACTTAATTGCTGCTGCGGCTTGCAGCCAATCACAGGCCACAGGAGTAACCACTCCTCAGCTTTCCAAAGCTCCAGGTTCCTGTCCAGAGTCCCTGTGGTTAGGATGCCCATACACTGCTGCGATGTCTCTCAGCAGTGTTTGGACACCCGATACCCTGGCAAGCTGCCAGGACCTTCCCGGTGGCAGGGACGCATGCGTCCCTGCTTTCCGCCTCCCTCGCCGCCAGGAGGGAGGTCCCAGGAGGGAGGTCCCAGGATGGGTGGTCGGATGGGCAGCACCACCCGGTCGGGTCCGATGCACACAGGACAGCGCATCAGACCCGACGGCATGTCAGGGAGAGGCAATTTGGTCCGATTTAATGGGCCGATTGGTCGCAATCGGCTGAAATCTGACCAAATCGCCTCAGTGTATGGGCACCTTGACCCTGTGCAATCTGCTTCTGCTATCTGCTGATGTTAAGGCTCCCTGGTCTCTCCACCTGCCAGGTTACCTTCCTTGCGGTGTACCATCTCCAGCTCCCAAGGGACAGAGTACTACAGCAGAGTTTGCTACTGCCCTTAATGGACCATACCATCTTCAACTCCCAAGTCGACTCAGGCGTCAACTCTGCAGTTCCTGTATACTCCATGTCGGTTCCCAAGCAGTCAACTGTCGACACGACACGGCTCCCAGGCCGCCAACTCCCGTGTCGACTCCCAGGTCATCGACTTTCCTCCTGCTCCCAGGCCATCTACAGTCCGCATCGACTCCCAGGTCGTCAAAACCCTTCCGGCTCCCAGGCCGTCTACAGTCTGTGACGACTCCCCGGTTGTCAACATTCCTCCGGCTCCCAGGCCGTCAACCTCCCTCCGGCTTCCAGGCCATCAACACTCCGTGTTGGCTTCCAGGCCGTTGATTGCTCATCAACTCCCAAGCCACCGTCATCTCTCTGGCCTCCCAGGCCAACGCAGATCAAGTTCCAAGTTCCAAGCTCACTGCCACTAGTCACTATCAATCTCCTGTGACTGTTAGCTATGGGGAACTCAGGTCAGAGGGCCGCAACCTCACCACCGAATGCATCACAGTCCAAACCTTCTTGCGGGGGTCTCTGGTGAAAACCGTTGGACCGTCATCTCGTCAACTCCCCACCTAGCTGTGCTCGCAGTGCCAGTAATACTCATATGAACTGTCCATATCTAAAGCCTCCCGTGTTCCAGTTCCCAGCATCCACCACTGGCCCACTGCTGTGATTTGGTGAAATTTTTTTAGCTGCCTAAAAAAATCGTACAATGTTAAATGGTGCAATATAGTTAGATCAGTGTCCACGGGTTTCTCACCCTCATTTACATACGTAAGTGGGGAAACACGTCAGTTTATTCATCTTTGGCTCACTGTTATATTTACCAGTGGATTGCAATCCAGATACAGCAGCACGACCCCAGTGACTCTGGTAGTATCTGAATCAACACCGTTCATCACTGGCGGCTGTACACATATCTCATCATTATACAGTAGTTTAACTTTTACACAAACAATTAGGTTTGTGTACAAGTACAACCAGGGCCGGTGCTAGGGTGTTCGGCGCCCCCCTGCAAACTAAAAACTTGCGCCCTCAATGCCTGCTGAAGGCACATGATGAAAAAACACATAATGGGCTTAGTAGCAGCAACACCATATGTAGATATGCCCTGTGTTAGAAAATGAATTGGTAGCCACCCACCCCACCCGCACCCCCCCACACACACACACAGACACCAAAACCAGTAATAGTGTGCACCGTAGGTGCGCGGCAAAATTTACACCGTAATTTACACTGTAAATCCTATTACACATGATTGCCACACACCGTAGTGCCCATAACACATGTCACACACCATAATTCCTATTGCATGTTATAACCCACTGTAATGCCTATTACAAATTATGCCACAACCGTAATGCCTATTACATATTATTACAAGCACTCAGCAAGTGGTTATTACCAGACAACCTACCCCTACCCCCTTTCCCAGCAGTTTTGGGGTTGGTGGCAGACAGCCCAGTACACCTACCCCAGGCAGTGAAGAGAAAGCAGGGCTGGTCCATGCTGTAGCTGCAGCTCCAGGGGTGTCCAGCGCATGTCACACAGGCAGCGCAAAGCACAGCAACATTGCAGCTGCCCCAGCGGTGTCCAGGCTATTGCTGAAAATACTGGTAACTGGGACACTCGCGGTGGGGAAGACCCGATTAAGCGATAGCCGATGCGGTAGTCAGATCTGCGTTGTTGCTGTGCTTCCGGCACCGCTGTCTCTATGACAGGCGCAGTACAGGAGGCCCCGTGTCCCGGCAGAAGCAGAGTGGTAGTGCAGGGAGAAGCTTGAGCGCCTCTTCAGTCCGGCGCCTCCCTGCACCGCAGGAGCCGCTGAGTGGGTAGCGCCGGCCCTGAGTACAACTCTGTATCAGCACCATTGTTTGCCATTGAGATCTTTCATACTTATGTTATACTTTAGTCATATTTGCCGTAAAAATCTATGTTTATATTTACCATATATACTCGGGTATAAGCCTACTTTTTCAGAACATTTTTTATGCTGAAAAAGGCCCCCTTGGCTTATACTCGAGTGAGGGTCCCACTTGAGTCAATAAGTTTTCCCAGTTTTTTTGTTGTAAAATTAGGTGTCTCGGCTTATATTCGGGTCGACTTATACTCGAGTATAAACAGTATATGTATAACCTTACATAATTTTTAACAATAAAAATATAGGGGGTATTCAATCTTGATTGCTATTTCTGCTGGGGGAAATACTGTATGTATAGTATATTATGTTACTACATACATTGCATATTTTGTTACTGTACATATTACACATATTTTTGACAGAACTAATCTGAAGCTTGGCAAATTACACATTGATTACTGAATACTGGCTCGATCTATTACTGCACACAATACAAGATTTAAAGGTTTGTGAGTCAAGAAATGTGATTCATGGGTTGTTGCGAGGACGCAAAGCCTTTTTTTCTCACCAAAGGACTTGGATATTATAAGTCCCCAAAAGTAGCAGACATTTGGCTTTGGTCTATACTATCAATTGGACATCTTTTTATCTCAAATATGGCTCCATGCGTAAAATAACCACAACGATAATATTTTAACCATTGTCAATGTGCGTTTGGCATGCCATCAATATTTATCTCATGATTACTTGTCCTCACATGCGGTGGCTTTTTCAGCAACAATACCTTTATGCATATTACACATGAGTGTGAGTTGGGTAAAGGTTCAGCTCATTATGGGAGTGGTTTTATTACAGCTTTAATACTTCTGAAAACTTCCCTAGATCTGTTCGGAGACTTCCATAGGATTTCTAAAGGACAGTTTTAATGATATTAGTTATCTTTCTGTATCAATTGGACAATATTGGACTTTGTTGATGTCACTTGATAACAGTGACACAGATACAGATAAGAAGACATGTCCCCTCACTACCATTATTTATTTAGACAGGTATTTGGAATAATATATATTTACACTTTCAACCTCGAGAGGGCCTAATATCTCACAAGCCCTCCTGACCACAGTCTAACAATATATCATGCCCTATCATGCCCTTAGCTCATGCTACCTCCCTCTTGTACGCAGAGGCACTAATATCAGCTAGTAGTGAGAGTTGGATAGGCTATAGGTTTTATAGATCAAACCATAAAAGCAATTATCTGGGTACTGTTACAGTTTAAGTGCAGATTTGTATATTTTAGCAATGTTAGTAAATGACCAGGGCTAGCTCAAGGAGTGTTCGAGCAGAGCTGCCGCATGAAAGCACCACCCCTTATAGGGTCAGTACAGCTGCCAACACCCAAGACCGTAGACTGTCATGGGTGTTTGCCTTACTTTTAGACATCGTAGGGAAAGGGTCCATTACTTGATGTGTTTCTTACTATATATGGATGGATTATGATTTCTTACTGTTGCAATAAGTGATGATAAGGTATTATAAATATAGGGTCTAATACCTAATAATAAATATGCCACCTGGTGTGAGAGAGAGAGAGAGAGAGAGAGAGAGAGAGAGAGAGAGAGAGAGAAGGTATTAAAATGTATGTATAATAACCATTTTCCACCAACAAAACACTCTAACTATTCAACTTCCCTTCCCAACCACAGCAGGGCAGAAGCTGCTGCAGCAGCCAGAGCAGGTCTCCAACTATCCACCTACCCTACCCAACCACAGCAGGGCAGGAGCTGCTGCAGCAGCCAGACCAAGTCTGGAAATATCCACCTTCCCTTCTCAACCACAGCAGGGCAGAAGATGCAAGATGCTGCAGCAGCCAGAGCAAGTCTCTAACTATCCACCTTCTCTTCCCAATGACAGCAAAGCAGAAGCTGCTGCAGAAGGCACAGCAAGTCTCCAACTATCCACCTTCCTTTCCCAACCACAGCAGAGCAGGAGCTGCTGAAGCAGCCAGAGCAAGTCTCCAACTATTCACCTTCCCTTCCCAACCACAGCAGGTACAGAAGATCCCGAAAACCCTCAATGAATAAGCAAACAATCAAGAGAAAAAATAACTAAATGGGGATCAATCCCACATGAATTTCACAATGATATCTACAGTGTTCATTTCACAGACCACTCTGCCGATAAGTCGCTTATTAATTTCAGTTTGTGAAAAGTTTTATGAAGTGAAAATGTTTTTAATTGAATGGACATTTTAGTGGGCCTTTAAGAGTCCACTTAAGGAAGTCTGTTTATTGTGTTGTATTAAGAAAGTCATAAGCTTTCCAATGACATATCACAATGCATGAAAACAACAGAAATAGCATGGACCCTTATGACAGCACCCTTAAGGGCTTTTCCGATTAAACCCATCTTCGAACTCAGATTGTCCCTTAAGATGGTAAGGTAGTGTACAAAGTTTGAAGACGATTAGTTAAAGCATTCAAGAGTTATTGTGGAACATCTATACACACACACACAACACACACACACACACACACAATCATAGTTAACTTTTGATATTATATTTATATTATATATATATATATATATATATATATATATATATATATTTACACACACATGATCTACAAAATATTACTTAGTAGTATATTTTTATAGCATTTAAAAGAACATTAATTGGATTTTTACAGATCACTACTATTTATTTCTGTTTTTTTTTGTAGCCTTCTTTAATATAAAGATTTTAAAGCATTTTCCTTGAGAAACTGAACATACCGTTTTCGGCAAACTTAGGCTGCGGTCCTCTCAATAGGTTCAACTATATTTGAATGTAAAGCTAGATAGATATACAAATAATGTATCCACTTGGGTTTATGCTACTGACCATCACAAAGGTTAAAATCTCTGACATTCATCTGCAGAATCTGCCTGTTTCCCAAAGCACAGGAATTCTGCAGGTCTTTAATGAGTCAACTGGATAGGTCTATAAATCGCCATCCCCCTGCCCACCACCCTTATTTTGATGTACTGCACATCCTTAGTTGTCTGTGTAATAACATTTTCCAAGAGGTGGTTGGGGAGTTCTGTTTGCTTGATCACAGTTAAGGCTGAGGCTATGCTGGATACTGAGTGAGGATAGAGAGGGGGTGGGTTTGTCTCTCTGCAAAGCTTCGGTAGAAATCAATACAGATTCAGTTCAAGCCAGCTATAGATCAGGTCTCTGAGCAGCTGGCTGTATATAAAACACAAGGAAAAAAAAAAAAATCAGAAATCAACATATTTAGTCTTTAGCTCTCTTTTGCAAGTGTTCACTTTCTTAAAACCATGCTACATTTGTGCTTTTACACACAAAATTGTCTACTGATTAAAATGTATATTTAAATTTTGATGCAAAATACACCTTAGTAAGTTATTCATATCATAGAATGTATAGACACAAGTCAAAACCAGTGTTGCCATCAAGAGGAAGCACTTGGAAGGGTGCTGGCTGTAGATAACAGATGCCCAGATCACGAACAGAGGTACTATATTCACTTTGTATAAAAGTGTATATCAAAAATACGCATTCCGCCAGAGGTCTCACGCAGAATAGGAGACCATGCAGCTATGTAATCCACACACACTGCAACAGCTGTGGCACATCCAAGAGACACTGGATCTGCACCTAGCAGCAAACCTTCCCCTCTCTCACTCACTGTCCTTTTCCCCCACCCCCTTCTCTCACACTCCACCCTTTCTCTCTCCCTCTCTCTCACCCACTGCAATACCCGGTACCCATCTCCTGTGAGCCTAGCTCCCAATTTTTCCCTCTTTCCTGTCACTCTCTGTCCAAGACATCAACTTGTGGCCTTGTGGGCTGATTTTGAGCAGCCAGTTCGGATAAGTTTCAGCAGCAGCACTGATCTGAGGCGAGCCCTCTCCCTCCTGGGCGTCACCTTGCATAATTTGAATATGATGTCCATAGACATGCGCATGGGGGTGCCGTGAGTGCACAGGCACCTCCTAATGACCCCCCGCAAGATTGCCGACGTCACCGTACATTTTTTTTCTTACTAAAGTTCGGCGCACCCCCTGCCGTGGACGTTGCACAGTGGGGGAGGGGCG
The DNA here is from genome assembly GCF_055691185.1 of Crinia signifera. NCBI lineage: Eukaryota > Metazoa > Chordata > Amphibia > Anura > Myobatrachidae > Crinia > Crinia signifera. The sequence goes on along the minus strand of NC_139217.1, from coordinate 205,350,741 downwards.
GGGGCGTTGGAGATGTTGTTTTTCCGGGAGGGGGGGGGGAACGATCTCTCCCCGGCACTGCTTCCCAAGCACTGTCAAAGCCGTCACAGCAGCCGGCGCAGGCTGCATGAGAGAGACCAGGGCCAGCCGCTCGCTGCAGCAGACCTCACCTCATCCCACCCAGCTCCTGCGCCATGATGTACCTATCAGAAGGGGACCTGAAAAGATAGAGGTGATGTGTGATATGAGGATGGGGGCAGAGAGGGAGTTATGGTTATGGGATCATGGATGTGTCCAGCCAGTTCCAGTGCGCCCAGTCCGCTGCCCCATTAAGTCAATGGCAAGTGCAGTGCTACTGTGCTCCAGGCTCCAGCCCTGTCGCAGATTCCTCCTGAGCCCTCCGAGCATGTAATCCCCCATGGCATCAAGCATGAAGGCCCTAGCATCAAGCTTTAAAGCCCTGGCATCAAGCATGAAACCCATAGCAATTAAGATGTAGGTAAGCAACACTTATGTGGCATCACATGTAATAGCCATTGCAGTGTGTGGTATAATATGTAATGGGCATTACAACATGTGGCATAATGTGTAATGGGCATCACGGTGTGTGTGGCATAATGTGTAATGGGCATCACATGCGAGGTGTAATGTGTAATGGGCATCACGGAGTGAGGTGTAATGGGCATCACAGTGTGAGGCGTAATGTGTAATGGGCATAACGGATTGTTTTGTAGTATGTAATGGGCATCACGGTGTGTGCCATACTGTGTAATGGGCATTACGATGTGAGTCATAATATGTAATGGGCATAATGGTGTGTTCCATAATGTATAAAGGGCAGTGTAATTACTCCTTTTTGTGATGCCACGCTTTCTTTCCAGTAGGCCACACCCCCTTTTCGCTGCACAGCTTCGCCGTGCAAGGGTCCCGCCTACTACAGGTGGGCCTGTATGCTCAAAAAGCCAGGGCCGATTTCTGGTCCCAGTCCGGCCCTGGTTATGAGGCCACACCCACTGTTTCGGAATCACATGCAAAAACAACCTTTCCTGTCATGGTACTCGGGGGGAGTACCATGACAGGAAAGGGTGTTTTTACACGTGATTCCGAAACAGTGGGTAAACCTAACCAGGCTCAGATCACATAAACCTAACCAGGCTCAGATCTAGGACAAAATTACATGGGTGCTGTTTGTCCTAGATCTGAGCCTGGTTAGGTTTATGTGAATGTTAAGTTTTTGTGTATTTTATGTACAGTACATAACATTTTGCCATAAAGAAACATTTTGTAGTGATATTTCATTAGTGATAATGTTACCAGTAATTGTGACTATAATATGATTTATTGTGAAATTAAGGTACACGTAAGTCTAATTTAATTTATTGCAATGATATTACTGCTCCATTCAAGTTTTCACCTTGGAACAGGTAGATTTATTATTTAAGTCTTGTGCACATACAGACACATCACAATGAAGACAGCTGCAACATCTGTATACTGAGGTAACTGAGGCTGGGCTAGGGGATCATATAACACTCACCCACACAGCCCAAATGTTTGAAACTGGTTTACGATTTACACACCAATCTATGTCCCAGCGCTGTTGTATCTTTGCCCACAAAATGCACAGCTTCGACCCCTCTATAAGGTATAATTAGGACAAAAACAAACTACAGTTATAAGCATAAACATGAGTATTCCAGTAAGTTTAAAGTCCAGTGTAAAATTGCACTTTGTTAAGGTGAAAGCCTCTCTTTTGTGAGGGGTTGGCAGCTAGGGGATGACATGACAGATGGCATTTTACTCATCCTTTTGGTAGCAATAGCTGATACCAATCCTTGTGTTGGACAGTCTGATGAGCAAGTCACTGATGGCTTCTGCAGCTGCCTCTCTATCCAGACGGGGCAACTCATATTGGAAAGTAGTTTTGAACCCATTATGCATGCACTAATATTGGCCAAAGGGCTACAGTGAGCTGACTGGCTAAGCTAAGCAACAGAACAGCAGCCTATATACGTGGCACAAGAATATAGTGGAACAGCAGTGGCAGACAGTATGGCAGTTTAATAAACTATGCAACCCTGTATAATGCATTGCCATTAGAGATGTGCAGTTTGATTTTTCTGAAATATGAACATGCCTGAAATTAGGGGTTATAAATTAAATTGAGACACAGGGTGAAATGTAATAGGATGAGAGATTCAGAAAGTGAAAGATTTGGTAAGAAATCTCCAGGTTTTTTAAATGGCAATCATTTACACTTCAAAATCAAACTGGATGTGCAGTATGAATGATTGCCGCTTTAAAAAAAACTGGAGATTTCTTACCAAATCTCTCTCTTTCTGAATCTCTCATCCTATTACATTTCACCCACAGTTTGGATTCATTTTCAGGCTCTGATTGGAATCAAGAACTGACTTTTGTCAGTTCAGAACTCACGAGAACTCTTTCACCAAGAGGACACTTACCATTCCCTCACCCTATCAAGCATAGAACCAATAAATAATGTTATTTGTTAATACACACTCTCCATGCTTAATCATTTCTGGCCATACACACCATACAATCGACAGATCACCAGATAATCGGTTTCTATTAAAACCAGTTAGAGCGTATAGTGGGACACCACACATCCAATAGTTACCTTAGTTACCAGTGAGTGCGCAGTTCATACCCATCCTCGCTAGTTCACCAACGGGTATAAACAGAGCCCTGAATTTGCTGCACAACCCCACATTAAATTGAGTACAGCGCAATACCACCCCCATCTCTCAAGACATTTTTTTAAGAACCATGCACAGATCTCAATGATCATCACCAAAAATCGTCAGGTCAAAATTTTTGCTGCAAAAAGTGCGATTTTTACCACAATTTGTGCAATTTTGCTATAGCATAATAGGTGTTTTAAGAGAGGAGGAGGCCCAGCTGCAGCCTCCTCCATCCTTGCCCCTCCTCTCTGCTGGAAGTGGAGCTGCACAGTGTTATAGAGGGCTTAGACTCTATGGTGGCAGCCATTTTTCTATAAAATTTCTGCAGCACAGAAAGGTAACTGTGCGGTGTGGGCCCCTAGGGACTTAGGAGGCCCATATGCTCATATGCTGCATACACTGCACCCATTATAAATACATTACTGACTTGTCATGCAAGACGTATGCATAACCTCTTGAGCAGTAATGCTAAACCTGACACTTTAAGGGCCTCGAGTGTGGTCTGCCAACATTCCAATAGACTGCATTAACCTTAATAAGCAACAAATGAAAACAATATAGACACACAGGCCTCCTCTCCAATATGCTAATCCCTTCCATCTTCCTTCTGCATATCTGGGCACCCGTGAATAATAAAATTATTTTTGAATGAAATAATATATGTGTAGTTATTTTATATAACACATAAACAACTAAAGAAAATCTCTCAGTGTTTAAATCTGATCTGTCAGAAATGTTCTCACAAAAACAATGCTTTGGAATTATGTGTAGGGACTGACAATCAAACAAGTGGAAAAAAATATTTGTAAGATGTGTTCAGAATAGATTGTTTATTCAATAAAAGTAGTATGTACAAAGGGGCAGAATTTAAATTTGCAATTAAATTCAAGGTCAATTAAGAAAAATGGCCTAAAAGCTTTTAGATCAAAAATGCTGCTTAAATGAATTAATTAGATGGAGAATGGAGTGCTGACTGCTATGGCAGCTATAATTCCAAATGCTAAATGGAATATTTAATTTCAATTCTGTTCTGTAGAACAAACCTGTAGCTAAATACCCTAAATCCGATAACAGTTTAAAAAAAATGGTACTTGTGAGTTATCCGGACGCCCGATTTCAAAATCGGGTCGGATCGGGCACATCGCATCGCATCGCATGCGACCATCGGATGCGATGCGATGCGATGACCCGATTTTTCCATAGGAATCAATGTTAAAATGGACTGAGTCCATTTTAACATGGAATTCAATGGGAAAAAGGGGTCCTTTTCATACCCCTACTATCCAAGTGGGCATGGAGTTGGATATAAACCTGTGGCGAGCGTAGCGAGCCACCGAGCCCGAAGCGTGGCGAGCGTAGCGAGCCCCGCGAGGGGACACGGAATACCGTCCCCTCGCGGGGCTCGCTTCGCTCGCCACGCTTCGGGCTCGGTGGCTCGCTACGCTCGCCACAGGTTTATATCCAACTCCATGCCCACTTGGATAGTAGGGGTATGAAAAGGACCCCTTTTTCCATAGGAATCATTTTAACATTGATTCCTATGGAAAAATCGGGTCATCGCATCCGATGGTCGCATGCGATGCGATGCGATGCGATGCGATATCGCATCGCATCGCATCTGATTGTATGCCTTAACTTAAGGCATACAATCAAAAAATCGGGCGTCCAGATAACTCACAAGTACCAAAAAAATAAAATAAAAAATACAGCTTTACATCTTGAGTAATCAGACAAGCATAAGGGCAGATTTACTAAACCTTGTGAGAGTGATAAAGTGGAGAGAGATAAAGTACCTACCAATCAACTTCCAACTGTCCCTTTACAGGCCCTTTACAAAATTACACTTTTGGGTCTGTTGATAGTTTATCTCTTTCCAGTTTCCAGTTTATCACTCTCAAAAGCTTTTATATACAGTATATAGCTTTAAAATCTTTCCCCTTCCTCTGTGTGAGATAACTACATCAGGTTTCATTTGATTTATGCCCCTTTCAGACCGCACTTTTAAAACGGTAAATTGCCGTTTTTTTACCGTTTTAAAACGGTAATGTGTGCGGTCTGAAAGGTCCAGTCCCACTTAACCGGTTAGAAAATGCCGTTTTTTCTAACCGGTTAAAATGCAGGGTCCTACCCGTTTCTGAACCGGTATTTTAGCGCAAAAATCGGCTCAGAAACGGTATTTAGGACCCAGCCAATGAGCTGGGTCCTAAATTCAGCACAGTGAATACTTAATGAGCGCTCATTAAGTATTCACAGCACTGGAGCCCCCCCCGCGCGTGTCGACACCCCCCGCGCGCGTGTCGACGCCCCCCGCGCGTGTCGACGGCCCCCCCGCGTGTCGACCCCCCGCGCGTGTCGGCGCCCCCCCCCCCCGTGTCGACTTACCCCGTGCCGGTATCTCCGTTGTGGTTCCCGGCACTGCAGCTCAGTATGCTCGGAAAGCACTTATGAAAAAAGTGTCTTTCAGAAAATGGCTGCCCCCCATACGGAAGACAGTTTTTTTAAACAGGGTTTCCTATGGGGCAGCCATTTTCTGGAAGACACTTTTTCCATAAGTGCTTTCCGAGCATACTGAGCTGCAGTCCACAACGGAGGTACCGGCACGGGGTAAGTCGACACGGGGGGGGGCGCCGACACGCGGGGTGGGGTGGGGGGGCGTCGACACGCGCGGGGGGCGTCGACATGCGCGGGGGGCGTCGACATGCGCGGGGGGCGTCGACATGCTCTCGGTCGACACGCGAGGGGGGGCGGGAGCTGCACGGAGGGGAGGGCTGAAGGCTGCACTGGCTTTGACCCTGTATTTGGAAAGTTTCCAAAAACGGGTCTGCCAGTGTCAAAAAATCGGCACTTAAACGGTAATATACCGTTTAAGTGCTGCGGTGTGAAAGGGGTTTTATCTGGCAGACCCGTTTTTGGAAACGTTTCCAAATACAGGGTCAAAGCCAGTTATGCGGTCTGAAAGCAGCATTAGTCACTGGTGTGGCCAGAAGTACTTGACGTTGAGGAGCATATGTATTAAGCCTTGTCGAGAGATAACATGGAGAGGGATAAACTACCAAACCAAACAGCTCCATTGCAGTTAGGATCGGATTGACATTACCAGGAGCATGGTAACGCCCTGATCAGCAACCTGTTACCCCTGGTTGCGGTGTACCAGGGTTAAAAAATAAACCTAAGTAAGCTTGTTCACCGGGCACTGTCTATAGCTGCTGTTCGTGCAGGGTGTGTTAGTACCCTCTATTAAACATGAATATGAGAAAGGAAAGAGAACAGTGCTTGGTTTTTATGAGTATTGACACCGTTAGGTGTTTATTGATAAAATATATTGTATAAAAACCAGTAACTCCTGAGGAAGGTGTGGGGTTGCCTTAAAGCGTAGAGCCCATGGAGGGAATTTACTAAGATTCAAGGTCTATTTCAGAAGGGATGTAGCTATGAGAAACCAATCAGATACTAATACTGTAGAAGGTGCTAAATAAATAAGAAGATTCTGGTTGGTTGCCCATAGCAACATCCCAAGTGAAATAGGTACTCGCATCAGTAAATTTCCCCCCTCAGTCTTCTATCTATTGTTCCGGACCAGCAATATTGTGAGGGGTCATCTATCACCGTCACCATTTGCTAATTTGCCACCTGCGAGGACGCCTTGCTAATAGAAATAGACATTTGCAGGTGGACCATATTATCAATAACTAATACACCTCCTCCTGCAGTCTGAACAGCTCAGAAACGGTATTTGCTACAAATGATAACCACACTTGATCCCCGCCAACTAGCAAGAAAAAAACTTTTAAAATGACAATGTATGGCTTTCTATGGGTGAAACTGGTTGAATCTGAAGGTACAAAAATGGTATTGAAACTGCAATATACCTTTACAACATGCAATATGAAAGGGGTTTAACTGGCTTTTGACACATTTAAAAAAATGTTTACAAAAACGAGTTGAAAGCAGGTTTTTGCAATGTGAAACCAGCTTCAGAGAGGTACCCTACATTGTCTGGCCAGGCATGTTTTATTTTGTTTATACTAATATACTAGACTGTAAGGCTACTAATGGAACAATATTTATCGGACTGTGAAACGGTTAATTCCGAATACTAACAAATACTCTTTACTAGGCATGAGGTGCTGCACAGTCAAAAAAGTTAACATGATACTGACAGACAATTTTAAGTGTTGCTAATGCATAGGATTGTTTATATGTTTATGTATTTTCACTGGCCAGTAATATATATGGAAAATTACATTTACTGTACATGTATTATATATCTCCCCAGCACATTGTTATATATTTGTATATCTTGTTTAAGTTTTATTGAGGACTGAGCATTCCTTTTTATGAAATGCTGCAGGGGAACGAAGAAGAATTATATTTAAAATTTGATTTAGTTGGATTATAGTTGCTGGATCAAGCCCTAGATCAGGGGTGGTAAACCAATCAGAGGCAATGAGCCAAAGAATATGTTATGCTAAGAGCCGATATCATGCAGAAAAAAATCGGTATGGTCTATCTCTCACAAGGCCATGCCCCATTTTTAACATCCAATTAACAGGACTAGAAGGGGTGTATAAGTGACTAAGGGCAGTATTCAACGTGAAAATTTCTCCGTGCATGGCGAGAGATTTTTTCTCTCGCCATGCACTCGCCCTGTTCCGGAGGGCTCGCTGCCTCTCCTGCAATATGGTTAAGACTCGCCGCCACTCGCGGCGAGTCTTAACCCCTGCAGCGGAAGAGCGTCCGCGGCAGGGAGCTGGCAGGGAGCCGGGGGACGGTGGCAGCCAAGGAGATTAAAGTCTCCCTGGCTTCCCCAGAACATATGTCGAGGGGAGGTGGGCTCCCTGGGACCCAGGCAGCACAAGCTGCCCCCCCGCTATAGCCAGCGGGGGACCCAGTATTCACTGCACCCGATCGTGCATATGTAATGATCGGATGCAGTGAATATATGAATATCTAATGAGCGGCTCGAGAGCTCCGGCCCCCTGCTGGCTGCTCTGTGTAAAAAAAAAAAATGTAAAATATATATTTTTTTTAATTAAATATATATTCATGTGCTATAAGCACATGAATAAAAATAACATGCCCCTTCACAGTAAAAAAAACCTGATTTTTTTACACCAAAAAAAAAAAAAAAACCTTTTAGTTTAAAAGTTCACATTCCAGTTCTCCATGAAAAGATGGAGAATTGCTACACGGAGAGACACGGCGAAAATCACTTAAAAAGACGGCGAAAATATCACATTGAATAGGGTGGTTCACTTTTGGAGAGCAAAATGCTCCTTCCAACGCGAAAACAGCACAAACTCGCCATAAAACACTGCAAATTTTTCTCATTGAATACTGGCCGAAACCAAGGTCTCTGTCACTTTAAGAGGCACTGTCTTGCTTGGGCTAATAATCAATCACTTGTAATTTAGACAAATACATAAGTTTATTAAAATAATTATACTAAAAACATACCAGAGAAGTGTACTTCATAAAGGAAAAAGAAGAGACATACAAGACTCACAGCATATAACATATACTACAGGCAATATTTCATTTATGAGGCTTGATAGTGGCTCAAATTAAATAGAGGCTTTTGAACTGAACATGAAAGTTCTTTTGTGAGGCAATGAGAAGTTTTCAATATATTTACCAGTCCTGCATTAAAACAATCATCTCCTGTGGCTAGTAAATGGATAAGCGCTTTTCCTCAGACCCTTATTTTAACAGGGTAATGTCCAAATCAGGATCTCCATTACATTAAAGGGACTGCACTCCGGACAGATGGTTAATGGGATTGCAGCCACACTGTAGGAGAACCATAGGCACTTATTACCGCCAGCAAGGACTGGTAGACTGGAGCTCAACTCTGCAGCTTCCTCAGTTTGAGCTGTAGTCATAACATGTCACCTATTTAAAGCGTGACGGGGTACGCTTCCAAGCCTCGTTTTCATTTCTAGCCACAGGAGATGACTGTTTTAATGCAGGACTGGTAAAAATATTGAAAATTTCTCATTGCCTCACAAAAGAACTTTCCTGTTCAGTTCAAAAGCCTCTATTTAATTCGAGCCACTATCAAGCCTCAGAAAAAAAATTTAAATATATTGCCAGTAGTATATGTTATATGTTGTGAGTCTTGTATGTCTCTTCTTTTTCCTTTTAAATTGTTATGAAGTACACTTCTCTAGTATGTTTTTAGTATCATTATCATTTTAATAAACTTATATATTTGTATAAATTACAAGTGATTGATTATTAGCCCAAGCAAGACAGTGCCTCTTAAAGGCCCTTATTCTGATCGGTGCGGATATATCCGCGTGCGTTCGGCCTGCCGATGTTTTGTGTCTGCGCATGTGCAGAGGCGTCTCTGCGCATGTGCGAGCGGGGCGTACGGCCAAATCCCGCATGATATGTGAACACTCCGAACAGGGGGTGGAGAGGGGCGTAAAGGGCTATTTGGGCTCATTACCATATGCATACGCCCCGCGTTTCATGGGAGTTCCCATGAAAACGCTGGGCGTACGTATGGTAATGCGGCCGTGACGCACGTGTAGGGGGCGGACATATGACATCGCCGGATGTCAGCTGCCCGCCCAGATCCCTGCTTTTGCACGGAAAAATGTCCGTGTGGTCTGAGGTTGCGGGTGCTGGTGGAGCACACGGTCCTGCATTCGATGGTCTGCGACCATCGAATGATGGGGGAGGTTCCCTTCGATGGAGGAGGCGTATTCTGTGAAAACACGTGCGGTCCGTTCGGCCAGCTTCTTACCGCATACGGACGGATTTGGCGATCCGTATGGAAGGCGGGGTTTCGCACGCACGGTCCTGGCCGCATAATCGGCTCCGGCCGCACCGATCAGAATAAGGGCCAAAGTGACAGAGACCTTGGTTTAGTCACTTATACACCCCTTCTTGTTCCTAAAGGCACACATTCTTTTAAAGTGGCTGCAGCCTTACCTGGTGCAAATATTTGAATTTCCAAATGATTCAATTATTGGATACAGTTTAAACTTACCAGCACTCCTACGTGACCTTAGGGCCACTTTTTTGTTAATTAACAGGACTGTCCTGCTATATTCAGGACAGTTGGGAGGTATGCACTTATGCTATATAAAACCATCTAGCACCATAAAAATAGCAGCCCATTTATGCTTTGAATCATCTTTATTTTAATCCGGCAACCCATTTAATGTATATATAATACCTTGTGACACATTTATTTAATCTTAGCAACCCAAGCACTACAAAACGCCAAATGAGACATTACCATATTATTTTTGCAGCACTCAATTGCAGGCTAATCCTAGAGCTGCAGTGATTGATAACTTACAAGCCTAGGACAGAAGCTGGTCCAATAGGATGAATCACTGGAGGGAGCAGCATAAACACATTACTGAGGAGCTGAAATAAAAATGGCCACTAAAAGGGTCCTCCCTGGCATCTTCTTTTATAATTTCATACAAGCAAGAGGGCTGGGATTGCCAAGGTGGGAAAGGCAAACCTCACCTCAGAACTCAGCGGTGTGTCAGCATGGCATGGGGGCAGTTGTAAGAGCTGACAGCCACTGTTAACAGAGATGACTGATCCCAATCGGCTTAAACCCGCTGTGTGCCAGCTCCTGCTCCTGCAGCACTGCCGCTTGCCTCCTCTAACTGTATCACAGTTTTTCCAGACAAGGTCAAGTGGCCCTTGTTCTGTGTGTTTGTACAACAACTCAAAGGGAAGAAGTCAATGGAGTTCTGCAGTACTGTTTATATGCAAACAACAGCTGCTGAAGTGACTTCTTCAAGTCTTCACTCTTACAGTCAATGATGAAGAATTGCTAAAAACAAGAAAACAGGAATAGCACTTTTGATAAATGTTCCATTAATTTAATGAAACTACTAATTAATCATAGAAATCAGAAAGCAGCTGACTATGCACAAAGCATTGGCTATGTTGAAATGGCTTTAGAACCTTTTAAAGACTCACAAGGATTTAAAGACTACGATTCCCTTGTTAATAAAAGAGTTGAAAAATTTGAAAAAGAACTAGTAAACAATAAGAAACACAAGTTCATTGAGACTTTGTCTATCAAAATTAAAATGCATACTCATTATAGGAACTTTTTTCGTAACTACACCAAAATGAACAACACCAACAAATTGTTTTATTTCTGTCAATTTCAATCTAAAAATATCAGACAAAAAGTAACAGACAATCCACACAGGTTAAACTCAGTGTCATGCTGATGAACGCATTTAAAAGATCATTATCATTTAAACAAATGTTACCCTCTATCCCCATTCTATCCAAAAATAAGAGACAGATTTGAGGAGGAAAAGGAGAAAAGAGCATACAAAAGAAGGGCAAAACTCCAATAAACGCCAAAGATATCTTCACCTTGTTAAAAGAAAACACAACTCAGGCGCTTAGCCAAGGGCCACCCCTGAATTTAACATATACGATAATTTTATCGAGCTCAAAAGGTATGTGAGAACTCTTTTCCTTTTTAAAAAAAACTCTAAATCTCTAGAAAATCTGTTTATACTAGTATGTATCTTCCAAATACAGCAAACCAGGGAGATCGTAGATCTCTTAATTCACTAAGGGAGGAAATTCATTTTTCAAAGACACTTCTGCTATTTTTGATATTAACATCTGTTGTAAGGCTCATTCTGTAAATTTTTTGTGCAAAACCTCTCCTATACGCATGAAAGCTCCCTTTATTGACTGCTTTTATCATCTTAAACCTAAAAAGTTTCATGAAGTAAGAAGTAAGAAATATTTTAGGGCAGTGGTTCCCAAACTGGGTGCCTTGGGGGACTTGCAGGGGTGCTCTGGATTGGTGGTCCATGACCAATTCAAATTGTTTATAACCATATGTAATAGATAAATTGTGGACAAACGGAAGTGAATCCTGCTAATTACCACATAACTGACCCTAAGGATGAGATATAAACACTTTTTACTTAAGTTTATATTTTTCTTCTGATTTTATCAATGAGAAACTTTTGCCCTAGGGGTGCCATGAAAAGAATTCTGATACTCTGGGGTGCCGTGATTCATAAAAGTTTGGGAACCACTGTTTTAGGGGATGGCAATGTGTATGAAATTTTTCACCAGTTTTGGCTATCTATCAATGAGCTACTGGGAGGAGTCTAGGATATGGTGTGAACTGGGGGCGGATCTCATGACTTACTGCATAGATACATGTGTTTTTCATAAGGAGGTGAGGGAAAGAGAGCCTCCTGAATTTTTGCAACCAACATTTGCAATGCATTTGAAATCAAATTAACTTTTAATATCAGAGGCCAAATGTAATAGGGTGTGAGAATCAGAAAGTGAGAGACTTTGTGAGTGTTCTCCCATTTTTTGCAATGTAATTGATTTCCACTTAAAAAAATGGTAAAACTCTCCCAAAATCTTTCAATTTTCTGATTTTCACACCCTTTTACATTTAGCCCCAAGTGTGAATTTTTTGGACTTGACTATATACATAAAAGGTAATGGTATACATTCTAAATATAACCAAATTATTAGTAATTATTTTATTATGATGAGTAGCAACCAACACCCCAATCGGCTTAAAGTAGAACTGGGAAATCAAGGATTAGAAGAAATTGTACCAGCAAAGTTTATAGAACAAGTCCATGAAAAAAGGAACATTTTGTAAATAAGAGATATGATGAAAGAGAGCTTAGTAATACTCTGAACAATATTATACAAATAGAATGAAAGGAACTGCCAACAAATAAGAGAAATAAACAATATAGGCACTGTAATGTTTTGATGTCCGATCCTACTTTTATAAATATTCTACTTATGAAACCCATAGAAATTTATAAGAATGCTCTAAATCTAAACCAATTTTTAGTAAAGAGTACAATCCCACCTAAGGGCTTGACATTGATCCAGATAAGAAGAACTAAAGCTTTTTTGCCACTGCTGGTTATGTGTAGGCTGTACAAATTGCAAACATACAGTAGGAACACAATTTATACATTTGGTATCCTGCACTACAGGAAAGGAATATAGGATCAAAAATTTGATACATATAATAGCAAACATGGCTTTTATTTACTAGGAGCACCTGTGGAATATTAGCAATGGTTTTGACAACCATAAACAGTATGTTATTTGGGAAATTCTCACTATGGGAATTAAAAAAATGTACCTTTAAACTCATATTGCAGCCACGGTTTCTGTAACTATGTAATAAGCATTTCCCTGATAATTTATTTGTAGTTTGGATAATTTAAATTGTCAAAAAACCAACAATATTCATTAGATGCCTGCAATGTTCATCTTTTATTAACTTTCTAATGTCAGGGTCTGTAGAAATGCCTTCCTTCAGTTTTGCATCGGAGAGGTTAGGGAATTTGTAGAAAAGATATTTGAACATTTCTCCATGTTTTTATCAGTCCTAATTTAATATGAAGAGATGGAAGTAAAAGTTTATTTGGATCTAGTAAACTGTATTTGATTACACATTTTTTTTTCAAGCTGGCCAATTGCTTTTTTGACAATGTAATTTTTTGGCTCTGCTATCCCATTTACAGAGAAAACATGGCAATTTGGCAATTTAGTGTAACCTTGTTGCTGGCCCAGTACCGTGCATACATTTTTAAGATCTCCACATATTAACCAGTTGTATCTTGCATATTAAATCAGTTCCAAAACAGTTTTCAAATTTTCATATGTTTCTTTAAGATAGATTGAATGTGCTAATGGAATTGACGCATATGTGTTCCCATTGTGAAATAAAACAGCTTTTCGAAGAATCTGTGAATAACAGGTTGTATTCAATAGCAATTTTTTGCCTTATGCCATTGATATCTTTGCAATAAATTATATTGTCCTCCTTCATAAAAAAAAATGTGTAAATTCCTCTTCTATTTGTCAATACCAAAAATATTTATTGTCGGGATCTAATAAATTGTTTTCCTTCAAATGAGATCCAAGCTGATCGACTGCATCTTTGGGGAGTCCAAGACCCCTCACCAATTTTTTTAGTTGGTTTTGTTTCAGCAGTCACGGCATATTACCTACACATTCTGCACAAACTATTTTGCCACTCTTCGATATCATCGGATTAGGTTTGTGACTTTTTTTTTTTTATCTTTTTATTCAGCACAGTCAATATATGATACATATGTGAACATGGATGTAGTTTGTACATTAGAGAATAGAGAGTTTCCATACAAATTTCGGTACATCAATAACAATTTTTTGATTTACAAAATAAAAATTCTTACTTTGACTTCTTAGTGCAATTCATCTCATGTCTGCTGTTACATATCACATACAGATGATATATCAAGTGTTTAGTTGCTCATGTATCGGTTGCAAACATCAGAACAAATAAAACATAACAAAAAATGACAATATAATAATGCTCTCTCCCCCATGACCCCCACCCCCTCGCAACTACTTCGGCACTACTGCCCAAGATCTATTGGAGGATCTTCTGCCAGAGACCGCAGTAGAAACCATGATGTATGTTTCATGCTTTCCTGAATCTGCCTCCTAATATATATGGACAATGTGTTGATATAACTTTCCCACATTTGAAAAAAAAATTCCACTCTAGACTCCTTGCTTAGGGTCGTTTCCACCAAGTCCATTCTGAACAAATGGAATAATTTGCATTTAAATAATGGAAGAGACGGAGCGGATGTGGACGTCCACTCTTGCAGAATTGTTTTTCGGGCTGCTGCACTGATGGCCAGAAGTAGCCTTCTACCTCCTTTGCTTGCTCTTAAGTTTGGTGGGATTATCCCTAGTATTACCCACTCAGCAGTCAGTGGTACATAATTCATTAATTGAGATTCCACATACCTCCTTATTTGATTCCAGAATCCCCTTACTACCGGGCATGTCCAAAAACAATGGTAGAGATCAGCCTCCAGCTCCCCACACCTGTAACATGCGCTGGTTTCTTTGTTACCCATAAGATAACTCCTATGAGGAGATATATACGCTCTGTGATAGATATTGAGGAACATTTCAACATACATAGTTGAAGATATTGTCGTACAGGATTTGGTTAGCGCCTCAACAAGATCTTCTACTTCATAATCTGGAAACTTTGAGGTCCACTGCATCAATCCCGTCCCTGATTTGGAGTAATCCAATATAGTCCTGAAGTGCTGATAGTAACGAGTTATAGCCTTTTTTTCCAAAGGACCTTGGAGCAGCATAGTATCTATTGGATTACTCCAATCGCTATTAGAGAACCGACGGGTAACCGAACTAAGGTAGTGTTTAACCTGTAAGAAGGCCAAGGGATATCCCGCTAAACAAGGATATTTTTCTACCGCCTCCGTGTATGTCAATATTTTTTTCAATGGTCGATCCACTAGGGCACTAAGTGTGGTGATCCCGCCTGCCCTCCAAATAGGTTTGTGACTTTTTTATAAAATCACCTGTTTCTAGTTTGTTTTTCTATAGTATATTGTCAACAAATATAACAAAATACATCTACACGATTTTTATATTGTCTCAATGTCATCTTCAATTATTGAAAAGGCACAGATGAAAACTCGAGCATTAAACACATGCGTTCGTTACAAAATGCGTAGACGCACTGCTTGAGGCTGTAGTGGGGAATAGGCCAGGGGGAAGTATTATGACGTGAACTGAATCGCAGCATTCTATACCACTGACTGAATTCATTTAAGACAATGTTTTATACTAAATGTAGGCAGAATACATATATTGCTTTAATGTATATGAAAAAAAATTACATTCATAAATATATGTCTTGCAGAAAAACGTGATACGATATGTAAAATTGGGAGTAATTTTCATGTCCAACATCCAAAAATCTATAAGTATCACATAAATTCATTAAAGTAGCCCTACATTAACTAATTAGAAAGATTGTATTGCTGTTTTTTATTAATTATTTATATTCAGGACTATTATTAATTATTTGTATTGGTGACTGATTATTATAAAAAAAATGGATTACTTATGCTGTTTGACATTGAAGAAATATTGGAATATGTTTTTAATATGGATTAAGTGATCTTTAGAACTGAAACATTGGTCCCAGTGCTGACACTGTTTATACTTTTTATGTTTGTGTGTATTTTAGAAGATGCATTTAGATAGAAGATTGAACTTTGCTGTTGTGAACTATAACAGCAGGGATTTAATGGAGCGCAGGGAGGATTTTCTGTAAAAAGCCCCTCAAAGGAGGATTTTTTTAGTAAAAACACACTCAAGTGTTTTGGTTCTGTTTCAGTTTTAGGATTTCTTTCAAATTTAGAAAATTCTATAATTTGGGCCAATTTTTGTCCCTACAGCATTGTTAACATCATTAACCAGGGGACGCTCCAGAGGCTGCAGCACAGTCCAAAATTCAAATAGGGGAGCTACACCTACTGATAGTGAGTCAGATGGGAATGGCAGTTGATGGCAGTTGCTGTGCCTTCCATATTTGTATTTTGGACCGTGATGCACACCCCTCCCCTAAACTCGGGGGGGGGGCTTCCCCTGTCATTAACATTCATTTTCCATAAACTTTGACTATCTTACTGCTCACAAAAAATGCAGCGAGCTGGCTGAGTACTCTAAGTGACAGCTTTTTAAAAGAGTACAGCACATATATGACATAGCGGCAGACAGCATGGCTGTTTTAATAACCTATATGACCCCATAGAATGCTCAGATTAATCAATGACTAAATAAGACCAGGCGTGGCCTAGCAAGGGAACTCAGAGGATGTGCCTAGTGGGCCTATTATTGAGCTATTAACCGGGAGCCAGCCTTTAGAGACTTGTCTGTGTGTCTCCTGCTGCCTGCATCACACTTATGGTATGCAGCTCCACCGATGATTGTGGCCTTCCTCAGTTCAGGAAGCAGTAAACTTGCTTGTGAGCCTCTGGCTGCCTGCCTTTTACTTCCAGTGTGGAGTTTTAGAAACACTGGCTGTGGCTCCGGAGATCGGGGTCCATTCTGCTCCATAACAGCCTGTGGACACTCTCCCTTTGCTTTGGTCAAGTGTTAATCAGGGGTATGCCATGCCTCTTCCCACTCATACTGCCTGTAGCTGCCCTTTATTTATATCAGTGCATATTTTCTTCCCTTCATTGCTATCCACACTCTGCTGTGTTACATATTTTGAGCTAAGATATTTACCAAATGTGATCATGTTTTTTGTTTTTGTGTACTCCCCTCCTTCATCCAGGGTTACTGCAGCTAATGTGTTGATGGAGACACTGTCCTACTCAGAAAGTAACCTACATCTCTCATTCCTCCCCTGTAACTCCAGTGTCTGTTTCTGAGGGGAAAACCTTATGTAAGCAGTACTACAGGCCTCTGGAATTGACTCTGACTTTGATTGCCCCTCACAGATAAAACCGTTTGCCAAAGCTATCTGCTCACCTAAGATTTGACAGCAGCTATCCATGAGATGAAAACAGAATACTCTGACATTGGAGACCACATGAAGAAACTTGAACACAAGATAGAATAATTTGTGGCTTCACGCAATGATCTTATTAGTGCTCATGATCAACAACATGTAGACTTAAATACTTTTTAAATATTGCTGATATTGAGGACCATTAACAGGATAAACAGCATCAAAATACATGGGATTCCTGATTCTGTCATTGCTTTGAAATTATTGGACTACACCATGTCTCTATTCCGCAGATTTCTACCTAATGTGGCTGATAGAGACCTACTTACAGACCAAATTCATCATCTTCCTAGACCTCGATCCATCCCCTCCTCTCTCCCAAGGGGAAACTCTTATGCATCCATTTTTTCACCACTAAAGAATGCATCTTTCAGGCTGCCATATCTGCTGGAGATTCGTATATACTTGATGGACTACAGTAGTTCCCCGACATCACTGAATTTACTATTTTTAAGCAGAGATCATTTGCCCGTTTTATGGCAGCCCTTCATGCTCACGATATTCAATACCAATGGGGACTTCCAGTGAACTTGCTTATGACTCAAGATGGCTCAACCCATGTTGTGGCCTCCCTGGAGGGTGGAGTTCAGTTGTTATCAGACATGTACATTTCTGTTCAGTTACTGTCCCAACCTAAGAAAAAAACCTCCATCCTGAACCAAGTGGTCTAGAACTTGAGGTGACTGAGGGACAGATTTATTAAGCTAAGTGAAGTGATAAACTGTCTGGTTTTTATCACTGGCGAGTCAGCTCCTAACTCTGAAGTTACAGGCTTGGTTTGAAAAATGATAGGTAGGAGCTGATTGGCTGGTGATAAAAAACACTTTATCACTTCACCGAGCTTAATAAATCTACCCCTTACTCTGAGCCAATGTGTGACCCCCTTTGGACTTTATTATACTGTGTTCTTTGCTTTAAATTTTTCTATTTGATGCATGAGTTGCCGTGATGTGACCCTTATGTTCTGATTTTTTTACCTTTCTGCCACTGTTTTCTTTTGTATTATTCTCATACATATTCCCTTACTTTATTGTTTTTTATTATATCATTGCAATATGTTGCTCTTTTGATTGTTATTTAATGTATAATGTGTTTGTTCAAGATATGCCAAATAAGATGTTTCATTTGCTATTTGGGTAGTGGCACTATGCCACCTTTTTTTCCCACTTTTACTTCTACTATTGCATTTTGTTCTTTTCTCTTGCAGTAATTATGCAGGCCCAATATACATTGTGGTTGTTAACCGTTATATATGGACTAATATGTAGTGTCTCTCTGTTTCGTGATTTCTGCTACTATTTTTTCTTCCCGTGGTGCGTATTGTATAGTTGAATGTTAAGGGTTTAAATTCCCCTCATAAACCCAGGTTGGCACTGTCCACCTTCTATAAACAGAAGGCTGATATAGTGGCATTACAGGAAAACCCATGATTCCTCCTTAGGTCCTCCAGTTTTAAAAGCCCACAAATTTACTCATGGTTATTTAGTAAATTACCCGTTTAAAGTTTAATTTGTTCTTCATTCTCACTGGGCAGATAAAAATGGACATTATGTATTTTGGACTGGTATGTCGGAGGACAAGATAGTTACTATTTTTTCTATGTTTCCCCTTAACTCTGATCAAGAGTCCTTCTTATGTACGTTTTTTTCCATAATCTCTTCGCTCTTCGACTTATATGATATTTGGTGATGTCAGAATCTATCAGGTTGTGATTATACATACTTTTCACAACTTGTATTCTAGAATTAATTTAATGTTATCTTTTTGGTAATAGACTTGGCAATTATGTGTGCTACAGGCAAGGAACAGGATCACATATGTTTTTTTACCCAACTACTAAAGTTTCCAATCCCTTAGATACAGCAAGTTATTAATCCAAATGATATGATCTATCTTCTGATCCCATACACCTCAACCTTCTCCTGCATCTATAAATTCTTTCTTGATGAATGTTGATCTGCCCTCACTAACAAACAAACAGTTGGAGTTGTTGAATGCTCCCTGGTCTCCTACAGGGGTGGCAATAAAATCACCTCCCAAGATATAAAGCTCCAGTTCCAGATGGTTTTAACAACAACTTTTAGATTTACTTTCAACATCTACTGACTCCTCCTTTGCTGTTGTGTTTACAGAAGTAACTGCCCTTGGCACATTGTCGAATGAAAGGTTGGAGGCCCAATTAGTTACCCTACCCAAATTCGGAAAAGACACAATCTATTGCCACCTCCTTGCATTACTTAATGGTAATGTTGATCTACTATATATGCTAAACTAATTGCTACTTGTCTTAATGTGTCCCATCTTTAATTCATCTTGACCAGTTTGGGTCTGTGCCCGGCAGACAGGTGTCTCAGACAGGTGTCTCACAAAACCCGCAGAGTATTTAGTCTTATAGACTCCCAGTTGATAAAGGCCTAATAATGCTTTCGCTTGATGTTGACATTTTTTTGATTGTTTATGTTGGCTTTACATGCAGGAAGTTCTAATGATCTATCTCGATAGTCGAATACTGTCCTCTTTATTGGCACTATACAGCTTTGAATCTGATAGGGTGTTTGGCATTTGTTTTCTGTAAGGTACTTTCCCTATTTCCAGTGGTATGCCAGGACTGTCCTCTTTCTCCCCTGGCATCAGATGTAATGATAGCTCTCATAAACTTTGTCTGTTTGAGGACGATGCCCTCTTATTTGTTACTGACTCTCTTTCCTCACTCCCTTGTTTGCATGACATTCTAGACCAGGGCTGGGCAATACCGGCCCTCCAGATGTTAATGAACTACACATCCCAGGATGATTTGCATACGTTTTGCTATGTGGCCATGCTTAAACTGATGCAAGGCATGCTGGGATGTGTAGTTCATCAACATCTGGAGGGTCGGTGTTGCCCAGCCCTGTTCTAGACCATAACAGTGTACCATTTTACTACAAATGAAATACGATGAGGACAGACACCCTCCCGATCAATCTCACTAGCTCTGTCCCGGACCTTTTACCCATATAATTGGCAAACTGCTTACATCACTTACCTGGGATTTAACTTCCCCTCATCCACTTCCTCTGTTTTTGAAGTAAACCTTCATTCTCTTATTGAACATCTAATGTCCTTAACCCAATTTTGGCTTTCATATGATACTTAATGACTAGGGTGATTAGCTGCTTTGAAAATTCCACACGGTAACGTTTATTTTTCCCAAAACATATCTGGATAAATGTAACTGAATATTGTCTAGATATTTGAAATAATAATAGCTGTTATCTAGTGACGAAATGCTCCAGCTGCCTTAGGAACCCACAACTTGGACTCACCTTCTATTTAGAAAATTGTGTGCTTGCCTGGCAGCAAATAATAATAATAACAAGCAACATTAGCTGGTAAAGTATGGGCTTGTGGGAGGGAAAACTGAAAACCATAAACATTTCCACCAAAATTTTCAGTATTATACTTTTATTATTATTATACTTAATTATGTTTATTTGCAGCCAGGCAAGCACACATAATAATAGTAATAATAATAATAATAATAATAATAATAATAAAGAAGAATAAGAAGCCATCTTGCAAGGATGGCCTTGCAAGAGACAAACAATACAACCAAAAAGTACAGTATCATACAATGATAGTTTTCAATTATTCTTCATTAGTAATATATGCTACCAGTCAGGTACACACAAGGAAGGATAATAAGAAGCATGAGCTGGTAAACAATGGCATTATGAAAGACAAAAGACAAGACCATTAACAATGCCCCCAACAATGTAGTATTATACTACTATTATTATTATTATTATTATTATTATTATTATTATTATTATTATGTATTTGTATTATTCGTTGACAATCAAACACACACAAGTAAGGATTGTAAGAAAGAATGGCCTTGCACGAGAAGGAATATCATCAACAATGTCCCAGTAAAATACAGCCCATAATGAAAAGGATGATATCATTTTCTTTGGGACTTCCAGTCAACCCATATGTTGTACATTACAAAGGACATGCACAGTTTAGCAAACCAAGCACTTCATCATCACTTTTGGGGCTGAAGTGCTTGTTTTTTTTAGCCTCACAACACTGTCAGCTTAAAGCAGCTAACAATGTTGTTGTTAATAATTATCATACTTGATAGATGTCACTATAATCCTCATCATTCACACAATATTAGCACATCCCCACTGGAATATACCATTACAAAAGTCTCTGTACTTTGTTGTTAAACTTATCAGAAAATGTTTACCTCATAAAATGTTTGGCACATTTTAATGAACATCAGTTTCTGGCTGAAACTTAATGCCAACTAGAGGGTGGGCCGCTTAAGTACACTAAAGTGAGTTTGTACAAGATGCTCCATATTTACTTTTTCTGGCCCAGATGCTAATTTGTACTTAATCATTAAAGTAATCATTCACCATTCTAATATTCTTTACTGTATCAGATTGAATCATTGTAGACTGGTCAATAATTGTCGGATTTTTTTTTTTAGCCTGACAAGATGTTATAATGTTGTTGTTTTTCTCTGGTGCACTGATCATCACTAGTGTCCTGGAAAAGGTCAGTTTTTTCCTGGCAACAGCAATTACAGTAGAAACTAAAGCAGAAGACACTGTCTTGTCATGTGCTTCTTGAACTGACAACTTACTTCTACTAAGATCTGTGACTGTTGGAAAGAAACATTACAGGATCAAGCATGGTTGCCAAATGTAGTGATCCAGTTGCAAGATGTTGCAAAACCTTTAGTCCTGGTAGTGTCTTAACACATTACATTGGTTAAATTTCAAATGGTTTCAATAGCTTGCATAAAACAGAGAATATTCTTTACAGTGACGAATTAAGGAAATATGCTTTAGATTATGGCATTGCAAACTCTCGTTGTAGCCACTGCAATCTTTAAATATAAGTGCCAAAGTCATAGTCAGCATGTCCTGTACACACTTGCCATTTTTTAGGATATTCTGAAACACCAAGTTGATTGTGTGTGCAAAATATGGTACAAAATATTTGAAATTCACTAATGCCATACTGTCCATGCTATTTTATGAGCATTGTCATAAATGACAAATCCTGCACTGAGTCCTAGCAGGGTAAGCAATTTTGCTATCACTTTGGTGAGTTTTTCCAACAGATTGGCACCAGTATGCCTCTTAATGTAGCCAGTGATACAGAAAATAGCCTTCCTGTGAATGAACTAGCATTGTGTGTTAGGAGCTTATTCTGATCGTAGCGGCCAAACGTGCGTACGTTCGCTATTAACGTACGCTATCCGTACGCGGCCGTTGGAGTTAAGTCCACCCACAAGTCAGCCGCATACGTACGGCCAGAAACAACGTCAAAGGGGAGTGGCGTACAATTGTGCGTACGCCAACGTACACGGACGGGCCAGCCCTTACACTCCGACAACTGGCGTACAATTGAGCGTACACCACCGTTTACGGACGTCTCTCGTCCGTCTTCCCACCGACTTCTTGCGGCTATCTGAGCGTACGCCAGCTTGCACGGACGGGTCCCTATTGTTTTCAATAGAAAAGTCAGCTTATGTCACCGCTCGTGAGAGTGAGCGTACGTCCGTGTACGCTGACATACCCTTCACATATATGGACCTGCAAATCTTGCCTTTCAACTATAATTATGAAAATTAATTAATTGATTTAATTAATTAATGTGCAAAATAGTGGCCATGGGCTTAAAACATTGCTGAAACATCCTTTGTAGGTGTTAGATGTGGTTTATGTTATTGTATCCTAAATACAAAACTTATGTTTGTATTAGAGTGAACACGTTGACACATGTCGACTTGTGTAGATTGAGTGTGCTACTGTGTAAAGTCTATGAAAGCACGTAGTGAATGTGTATAACTGTTTAACAAATACCTACCTTAGCATATATAAGCAGGTCTTAAAAAGATTCTTACCTTAAATTAAACAAACCTTTAAATGTAGAGAAGTATAGAAAGATAAGCTTCCAATGTGTTTGAGTGCTGTGTGTGGCTTGCAGGTAGTGAAATCATGGTTTGGACTTAATAGACTGCAGCATTGGTTATTACATTCAGGTGTATGTGTTTGGTAGTAATCAGCGTAAATTAGCAAATCCAGGCGCACGCTGGCATGCGGTATCTGTAGGGGTGGTTTGAGATGGCGGTTGGCGGCCGCCTGTTTTGTGTCCGAAATGAACGGTGCTTTAGTCGATCGTGCGGTAGTAGCACCGCTCATTTTTGGTGCACACCCCCGTGTACGCCCATATTTACGCCCATTTTCCCTCATTATTTTGGCCGCTCCCCTCATCACGCCCCTATGCCGCCCCCAATGCCCGTACACTCGCGTATAGGTTTTTTCGCACGTTGAGACCCGTCCGTAAGCGTTGTGGTGTGTTCGCGCCTGCGCATTAGCGAATGTACGCATGCGCAGATCATAAAAAACCCCGGGACGTACGCGTACGGCCCGGCCGCACCAACCAGAATAAGGCCCTTAGTACCTGCTACTGAAGATGATACACCCACCCAGTGGGCTGTTACAGATATACAATTTTAAGCTTGATCAATTCCACTTGTCCACATATCTGTTGTTAAGT